>NC_068316.1:22345334-23091311 GCF_025860055.1 Xyrauchen texanus | reverse complement strand
ACTGTATTTGGAACACTATGGTCCTAATAAAGTGCCCACTGTGGTCTTCTGTTGTTGTTTTGCATTTGAATTTGCCTCAAGGTTCAACATGTTGTGCATTCTCAGATGCTATTCTGCTCACTACAATTGTACAGAGTGGTTATCTGAGTTACCGTAGCCTTTGTCAGCTCAAACAAGTCTGGCCATTCTCTGTTTACCTCTCTCATCAACAAGGCTTTTCTGTCCACAGAACTGTCACTCACTGGATGTTTTATGTTTTTGGCACCATTCGGAGTAAACTCTTGAGACTGTTGTGCGTAAAAATCCCAGGAGATCAGCAGTTACAGAAATACTCAAACCAGCCCGTCTGGCACAAACAATCATGCCACGGTCGAAATCCCTGAGATCAACATTTTCCCCATTCTGATGGTTAATGTGAACTTTTACAGAAGCTCCTGACCTGTATCTGTATGATTTTATGCATTTTACTGCTGCCGCACGATTGGCTGATTAGATAAGTGTAGTAGGTGTACAGATGTTCCTAATAAAGTGCTCAGTTAGTGTAAATGTTAAATAGTAAAAATAAGTATAAAATAATTAAAATGTAATACTAAACAAAAAACAAAATGCTATTTTTTTCATCGCTCTTATTTTGTAAAAAAAAAATATATATATAAGCATTTACAGATTCTGCAAACATGTAAACTTATGAGCAGAACTGTAATTCGCACCCCACATTATCCGATACAACATTTTCCAAAGACACAGATCTCTTTGCACGTATCTGCGTTTACTGGCTAACCTGTAAATGAGAGGAGAATACAGAAATACTATCTGCTTAAAATGCTGCACCAAACATTAAATGTCACTCGTACTGAAGAGTCATGCACTAGATACGAGGTCCTACAACACAGTTGGAAAGAAACAAAGACAGTAATATCCATTTATGTGAACGGAAGGCAAGACAAAGCAACACAAATCTCTATTTCACGGTTTCTCAAAATAAATAAATAAGAAAAAGTTCTTAATATGATGCAGACAGATCTTGCTTCAAGACCCATATTTTACACTGGACATCATGTGGTAGCTCAACACAGAACCTGAATTGAGTTTACAGAGTTTATTGTGCAGAAATAAATATAAATGTCCATAAATTAAACACTGAAATGTATTTTTGTTATTTATTATACTTATTATTAAACAAATAATTAACTCTCATTTCAAGCAATCCCATATTTAATGTAGTCTGAATCATTTTCTTTTAAATTATGTAGTTTTGTTCATGGTATTTAAAGGATGAGGGGATGTCCATGTTGGCACCTGCCTATTTTGGCTAGCTTATACCAAGTGACATTAAAGGTGCTGGAAGTGATTTTTTTCATGGAAAGGTATGCAAACAATTTTCCTACTCCCTGAAAGATATTAATTAAATAAGTGTTGTGAGATAAATCACCAGTCTCTGACAGCTGTTGACTCTGTAAACAGCAAACAAAAATGTGACCGCTAGTGGGCCTGGGTAGCTTTGGCGCTGACTACCACCCCTAGAGTCGCAAGTTTTAATCCAGGTTGTGCTGATTGACTCCAGCCAGGTCTCCTAAGCAACCAAATATGGGGTAACCTCCTCATGATTGCGATTAGTGGTTATCGCTCTCAATGGGACGTGTGGTAAGTTGTGCGTGGTTCGCGGAGGGTAGCATAAGCCTCCACATGCGGAGTCTCCGCGTTGTCATGCACAATGAGCCACGTGATAAAATGCACAGATTGGTGGTCTTAGAAGCAGAGGTAACTGAGACTTGTCCTCCGCCACCCGGATTGAGGAGAGTAACCGTGCCACCAAGAGGACCTACACCAAGTAGTGGGAATTGAGCATTCCAAATTGGGAGAAAATGGGATAAAAAAAATTAAAATGTGTCCTTATTTTATTGTGCTGCGAATTATTGAGGCTTAATGTAATTTTTATGCCATGTTGCTCATAATAGTTGTCAGTTGAGGGTGCTATTTTGCTGCTGTTGTTTTTGACAACCGTTTCTGCTTGTGCCGCTCTTAATAAAGCTAATTTGGTATCTTTGGAGTGCGGGGTTTTGGAAAAAGTGTGCATGGCTAATCCAGCAGCTCATCTTGTGAAAAATCTAGAACGGCTAAAATCAATTACACCACTAATAAGTTTTGTCAAAATACAATAGAATTTGCTTTAGACG
The DNA here is from genome assembly GCF_025860055.1 of Xyrauchen texanus. NCBI lineage: Eukaryota > Metazoa > Chordata > Actinopteri > Cypriniformes > Catostomidae > Xyrauchen > Xyrauchen texanus. Next base: position 23,089,134 of record NC_068316.1, on the reverse strand, counting down.
CACAGCATTTGATGTCAATCTCTTTTAAAAGTTTAAAATATTATTTAATTTGCCATCCTAACCATGCACAATTGTACGGTTAGTTGCGTGTAAATAAATAATAATAATAATAATAATAATATCCTGCTGTCTACCACCTTATCAGATCAGATATCCAAACCTACTTTTGGGTCATGACCCACCAGATGAGAAACGCTGGTTTGGATTACAGAGCAGTGGTATCGTGGATTAAATCCAATCAAATTGTGTCCATCCCAAGTTAAAAAAAGACACCACTGAAGACAGAACAGAGCATGTCGGGATCTCCTTTGATGACCGGTTGGAGAGCAACAGACGGGAAACCTCTCAAGCCACTCCGGTGGGGATTGTGGTTTGCTCAGACAGAAGAGTGTGGTGTCTCCAATGACACAAGAGTGCACAAATGTGGGAATTTAAATGAGAGAAGATAGCCATTAAGATTGAGTAATGCTACATCCTGTGCCAGGGAGCGGCAGTGATGTGATTACCCCTGAAAGAGAGGCCAGAGTTGTGTACCACATAATGAAATGCTGACGTACACGTTATTGATCTACAAGGGGAAATTAAAATTCTTCTTGAAAAATGTTAATAAAAAAGGATATATTTGGTGAACAGAAAGCCATACGCATATGTACAGGGGGCCCACAAAACATTTGGGCACTTTAGCAACACTTAAAAATCTATGAATTTCATTGCATTTATTTTATGAGTGGCTTAAATTAATATTCCGGGTTTAATACAAGTTAAGATCAATCAACAGCATTGTGGCATAATACAGATTACCACAAAAATGTATTTTGTCTTGCCCCTCCTTATCATAAAAAATAGCTAAAATCTGGGTTACAGTGAGGCACTTGAAAGTGAAAGGAGCCAATATGTAACCTTTAAAATACTCACTATTTCAAAAGTATAGACATAAACAATATGTGTTAACATGATTTTAGGGAGATAAATTAGCTTACTAACCTTTTATGTGTAAAACTATAGCAAAAAAAACAACTTGCAATGATGATGTAATAACAACAAACCCTAAAACGACTGTAAAGAATTACAATATTAACAACTTTACAGCTCAAATAAAAAATGAGTTTTAACAAAAGAATTAATGTGCTTTTATAAAATTACAAGCTTCATATTTCTGCCTTTGAACCCTCCAAACATTGCCCCCATTCACTTCCATTTTAAGTGCCTCACTGTAGCCTCAATTTTTTTTTCAAAGAAAAGGATCGAGGGACAAGTCAAAATAATTTTTTATGGTAATCAACATCATGCCACAAATGCTTTTGATTGAGTTTAACTTGTACTCAACCCGGAATATTCCTTAAAGGTCCAAATAATGGAGCCAACTTATGTACACTGATTCATTCAGACATACAGTATTTTTTGGCAAAGTTGCACATGCTTACCTCACAGCTTTGCCACCTGTTTGGAATGTTGGGTCGTAATTTCTGTTCACACACGACTCTCCTCATTTCCTCCACTGACGGGTCGGACTGTACCAAGTCATAGTACGGCAGCTGGTAGTCTTCATGAATGCCTGTGGAAAAACAGTGTTTCGTCAGACCAGGGCTGCAAGCATAAGGACAAATATCTCTAGATAATCTATAAATTAATACACTGATGATGAGATTGAAATATTTGTTAGAAAGATTACATAATACTTTACATATAAGTTGAATTGATAATGGAGAAAGAAAGTACATGTATATGTTTAGGGAGTAGAAAAAAAAGCCTGTTACCTCCGATAGAACATCTGCTTGCAATTTCCCAAAAGACGAGACCCATGGCATAGATGTCTGCCCTCTTGAAAGACTCAAAATGCTTCATATTTATTGAATCGTCAAGTACCTCTGGGGCCATATACCTGTTGAAGAGTTATTTTATTTCAGAACACAGTAAAATAATGCTAATCCTGAGCTGAGCAGATTTATGCACAGCAACCTAATAATAAAGAAGAGTCGTCTTTTTCAAGGTTTATTTTATTGGTACTCGGCACTTATATGAACACAGTTTTGTCAAGGGCCGAGGTATACTACTCACAATACAACTGCACCCCTGCTGTGTCAATTATTTAGGACTTAATCATAAGTTAAAAACGTTTGCCTTTAGGTCTAGTTTACTGAAGGGAACAGTTAAAGGAAAGGGCTGAAAAATTGTGTCAAAAACCTGTATGATTTTTAAAATAAATTGGTGGAACACAGAAGTTGACATATTGGGGAATGTCCAGAGTGCATTTTCATAATGGGAACGGAGGCTGTCAAGCACAAAAATGGGGAAAAACACCATAAATGTCACATACGTAAAAATAGTTTTCTATGACTAAATCCATACAATAGTTTGTGTGAGGAAAATAATGAGATTTAAGTAATTATTAGGTGGATCTCTTAAATCTCATTATATTACAATATGGTGCATGTTGTGCCGGGTCTGACGTCAATGGTGACCTTATGGCACTTTTTGTCATTTTTGAAGCTCGACAGCAACCGTTCCTTTTCAGTTCGTTATCTGGAAAAGAGCAGCCAGGGCATTCTGCAAAACATTTTCTGAGTTCCATGAGAAAGAAAAAAACATATGGGTTTGAAACAACATGAGGATAAGTCAATTCATTTTGGGGTGAACTACAGTACTAATTTAAAAAATATGTTGAAATACCACTGAAACAAACATCTAACAAAATGTCTTGGACGTAAAGACAATCCTTAAGCCTTTCAAATGTAATGCTTTGTTCCATCAAGCCGTTATAATGCCAGGAGCAGGGAATAACATTACAAGGTTGTTGTGAAGTCTTTCACAGGACAGAAGGACATTAAAATGACTAATCTTCCCAAAAAATTCAGCTGGGTTAATCCATTTCTTGATCATGATTCATCTGGACAAATTCAAGGTTTTGGTGGGGTGGAGTTCTGGCTGTGAGCCCGAATAGTAGCTGGGTTACCAGAGATCCTTCCAACTCTAAAAACGTGACAATGTCAGACCTCCCATTGCCCTTTAAGAGGCCCTTCACAATGAGCATGATGAGAAGAAGTGGGCACTTTTTCATTCTCTTCTGTCGACTAATTACATTGCCAAGGCAAATGGGTTAAGGAAACAGAGATTGTTCCTTTTCAACATGCTAATTTAATTTAACGCCATTTCAAAAATGCAATTACTAAAAGAATTGTTAATGGAATCTTTAAGGAACCGCAATCGTTAAATGGATTTGGGATCAAAACAGAATTGTACGTTGTACAACAGTTCTCATCCTTAACTGTTGGTGGAAGACATTAGAGACAAAAGAAGTGAAGTATCCATTTTAGTAGAAAAATACGAACCTCAATCAAACAGAAGTTTCTTGACAGGGGAACATTACCTTTTCGTGCCCACTCTGTGATTAGGTGCAATATCGATGGTATCGGTGGCTGAGTCGTGGCGTACAGCCAAGCCTAAGTCAGCAATACAGCATGTGCCGTTCTTCTTAACAAGAATATTCTTCGATTTCAGATCCCTGTGTGCGATAGCAGGCTTGCCTGAAATCAAATGGAGGAATAGAAGGTCAGAGAAGTTCACAATTTGAAGAGAAAGAGTTTTAAAGAAAAGCAACAGACAAATGATCAATTAAACTAGGACTAGAGGAAGGTATTCTTATCTGGAAATGTATGCCATGCCACTTTTTTTACATGCACCATAGTAATTAGCATTTTATATTAATACAGATTCATTTAGAAGATGCTTTTAATCAAAGCAATTTAAAAATGAGGAATACCTGCACATGGCATTACCTGTTTATTTGGTCATTTACCATGGCATTACCTTGTTTTCTGAACATGCACTATGGTATAACTATGTTTTTTTAGACATGTACCGTGGTCCTAACATGTTTATTTGGATATGTACCAAGGTATTACCATGTTTTTTGGCTAAATATAAATGGTACCTCCATTTTTACTTGGACCTGTACCATTGCATTATCTGTTTATTCGGACATGTACTATTGTATTACCATGTTTTTTGGATGTACCATGAGAGTACCATGTTTATTTGGGCATGTTTCATAGTACTAGTTTTTTGGACATGTATTATGATACTACCACAGTCAGAAAGGAAGAGAAACTGGTTAATCCGAGTATCTGCTAGCTGCCTTTAGACGTCACACAGGTAACAAACTACAACACAGAGACTGTATCACCTAGATATCATAGAGACTGTGCCTGTTCCCAGAATTACCAAATACAAACCCCTCACTAAATAATGTAGGAACAATTTGATTAAGGTCAAACTTGTAAAAAAAAAACCAAGATAACCAACTTTATATTTCTTCTAAACCAACAAAAATTCACAATTCTCCAAATTAGCAGAGTGTATCAATGAAATCAAAGACTGGATGGCCAGAAATTTCCTTCTACTCAATTCTGACAAAACAGAGGTACTAATTATTGGACCAAAAACCTGTAAAAATAAATAATCATAATTTATTCATAATGTCACAGCAGATAGGGTCAAGGGCCTTGCTCAAGGGCCCAACAGTGGTGTCTTGGCGGTGTTGGGGCTTGAAACCCTGACCTTCTGGTCAGTAACCCTGAGCCTTAACCGCTGAGCCACCACTGCCCCTACATTCACATGCATTGGCCGGGAATCGGACCCGGGTCTCCCACGTGGCAGGCAAGAATTCTACCACTGAACCACTAAATAAGCCGCTTAAATATAATTTGACTCTCGATGTATGCACTGTTACGTCGTATTCTAGAGAACTTGGGTGTTATATTTGGTACCGATCTGTCCTTTGAAAATCCAATTTCCAATGTTTGTAGAACAGTATTATTACACCTCAGAAATATTGCTAAGTTATGAAACATGCTCTCTGTTGCTGATGCCGAAAAACTAATTAATGCGTTCATGACCTCAAGACTAGATTATTGTAATGCATTACTGGGAGGATGTCCAGCAAGTTCAATAAATAAACTTTAATTGGTTCAAAATGCAGCTGCCAGTGTGCTGACTAGAACCAAGAAAGATGATCATATTAGCCCCCTTTTATCGTTGTTACATTGGCTACCTGTTAAATTTCATAATACTTACAAAATTCTGTTAACTACGTACAAAGCTTTGAATGGTCTAGCTCTGCAGTACTTAAGCGACCTTCTGACACACTATATTCCATCACATTCATTACGATCACAAAATTCTGGCTTGTTAATTGTTCCTAGAATATCAAAACCCACAAAAGGAGGAAGGTCCTTTTCCTATTCGGCTCCTAAACTATGGAATAGTCTCCCAAACACTGTTCGAGATGCAGACACACTCCCTCAGTTTAAGTCTAGACTAAAGACTCTTCTATTTAGCCAGGCATACACCTAATCTATCAATCATTTACAATTAGACTGCTTTAGTTAGGTTTGCCATAACCAGAAACATCTATCATGATCATGGTAACATGGTACTTCAATTTGTATTTGGACCTGTTTCATAGCATTACCTTCTTATTTGGACATGCCCCATGGTATTACAATGTTTTTTTGGACATATATCATGGTACTACCATAAACAGGGTTACCAGAGTCGGCCAGATCTAGCTCTGTTCCTGCTTGTTGTCGGACTCCACAGCTATGTGTTGTCTGAGTGATGACGACTAAATGGGTGGGTGCAAGCCTGATATCACTTCAGTCTTTTACAATGGACTTCAGACGATGAACTGATGCCAACTCCAACTGTAAGATATGCCACTGCCTGAACCTTGTACTTAGGATGGACCTCACCGAAATTATCTGACAGTTGAACTGCTATGCACCTCATTGATCTCTGCCTACACCTTTGTCTATTGATGGACTACACTCTAGAAATGGAATACATAGACTATCTTTTAATTGCCAACAAAAGTCTTCATCAGCCAACTAACAAAGGACGACGCATCTATGAAGTCAATCATGGATTAACTGCAGAAATTCACAAAGACATTAGTCATTAATCTTACATGGATCTTAACACTTAGTTTACCAATCTTAAACCATAACCTGCACTGCATATAAATAACTAAAATTGCCATTATATTCATGCTAGTAAGTCAGAGGGGAACTGGCCCCCCACAGGGAGTCTGGTTTCTCCCAATATTATCTTTCTCCATTAACGAACATCTTATGGAGTTTTGTGTTCCTTGCCACAATGGCCTTCAGCTTGCTCACAGGGGTTCTAAATACAATTACTATTTAATTATTTAATTTTTATACACAATTTACAATCATATTTAATCAAAGTACACAATGATCGCTCTAAGACTTTATAGATATTACAGTAAAAAAAATGTAATGCATGCTTTTCTGTAAAACTGCTTTGAAATGATGTGTGATGTGAAAAGAGCTAAACAAATAAAAATGACTTGACTTTTCTAGACATATACCACATGTACTACCACATTTTTTGGACACTACCATTTGATTCAATCACTGTACTATGGTACCACCATAGTACTTTTTATAAGTGCAGGGAATATCATACCACTATGGCCATGCAATAAATTCTGGCCTAAAGCAGTGGGGAAATGTCAAACATATCACATTCAAAACAAATGTGAAAAATTGCAAACCCCTTACAAACAAACACATACACAGTCATGTGCACACTGGCACACCTCTGCACACCCCTCACGTGCATGTAAACCCACACAAGCAAGCATTGTGTTCCCTAGGGGACCATTTCACAGTGCCCCATGAGCTAAATAACCACTTTTCATTATTCGCTGACGGTTAACTGCTGCCTCAGCATGTATCTACTGCATGCATGTTGCTCTAACCTTCAGGCACACAGGGGAAACCAACAGAGTAGTTTGACAGGAACACTATAGACTTACTCTGTTCCTCTGCCTTCACAGTTCTAAGACTACATGCAGATTAGTGTTGCATTGCAAAGAAAATCTTGAGGGCTGTTTCAAAGCATGACCAGGAATTTCTCTCACATAAGACTAGATTTTTACACTTTCTGAACTAAATTTTAGTGGTGCTTGCTTATGCAAAAAGAACCTGTTTAAAAGAATCATTAATTCTGTAGGAAGCGTTGTATGTTTTGCAGTGAAGATTCAAAAGAACTGGCTCATAAGAATCATTCGTTCTGCAATCAGACTACACTGGTCACACTGTATGTTTCGAGCTGTAGATTCAAAATAACCAGCTCAAAAGAGTCATTTGGTTATGTATTTTTTTTTTTTTTAATGGAACCAGGTCTGACTATGACTAGGTAGTTCTAAGTGGTTGCTAGGGCATGGCTAGGGTGTTCTGGGTGGTTTCTAGTTGATAACTTACTGGTTCAAGTCAAAAGAGCCCACCCCTATATCTCTATGGCATCTGAATATTCTTAATCTGGATTCCACTTGCACCATGCGTTCCAATACAGCTCTAGTGTGATTGGGCAGAAACTGTTAGCACTTACCCATGCAAATGGAAAACAGCACTTACAGATTACATATTACTTACAAAGTTGTTGTTACGCAGATAACAAAAACGAATTTGCATTTATAATTTAGTTGAATCTGTCCCTGACCCCCTCTGATGCCACATCAACACTAATACGTTTTCAGATTAAAACTCTTGTTTTCCATTTCCAAACATCATTGTTTTCTTAAGTATGCAGTTCTTGAAAGCATTATGAAAAGTCTTTTACATGAATTACATGGTTTTGATAAAGCCTGAGCAACAGTATGTGTGAAAGCTTGTCTTTGCAAGCACCACTAAAAATGCATTACTTTTCAGCAGTCTTAAAAAATTAAAACTTTGTTATACCTTTCACGCTACAATAAGCCATGTTAAATTGATCTTAAAATGCTTGATTGTGACACTCTCGAAGTGTAATGGGGCATTATATCTTAATTATATGAATGTAATAAAGCTGCTGTGCCGTTAAATGAAGCTTGCTGCAATTGCAAAAGCCTCAGTTGATGACATAATTATTCAAGAAATCCCATCAAATAGTCATGGCCGCTATACACGCAGTCTAAATCAGTCTCAAACCAGCAAAAATGCTTAAATGTTTGGACCTGGAGAATTAATAAGTAACTTAAAAAAAGACTCCAACTACTATTTTGCTACATTTTACAAAACAAAATCCTTCCCTGAACCTATGGTGGGTAAATAAGCAAGGCTTGTAAAGCTGAAATATTGATTTGACATTAATCGAATGAAAATAGCAAAGCCTGTCAGCAAAGGAATTAACAGCTCTCTATAAATGAGCAACCAAAATAACATCTGCTATGGCTGACGTGGTGACAACATCCCACACAGGCGCATGCTAAGGCTGGACAGGGAGTGAAGAGGAGCCACAATGTTCAGTTTAGTCCCTTTTATGGAAAATGAAAAATCTCTTGAAAACTCCTGTTTAATTTCAAAAGTTTTGCCAACATTATACTCCGTTTGAAGTGTTCAGTGCAACGAAGCGGTATTCAAGACAGCTGCAAATTTCTGTACATAAAAAAACAGAACAGTGGTTGATTCAGATGGTAATAGCATGGTACATGATATATATGTATGTGTGTGTAATACACACACACACACACACACACACACACACACACACACACACACACACACACACACACACACACACACACACACACACACACACACACACACACACACACTTCATTGTACAGAATGATTACCATATTCATGAAAAAAAATAAAAAATCCTTTCTGGTAACCTTAGGTCTTTCATCGTATTAGGATCAATAACAAATAAGGATCTCCAAGATCAATAAAAGTAACAAATCTTTCAATTCTAGTTTCAAATGTTCCAAGTTCTCAAGATGTCACATATTTAAAAAACTTTTAACCATTTTCAACAAAAGTTTAGATTTAATGACTCTTAAACGGTCAAGGGTAGTTCACCCACTAACTCACCCTTATGTTGTTTCAAACCTGTATGAGTTTATTCTGGGGAACAAAAAAAAAAAAAAATAGATGTCAAGCGGCCTCAGTCACCATTCATTTTCACTGCATAATTTTCCAAACAATGAAATTAAATGGCGACTTAGGCCATCATTCTGTCTAACATCTCATTTTGTTTTCCATGGAAGATTTGGAACAACATGAGTCTAAGTAATTTTTGGGTGAACTATCCCTTTAATATGCAAATAAAACAACAATGGACTGTGTGTGACACAAAACATTGTTCTTTGTTTATGAGTGCCACATCATTGACATCACTGATTGTTAATACCATGGTACTTTTCGGTACTTTTTTGTTAGTTTCGTTAAAAGTTATTCATTTCTGTTTGATATCAGGCAGTCGGTGCACCAAACACAGGTGTGAGTGCTACTGTGCAACTTTCACAGAGCACAGGTGAGCAAACAAATACCTTGTGTTCCGACAATCTCCATGTGCAGGTGAGCCAGGCCACTGGCAGTGGACAAAGACAGCTTGATCATGCCCTCCACAGTAACTGTGTACCGATTTAGGTAGTCAAACAGGGAGCCATGTTCATGGTAGTCTGATACAAGCCACAGCTGGGTCCACGTCCCATTGTCTGAGAGAGAGAAAAGAGAGATTGAGAGAGAAAAGACAGATTAGATGAGCAAATATCAGTGGATTTTAGAGTACGAGACCTCCAGATGGCTCGTGATATCTTAAATCCGCTGGGCGGACATCAACAACTGCTCAATATAAACACAAGCACACACACCACCTGCTTTCTACATTCCCGCTGAATAAAGGTTGGATAAAAATTCAGCAACACTTCTTATCTCTAAATGAATTCTGTCTGATTTGAAATGGGATGTACTGTAGCTCAAACATTCCAGTCACTAGAAAATGGCTCAGGTACCTGCTTCAATGTAAGCCTGAAGGATTTTTCCCAATTTATCTTCCAACAGTGTGGAAATCCTAAACTGGATTGCTTAGAAAAGTAATAGCATACCTTTCCTCAACAAGCCGCACGATTTCAGGAATCATGACTGTAGCACATAAAATGCACGACGAGTTGCATGTCGAAGTTTAATAGTTCGGTTTAGGGATTTTTTCAAATACCTAAACCAAAGTATGAGCAGCAGTAATAGTGATGCTTGCCTTAGCATTGCCAATTATTTAAGTATTTATTTGCAATTTATTTGCAACATTTGATATAGTTACATACAAATGTATAGATACATATTACGGCATAAATATGAGTTGATGTTAATTTAATTTTTAGGGTAAAAGGGTAATAAATTCTCAATCTTGAGAATTTGTAATACATTTATTAAATGTACATATTTGACATAAAAGGATGAAACATAGTTTTTGTTTTAAATGGTTAGGAAAAACTAAAAAGTAAAAAATACCCTAAAAAATGTAATCCAGAGGGCAACTATTGCCCCTTAAAAGTAAAACTTAATTTCTGACACTGTTCCAAACTCATATGGCTTTCTTATGCGGAACACAGAGGGAGAAAATTTTATGAATATCCCAGTATGTTCAATACAATGAGAGTTGAAAGTGACTCACTTTAAATCTTAATAAACTCACTCTAAAATGTCATACAAGTAGACAATGCATCTTGTGCATCATAATCCAAGTCTTCTAAAGGCACACAAAAGACGATTTTCAGTTTGTTGCACATTCATAAGCGCTATGAGAGAAGCTTGTTCACGTGAGACTTTGCATTGTGTTAAGTGCAATTTTAATAATGTTTTGGGTGCTTTATGCTTTAAAGAGAGTCATTTTTAACTGCATTTGTACTTAAAAAGATGGACTGGAATTAGTGCTGTTAGTCGATTACATTTTTAAATGCGTTTAATGCATAACTTTTGCATTGCAAGTTAATCGCAATTAAATCACAGATTTAAAAAGTGCTAAAATTTGACACCATATATAATCCTTTACTTGTCAAAATGTATTTATTTCCATCTTAGGAAATAAAATAAAACAATATGTAGCAATATAATGCTTTATTAACATTTTCCAAACAAAGCCTTTTACAATATAAAGAGAGAAATGCACTAAAAAAGGACCAATTAAAGTAACATTAAATGTTTCACAAAGTCTAAGGGGGAGTTTGATTAATTGAAAGACCTAGTCCCCACATAAATATATTGTAATGTAAATATTTATTGCAACTGGAATGAAATCCCTTAAACTCTTTTCTCAACAATATAAATCTACCAGTAGATTGTGGCTATTCGCATTTTAGCAGCAATCGTGAAGCTGCGTTCATGTTTCGCGTCAGTGCATCAACGTCAGCGCTGAGCGCCGCTTTGAACTCACCATGAAAAACGATTACAAACAAACACGTCTCATTCTATGTTTTGATGATGGCTAAGACTTGATGTGCTCCTGTGGTAATTAAAATGCACCTTACATAGGCTGAAAACTGGCAACTAGTGTGTTTTATGCTAAGCTTGAAGGCTCTTCTATGCAGAAGGGTTCTGGCATTTTTGCATGTCTGTTTTTGGCATGTGTGTCAGTGTAATGACTCCAGACAGACACATTCGAATTCTGACAGTCCTAACTGGAATATTTGTTATATTCTCACCTTTTGTGTTCCACCTAATTAAGTCAAGTGTGTATGGAATGAAATGAGGGAGAGTAAATTTTTTTGGTGAACTATACCTTTAATATTCGCAAAACCCTTAAAAACATGTTAAGGATTCATCCTAACTATTAACGAGCCCTTTAAACAAATCCCTGCATGCATCAGTGCTGCTGACCTTTGTTGTCAGCGGCGATGAAGCCGAGGATATTCTCATGCCGGAGCATCACAGTCTGGTAGATCTCCGCCTCCCGAAACCAGGACCGCTCCTCTCTGGAGGAGAATATCTTTACTGCCACCTCCTCTCCTCTCCACTTTCCCCGCCACACCTCTCCAAAGCGGCCCTTGCCGATGCTCTCTTGCAGGATTATGGTTCTGGCTATGGTTCTCTGCACCAGCAGAGGAAGACCTGGAAAAGATTAAAGAGAAAGATAGATTATATATAGACAGAAAGAGAAAAGAAATTGGATGCCATGACTGGGCGAAACAGTATGCTAAACAATATCCAAAATGTTTTAGTTTTTTTTAAGCTTTACTTATAATGTTAGTAATGTTCTTTTACACAAAAACAGTTTCAATGCAGTATTATTTTTCTGGTCCTCTGTCTGAAACACTTGGTTTTCTGTGTACTTCACCTTTAAGACACCCCAACTGGTATGACTGGCTAAAACCTTTACAAGTCTCGCCTTGCCTCAGTGCTTCAGTACGCATTTAGTCTCAGAAAATACGGTAAGTTTTCCACGGTAGGAAATGAGCAGAACAAAACGTATAAACTCACTGACACGTTCAGGACCATCGTTTAAATAATCCTACACCTGACACATTCTGGAACTTCGTTTAAATCATTCCTAGTATCTGGATCCTTTAGAAGACTATGCAGGTATACAGCTTTTTTTTTTTTTTTAAAGGAACATAACAATGTCTGGGAACTTCTTAATCTTTTTGTTGGTTAAAAGCAAACTACAGTAACAATAGTACCACTTTCAAAGTTAAAGTACATAAGCAGCTCTCTCTTACAGCATGACAATTAGTTATGTTGTGGAGGCGGAGATATTAAAATGAACACCACATTGTGACATAACTACAGTATGTGGATGACTTAAAACACTTATTTTTATTTGTAGAAACAATAAATGCTCTTTTTGGGCTGGAGAGGACGTTTTGAGTTCTGAAACTTACATTATATTTTTATAATATAATGACCTCTTACATGTCAAAATATCAAGGAAAATTCAAATCCTCAAGTCATGCCCTCTTTAAGCTTTACAAATTTGTGTTTTTAAACATAGCTGTAAGAATGTACATAATACAGTACTGGTTCTCAGTTCTCATGTTTTTTGTCACATTGGTTTGTGTCTGACAGATTGTTCAAAAGTATTGATTTGTGGTTGAGTGAATACATTGTTAGAGTCAAACAAATAGCAAGTGAGTTCAATACAGACCAATAATCACTTCAATGGATCATTAAAAAAAGAACCATCACATAGTAGCCATTCATTTGTTAAATCACTGGCCTTCACTGGCCGTATGTTTGCTGTTGCCTGCAACCAGCAAATAGAGTGTAATTTTGTGCAGAGCCCAATCTTTCTCTCATCAAATTGTTTTCTAACTGCAAGCTCACAACTCAGCTAAAATAGAAGATTGTTTTGCCGTGGGGCAGTAGTCTTCACAGCAGACACTAGCAGTTGTGACGAAAACAGTGGCATTAAGTATTTAAAACCTAATTTAGATCAGATGCTAGGGTGTCATGATAGGAAATGAACTAAATTGGATAAGTGTCTGAATTAATTCAGCTAGTCAAGTGCAGCATACACTTATACAAGTGAAGTTAGCAGCTGAGACCCCCACAAGAATATAATATTTGCAATTGTAGCAGAGCATCCAAATTATAGACATGTGTTTATCACATTAGCACAGGGAAAAGAGAAATTTGTATTATTTAAAAACAATTAAAAGCAGATTGAGATACAGGTGCTGCAACATGTTGCTGTGGTGTTCATACGGGAGGTTTGAATCTTCCCATTGACTGAATTCGGCTGTTGACTGTCCCTGTCAATAATACAAAAAAAGGCCAAAAATGGAAAGAAATACCAGAGGAGATTGTGTGTGTATGTGTGTGTGTCTGTGTGCGTTCGTGCATGCGTGTGTTTGTGTAGGAAGTGAAGAGTAACAAATCACAACCATTTAACCTCTATGGTCAATCTTGAGGTTTATGTTCTCTAGCAACATTACAGTGAGTCATTTTACACTAAAGCCTTCAGGGATGGACTCAAAAGACTAGTGCCGCATCAAAAATAGAACAGCAAGCTATTAGAAACCAAATGGAGCATGTATTCTGTATGGGAATGTTGGGAAGCCATGGAGACAACGGACGGGGTCAGTATAAGCCAATCACTATCCAGCCAACAGCAACTACCCCACTAAAAGCTTACCGATCTGCCCAATAATCTCATAGAGAGGGCACGAGAACTTTGGCCTTTGCATGGCTGGGATATTCAGAGCAGGTGGGGTGAAAGTATGCATGGTATCTATAGGCTGAATACAAACACCAGATACAGCATTTGTTAAGTCCTGTTTAATTATTCCAACCAGGAACCCCAAACTAGGGTTATGTGCCATGCAGCACTAAATTGTGAAGGCCTTTTAAAATCCAATTCAATTCCTGAATGTGAACTGAATTTAAATTGAGGTAGCAAACAGGATGCGGAATTGCATTTCAAAATTGAATTTAAGAGAGTAAATTTAAAATGAAATGAAACTCAAAAACATTCTTGGAAGTGCTACAAGTGTAGTGTTAGTACTACATCTCATTTTTCAGAATGAATAATGCATAAGCATGCACATACAAAGCAAACACACATATTCTGGAAACGTATTTCCAGGAACATAAAAAAAAATGACATATTATTTCAGTGATGCTATTATCGAGTCATAAAAATGGAATAAAACTTGGAATATCACAGGATTAGACAACTTTGGGATGAAACGAATGTCAATTTTAAAATTAATAAAAAATAAATAAATACATAAAAATTGCAATATGACCAAGTGTGATTATTTAGCCGCAAAACTGATGATAAATTTAAAGTAAAAAATTAAACATAAAATCCAGATTAACTAAAACAGAATACAAAGAATTTGGGAAAAATAAAATGTTTTTCACAGGGCCCTACTTTAGATAGTATTAGTAATCATTGTCTAAATTGCTACCTATAAAAATGTTCTATTCTATTTACATATTTAAATTTCATCATATTTAATACATTTAATACATAATACATTTTATTAACCTCTATGGACCATGGTGGAAGAACTGCTTTAATTTACCCCAAAGTCTTAAATTGAGCTGAACTACATGAAGCTCACAAGATGGAAACTTTAATTCTTGCAATTTTCAAGAAAGAAATTTGGTGTTTGACTGATGAATTTCTTTGAATTTAGTCAAATTCCTCATAACATTTACTATGAAGATAAATAATAAAAACAGTGTAGTGGGAGAATGTGTGGGCTGACTATCTCTTGACCTTCTCAGTTATATATGCTTCCAATCACTGATTCAATTTGCCTATGACAGGGATGGCAAGGTCAGGCAGACAGGCGGAGAACTGCAGAGACTGTGAGCAGTGTCGTGGGACAGACATGAGGTGTACAGACACAGCCAAAAGAGGAAGACAGGGAAAAAAATTATGTGTACAATGTGACTCACTGGTGAGGTTATGTCATGCAAGAGATCCAGACGCAGACAGCTAAAGTAAGACATGTAAGTGGCGCCACACCAAGCCAGACATCCAGACTAAATCAAATGTGGCTAAAAATGTCTAACAGACACCAGACTGCTTAAATGCATTAAGAAATGGGTTACTGGGAATTAAAAAAAAAAAAAAGGTAGTCCAAACCTAATTAAAGAACCGATTTAAACTTATTCTTTAAACCTAAGGCCTCTTTTAAAAGTGAATTGTGTAGTTTAAAGTCAACATGAAATCAGCTGACATTAATTTTCTTATTGTTTTTCCTGGTCATATTTTGAACATCAGCTCATGATATCCCCCAAAAATAAATAACAATCTTACAAACGACTAAAGTTGTCAGTTGTTAGGCATCTGATCTCATGTGAGTGTTCTTCAAAAGTACTATTAATTTATTTAGGGGTAAAACATTTTTTACAATGAAAAAGATTTTGAGTGCACCTTTAAATAAAAGGATGTGGGAAGGAAAACTAAATTTGAGGATTTTTTAAATTCACACCCTCATTAAAACTGCAGAATGACTGTGTCCTTGGATATGTTCTGTCTAAGTTTCAACCACCTCCACAGATTTTCTCTTTCAGTAAACATGAGAAACAGCCGAGGAACCTTTTTTTCCTGTGCAAATTAAGTTGGCATAGATATCTTAGTATGTGTGACCTCAGCTGAAGCCTACGGGTTTGTTTGGACCTCATTCCAGTTCTTACACAACAGATAAGGCCTTGGGGAGAGACGTTAGAGTGTCAAGTTAGCGCTACCCTGTTTTTACGGCTTGCCGTGGAGACAGCACAGCCGAAGACGTGCCAATAAGATAACTGCCAGTTTACACTCAGCACCGCATCTTTAAACCTGCCTGAGATGTTGTGCGATGACTGCTGCGATTTATGAAACCACAAACACACACAAAAGTGGAGGGAGGGAGAGAAATAAAGATAATCAAAACAGACAACAAAGAGCCATGCAGACATGCAGACATGCAGACATAACATTCATGGTGGCACGCACACATCAAAGGAGGCAGGTGTTTAAAAAGACAAGCAGGTAATTATATTGAGTGAACAGTGTAAATAAAGCAAGAATAACAGGAATCTTCTAAAAAGTTTCCCCGTGAAGCAGATTACAATTAATTAAACTTCATGCATCTTTATCGTGCAAATTGCTATCTGATTGGGAATTGGCACATTCCATTTACACCACAATAATGTTTTCGTTGCAAAGAAAAATCTTTTTCTTTACATTTTGCCCTTCAATCCACACTGAGATAGCATTTTTGACAGCAAAAACTGTGCTTTTTGAAAACGCTCTCACAAGCAGATAAATTGATAAACTGTGTTGTGTGGACAGGGAAAACGGAGATATCTGAAAATGATCATGCATTTGTTGTCATGTGACACAGTCATGTGATCCATTCCACCCAAAACAATCAAGATGGCGGCCCATGTTGTAGAGGCATTGTTGTGCCTGCTATTCACATTGAAAGCACTGTTAAAGATAAATGTTACTTTGTACAACCTTCACAAGGTGACAGCAAGTGTACTCAGAACTGCCGTCTGGCAACAGAACACGAGGACATTTGCGTTTTAGATTGTACGTGGAACGCTGATTTCTCTGCATGCGCAGTAATTTGATTTAGGAGCTTTATTTTCATACTTTTCAGTGTGGATGAGCAACTTTTCGAAAATGCTTTAAAACAGCAGTCTGGATGAAGAGCGTTTCAAAAATGAAAACGCCCTTTTCAAATGTATCCGGATTAATGTGGATGTGGCCTTAGCCACTTAAATGTATCTCAGCACAGCAGATATAAATCTGATGAACTCTTCCCACGCTATAGGCATACTCTAGAACACTTGATTCTGATTGGTCAACCCAGCGGTTTGATATTTTTTAAAAATGACCGCACATCCAGGGAGTAAGCAATATTTCACCGGTCATCGAGAGTCATCTTTTGTAGATCTCATATCACTCTGTGATATTTACAAGTAAGCTAATGTAAGCCCGTTTATCGGTCCAATAGCGGTCTCCAATAATACGGGTGAAGGTCTCTGCGCGTTACTGTCTTTCTTGTTATGCAACACAACAATATTAAATGAAATACATTTTCTCTTATGTATTACCTCGTTATTTCATCTGACTCCATAAATGAAAAAGGTTTTTAATGATATCTGAGCATCATTAAAAGTGAGCGAACGTTTGATTATTCTTTTAACTCCTTTAATTATATTTTACCCGATTAGATTTAGAAACTATGTCGCTTTGAGGTTCTCGCGTGTTTTTTCTCTACACCGCGGGTCTCACGATCACAAGCGGCCAGTATTGGATCATCAAACAGAGGTAATTGCTATATACCTGAGATTGGTCACGTTCAAGTTCACACAATCAAAGATACTTCAGTATAGCCCCATGGAATTGCATACACTTGAATGTAACTTAACGTTTTCTTCAGTAGAGGTCACGGCCACTATTACAGATGTAAGTTGACCAAAATAACTTCTCTTGTAATAGCTTTGGATTGGCCATGCGTGGTTTCCCACGTACACTTATCTGGAGAAACATCAAATTAGAACAGAGGTAAGACACACCCGAATTTAGATTGGTCAAGCAGCGTTTGGCCATGCGTAAAATGTTCTAAACGGAACCAAGTACACTTGAATCGATGCCAAATATTAGTCGTCACTAATCTGATGCGGACTTGCGGTAACATACGAATCGTTTAATCTGTTTGGGAAACACAATGTCAGAGTCAGTCAGAATAAAATGTTGACAATTTATTGACCAGGTAACATAATCAATTCATCAGTTCCAATTAGACAGTGATAAGTCAAATTTAGACATTTTATCAAAACATAAGAAATTCGAATTGCAATCACCTGATATAAATTACAAACAGTAAACTGTTTGGGATCGTCTGATTACAGAGAACCCTGAGCAATGCGTCACATTTCCTTAAATACCCAAACCATGAACAAAGGGAATTTTGGGAGTGGTTAGGTTTGGAAGTCCTGGGGACATACCTCATTAACATACAAGCAGGGATGGGGACAGACCTCCAGAATTACAAAGCATTTGGCAAATACCTTATAACTTTGTTGTCATTAAGTTTACAAACCTGGGAATAAGAGCACTATACCAGACGCCCGGACACATTTTAAATGATTCCAAACATGTTACACTAGTTACATTATTTGTATACATCAGATATAGACTTTTGTTACATACAGATCTTAGGTGATTCTGAGCTGAATGGGTGAGGGGGAGAGAGGAGAGAGTGGGACAGATGTGGAAGGGCAACAATGAGGTGTGAATTTGCAGTCTTCGCTCAGTGGGATGTGGTGCCTCAGGAAGAGTTGCTAATTGCGAGAAAGTTAGTTTGTTGATTTTCTCAAAGATCATACATTTGCTCTTTGCCTTTGAATGCAAACACATTGGCACCCTGCCTTACACTAACAAAATAATTCAAATTAATCTTTATTTTCAATTTATTTATGTGTCAATTAGTCTTGCTATAAGCGAGATAATGTCCAGTTACACGGTCATTTTCACATAAAAAAATCTGATGCAAACTGAAGGTGGAAATCAGCTGTTTCTGGAGACTCCACAATCTCTTTCCTTTCACATTATAATGTAATTTAATCTCAAATCAATATTTTATGTCCATTTATTTGGTAGTCTTGTAATGAGTGGGATAAAGAGCAGTCAGTCCATCATTTTCATAATATAAAGTCAGATGCAAACCGGAGGTGGAATTCAGCTGTTTCTGGAGACTCTGTGAACTCTCTGTATGGGTTTAATTTGAGATAACCGGCTGACTATAGATTATCTCTTTCATAGTTCATTATGTGAGTTTGTTAGAATGATTGGATTACTATTCATATCGAAGGTCACATAAACTTGGTCTTTTCATTTTTAGATAGCTAGGCAATCTCTGAAAATGCATGAATTGACCAAATATAAATACACCAAAATACAGGCATAAAGATAAGACAATTTGGACACCATTAGCTATGCGTGAGATTGAGTACACAGACACTGATTATGGCATAAAATGATTGTGACGTACCAGAGCCTGAACCCGATGTGGTCATGTCATATATGAGGTCTTTAAGTGTGGTTCCAACGGTAATGAAGGGGTGGTCCATGGAGGGATCTTCCTCGTTAGGCACACGGTGGTGGATGACCGAACGGCTATGGCAAATGTAGAAAATGGTGACCATCATGAAGCAAACCACACACACGGGACCTGCGATCAGGGCAGCAAAGGCCACAGGCCCCAATGTTTGAGGCTTTTGTGTTGGCACTGTGTGAGAAAAGTGAAATAGAGAGATGGAGAGAGAAATTGTTGTGAGAAATTACTTCAAAAAACTTTGACTCATCATTTTCTTATTTTCCTATTTGAACATACATAAACTACAGATTTTTTTTAGCAATATTAAATAAAGCCATAAGCAGGGTGCATAAGAGGGTGTGTCAATGATTTTGCCATGGTTAAGGCGTCTTCTAAGGAACAATGCCAATCAGTAAATCCTCCCTAACCTATGGTAAAAACTTGTAAAATGGCTCATTCAATCAGTTTTAGACCTAGAATTATCAGTTTCATTATGTTATTTAATGGTTAATTAAAAGTAATAATTATTAAAAGTTACAGATTAATTTTAATGATTTGTACAGGTTTTGATGGAGGCTCCTTGTAAAGTAAGCAAGACCAGATTGCACAAGAAAATAATAAAAAAAATTATGTATTATTTACTGTAATAGTAGTAGTGTCTTTGAAAACGTTAGAAATCAGAAATTCAATCCGTAGCCAAATAAATGAAAGGTAGCTGATGCCATTTACTTTATTTGTTCTATCAGAAGGATCTATTATCTTCAAGATTGTTTCAGAACAAAATGCTGGGATGCCATTTACATATTTTTATGCAAATATTTACATAATTAAACATATATGCTCACTTGAGGTGGATATTGTTTTTCAGTAAGACGACATGTGCATAAACTATGATGGAAACAAATTATAGAAATATAAAATGCACATCAAAAAAGTCAAGTGACTTTGCCTTAACAAATATCATCAATATCATCGTATAGACTAGAATCTCAAATTTCAAGTCAAGGTGCTAAAAGAGCCGCACGAGGGTAGTTCCGTCCCAGAAATGATGTAGGAACTGTGCTCGGGACCGACCTCGCCCTCGCCCTCTGGGCGACGAAGATCACAGTGCGGTCTCTCGGGTGGGCGATGTCCACCTTGTTGGTCCAGGAGCACCACCTTTGGCTCAACCTGGTCGAGATGAGAGAGGCCGACAAGGCATGGTTCCTTAATGCCCCCATTTCCCAGGCTGGCCTATTCGGCGACACCGTCAAGGAATTTGCACAGCAGTTCTTGGCAGTGAAGCAGCAGACGGAGACCATCCGTTAGTTCACCGTCTGATCATCGCCAAAGGCGTCCCCCTGCGGAGGCTGTACCGGCTCTGCTGCTGCCCGCCTTCACAGCCCCGCCCCGGCGTCGAACACCCCGCAGAAGGCAGACACCACCCGCCTCACTGCCAAGAAGGCGGCTTCGGGCGACCCGGGGACCAGGAGACCTGCTGTTCCAGAGCTGGTGAACAGACCACTCCATCTCCCGGTGGGAGAAACTTTTGTTCCTTTTTCATTAAATTTCGCTGCACGCTCAAGTAGCAGTGGTCCCAAAAGTTTAACAAAAGAGCGGTTTCCTTATTCCTTGGTCACATAACCGGTATGTACGGCCGCCATTACGACCACTGTCCACCATTCCTTTTTGGCATGTTCGGCATTGCAACAGCGGTCCCATTACCCTTGAGTGCCTAGCTGTGGCACAAACGTACCCACGCCTGGATGGTTTTGACGGACCATGGGGACGAAGGACCTCCTTCCCCCTTCTCGACCGATCCGCTGGCGAGTATCAGGAGTCAGGTAAGTGCATTGATGTCTCTCGACTCAGCACGGCCACAGGGCTCAAGTCCCACCACTATGTCCTATGAGATTGTCCCCTTGGTCCCCCTTGCCCGAAGCTTGGACGCGTGGTTTGCGCTCTCCAACCCATTGCGATGGCTGGCCCAGACGCCCGCCCAGGTTTATCGCCGTCAACTTCACCTCTGTGAAGGCCGAGAATGCAGCCACCTTGCGCGTTGGAGCCCTCTGAACTACGCAAATATGCATTTCACCCAGTGAGACTACTTGCACAGACCCTGTGCAAGGTCAGGGAGGACGAGGAGCAGGTCGTCCTGTAGTCCTTTTGGGGTCTACGGGGATCCCCCTTTCAGCCCCTGGAGTCAGCTGAGCTTAAGGCACTCTATTTAAAGACTGACTGCGCTCACTTCCATCAAGAGGTTAGGTGACCTGCAAGTGTTCTCTGTCAGCAAAACGTGCCTGGAGTTCGGTCCATGTGCCCAAGGTTCCCACGACCCCATTCAGGGATCAGGTAGTGAACCTGCAAGTGCTGCCCCAGGGGGAGCCAGACCCAGCCTTCACATTGCTGTGTCCAGTGCGTGCTTTACGCATTTATTTGTACCGCACACAGAGCTTTAGAGTCTCTGAGCAGCTCTTTGTCTGCTTTGGTGGACAGCGGAAAAGAGAGTATCGCCCACTGGATCATTGACGCCATAGCTATTGCATACCACGCTCAGCATGTGCCACCTCCTGCAGGGCTACAAGCCCATTCTACCAGGAATGTGGCAGCCTCCTGGGCCCTGACTAGTGGCGCCTCTCTAACAGACATTTGCAGAGCAGCAGGCTGGGCAACACCCAACACATTTGCGAGGTTCTACAATCTCTGGGTTGAGCCGGTTTGTCCCGTGTCTTAGAGGGAATTTTAGAAAATGGGGCTTTTTTCTAACAGCGCGTTACATTAGAATTTGTGTGGATGATAATGCCATCTGAGCCACTAAATTGAATAGTGAGAAGGAACAATGAGCCTTTATAATCCATGTAAAAAAAAAAAAAAAAGGTTAACAAAGTAATGCCAGACGATGTGTGTCTGGTTTGTGTAAACAAGCAAGTCAAGCTAAATTCCTCATGCTTGTCATATTCTGTGAAGCCAATGTAGTTGACATTATTCCTTTTTAAAATAAAAAAAGTTCCCATAGATGACTGTCTAGACTTCAGACAGATATTCCATTGCAGGGACATCACAAGCTCATGTGATTCATCTCATGAGGACATCGATAACTTCCTTGAAAAAGTAAGTGTTACCAGCTAGCAAAAGGAAGGCAGAGGACAGTTTGACATGGTGATCCCTACAAACTGAATAAGACAACAAACAGCACAGGTTGGACCAGCTGTTCCAAATTACATTCTTAACGGTCTTTGTTAACATGGAAGTCTGTGGATGAGGATTGAAGTGTCTTCATCTGAAATTCCTCTAGAGAAAACAATCGTCTAAAACAGGCACCATAGCATGATCCGAGGAGTTAAGAAAAAAATATGATTTTTTTATAAACTGAACATAACAATTTTACCAAGCTCATGTTTGTCAGTTGTCCATGATTTTAGTTATTTAAATGTTCTCTGAAGGAAAATGTCCAACTCAGTCTGCCAAAGTGACAAAGAATTCCTTTTTTTTTTTTTTAAGTGCACCCTCTGGACTACAGCAATAGTTTCCTTCTATGAGCTATTCTTTCTGTTTCTCAAATGTGGGCTGAGGATTTGCTTTAGAGCTATTTAAGAGCAGCAACCAGAACATTAGGATTTTTGCCATGCCATCAAGACAATAACTTAACAACAGACTCCTGGAGGCATTCACATTTGATTGCTGAATGGAGTGAGCGTATTTTTGTGTTCATGTTTAAAGCTATGCGTGACTGCCAACATTTTTCATTAACTTCTTCTATAAAAATATACATAGTCATTTGGAAGGTGTACGTTCCAATAAAAGAATTATTATTGTTATTAGCAAGCCTGACTAAATGTTACTCGGCATTGATTCAGCCGACCTTTAAAAGACTGATCTGTAAAAAAAAAATGATTCAACCCAAAAAGTAGGGCTGAATCAAAGCAAAAGTTGTCACATTCCACTTGTCCCCTACTGTGTCTACATTAGTAGTGGACATAAACGCAACTTTTTCTGTGTGTAACAATACATGTGAATTTAATTTAAGCAATTCTGTGGACATCTTATCTGCTACTAATTAAGACAACTGACACTTTTGTCTCTCTTGATGTATGAATTGTATTGCTTTAGATAACAAAATATCAAATCCATGCAGCATTTATACTACAGACTTTTTAGGGACACTGTATCTGGGTAATTGACATTAAATATTTTTGGAAAATCAACATGCCCTGCAGTGTGACATGCTATAACCAATCTAAAACTACTTTAAACAGCATTATACATGGAGCTTTAATCACCTCATATTAATTGCAAGACTGCATGGAATATTAGCACTTTAAAATTTTCACACAGTAGGACCATGTCCCAGGGGTTGATTTTTATTAAAACTAACAGATTTCAACTTTTTTGCTTTTGTAATATGAAGGTTATATTAAAACTGACTTGGAAATGTTTTTACCAAGCCATTTTTTAGCCTTGTCCGATACCAAACATTCAATATTAAACTATTAAAATAAATAATAAATATACTATTTTAATTTAATCCCAAAATAAATTTTGTGAAATAAACAAACCATTTTGATATTTATTGTGTGACAATAATTTATAACAAACTTCACAAAAATGAAGATCATGCTTGAGATTAAATATGAGATGTGATTTTAAGAAAAAAATAAAAAATAAGAAAAATCAAGGTAAATATCATTTATGAGCAGTCTAATGTATTTTTGTTGCATCATTTCCAACCAAGCTGTAATTTTGTCAAAAACCGTCAAATGAAAAATGTCATTTCCATCACTGTAATTTCCACCACAAAATTCTGTTAAACACAATACATAATTTGAGATGTGCTGAAAATGGCACTGTGATGGGATTTTTATGACTTTCAGAAAAAAGTTTACATTTTGAAAAATGTTTTAACAACATTTAACTGTCTAGAAGTCTACAGTTACGTTATGTTTCAACTACCAATCTGCTATTTTGCGTTTTAAATATTGGTAACAGCTATTGTTTGACCACTGATTTGCATGTCAATCTACTGAGTCTTACCTGGGAATGTTGTGAGGTCAGGGTTCTTGTTGCACCAGTCCGTGTCACAGCACATGGGGTAAATCCCCGTGTTGTCTTTGGTGGAGGGTGCACAGACGAAGGGCCGGTCACGTGGTATCAGCTCAATCTCACTTATGCAAAAACTCTGTTGCGTGGTGACGCTGCCTGATTTTGTGATGGAAACGTAGCACAGACCGTCTGTGGCACAGGTGTGGTTTGGGCATCGGTGACAGTAGCATTGTAAGGCTGAAAAGAATCAGAAAAAATAACATGAATGCTTTATAATTAAAAAGACACCTTTTTTTTTAATTAGACAAACCTCAACCTTGACCAATAAAACAAAAATTTACAAAACAAGCTACAGTATGAGAAGAACGACTGACAACAGTCTATTGTTCAAAATTAAGACAAAAAGTATTGTGACACTTTTTAGTGGAACATGTCCAGAGTAAATGTAATGAACAACACATGTAGTTACTCTGTACACCTGTGAGAACTGGAGGGGAAGTGACTATCATCCCCAAAAGATTACTCTGAGACCAATTGGTTAAATAGCAATTAATCCTATTTCTCAGAAAAGGTCTTGTGTCATTTGTTTGTAGCTGCCACTTGGTTTGACAATGAGACAATTTTAGTATGATTTAATTATCCAAAAATGTCCAAATACGCTTTTGCCTTCCAAATACAACCAGTTTTGGAGATTTTAGTCTTTACTCATTAAAGTAGATTGGAGCTGTACAGTATGTCAATTAACTACATAGAAAATAGCTTAAAAGATTACTGTAGAATAGAATAGAAGATTGCTGTTGATTGAACTGACTTGCCTCAAAGGGACTTTGGAAAAAACAATTATGATGTAATATCACAAACAAAGAAAGAACATGTAGGTAAAGACTAAACTTTCACATTAAGCTTTTCTAATCAGAGCAGTCATTGTTCTTTTCGGGTAAAATGTACCATTTCACAAAAGAGAATTCCTCAACCTGGCATCAACAGATTGCCATTAGCATTTCTGCTGTCTGAGTTCAGTTGTACCATACTGACCGCCTGTCTCCCTCATCAACAAACATATGATGGCCACCATCCAAAAACAGCCCACCATCTGTACCTACTGGGTGAAAATGCAAAAACGAAGGTCATGGCAGAGCTTTGCCTACAATCAAAACTATACCATTCTAGACAATATATATATATATAGTTGAAGTCTACATACACTTAGGTTGAAGTAATTAAAAAAAATGTAACCACTACACAGATTTCATATAGCAAACTATAGTTTGGCAAGTTGTTTAGGACATCTACTTTGTGCATGACATGAGTAATTTTTCCAACAATTGTTTACAGACAGATTGTGTCAATTTTAATTGACTATATCACAATTCCAGTGGGTCAGAAGTTTACACTCACTAAGTTAACTGTGCCTTTAAACAGCTTGGAAAAATGTCAAGCCTTTGGGCAATTAACCAATTAGCTTCTGATAGGTTAACTGCAGTCAAGTGTAGGTGTACCTGTGGATGTTTTTTAAGGCCTACCTTCAAATTCAGTGCCTCTTTCCTTGTCATAATGGGAAAAATCAAAAGAAATCAGCCAAGACATCAGAAATAAATTGTGGACCACCACAAGTCTGGTTCATCCTTGGGAGCAATTTTCAAATGCCTGAAGGTACAACATTCATCTGTACAAACAATCGTATGCAAGTATAAACGCCATGGGACCACGCAGCCATCATACTGTTCAGAAAGGTGAGTTCTGACTGTTGGTTATCACCTTTCACCTCTCTGCTCTCACAGAAGAGGGTAATTGTCTTCAAAGGAAATAATTCATAAGGGTGTCTGTGGTGACCATTTCTGAACAGGACACGCCAACGCTGGAGCTACATGCGAGGACAAGTGGCTGGAGTTTATTAAAAAAAAATTGGTGCAGCTGGAGGTTTCCTGGAATGTACAATTCTAATTATTAGGCTTGGTATATTGTGATTCATAACATATAAGTATATATTATATTTTATTCCTTTGTATTTCATTCATCTGTATTGCACAGCGGCTCCCAACTCATCGTTAACAAAGACTGCGATTTACTGTGTGCGTTTGTGGGCACGTAATATAGTTATGTTGACACAGATCATCGTTCAGTTTTCAAATATTTGGAAAAGCTGCCTGATACTCGGGGGTACTTTTTCCCTGGAATTGTACTTAAGTAGTTTAAAAATGTTATACTTTTACTTGAGTATATTTTAAGTGCTGTAACTGTACTTTCACTGCACTATTTTGCCACCGTCTGTGTTCGCTACTTCCCTGTCCTGATTTTGTTTTTATCTATCAACATGATTGGCTAGGGAGAGTCTCGTGACTCATCAAATCATATGTAAAAACTTGAACGGCAGCTGCAGATCTGGTGCTAACTGTTATGGATGCTTCAAGCAGTTTACACCTGAACGTCACAGCACAGCAGCTCCTAAAAGGGCTTTTGCAGTGAAAAAGGCCAACAGCATTAATCCTGCCTCTAATTTGGAGAATTTATATCGCTTCTGAAGGCATGGATTAAATCACTGTAGGCACATGGATTATTCTACTTTTATGCTTTTTTATGGAGTTTCAATATTTTAGCACCGATTCACTTTAATTGTATGTACCACAAGAGCTGAGATATTCTTCTAAAAATCTTAATTTGTGTTCTGCAGAAGAAAGTTATACACATCCAGGATGGCATGAGAGAATTTTCATTTTTGGGTGAATTATTCATTTTTAAGTGTGATGTAGCCCATGTACCAAACAATGTTTCTCATGCCTGCTCAACCTCCTCTATTGTGCAGGACATGACGTGCAAAGTGATCATGCTTATTTAGCATTTTTTTGCATTCCTTGCATTGTTTAAACATGTTTTGTGCACAACTGGGAGGATGTCCAGCAAGATCAATAAATAAAATTCAATTGGTTCAAATTGCAGCAGCCAGTGTGCTGACTAGAACAAAGATGATCATATTAGCCCCATTTTATCATCGTTACATTGGCTAACTGTTAAATTCCGTATTCATTTCAAAATTCTGTTAACTATGTACAAAGCTTTGAATGGTCTAGCTCCACCGTATTTAAGTGATCTTCAACCACGCTATATTCCAACATGTTCATTAAGATCGCAAAATTCTGGCCTGTTAATAGTTCCTAGAATGTCAAAATCCACAAAGGGAGGTAGATCCTTTTCATATTTGGCTCCTAAACTATGGAATCGTCTCCCTAACACAGATGCAGACACCACTCTCTCAGTTTAAGTCTAGACTAAAGACTCCTCTATTTAGCCAGGCATACACCTAATTTATCCTCCAACCCACAATTGGGCTGCTTTAGTTGGGTCTGCCGGAACCAGAAACATTGAGCATGATCTCTAACTCTGCAATATCTCTAACTCTGCAATACATTTTATGGCATCTATGCTAATATTATTTTATTTGTTTCAATGTCTCAACCTCTGGACTCCTATCCTGAGGTCACCAGAACTGGCTGGATCCAGCTCCATTCCTGCTTTGTGTTGGACTCAACTGCTGCGTGTCGCTGAATGATGACTAAATGCAGCCGGTGCCAGCCAAACATCACTTTAGTCTATTATGACGGACTTCAGAGGATGAACTGATGCCAACTCCAACCTGCATCACCTCAGTCTATTGATGGACTACGATCTTGAAATGGAATGCATAGACTAACTATTGCCAACAAAAGCCTTCATCAGCCAATTAACAAGGACAATTGCATCTATGTGAACTTCTGCAATTAATCAAGATGGACTTCAAAGACTTTGGTCATTAATCTTACAGTTCAAACACAATCGATGTTTAAACACTGACCCTTAACACTTACTTGGTTTAATCATTTTAAACCATGACTTTAACTATACATAATTAATATTTACATTATATTCATGATGTTAGCCAGAGGGGAACTGGCCCCCACAGTGAGTCTGGTTTCTCCCAAAGTTACTTTTCTCCATTAATCTACATATTATGGAGTTTTGTGTTCCTTGCCACAGTCGCGTTCAGCTTGCTCACTGGGGTTAATAATACAATTATTATTTAATAATTTTTTAAACCCGATTAAGAATCGCAGTTCATCTAATTACACAACGATGATTCATCAACTTTATAGGCATTACAGTTTTATCGTCTGTTAATGCTGATCTTCTGTAAAGCTGCGATGTGTGTTGTGAAAGGTGCTATACAAATAAATTTGACTTGACAACAATAATGCTCCGTTGGCATTAAGGGAAACTTGGTCCCTACACATAAACTGATTTGAATGTAATAGTTTCATACATTATGATTTAAAATAGAGATCAGTGTATTGAACCAACCTTGCTTGTCTAGGCACTTCAGGGCGACTTTAAGAGAAACCGAAAGGGATTATGACATTTTACTTATAAACCCCTTAAATAACACTTAATGGTTATTTTCCACAACTCCATTAATTTAAAGGGAACTTTAAGGCATTCTTAAGGGAAAATTACACTAATTACAGGCAACCGGGTTCAAATATTTAAAAACTTCATAACGGTAACGCTGTTTCTGCGACAGCCCCAGAGCTCCGACGCTCTGTGTATACATCAGCATCAAAATTCACTCGCTCATTTCGTTCACTCGCTGCTGAGATGTAGTGCATTCACTATATAGGAAACCGTGAATGAGTGAATGATTTCGGACACATAGCGATTGATTTGATTGCATAAAAATTAATTGGCATCAATATTTTATTGAAATTAGACATAGATTACACGATAACATAAAAATAGAGGATCAGATGTTTTGGATCAATTGGTTGAGCCCATTTTCATCAGTGAGCCCTCATTTTAAGCTTGTTTTGAGATGCCAAAGCCTCTCCTTGAAAGTAGATGAGAGCAGGCTGGTGCAGTCTGGGGAGGAGTGAAATAACAGCTGTCAAGTCGGACAGTTCTCACTTCTCGTAATGGATCTCCAGCTAAAGACGGATATCGTGTGATTCACGTTCAAGTGCTTTGTGGATGCAATTTAAATACTGTTGCTTTGAAGTAAAATAAATTTGAACAAAACACTCAATGTACCTGTTATTTAATTCCCCCCATAAGACATGTCTTTCCATAAATTTTGTTTAATAAAGACATGTACTTTAGTTATTTCAGAAATATGATACCAATCACATATCCCATACAGAGATTGCACAGTCAGAATATTGGGAATATTCACATATAATTTATACACAAAAAAATCAAACATTGTAAAAGAGAACAAAATATCAGCTTTAAGGCAATGAGCATTAAGCTGTCGGCAGCAAGTCATTACCCATCGTACTTGCAGTTCGCGAAACTCTGAAAAAGCAACTGCACCACCTGCCTGCTACAATTGTGGCAGCCTTGCTCTCGCAGGAGTATTTTTGACATATGCAGTCATGATTTCACAGCAAGTCGGACAGATTTCTAACCGGCATGCACATGTACCGGCAATTATTTGATTGGATCATAAGCAGAGAACATGAAACATAATGTAGCCTACTGTCATTCACATGTCGCCTGTGTAAAAAATGCACTCTTAACATTTAAAATAATATTTTTCATTGTAATGTTCTAATTTCAAAATAGACTGCAGAAGATGAAAGTTGAGGTTTTAAGGCTTTAATTTGATACCAAGTATGTGAACATTGTTTTGTATCAAAAACTTCATCAAAGCATTTGTTTTTTAGCCATACTCAAACGGCCCAACTGTTGGCCAGTAACCGTTAACTAGTTTAAAATGGGCATGTAAGACGGCACTGTACCACCCCCATTTTCACCAAGTCACCAAAATTGGTACATTTATAGTTCTCATCAAGCCAGATAGGGCTGCACAATTAATCGAAACCGCGATGTGACGTTGTGCGATTTATTAAACTGGAAGGGCTTCGATTTAATTAAATAAATAAATATTCTGCTTCAGTTTATTTGCGCTGCAGTCTATATTAAGTTCTGCACTCCACAACTCCCGCTTAGAGTAACAGAAATGCTCAGAGTTCAGTTCCGTTTGTTTACGTGCTCTAAACGCTTTATTTACACTCAACTGGTGCGTCCTGCGTCTCAGCATCTCGGTCTCGCCAAGGCACAGGTATCATAACAATAACGCGGAATACAAGATGGGGAATAATTCAAACATCTTTATTAAATGCTTGCTGAGCAAACCGCATTAACAGTAACACCTGCAGAGTCCAGAAACTTCTCTTCCAGTCTCCAGTCAGAGAGAGAACGTGTTGCCCTTATTACACTCCCTGCGGAAACAAGTGAAAGCGGAACTAATATTACCAACATCCAACAAAATGAAAAAAGGAAGTAACATGCATATAATAAATCTATATTAAATATTTAGTTACTATAACGCATTGCTAAATTAAATCTAATAAAATAATTAAATCAAATAATTAAATGAAATGATGACAAACTAACCAAAATGTTCACTTTAAATGTAATTTCACCAATGGGTTATCAGTTCAACTTCAGTTTGACATTAAGCCTCATTCTTTAGGAATATCTTATATACAGTAAAGAACAGTTTGTATAAGCCAACTAGTTTTTAAGGCCTAGAATAAAGAGTAACATTTATAATTAAAAAATTATATTTTGTGTTTAATGCATTATTCAATCAACCAACATTATTTTTGACAGCAAAAACTAGGTAACAACTATGGTTTTACCAACAGGAAAATGTAGTTAACAGTGACATTGAGCAGAAAGCTTACATATAACCAGTTTTGACAGAGCTGCTGTTAAAAAGTTTAATGTTCAGCATCGATTGATGAGATGAAAAGAAAATTGGAGATCGTATCCGATGTTAAAATCCTGGTTTCAAAAACTAATGATGATGATTAGTGGGCTGAGACCCTATCACAAAATGGACAAAAAAAGGTACATGGTGGATGGTAACATTTGAATATGAACTAGACTTTGTTTCACTGTTTAAATATTTATTTGTTTGTGGTTGAACTGAAAAAAGGTTTGGTTCTTTTTAACTGGGCTCAAGTGTGAAAACCCCAGCAGCCTTTTTAAAGTAGAACATGTGGAAAACATTACCAACATAATCGCAGTTCAAATCGCAATATTTTTCAAAATAATCGCAATGACTTTTTGTCCAAATCATGCAGCCCTAAAGCCAGACATCTTTCATAATTATAGTCATTAGGTCTGCCCAACACAGAGTCGATCATTTTGGATTTTTTTAATATTGCAGTCTCTGAACTTTTAAATAATCCTCCCAGGGGATTTATGAGACATCACCAAATTTAGACAACATTATGCCAAGACACTGTATATGCAACATTGTGAACAGATGTATGTATCGAACAGTGTTGCCATGGCAAGGCATTACATTAATGGCGAAAATGGGAAACAGGAAGTGTTTCGTATCTTCTGTGTGCAATGTGTGATTTAGATCAAAATTGAGATTTGTGTTTAGTATTAGCGGCTAATCACATGGATGTGACTATTTTGGGACACGGTCATAGTGCCACCACCTGGCAGCAGGAATTGTGGCTGTCACAACAGACTTTAAAATAGTCCTCTTGTATTTACCAAATTGCTTCAAAATTGTTTCGAATGTCAAATGCATGTGTCCACCTTGCATTGTTTTCCGAAAGCTACGGGGTGGAAATGGACCCATGGTGCTTGGGCCCATCATTGGAGTGGTGGTGGTGTAGTGGTCTAAGCACATAACTGGTAATCTGGTAATCAGAATGACAATGGTTCAAACCCCACAGTCACCACCATTGTGTCCTTGAGCAAGGCACTTAATTCCAGGTTGATCCAGGGGGATTGTCCCTGTAATAATGGCTCTGTAAGTCGCTTTGGATAAAAGTGTCTGCCAAATGCATAAATGTAAATGTAAATCATTGCCAGCAGTTGATTGACAAGTGAGAGTAGTGCTTTGCTACCATCCAGGAAATATTAGGATGGCATTTACATCTCATGCAATGTGGTCACATGCGTTTTTGACTACCTCTGTATGTGTTTTTTTTTTTTTTGTTTTTTTTTGTGATCCGATCACAAAACGTTTTGCACCCCATTTACAACAATATTTAGTGCTGACCATCTGTGATCGGATCATCTGAAACACATATTCATACTAGCTGTAAACTGGGTCTTAATTACAAATTGTGACCCGTTTTCAGAAGCAAAAATCCATCAAATCCAACAACAATGTACTATAGGTAAATTTGTGACATATTTTAGAAAATAATATGAATCATTCCCATTGAACTGAATTCTGACCAATCTTAAGATATTATGGCAAAATCACTTGATTTATTAAATAATTTAAATGAAATTGAATTTTATAATTGCCACAGCAAATATGTACGCCCCTATTAAAAGGGTAGTTAAGCATGTTGTTGGATAGGCTAAATGTTGGGCCACTTCAATGGAACACACTCTAAAGTTTTCATAAACTTTATTGTGATAGACCTTCTAGAAAGAATAAACTCTTTCAATGCAATACAAATATGAATGCATGTTTTTTTCAACTAATTTCTTTGCTCATCCGCTTTATAAACAAATGAGGTAAGCTTTAAAAACAAAGCACCCGCTGAACTTGTTTTCACCTCGGTCTGGCGCAGTAATTATACAGGCATGAGAACATAGACAAGGTGAAGACGGGTTACTCTTAACAGACACATTCAACCACTGTCTGTGACTGAACTGCACACAAACTGTGTAATTTGTACAGATGAGGTTCAAGTAAGGTGCTGATGTTGCTGATTAGTATTTCAGTCCTATTCTGTCAGACCAACCCAGACTGATAAAAAACAAAAAAAACAACTGGCCAGTTTTTCATGGTAATGTATGCTGAAACTGAGCAGTATGTGTTCACAAGGGATCACACTTGCACAGCCGTGAGATGCCAGAAATATCAGCTCATTGAATCTCTGACAAGGTCACTTTGAAAGAAAAGCTATGTAAAAGCTATCATTTGACACTTTACTTTTGTGGGAAAATTATAACACACAGTTCCTTAAACTGCCTCAAAACATTCTCACATTGGCCACAGACCCTGGGACATGCTTACTGTTGAGATATTTCTGAGGAAAAACGGTCAGGAAAGAAAGGGGAAAATGTGCAGGAAGGGAATAAATGTGAGAGACGGGAAGAGGGAAATTAAGAAAATATGACAGAAGAGATGGGGTATAGAGCAAACTCAAAACCACAAGCAACAATAAAGTCAGCATGGCATTTCTGAAGGTCTAGACAGCCTCGAAACACCAAACACGTCAAAGACTTTCAATATGATTTGCCCTTGAGGAAGTGAGATGGGAGGGGTTTCATATAAGCGTTTCAGTTTTCAGTAAAGAGAAAATACAGAAGGACATCTTGCAACCAGCAGTCTAGTCTGTGGTCTATGCAGAACACAATGGAGGAACACAGCCCATATAAGACGGGTTTGGTACATTGTCATTTTAGGTAATCTATGCCTTTAACTGCGCTCCTGACTCAGAGTCCATTTAAAAAAAATAGTTGACCCATATAAACATGTATTCCACAGAAAAGGTTGGAAAAGAGGTCTCGCCTAGAGTCAGTGACCATATCCTGAATGATGTTTAGATTAAAAATCTTGACAGTGACACAGGTTAGTGTTGCACAGAAGCAGAGAAAAGGATATTCAGATCCGAGATTGAAATTTAAGAAGGCTGAACTCACAGGGACCTTCAAGGACTGAATAGGGAGTGTTAGGATGCAAGTTGGCCTGACAGTGTTGTCAAAAACAGGGCTCACTAGATCTGAGATGAATAAAGAAACAACCCCAATGGGAAAATGAAGACCCAGATTATTAAAAATATTTTTTCTTTTCATTTTTTTTTTTCACAACTGCTGCCAGGTCATGAAGGCAAAGGAAACAAGAGGAATCAAAACCAAAAATTGTAGCAGATTATTCTCAAGCAAGTAGTTTTAAAACTGGGTGTTGCAGAATCTGATGACCCAGGGGTTGGATCAGCAAACTAAGGCACCAGTGGCTTACTACCACGCGAGCAACAGCTAGAGGAGTATACAGTACGTTTTATTTATATGAAGTCCCTCATACCTGCATACCAATCTACTTCTTGATGTTATACTTCCTCATAATTGTGTTTTATGTAGATATAATTGGAAGCTAAACACTATTTAAGTGTTACGAGACAGCAGTACACACCAGACGAGCACCACTTGTGCAAGCCATTCGTGCATCACGAGCCGGCGCCACAGACCGATAGACCATATTCACAGCAGCACATTTATTTTTTGATTGGAATGACAAGGAGACTGTGAGGATATACATACAGTCTTTTCAATGGGTTGTACAGTTGTTTGAACTGTTTTTGGATCGTGACAAAACATTGAAAAAATATCTTTCCAAGACATTTCAGTAGACAAAAAAACCTCCAGACACCATAAGTAGTGGAAAATTAGATGTGATGTAGGAGCTTTTTAATAACTTTTATACAGTGCATGTAATTAACCCTTTAAGCTCAGGATGGGTCTCCCTCAAGAAAACAAATTGTCAAAATATATAACTACAGTCTTGACCAGCACAAAATGTGTATCGTTTGAAAGCTGAGAAGCTCTACTTGCCAATGCATGTAAACATAATGACCAAAACTGAACAAATGCTTTGAAATTTGCAGACAAATCAGAAGTTACATTTTGATAATTAAGAAAAAAAAACTGTTCAAATAGCCTTGTGACGTATGTTGTTGGAAAGAGTAGAATACATGTTTGTATGTATCTCATATTAGTTTTACTAACAGACAAAAATATAGCGAGTAATACCGAAGTATATTTCTTTGACAATTAAGTTGATGTTGCTTATATGCCACGTTTTC
The DNA here is from genome assembly GCF_025860055.1 of Xyrauchen texanus. Taxonomy (NCBI): domain Eukaryota; kingdom Metazoa; phylum Chordata; class Actinopteri; order Cypriniformes; family Catostomidae; genus Xyrauchen; species Xyrauchen texanus. The sequence goes on along the minus strand of NC_068316.1, from coordinate 23,053,965 downwards.
GCCTCTATCTTCACAAAACTGCAGCATATAAGCTTCACTTCATACATCATTATTTAGAGGAGGTAATTATCTTTCAAATGAGCTCCCACAAAAGGTAATCGGATCATTAGATAATCCACGCAAAGCACAGTTTTACATATGGCCGCAAGGAAATGACAGCAACTCAATGATACTAACTTGTTCTGTCAAAAGGCACTCAATCTGGGAAATCTCATTACTAAACTCATGTCTCTATGCTATGCATACCTTTTAGTCATTGTGTTTGCATGTGTAAATTAGTTTTTATTTACACTTCTAATGTAAATATTTGTTTGGAGAGGCTTTTGGACACATAGAGACGTTTTTGGACACTATGATCAATAATTTTTGTAAATGCTATAACTTTTGATTGCTTTGTCATATCATCACAAGTTTTTGACCAAAACGGTCACAATTTAATATATGATATACATATTTGTCCCCTCTGTCTGAAATGCATGGTTTTGGCCGAAGAGCCTTCACTGCTTAAACCCACTGTTATGATTGGCTAACATCATGCAGCCCCTCAAATTCAGCAAACTCAATAGGAAGAGAATGAACAAGCCTCTCAACATTATAATACTAAATTGCATGATTTACACACAACGTACATCTGACACATTGCATCTGTATATTCAATTATTAATCTCAAGCACAACCGTTACACTCAGCACCATAAACTATCAAACATTCATGACATTTGAAACGCATCAAAACTGTAAAAGATGTCCATCTTAGTACATGTTTACATACACCAATAATTTAAAATAGTGCAAACGTGCAAAGAATGCATATATGACACGTTTGTACTCAAAACAACAAGAAACAGCAGTTGAATTAAATAGAATTGCATCTCACTTTCAGAGTTGTAACTTAACACTGCATCTGTTAAAAGCAGCAAGATACATGGCAGCGGTCAAAGAATCTGTTTAGTTCATATTTTTTTTTTTATTTAAAAACAAAATAATTAAAAATAGTCCAAATATAGTCCCTCTTTGGTGTTCGTAATAGTAAGCCACACAAGGCCTTGTCTCTTGACTTGAACTGCGTGCCAGTGGGTGTGGCTAAGGGTGCGATGATGCATGTTGTGGGATGTGCAAATAAAAATGAGCCATGTTTTATAACGTACGTAACGAACCGGGACATTTCAGCAGGGTGGCAACTATAAATACACTTATTAGACTGGGGAGGAGGTTTTGAGTTCTGAAATTTATAGTAGTTTTTATAGTACAGTTATCTCTTATGTCAAAATATAATTTGAAAATTAGATTTCCATTTCATGACCCCTTTAGAAAATATCTAAAGCAAGAGTCTTGTAATTACTGAATAGAAGTTTTCAATGTTTTAATTTATAATGTGATGTTCTCGTGTGCAACTAGAGCTGTAAGAAATAACGTGTTAACACATGTGATTAAATTTAAATGTGTAAAGTATTTTTTTCTTAATCGCAATTAATACATTTAACGTTAATACAGCACATAAATCAGCAGAAAAACTGGTTTGAAGGGTGGTTTATGAACGCAGCTTCACAATTGCTTAAGCAAAGCAGATAGCCACAGTCTACAGGTAGATTCATATTGTGGAGGGTGAGAGTTTAAGAGATTTAAAGCACATTGCAATGAAAATGTAACAATGGGGAGACCAGTTCTTTCAATTAGTCAACCTCCCACTTAGACTTTGGGAAACGTTTAATATTACTTGAATTGTGTCTATTTTAGTCCATTTCTATCTTTATTCGGTGGAAGGATTTATTTAAAAGCACATTTCTATATTACACTTTATTCACCAAGCTGGCTGGTCACATTACATGTCAGTCATCTAAGCAGTCTTTATGCAGATAGACAAAGGTTTGGCTAGGCGAGGTATAGTCTTGTTTCAGAACTGTGCCTGAAAAGCACCCATAGAAAGGGACCTTTACTAATGGCTTTAGTCGAGCACTGTGCATTCTGTTATGCAATTCCCCTTCAGTGCCTGGAGGGCAAGAGCTTGTTCACAGCTGACTGAGCAGTACACACCAATTTGATGAGGAGAGATGCTTGCCTGCCTACCTCTTCTCTTCTTAAGTCCCTCTTTCCTCCTTATCCTCCTAACTTTCCTTTTCCCAGGCCCTTGCATTCTCCTCACATCACTCTTTCTGTCTACTTCACATTTCATCATCTGGAACAGCATTGGTTTCAAGTGCATGTAAGAATCTGGAACATTTTCAGGTCCCATGTTCACTGTTGTGAGTGATTATCCAGGCCATAATATCCAGACTAGGGACATGCAAAACAACAAATGTTTAAAACAGACTAGGCGGTGGGTTGCCTGAACAACTAGCAGACTAATCTGTATTGAGGAAGCTCAGTATAATTAAGCTGGTTTCAGGTTCACCTGACCCCAGTTAGACACATAACACAGGTTAAGGGCCGTTAGTCTAAATAAACTTTGTGATCCTCCGCAAGACGCTAAAATAAAAAGACATCTGTCTACGCATGTTTACATAGAAAATACAATTGAAATACAGAGAAGGACAAACATGTTCAGTTTGAAAGGCCCCTTGCATTACGGAATGAAACAGAATAAAGGGGTTTTGGGGTATGCTTTTAAGTTGGACTACTTTTTTTACTTTACACGATATTAGTAGATTAATCAATCTAAAGGAAGCAAGATGCAACACAATAACCAAAGACGTTAATTTACATTTATATGACTGTTGTTTAAAGGGAATGAATTTAAAGACAACCTTTCAGTAGTGATGTGCTGAACGACTCATTTCACTGGTGTTTAATTGCAAATTAAGTTGACTAGTCTAAATAGAAACAAATCATCAGAAAACATTGAAACGTTGTGCATATATAATTGCATGCAATCGCGCATTAGCCATTGATCTAATATGACATCTGTTTGGTAAAGTACGTTACCTAATAACAGTTACTATGTAAAAAAATAAAAGTAGCCATAGGATAGAAAAAATAGGCCTGAGATGCAGCCTACAATAAACCTAACATATTTTGAACACTAAAAATTATTTAAGCAGTAGGCACCTCATTGAAAATAAAGTAATTTTCTAGGCTACTTAAAAGCATAAATGTTTTGATGAGCGCAATTAACATGTTGGCATGTTCTGGTGAATGACAGGACTTGACTCACCTGAGGCTGCTATCCTGCGCTTGAAAAAGCCTGCACAGTGGAAAAATTATGATTTTCAAATGAGAAGCTTTTAACGAATTAGCAAGCAGTTCAAGTTAAAAGATGTTAATAACATTTATCGGTATTGGCCACAATGAGCTGTGAATTATCGGTTATCGTATCGGCCCAGCAATATCATAACGGTGCATCCCTAATAAAATGTATATGACGAGTAACGTCATATAAATTGATAGCATTTATTGAAGCTTAAAATCAATAGCACATGAGGCTGCTATCCTGTGCTTGAAAAAGCCAGCACAGTGGAAAAAGTATGTACAAGCATGCACATATGTAAACAAGACTCAAATATAAAAACATCCAAAGAGACTTTCAGACATTTGGAAATACGATTCCCGCACCACCACCGAAGTGATTACATAACTACTTTGTTAAGTTTGCTTGTCTAGCGAGAGGACATTTTCCTGCGCATGACGCGAGTGAGCAGGAAGAAGCACGTGCAAAAGAGGTGAAATGTAACTTTGCATTTGCTCCAGATATCCTCTTTTTAAAATACCATTTGTATTAATTCTATTTATTATGTGTAACATTAATATGACAATAATTTAAGCGCAACCTCTGTAAAAATATAAAGCCAAACATAAATGTGTAAAAATGATGATCAGATTAATGGGGGGAATTCTGACCAAGCATCAGAACCGTTTAGTCGACTAGTCTTGCACATTTTCAGAGAGGGTTTTACTGTGCATAATTAAATTTGATTAATTAAATCATGCTAATTGATTAAAGAACTTAGTATAGATAATCTATATAAAATAGTCATGATTAATCGAATAGTTGACCGTTGGGATCAATTCCTAATAGAGATATAAAGCTGTACAGCAAGCTGAACAAATATTCTCAAATAATATAAACTTTTTTTTCCAACAGGTGAAATAACTTGATGCTGACTAACCATCTCATTACAGCTTTTACATGAAAAACCAAACAAGCCAAAGATAAGGTTACAACCATGAGGCCAGAAGAATTCCAATAATGTTATCCTACAGAGAGCTCAGTAAAACCCCTAAGCACATCCTATTTCAGTCTGCATGCAATAGCCCAGAGTGACATTCTAGCAAGCAACACAATCACTCTACTCTAAAGCTCAAATTCAATACTACAGCCTTCACAAAATATAGCAGGTATCAGGATACTTCAATAAAATTATTTTGCCACTCAATCTTGACATTTGTATGGATAACTGGGTCAATGTGGCTCACCGACTGCATGTACGCCAAGGTTTATTGGGCAAATGTTCACAAGTTCATAAAGCCTTCAAAGGTTCTCAAATATATCCTTGCAAAAACCAATAACCCCTTGTGTTGCAGTAAATCTCTTGGGAGGACTTAAAAATAATAGCTCACTGAATGAAAGCTTGCTGCTGATCTGGTTTAAGGATCCCAAAGCCTAGTCAAAATGTAAATGTTGTATGCCCTCAGACAATAAAACTAGGGTAACTAAAGTTTGTCACCAGAATCAAAGAGGCTCGGAATCACAGAATGGCAATATTGACGAATCTAAGAAAATGGGAGGTTGACTTGAGCCCCACCCTAATGCAGAGCTGCAACAAACCCATCGACTCTACAGCACGATTTCCATGCTTTGAGTCGTAGCTAGGCAACAGTAAAACAATGCATAGCTGTCACCAGCGGTGTGGGGCTAATCGGGGGGTTTCTGTCGGATTGCAGCTGAGTAGGATGCAGAAAAGGAGAAGGGAACAAGATGTGGACTGATAAGCAGACAATAAAGTCGATGTTGTGCAAGCCATAAAAAAGGATGCAAGGTGTATTAGGCAAGCAGCTGTGCATTTCAATGCATGTTTGCATTTGCGATGCAGACAGACAGGATTAATCTATACCAATTTTTTTTTTTTTAAATGAACAAAATAAATTTGCAGAAGCTCAGAGTTTGTGTAATATACAAGATACCAGGACTCATTTCAGCTCTCAAGCTTATTGAATTCTATTTCATGTTGCACAAGGCTGTTCAATTCTCTCAATCAGCCTTGAAAAGTGAGAGCAGTTGGAAAATAGTTATAGAAATACAATGTTTGAAACAGCAGCGAGGTGGGCTTGCTCGAAAGGTAATGGAAATGTAAACGTGTGCATCCCATTGGCACTGTAGCACTAGGATATTGCCAGAAGCTTATTGGTCATAATTAAGCTTCCTTTGAGTATGTTGACTGTACAATTTAGTTTGCATGCATTTTGTATAATTGATTTTAAGCTTCAATAAATACTATAAATTTATATGACATTACTCATCATATACATTTTATTAGGGATGCACCGTTATGATATTGCTGGGCCGATACGATAATCGATAATTCACAGCTCATTGTGGCCAAAACCGATAAATGTTATTTTAACATCTTTTAACTTGAACTGCTAGCTAATTGGTTAAAAGCATCTCATTTGAAAAATGGGTCAAATAGCAGCAAGTCCAAATTCCAAGCTTTTTTTATAAGGTTTTGCAGATGTAACATGAACCAGAAATGTGTCTATATTACAGATGGATGCTGATTTAAATGAGAAATAAATGAAAATACATGTGCATTAATTGAGTGGTGCCCATTTATAGGAGTGTTTATGGTAATCCTGATGACTTGCTAACAGAGAATAATGAACTTCAAACAGCTGTAATAATGCATTAAACCAAAATAAGGTGATACATGGCATGTAACGAACATTAAAACAACAAAACACACAATACAAACCCTAAACTCTGTATACAGGGCTTCACATTAAGCATTGTCATGTGACTGTGCTTTGGACTAGTAAATTGGTCATTCATTTGTCACCTAATAGGGATTAAGAACACAGTGCAGAAAGATCGTAAATCATTACTCGCCCTCAAGCCAGTTTGAATATCTCTCTTAGGGACACAAAATTAGATTTTTTTTTTTTGCATCTTTTTTTGTTTTAAAAAAAATAAAAGTGAATCGAGACTAACATTTTCTCTAACGTCTCCTTTTGAGATCCACGGAAGATACAAAGATGAGTAATGAGTTTACAATAAGTTTACATTCAATAAAATTAGATAATGCGTTAGCCATAATGCACTAACAATGAACAATATTTAACTGCATTTATCAATCTTAATGTTAGTTTCTAAAAAAAATAAAATGATTAAAAAAATTACAATTGTTCATTATTTGTTCATAGTGCATGAACTAATGTTAACATATACAACTTTTTACTTGAATGTATGAAAATTTATTAATATACTGTATGTTGGAATTAACATTAACCAAGATTAATAAATTATATAAAAGTGGTGTTTATTGTTAGTTCATGTTAACTGATGAACAAATGAAACCATTTTGTAAAGTGTTACAAAGTTTTAATTTTGGGGTAAATCATCGTTTTGAGAGTACAAGTCAATTCTGCCAAAATGCATTTAAAATGTTAAAGGGGTCATGACATGGTTTTTTTTATTGTATTATTATGTTCCCTTAGGTGCAATTATAGTATTAATATATTTTTTTTTAAGAAAAACTTTTAAAATCTAGTGATTTATGTCCTTTTCCCACCCTGTTTCTCATCCTCTGATTCAAACAGTCTGTTTTGGGGGCGTTTTCCATTTAAGACTTCAGTGTTAACGCCCACTGTTATGATTGGCTAACGTCAGTGCCTATGTATCAATTATTGACGCCCCCAGCCAGAACAATACGCAAGTAAACTAAGTAAAAACACTGTGATTATTCATAATGAATGAAATTGCGCTTTAAAAAGTAGTTTAAAGTTTAAAATAGATTACTTACAGTTTAGCGTCGTCGTTGTTCCCAGAATAGTCGGCACGGACTTATCTTTGAGCAACAGTTTTCTGGCAAAGCCAGCATCATATTGAGATTTGTTCTCAAAACAGTCATCCTTAAAATGTACAGAACAAACGCTTAAGTTAACACTGCTGTGACTGGAACGTCCGCAAAAAATAAACTGCATCCATTTATCCCTGACGTCTGGATCTTTCGGCAGCTTATTCAGAGGTTTTGTTTGACCACAGCCAGGAACAGCACATCTGTGTGGCATCGTAATTTTCCTGTGCACAAGTAGTCTCTGTCAGAGCTCGCTGTCCATCGACTGAACACTTGTGAGGCGCGACTGAAATGGCGTAGTTGTCTTGAAATGAGCGTAGTTGTCTTGTGCTGGAGGCGGTCATATGCAAACGCTGTTACGTCACTTCTAACCGACACGTCACTTCTAACCATGAATCCAGAACGAGCTGTATTTTGAGCTTGATTAAATAAATGATTCGTTTAGAATGGGGAGGACGTCTTAAAATATTAAACTTGCAGGACGTTTTAATGATACAAAGACCTCTTATATTACCAAAAGATCAAGGCAAATTTGGTTTCTCATGTCATGACCCCTTTAACACATAAAATCCTGAGAACCTTGCAGCTAAATCAGATATGCTGTATATTCAAAACAGATATGCATATTAAAGATAGATAATGTTTTCATTGTGTGTAATTTATTTAAGTTGTAGTATTAATATTAGTATTGTATATATTGTTATACAACCCAAATTCTAAAAAAGTTGGGACAGTATGAAAAATGCTAATAAAAACAATATAGTACCCTTTGCTATATTGAAAGCACAACAGCTACTCTTTATATGATGTTTTTTCTAGTGAATGTCATTGTTTTTTGAAAATGTACAGTAATTTCAAAACGGATGATTGCAACATGCTCCAAAAAAGTTGGGACATTCGAGTGTTTACCATTGTGAAACATCACCATTTCTTTAATAACACTTAAGCATTTGGGCACTGAAGACACAAGTTTAAGTTTAGAAAGTGGAATTTCCCCCTAATCATCCATTATGTAGGTCTTTAGCTGCACAATTGTACAAGGTCTTTGTTGCAGTATGGTGTGCTTCATAATGCGCCACATATTCTCAATTGGAGACAGATCAGGAGTGCGGGCAGGCCAATATAGCACCCAAACTCTGCTTACACAGCCATGCACTTGAAATCCGGGCAGTATGTGGTTTGAAGATGTCCTGCTGAAAAATGCAGGGATATAACTGGAAAAGACTGTGCTGGATGGCAGTATATGTTGCTCCAAAATTTGTATATATCTGTCTGCATTCATGGTGTTCTCACAGATGCGTGAGTTACCCATGCTATGGGCACTGACACACCCCTGGTCAATACAGACACTGGCTTTTGGACCTGATGCTAATAACCCTTTGGCCCTTGGCCCTTTTCATCTTTGGCCTGGATAACACAACGGCTTTGTTTTTCAAAAACGTTTTGAAATGTGGACTCTTCAGACCAAAAAACCCAGTTCCACTGATCTACTTCCATCTAAGATGAGAAGTCTGTTGTGCTTCTGGACAGTGTTGATGTAGGGCTTCTGCTTTGCATAGTAAAGTCTTAACTTGCCCTGCCAGGCAATCCACAGATGCAAGTAAAATTCTCTTTAACTTGCCCGTTCAAAATTCCACTTGTCCTGGACAAGCGTTAATGTCGAGCCCTGGTATACGTGGTGTAATATTTATGACAGCAGCCAGACTGTGTGTGGAGTGGTTCTTTTTGTGTTTCACAGAATTTTTTCTTTAACAGTTCCACTGTATAACTTATGGAATGTGAACACAACAATCATAATGGGAATAGGTATCATCATACAGATAGAATAGTCACGAGTCATAATGTTCTAAAAGTCGTTACTCACAGCAGATTATCCCGAATTAAAACCAGCCCTAAAACAACGTAACAAGTTGCAGAGATGTTGAAATAATCAACACTAAGCGACATCAGCATGGCTCTCACTCACAGACACATACTGCTTCCAAAACCGCGTACTGTCACATTATGTACTGTATCTGATGAAAGCCTGTCTGCCGGCAAAACGGAATGTTCTTTTAGGTATGCAGGCGAGTAGTATGAATAGATGAATAGATACTTCATCCGGGTACTTCTCGCTTACTACTTCATGAATACTGTGGATTCGGACAAACTACTCTATTGGCATACTGTTTTTGGCATACTATATAGTAGGGAAGTATGGATATTTGGATGCAGCAACACTGTGCGCACGGCTGCATGCACACTGTCACTTGGGACTGCCCAAGTATCTGTCAGAAGAAGCCACAGGCACTCAGAGATTCTCAAATAAACTGTAACAAATTATCTGCGAGAATATCAGCAGCAATACCACTATCAGCGTGATAATAATATTTAGATTTTCCCGGTTATCGATCAATAATATATTGGCCGCCGATATATCATGCATCCCTAAATTTTACGGAGCGCAACAGTGCCTTCTCACTTTTGCAGCCATCTTGGTTCCAGAATATTTCGTTTTTTTCAATTGTGATTTCATAAAATCCTTTATAAAAGAGCTCAGAGGTGATCAACCACAATTGTGATTCAATCACAATTTGACAAATTTGATTTGAAGCAAAAAAGAAAATTGGGAAAAAGGAAAAAGGTACAAGCCTTTGTAGTGTTAAGTCTTTCAAGGTAAATAAATCCCATGAAGGATTGTGAATGGTTTAATCGAATTTAAAAACCATGAACACTATTTTTTTTTTATTTGATGATTGCAAGTATGTTTTTATAATTTATGTTTATTACAAAATATTCAGATATAAACAAATATACAGTATAGGCTAAGTAGTCTGAGAGTGTAGGTAGACCAACTTGATTACATTCACAGTGGGCGGTCAAATAAATATATATCTCAATAAATTTTATGAGTTTAAAATAATGCAGCCTCATGGCTTCAACAGAAGCACATACCATCGATTAACAACCTCAGAGCTCTGTCTGTCTTAATAAGTTTATACATTATTAAAAATTAATTCCCCAGTGGAAAAAAATTGTATGGAATTTTTCTCACAGAACCCTGCTGTTGCGCTCTATTCCAACCAAAATGACTTAAACACACATCACATTGTAATTATGATTTACAAAGTCATAAGGGACTTCCCAGGAGGACTTAAAAGGCAGCATTAGCCCCAACAATAATTCAAATCTGGCTGTACCCAAACAATGACAATCAAGAGACTGAATCTTGAATCTTTATCTTTAGTCAGATGTTTTTCTGGGTAGCCATCTCAACAAAAAAAAATCTAAATATTTTCCACGTCACATGTTTCTTCTACACAACTTCACACAAAACTATCCTTTGTTACCATACTACAGGTTTGCTTTTTTTTTTGCTGAAGCTGATGAAGTAATATGATGAATGAATAGCCTTCTCAAGTGGGTATAGATGGTTTCCTGTTAATAATTATGAAGCATAATCCTACTGTCTGGACAGACAGTGTGGTACAGTATCACTGCCCAAAATGGTTTCCAGTAAGCTTTCAAATTCAAGGTGGAACCAAGCATTTTCCTTTGTCTGTCTCCCTTCCCTAGTTCTCCTTTGTTTTGTCAAGGCTACCAGGGGAGACAAAGAAAAAACAAGCTTCCAATCCTTCATAGACCTGCTCACTGCACATTCCCAGCACAGGTAAACACAGCCAGGTCATTGGGTGTACAGGCAATAATGGTCTCAAAGTATTCATAATGTATTTATACAACCAAGCAACCTGTCTGTAAACAGCCATAGCTGTTATTGTAGCAAAGACCTTGCCTTATTTATTAGATTAATTTATTTAAACAGCATAGGTTGGTAATCCTCAGAGGTTGAGAAGGGCTCCATGTTGCTATTGCTCAAGGCATGCCAACAACATTGTGGACACTAAGGCAATATACAATTCCTTCTCAGATGTACTTTACATATTGAGGACAGTGAGTACTATCACACGCATATAACACTGAATCTTTTATTGATGGCACTGAGAGGATATTTTGTCTACTGGAAATATTCCAAAGGTTTGCACTGACACTGCAAATTAGTCACTGACTGCATTTACATGGATACTTTTTGTTTTATGAAATCAATAAGATTGATGATTCCGAATGTACCGTTTACATGAACTATATAAAGTGATCGGATTGATCAGATCGGATCTACTATTGTGACGTGTGTGTGTGTGTGTGTGTGTGTGTGCACTGCACAATTATACAGTATTACCTCGCCGTTTGAAAGGGTGTTCACACTTGACTTTGAGCACACAAAATTATTTCGGACAACTCTACAAATGAGGATATGATGTTATGCGTGACTGCTTGTAGTTTTAATAATCAATACATCATAAATAACAAAACATATTAAATTCTAAATGTTCAAATATAGCATCCATTCATTTTCCAGCAACAACTAAAACATCCAGCTTTGAAATACAAATCCTTTGACTCTATTTACCTGTTTCATGTGATATTATTATATGACCTCTCTGCCATATACCGTACAGTATATGACCAAAACTCCACATACCTTTTGTGTGCAGTGCTATGGGATGCAGCAAAAGTCTGTAAAATGTTTGTTTCTATTTATAAATATTAATAAAATGATACTGCCATTTACAAACCAGAGCAAAAATGTAAAAGTCAACCAGTGATGAAGGGGGAAAGCAGCGATTAAACACTTACATTTATAATACCCTCAACGTGCTGCAGGTGATCAAGGGCTTAGTGTTGCAGTTAAACCACTGCATGAGTTCTGCCAGATGTGGGCACTCGTGCAACGTAAGCAATGACGTACATCCAAGTCAATGAGAAGGAGTGAAGCTAGCGAGGCAAGGGGATACATTTTTAAAGTGGAATGCAGCCCTGGGCCTGGGTAGCAGTGAAAAAAGTTGCTGGCTACCACCCCTGGGGTTCGTTAGTTCGCAAGTTCAAATCCAGGGTGTGCTGAGTGACTCCAGCCAGGTCTGCTAAACAACCAAACTGGCCCAGTTGCTAAGGAGGGTAGAGTCACATGGGGTAATCTCCTCGTGGTTACTATAATGTGGTTGGTTCTCGGTAGGGTGCATGGTGAGTTGAGCATGGATGCCGCGGTGGATGGCATGAAGCCTCCACACGTGCTATGTTTCCTTGGCAACGTGCTCGAGTCACATGATAAAATGCGCGGGTTGATGTGGAGGCAACTGGGATTCGTCCTCTGCCACCCGGATGGAGGCGAATCACTACGCGACCACGAGGACTTAAAAGCACATTGGAATTGGGCTGCAGCCCTGTATGTTTCATGCTGTAGATTCTGTATCCACAGTTTCATGCTGTAGATTTTTTATCCACAGTTTTCTGCTGTGGATACAAAAGAACCACCTCAACAAGAGTAATTCATACTGGTCGTGCTGGGTTTCACGCTGTAGATTCAAAAGAAGTGGCTCATTAGGGTCATTTGTTTGGAAATAGACTATACTGGTCGAACTGTGCATTTTAAGCATTTTAAGTGGGGTAGAACGTCCACCAAATAACACTGCAGGAAACACTGTCAGAGTATTTTAGAATGGTTTTCCATCCCCATCTGCAGAATATTTCACATTCGGGAACCATTAATGGAAGCCAGGGAAAAAAATCAGTCCGGTATGCTTTATTAAATGGAACCACTTCTGAACAGGATTCGGTTCTTGGTCCTCAACCCTTAACTCCACCGTATCTCTAAAAATCGAATTTGCGCTGGCAACAATTCAAATATAGTGCATCAAGACGTACCGCCAGGTTTAATGTGTCCATGTTAAAAGTCACATATTCTCACGTTTCACAATTGCTGTTAACGTTTTTCTTTTTGGATTCTGCAAAGAATCTCTTTGTTCCATGGAAGCACATTATATGTGTTTGGAACCAAATGAGGGTGAGTAAATGGATGACCGAATAGTCATTTTGGGGTAAACTATTCCTTGAAGTTCTAGGCTACACCAAGTTAATTCTAAAGAACATTGATACTTTGTCTGCTATTGTTATGATTTAAGCAGAACAGTTATTAGACAGTTATGACTCTGCTAGAGGCAAAGTGTTGCAAAGCAAAGCCCTTTATCAGCTGGCCCAAAAAGTGCAGCATGGCGGCCATGGGCAAACATTAGAGGCACCTAGCTCAACTCCACCAACCAGCATCATGTGTCTCCACTTTAAGCATGGCAGCCTGAATGAATCATTACACTGTGAAATATCCTGCTGGTCACAGAGGAGAAAGATTGAAGAAATGTGTAAATATTGACTCAGTGTTTGGCTGAGAGAGGGTCTGGCATGGTCACGGCCTGGTGCCGAGAACACTTCTAAATCTGCAGGGAGGACAGTTTCTGAAAGCCAAGACTATTTTGGGAAGGGTCAGCAAACTGAGATGGCTGCAGCCGTGACTTTCACAACCAAAAAGCACAGCCAAACTCAACCAGGAATCCTGGAATCTGCTAATTTTTTTTCTGTACAGTACACAAATATAGTCTCTAAGTGTAAGAAGTCCAGTGCGCATTAAGGAAGAAATTTTGTGAAACTAGAAAACAGTTTCTTTATACCAAATATAGCCTATAACTTCACTGGCAATAACAAGTATAGTCAAACTCTACCACCAATAACCTCCTTTAAATTTAGTATTAAAAATTGGACTCTATTAACCATGTTCAAATTGAATGTGTGGTCACAAGGTCACTTATCCTATATCAATAATGTGGCTATATAATATTAGGTAAACATACCAACAACTAATCACCAATTTCCTACACTAATTAGCCAAAGAATATTTCATTGTGATTAGTAATATGTGGGATGAGGTAAATGTGAAGATTTTCAGATGCATCGCAATCTTCAGTTGAACAATCTCGATATCGATTTTTAAAGCCAAAGATTGATCTTTTACTCTATGCTGCAACCCTCTACAATGCAAGAAAATCACTCGGATGTGCAACCAAATTTCACACTATGCAACTAAATATGTAAGTGATTTAACACTGGCTGGTAATTTTAAAAAACTTAAAGATATTTCCAAATTCAAATTGCATTTTAAAGTAAAAAAAAAACAAAACAAAAACCAATTAATTAACGGAGTGATCAAAAAATCTTGTATAACCACTAGTGGTTCACTGATCAGGAAATTTGAGGCGATACTAATCTACAATTTGTTTTTTTTAGCACCAAGATCAGCTTTAATTGTTTATTTTTTAAAGTGGCTTTGTCACACTTTTGCAAGTTATCTGCTGCAGTTATATAAGTTTATGCCCCACACAGTAAAATTACAGTAACACTTTACAAAATGTTTCAATTTCTTAACATAATTTTAACAACATTACAGTAGTTAACATGAACTAATGAACGTTATGTTAGTTACAACATTTACTAATAAAATGTTTCAATTAAAAGCATTTAAGTTAACATTAATTGGCTATAAACAATGAACAATTGTATTTTTATTAACTAACATTATGATTAATAAATGCTATAAAAATATATATTGTTCATTGATTGTTCATGAAACCTAATGCATTAAATAATGTTAAAGAAATGAACATTTTTATTACGTTTTACCAAAATTACATTAATTGTGAATTACTAAAATTTTATTTGTATTGAAAACCGTTATGAATAATTCTTTAGTCAATATCAAAAGGTCATTGTGACATATTGGCAACTAGTAAAAACCATGAGAGCATCACACACAGCAGAGATACATTCCATTACAACTGCTCCAGTGAGAAATCATTAATATCTATGATTTGTTTACTGTCTTGAAACATATCACTAATTATTAAGCAAATGCAAGAAGACGGGGTGCCGTTATTGAAGGTTAAATAGTTACATCTGTTATTAGTGGTATTGTGACCAACATTAATCTGATCTAAAAAGGAATCCTCACAGAATAGTGCTGAGATGAGTGACTGATGAGAGATTGATGAGAGATTGACAGCACCTGGAGAGCGATCATGTTAAATGGAGTGAAGCTAAACAGGCTCTTGATGGCTCAAACAGTCTCTATCACTCAACAAAATGTCTGATTTTCATGACTCGCGTTACAGCACATATACTCAGATTTGTATTTGCATGTATATTTGTTGTTTAATTTGTTTCATACCCGTAAGCAGCCTCTTTATCCTCTTCCTGCTCACTGTGCAGCGAGTCAGAATTACTACCGTAGTGACTCTAGAAAATGGACAACTTAATATTCATACATTCTTAAAGATAGATTTTTAAAAACAAAACTGCAAATTCATGTGAATTACATCATGTCTAAAAGTTTACATTTGTGAATGCTTAGAATTGCCAACAGTTAACCCTCCAGAGGCCACTCTGTCATGCTTCAAGGGCTCATTCATTAGAGTAGCAGTGTATATGTTATTCCCTGCGTGCTGTAAAAAATTCGGCCCTGACTCTAGGTGTGATTTGTGATCACGAATTTAAGACGAAGATCAAACTATTTCAATCGGTGCACCCCTAATAACCACCTTCCCAAATCCAAACATTTACTGTCTCCAATGGGCCCATTTGCCATCATGCAATTATTTGTCTAAGACAACAGGTGGAAAAGGACAAAAAACACCATAAAAGCACTAGGCATATAAAAAAATAATCGTAAAAGTACTATATTCCTAGTCATTTGAAGCCATACAGTAGCTTTATGTGACAAATGGACCAAAAACTCATTTGATTCCTACATCAATATCCAATGGAAGCCAACGCCCTTTTGGCAACAATAATATTGACTCGCCATTTGAGTCTGGATGCAGACACGGGCTAGACGAGAGCTTAGGATGAGGTGAAGATTATTAGTGAATGATGCCAAAAAAAAAACCACACTCTGCTCTTTACACAAAGCTATCGTATAGCTTCAGACTTGGAATATAGCTTACAAGACATATGGACTACTTTCAGGATCAGAAATGAACACCCGTCAAGCGCCAAATGGGAGTCATTTTTCTACATGGTGGGTGAATTTTGGAATTAAATACTGTCAGGTTATTGCTTCTTTTCTATCGATGTCTGTATAAGTAATGTAACATAGACCAGCTTTGTCCTCAAGGGGGCTCAGAATGCCTACATTCAAGGATACATATGTATGGTGCTATTACCAGAAAATGTCTAGTTGCTGCTCATTAATAACCTTAAACAGGTGTAAATCTAGAATCAAGACTAATGCAATGTTTAGTGATACCGAAACTGAGTAAGTTAGTAAGTTTTAATTGCTTACTACCACAAGCACAAAATCTCCAGTAATGATTCAGTTTAAATACTGGAACCAAATGATTGTAATGACATTTGATTCAGTTAACGGTTCTTTGGAATACTTACTAAGCAAATGTTTAATGTTACTTGAATTGGTGATTATTTTAGTGCATTTCTATTTTTATATCGTGGAAGGATTTGTTTGGAAAATTTAAATAAAGCATTATATTGTTACATATTGTATTGTTTTCTTTCCTAAAATGGAAATAAATGCATTTTGACAGAGAGAGAGAAAAAAAAAAAAAAAATATATATATGTGTGTGTGTGTGTGTGTGTGTGTGTGTGTGTGTGTGTGTGTGTGTGTGTGTGTGTGTGTGTGTGTGTGTGTGTGTGTGTGTCAAATTGCAGCATTTTCAAATACTGTGATTAATCGAGATTAACTATAAAAAAGATGCACGATTAATCGTGATTTAAACATTTTAATCGACTGACAGCCCTAATAAAATCCTTTAATGTAACAGGTGTAGACTTCAATGAAATGCTGTTTTGTGTAAATGATTACAAAATCATGGCAGCCATAATTATAATCACGATTAATTGTGCAGCACTTCCAGCCACCATGGTAGATTTTGGACCCTGACTACTAATATGGTATTTTTTGAGAGTTCCTGATTAGTCACTATGAGCTGTTGTTGTAACGATTCTTCAAATATTCCTAGTTTTATGTTCAAATATGTGGTGATGTGGGCTTGGAGGCCAGGAGAGGAAGAATGGAAAGGATTGACACCTGTGGAAAATCCCCTCTAACAGCTGTTTTGTGTTGCAGGGAGTGCTGGAGGGGAATAAAAGGGCAGTCTAAACCACCGGAGGAGATGGAGAGAGATACACACCTAGCAGAGTCTTGAGTGTGTTGCTAAAAAGCAGGCTGTGACTGAAATATGTATAAAATAAAATTGTGTGGATTGTCTACCCGGATCCCACTTCCTCCTCCACAAAGTAGAAAGAGATCCATCACACAATAAAATATTAACAGCACATGGGTTTGAAACACCATGAGGGCCAGTAATTATCAGAATTTTAAATTATGGATGAACTACCCCTTTAATAATGTCCCAACAACATGACCGGAATGCTTTAATGCATCACTCTCCTCTCCTTCAATAGCTGGTGTGTGGTGAGCGTACTGGCGCACTATGGCTGCCGTCACATCCAGGTGGATGCTGCACACTGGTGGTGGTTGAGGATATTCCCCCTATACTATGTAAAGCGCTTTGAGTGCCTAGAAAAGCACTATATAAATGTAAGGAATTATTATTATTTATGTTGTGGATGAAATGGAATATTTCCAAATAACTTTGCCATTCATGAAAAGCATGCAGTTTTGAGTCACTTAAGTCCTATAGTGCTTTCAATTAACCTAATTCCATCGAGCACTGTCTGATTTGGACCCACTAAGCCATTTCTTTTTTAAATGGATGGGAAGAGAGGGAGGGGTACTGGCCTCTTATTTTAGGTCTCCAGAGTGGCTACAAATGAAAAGAATGGAAACAGTTTCATCTAATGCTGAGGACAAAGCGAGAAAGAAAAACTAAAAGACAATGAATACTGATTTTGAGAATCAATGGCAATTGGATTTCACATTGTTGGAGCCTTGGGCTTCAACCTCTAATGTAGTAATTGAATTATCTGGCATTGAAAAGAGAAGTGCTGTCCAATGTCTTTTCGCCACAGATAGGAAAAGCCAGCAAAAGCTTGTGCCTGCTCTCTGCAGCGTGTGGATGCCAAGGCAATCTATTGGTGTAATCCAAGAATGCGGTGGAATGTTAAATTAATAGGTGTGCTATTTGTTCACAATCTCATCAGTTGCTTGAATAATAGACATGAGACCAATTGAAGAAAGTGTCAAGTTTTCAGAGCCAAACTAGTTAATCTTTCCCAAGTCATCTCTTTCTCTCTCTTTTATAGTGTAATATGTTTCAAAGCCCTATCATAAAAGACAGACTGCAGTGGGCTAAACATAAAAGCAAAATAAACATGGAATGAACCTGCTGACCAGAGTGAGATCAACAGTGACAAAAGTAGGTAGTTCATTTCTGATTTTGTGAGACAAAACAGCCATTAAGAAATATTCAGTCAGCATGGATTTCAAGAAAGCTAGTGTTGGTTGTATTAAAGAAGACACAATTTTACATGGATTGTTTCTTAATGAATTTCATTTTGCTGAATATTTGTCTTTGTATTTAATAGGAATGCCCCTATCAGGATTTTTACAGCCAATATTGATCACCGATCCTCTTATCACCTGATCGGCCAATACAGATCCCGATCATTTCACCTTTTATCAGGATCTTTGTCATAACTGTCTATATGTAAGCTTTCTGCACACTGCCAATATAAATTATTTTTTTTATCTTCCCAGTAATATCACTTTGCCTAGATTGTGCTGCAAAAATTAAAAGTTTAAAAGGCTTATTATAATGATTTTTTTCTTTAAACAAGAATAGGCTAACAAAATATTCTCTATATTAAGACAAGTGTAAAACTGAAGACAAACTGATAACTCATAGGTGCAATTATAACTAATGTGACATTTTTGGTTATTGATTCATTGTCATTTCATATAATTATTATAATTCCTTATTTTATTTATATTTTATTTTTGCATTATAATTAATATATTATATTATGACATCTTAATATTTTATAAAGAATTATTATATTTATAAATTCCTAACGTTTCATTTAATTGGATGATCAATAGTTAATTTTTCACTCGTTGCTGCTTGAACTTTACTGAGGGGAGCATGCGCTCTAATGAGAGAAAGAGAAGAAAGGAAAGCAGAGAAAGAGCGCACATTTCTGGACTCTACGGGTGCTGCTATTGTTAAAGCAGTTTAATCAGGAGATATATAATAAAGATGTTTGAATTACACCACATCTTGTAACTTGCGTCATTACCGAGATGCCTATGCCCGGAGGAGACTGAGAAGCTGCCACCATGAACGATAATAAGGACTGTTTCACAGCTCACACTGGTTGCATGTGAAACGCCACATTAACAGTACAGTACACAAACTTTTAATATTCGCCATACTTCTCCCACAGCATCGTTCTTAACTGCTGAATCAAGTTTGTCGTCTTCCAAATCTATGCCAGTATTCCCCGCACGAGATGTCATAACAAGAATTAACGATCAAGTCATAGGATGTGAATATCGGTCGATACCGATCGTTCGGAGCATCCCTAGCATTTAATCTTACATGAGTTATCTTCACAATATATACAGGTATATTGCAGCATCTTTGCCTTTGTAACGCATTTTAACTGAGCTGTCCAGCCATGATGTCAATTTGTAGCCAATGGGTTCCCTATGGATTTTCAACTTATGAGTAAAATAAGGTCTGTGGTAAACATTACTTGATGATAAATGGACGTTTGATCTAAAACATAAATTACACACTTATATACCTCAAAAGTTAATTTTGAAGCCGCTGTGTGTTTAAAAAAAAAGTAGGCTATGCAATTCAATACAGCTTCAAAATTCATCGTTTGAGGTATGACTGTATGTTGTAGAACAATACGTCCATGTATCGTCAAGTGATGTTTACCACAGATTATATTCATGAATCCAAAACTGCCATTATAAAAACCCATAGGCAAATCCAGAATGAACCCATAGTAAATTCTCTTCTGGGGTTTTGGATAACAACCTGACCAGTATATCTCAGCAAGCTGATGTATGTCCCGTATTTCTGTCGGCTGTTTAGAATTAGAGTGATGCTCGATTTGTAAATCATTCCTTTGAATCTGTTCTTCTCAGTGAAATGGGTGAGACGGGTAAGCAAAATGGTCTAAACTAATTCACAATTCAGACTGATTCATTTGGACACCTCACTTGCACACATTGAATCATATGGAGTGGTTACTCACTCTTGAAAAACAATATCAGGATAGATTTAGAACACTGAGACCAAACAGCGCTGGATAAAGTGGATATTTACAGTACAATAATTTGAAACAAAAGGCTACTTTTTTGAAAGGTCTTCGTCCGTTACACTTAGGGTCATGTCCGCCAGACAACTGTTCTTAAAATGTATTTCAAAGGTGCAGTATTTGTTGCAAAAGCAGTGCATAACAGGGATACATTTAGAAATGCTTTTAGCGTGCTGACAGTACAACAGTTACTGTTGCACAATGGTATCAGCGCACAAAAACATTATCTGAGAAATTGCATCTCTAAATTAAAATCACAGGAACTAACAAATATTAAAACTAACAAAAGAAAACAAATCTTGAATCATACATAATTCCAACGCTGTTTTGATTGCAGCAGCTGCTTCACAGAATTTATTTTCAAAATCAACCAGTGGGCCAATCGCCCTCAAGGAATCCTTTCAAGGGTATCATTAGGCTGCCTTTTGGGTTCAATTGACCCTGATCAGATGCATTTCATAGAGGACGTTGTGATAAGACAAGTTATTGTGATCATAAAAATACAAAGAGGAACTTAATGTCACAGTATGCATGGGTCTCGAGACACATTTTACAAAGTTTAAATATTTTTCATGCTCGTAGTGGGATGCTCAAAAATAGTGCAAGACACGACAAAATGGCCAAAGACATCTGTCTGCATGTCTATGGCTAGCGACAGTGCTTTAAAGGTGCCCTCAGGATTTTTTTCCTCATTAAAGTTTTACTCCTAGAGTGGTGGTGGTGTAGTGGCTAAAGCACAAGGCTGTTAATCAGAAGGTTGTTGGTTCAAACCCCATGGCCACCACCATTGTGACCTTGAGCAAGGCACTTAACTCCAGGTTGTTCCGGGGGGATTGTCCCTGTAATAAGTGCACTGTAAGTCGCTTTGGATAAAAGTATCTGCCAAATGCATAAATGTAAATGTACTCCTTGAGAAATTAAAGGGTTAGTTCACCCAAAAATGAAAATTCTCTCATAAGTTAATCATCCTCATTCTAGCAGAACATATTTGAAAATAAATAAATAAATATCTTGGCTCAGTAGGTCCTTAAAATGAAATCCGACCATTTGAAGCTCCAAAAATCACAGACAGTCCGCATAAACCTCATCTATTTGACTCCACTGGTTAAATAAAAGCAAAACATTAGCTTTTGGTGCAAAAAAATATAAATTTTTAAGTTTAACTACAAAACATTGCTTATAGTCAGCAGCAGTATGCGCATGTGACACACGTTGGCATGTTCACGTGAGAACAGACGCACGTGTGACACACCCGAAAGAGCTGCGCAGTTTACAACTGAGTAGGAAGAACACTGTACAGAAGCTTTGTTGGTTTGGTTTAGGTCTGTGTTTGTATCTGCTTGTTTACTCACAATAGTGCGTTTGTGTGCTCATCCTGGTTGTCTCAACCGAGAGAAAAACGTTAGGTTACATACATACGTATGCCAACACGAATACGTCACACGAGAGACCACGTGAATTCCGCCCGCTCGTGAATGCGGATACTGCTTTCTGGGCGAATATTTTTGGGTGAACTATCCCTTTCTATAGCTATACTGCTGTTCTTCTGCATTAATACCTTATTTTTTTATTAATAACATTTAAAAACAAGACATAAATATTGTTATATTGTGTTATGTTGCACTTAGAGGATTAGCTTCTTACACTGAATCAAACAACACCATGAAACAGACAGGTTATATTAAGAACTAACCAAGGATTTGATGGCACAAACACATTCCCATTATGTAAATAGAAGGTTTTTTTAAACCTAGTTAAGGTGAAAATAGCAGACTGTAACATCAAACGACACAGACCAGCGATATTAGCTGAAAAGCTACATGAAGCACTGTAACCAGGACCTTCACCCAAAAATGTGCTTTTTTTTCAGCATTTAACATTGTGATATTATTTTTGGTTAGAAATGAGAGAAAATTAGACAAACCTTAAATCGCAGTGAAATTCTTCTGCTAATTCGTGTCCACTTATTTTGAAGTTAGCGACCATCGCGGTGCATGTAAACTGTGCATGCTCCTTGACCTCTTGAATAAGCCACACCCCACGCGATGTCATCAGAGTCGACACTCCACACCATGTCAAAACAATGCCACATAGTGAAGAGCAAGGGGATAGAGTTATCGCGAACATTAAAAGGAGCATCGCAAAGAAAAAATACTTTCCACAAAGTGAAACACAAAGAAAAATTATTTATATCAAAGGTCTGTTGCAGATTAAAAAAAGGATCTTAATTCTTGGGTTTCGTTTACAACATACATCTTTTGCAATACTTAATTTTTTGGCAAATATACAGGGCATCATATTGACCCAATAGTTATCTCCTCTCAACCAGTTTAAAAGTCCTGAGAAGTCTATCAACACAATAGTTTGGACAACCTTGGCTAATATTGCACTAACATTGCCTGGTTTCCACAAGGCACGGAGGAGTGATTTAACCGAAGAGAGGGGGAAGCAGGCTTTGTGTCACATGGGTCATTCATCAAAGAAACCCACTCCACACAACTCCTCGCGCTCACCTTCCGTGTGCAGTGGAATTAATTACACACCGTTTCCTGGCAACCACAATCCCTGCACCCCTGTTGGCTTATACATCATCACCTTGAGCGGAGGGTGCAAGCACACTACATATAAGGGGGGTTA
Organism: Xyrauchen texanus; assembly: GCF_025860055.1. NCBI lineage: Eukaryota > Metazoa > Chordata > Actinopteri > Cypriniformes > Catostomidae > Xyrauchen > Xyrauchen texanus. Next base: position 23,031,154 of record NC_068316.1, on the reverse strand, counting down.
GGGAATGAAGCCACGACTCATGCGCAGCATCCACAAACCTCAAGTCCTCGTTTGAGATTCCCTTCCCCACTTTTTTATTGCAATCGAGCTGTGGAACCCTTTCTCATACTACAAGGGGTCCCAAAGCCATTTTCATAGGTCAACACTCTGGCCCCTAATCCCTAACCACCCACTACTGCAAACCTTTTGTCCGCCACAGATGTGGGGTTTGGGTGTTAGAACTCAGATGGACCCATTCAACCTTTACCTCCCCCACAAAGCCTTAGGCTATATGTTCCTTTGTCTGGACAAACAAATGATAAGGAGTCATATTCTTGGTTGAGAAGGATCTTACATCTCTAAAAATAAAAGAAATCAGTTCATTCTGAATTACAGACAAAAGCACTTAGCATTTTAAGAGTTAGAGGTAGAGTAAGATTTTAGGTCAAAAAAGACATTCTTGGCTGAGAATTTGAAAACAGAAATCGTAACTTTAAATCTGATAGCAGAAACATTGACATGGGGAAAAACCAGTGACGGTTACATGGACATGTGTACTTGAGACACACACTTCTTCATGTGTATATGTGTGGAGAGAAATGCAAACAAAAGTGCATGACCCCCCCAATAAAACCCATTTGTGAAAACATACAAATTCAAATGGCATTGCAAATTCAGTTAGTATTTGTATTGCCAAGTTGCACATTGCAGTCCCCATCCCCAAAAGTGATAAAGTGATCACTCTCTTGGTTATAGCGCATTAAATGTGCTTTAAGTGATTTTAGCTGTTCTGGAACTTCCACAAAACGGTGCAATTAAATTAGACATGCCCTCTTTTTCCAAAACACCACCCTTCAAAGATAGCATCAAGCGACTGGTGCATCTTCTAAAGGTTGTCACAAACAAGCAGCAAATTAGCAGCCTCAGCTGACAACTGTTATGAATCTGAATATGATATTAAACCTGAATGTTCCGCTTCAACTACTAAACTATGAGAATGTGCAAAATCATTAACAAGTAGAAAGCACATAAATTTTTTTCGAATTGGCTCAAAGAATGATGTGGCCTGCGGAAATTACTGCAACAGAACACAACAGACTGGAACCGAACATGAGAATCTCGAGACATGCACACATTTCCAAGCTGAACATCTTTCCTGACAAACATTTAAACAACTCATTGCTTAATCTGAGAAACAATTATAAGAGAGCAAGACGCAACGGCCAATTACCTCCACCAACTGTAAGGGGCTGTTTACACCGAACGCTTTTGCAACCATCCATTTGTTATTCAATGTAAACTTGTGCTAGACAAACATCTTTGCTTCCCTTTGTTTTTGTTTATTCAGTGTCTCGTGCAGGAGCTCTTATTTTTAGATGCTGTGTCTAATTTAGAAGAACTTTAAAAAGCATACTGAGAAACCTGCTCTCTGTTATACTGTATTTGTTGCGCTGTGTCTAGCCTTTTTTTTTGTGAAAGAATGTGATAGATCTGAAGTCATCGTCAGTGCTTTATTTAGGGGCATCACTATCAGCTATATAAGTTAGCCCAAACCCCAATGTGCTAGGCTGAGCTTACATGGCTAAGCACAGAAAAAAATGTATTAGCGCACAGAGATTCTATTTCCCAGATGTCTATTTTACAAACCAAGAGATGGTTTATTTAAAAGATGCATCTCTTGATGAAACCAGCTGTTCAAACAAGACTTTTTGGAAAGCTACTCTGGCACTTAAGCTACTGTGGCTCTGAAAGCAACTGATAGTGTTGTTTAGCAAAGTATGTTATCATGCTAGTGAAGTATCTAAAGGCTGTACACAAGAAAGAGAACAAGGAATGTAGCTGGTGAAACAGTATGGTACTGCCAAGAAAGGTAGCCATCTAAAAGATCAAGATGATAAGCTGTGGATGAGAAGGGAACTTTTTTGCCTTGCTGACTAGTGACCTAGTTCCAACCTGCTGGCTTTCATACTGAAATGTCTTGAGTGCCGTTAAGGCTCTCTAGTTTGTGTCTTCCTGATGAGCAATCGCATGAAAAATAAGAGCAGAACTTCACAGTTTCACAAGTTCCAGTGGACATCTTAAACACGGGCTGTCAAAGAGCAGCACACTCTGTGGGCGTATTGTTCCAAAGAAAGTGTTAGCCAGAGACAGATTTTCTAGGACACACCAAAACATGGCACTCCAAAACATACTTTTTTTTTAGGTCTACAGCATTCTTCAACCTGAAGCGCTAATAAGCCTACAGAGACAAAAGGGCAGTAAACCGTAAAAGAGTATGTACTATTCGATGTTCAAACACTAACTTTTTCGCCACTCTCACTGCCTGAAGCCCTGCTAATTGCTAGTGTGTCAGAGCACATGACAGACTGTTCTTTACAAATACTTGCCGCACTAGGCAGCCTCTGAGGCACACAGGGATCATAAAACTGCCCCTCTCTTTGCCGGCTGGAGAGGCACATTCTCCATTTGGGGTAACTAGCTCCAAGAGGAAAGAGAAGAAAGCTGTAAAACCAGCAAATGTCCCTTTTAAATCAGCCAATAAAACAAATGACTGAAATAGAGGGAAGGACACGGATTCCAGCACTTCACTAGCACAAAAGGGCACCGCATGCCAATGTTTTCAGGTTCCAAAGATGAACAAGTTGTCAGGGCAGGGCTGATTATTTACCTCATCAGCTGTCAAACCTAATTTGTGTCCAAGTATATTTAAATATGGCACAAAAATATTGACGCTGACTACCACCACTGGAGTTGCGAGTTCAAATCCATGGTGTGCTGAGTGACTCCAGCCAGGTCTCCTAGGCAACCAAATTGGCCCGGTTGCTAGGGAGGGTAGAGTCACATGGGGTAACCTCCTCGTGGTCGTGAATATTGGTTCTCGCTCTCTATGGGGCATGTGGTAAGTTCAGTGTGGATCACGGAGAATAGCATGAGCCTCCACATGCTGTGAGTCTCTGTGGTGTCATGCACAGCGAGCCACATGATAAGATGCACGGATTGACGATCTCAGAAGGGGAGGCAACTGAGATGTGTCCTCTGCCACCCGGATTGAGGTGAGTAACCGCACCACCACAGGACCTACAAAGTAATGGGAATTGAGCATTCCAAAATTGGGGAGAAAAGGGGATAAGATAAAAAAAAAATGTTTATAAAAAAACATATGGCATAAAGAAACATCATGCCATGTTTGATGTCAATGACAACAATTGCAATTGCCGCATATCATGTACTGATATAAAATTTTCATTGTGATAATTGTTGACGTTTTGCAGTGCACTGTATTATCATGATTTTATATAACATTACATAACAGTTTGAAAGATAATCAAAACTATTGTTGTTCTTAATGACAAGTTTAGTTGCTTTTTTAAATTAAAAACAAATCACAAGGAAACTTTGAAAAGAACATTGAACATTTAACTAAATTAGCATTCAAATAAATCACAAGTAAAAAATAAATAAAAATACTTAAAATAATTAAAAATAATATATTGATAATAGATATTAAATCAAATGGTAACTATATATTTTCACACTTTTTTTCACATTTTTAGAAGAGGTATAAAGATTCGGAACACGTGCTTCTTGATTTTTTGTCTCCATTAATATTATGGACAAATAAAATTATAGGCCTAATTATATTATAATAACATGTATCATTGATAAATATTTCTTACCGGCCATGAAAGTGTATTCTGCAGTATTTATTTTTTTTGACCGTATAACATCTAGGTTACGTATGTAACCTCCGTTCCCTGATGGAGGGAACGAGACGTTGTGTCAGAGAAGCGACACTAGGGGTCTCTCTTGAGCGCCGATATTCACCTCTGAACTATGAAAAAAGGCCAATGAGAGTTGGCAACCAGTATTTGCATGTCCCGCCCCCGGACATACGGGTATTTAAGCGGCGCAAGTTCATTCAGGATTTTTCTGAGGAGCCGAAATGGTCCGGCCACAACAGTGGCTCGGCTCAGCGACGTGGCAGGGGAGACACAACGTCTCATTCCCTCCATCCAGGGAACGGAGGTTACATACGTAACCTAGACGTTCCCCTTCTGTTGCTCTCTCCACGTTGTGTCAGAGAAGCGACACTAGGGGTCCACTTATAAAAGTGCCATGCGCTGAGCCGTGTACGTGAACTGCTGATACAGGAGCTAGCAGGTATTCTGGACGACCAACTGTATCAGGCTGCACGTACCCTTCCCCAATGCCCCATTTAAGCCATCAGAATTCCTTATCGTTACCCTGGAGGGGGGAACAAGGTGCTGGCCGCCAACCTGGGAACGGGCCAAGCCTGGCCGGGCCTCTTTTCTCTCTATGTTTCTCGCATAGAGCAACTTAGGCCGGGGCCCTTACACGCATTGAGGGAAGGGGGTCTTAGCCCTTATTCAGGGCGGAGAAGACCCTGCGGAGGCCACGCCTACCCGAGAGGGGAGGCAAGTTTAAGTGGCAAAACCATCAGAGGCCTGACTTAGGGCCTATGTGGAAAAGTCGGTGCGGTGGTGGATCCAGCCTATAGAGGGGGGAACATATAGCACGGCAACTGAGGCAGCCGTGACTGCCTAAGGGAAGCACGGGAGTCCACTCACCAGAGGGGACAGAACCGTGGCGTTACACAGGGGGAGTCCGAAGGAGGCCTTACCTGTGGAGCACCTATACCAGTGCAGGGTAGCTTGCGGTACCAGCAGTGGCTTGGGTCGGCGAGTTCCTCCGCTGAACTGCGACCCACGAGGGCTAGGGAGGAATCAACCAGTGCCCCAAACCTGAGATCTCCTGGGAATGAAGGCGCACTGTTTCCCATGTTTAGGGGGAAGGGCGCTAGATGCAAGCGATTCACCCGGTCAGATCGTGGGCGTACCACCGAGTTCTACGGTCTCGGTACCTGAGAGAACACGGGACGATACTGACTCAACTCGGAGATTGTAGAATCTCGCGAAAGTGTTCGGTGTTGCCCAGCCCGCTGCTCTACAAATGTCTGCTAGGGCAGTGCCCCTAGCCAGTGCCCATGAGGACGCAACACTCCTGGTGGAGTGGGCTCGGACCCGCAAAGGGGGGGCACGGCCTGGGTGTGATAAGCCAGAGAAATGGCGTCGACAACCCAGTGGGCGAGTCTCTGCTTGGAGACAGCATTCCCTTTCTGCGGTCCCCCAAAGCAGACGAAGAGCTGCTCAGAGCGTCTAGTGCTCTGTGTGCGGTCCAGGTAGATACATAAGGCACGTACTGGACACAGCATTGAAAGGGCTGGATCTGCCTCCTCCGGGGCAGCTTGCAGGTTCACTACCTGATCCCTGAAGGGTGTGGTAGGAACCTTGGGCACATAGCCCGGTCGCGGTCTTAGGATCACGAACGTGTCTGCCGGACCGAACTCCAGGCAAGCGTCGCTAACAGAGAACGCATGCAGGTTCCTGACCCTCTTGATGGAAGCGAGCGCGATCAGCAGGGCGGTCTTGAGAGAGAGGGCCCTGAGACCAACTGAGTCAAGCGGCTCGAAGGGGGGTCTCTGGAGTCCCGTAAGGACGACCGAGAGATCCCAGGAGGGGAACAGGTTAGGCCGGAAGGGAGCTATCCTCCGAGCACCTTTTAGGAACCTGACAATTAAGTCGTGCTTACCAAGAGACTTTCCGTCTACCGTGTTGTGGTGGGCCGAGATAGCGGCGACATACACCTTGAGGGTGGAGGGGGACAGCCTCCTCTCCAGCCTCTCCTGAAGAAACACGAGCACTGACCTAACTGCGCACTTCTGCGGGTCTTCGGCTCGGGAAGAACACCAGTCCGCGAACAGACGCCACTTCAGGGCGTAAAGATGCCTGGTAGAGGGGGCTCTGGCTTGATTGATTATATCTACGACGGCAGATGGTAGACCGGCTAGATCTTCCGCATCCCGTCCAGGGGCCAGACGTGGAGGTTCCAGACGTCTGGGTGCGGGTGCCAGAGCGTGCCCCGTTCCTGAGAAAGAAGGTCCTTCCTCAGGGGAATTCGCCAGGGAGGGGCTGTCGTGAGGAGCGTGAGGTCCGAAAACCAAGTCCGGGTAGGCCAGTAGGGGGCTACCAGAGTGACTTGCTCCTCGTCCTCCCTGACCTTGCATAGCACCTGTGCAAGAAGGCTCACTGGGGAAATGCGTGCTTGCACAGCCCGTGGGTCAGCTGTGTGCCAGCGCATCTGCCCCGAGGGGAGCCTCTGTCCGGGCATACCAGAGCGGGCAGTGGGAGGTTTCTTGGGAGGCAAACAGGTCTACCTGGGCCTTGCCGAACCGGTCCCAAATCAGCTGGACCGACTGGGGGTGGAGTCTCCACTCTCCGCCGGGCAAGCTTTGTCTTGACAGCGCGTCCGCCATCACATTGAGGTTGCCGGGGATGTGAGTGGCGCGCAGTGACTCCAGTCGCTGCTGACTCCATAGGAGGAGACGACGGGCTAGCTGTGACATGTGGAGGGAGCGTACTTCGCCTTGGCAGTTTATGTAGGCTACGACCGTGGTGCTGTCTGTCCTGACTAAGATGTGTTTGTGCCGAATTAACGGAAGAAACTTCTGCAGGGCCAGAAAAACAGCCAGCAGCTATAGGCAGTTGATGTGCCAGCGCAGCGGGCCTCGGTTCCACCGGCCTGCGGCTGCGCGCCCGTTGCACACGGCGCCCCAACCCAATTTGGAGGCGTCGGTCGTGACCAGAACGCATCGGGACACCTGCTGCAAGTGTACTCCAGCCCTTAGAAAAAAAAAGGTCTGTCCAGGGTTTGAAGGTCTGGTGGCAGGCAGAGGTAACTTTTACATTGTGCATGCCGCGGCGCCATGATCGTCTCGGGACTCGAGTCCGGAGCCAGTGCTGAAGTGGTCTCATATGCATCAACCCCAGCGGCGCGGCTGCCGCGGAGGATGCCATATGCACTAGGAGCTGTTGGAAATGTTTTAGCGGGACCACGGCGCCTGGCTTGAAGGAAGCGAGGCATTTCAGCACTGACTGAGCACGCTCGTTGGAGAGACGTGCTGTCATTGAGACTGAGTCTAACTCCAGACCGAGAAAAGAGATGCTCTGGACCGGGGAGAGCTTGCTCTTTTCCCAGTTGACCTGAAGCCCCAAACGGCTGAGGTGCCTGAGCACCTGGTCTCTGTGTGCGCATAGTAACTCTCGAGAGTGAGCCAGTATGAGCCAGTCGTCGAGGTAATTGAGTATGCGTATGCCGGCTACTTGAAGCGGGGCAAGAGCTGCCTCTGCGACTTTCGTGAAGCCGCGAGGGGACAGAGACAGGCCGAAGGGGAGGACTTTGTACTGATACACCTGACCATCGAACGTGAACCGTGACCGAGACGTGGAAGTACGCGTCCTTCAGGTCTACCGCTGCGAACCAATCTAGATGCCGGACGCCAGATAGAATTTGTTTCTGGGTGAGCATTTTGAACGGGAGTTTGGACAAGGTCCGATTGAAAACTCGCAGGTCCAAGATCGGTCGCAAGCCGCCGCCGCCTTTCTTGGGTACAACGAAGTAAGGGCTGTAGAAACCCTTTGTTTCGGTTGGAGGGACAGGCTCTATCGCGTCCTTTAATAGAAGGGAGGCGACTTCTTCGCGCAGGGAATGGGCATGTTGGCCGTGTACTGCAGAAAAATGTACGCCCACGAAGGGGGGCGGAGACCTGGCAAACTGTAATTGCGTAACCGAGTCGAATGGTCCGGTGCCCAACCCGTCACGCTGGCTGCAGTGAAAGCCACGCCTCTAAACTCTGGGCTAGGGGCACCAAAGGAATGGGTTTTTTGGACGTACCCGGCGGGGCTTCGCAGCGGTGCAGAACAGGTAACGTGGCGTCGGGAGGCAACGTGGCGTCCCGAGGCTCTGGTGCTGAGAATACACTCAAAGCACTTACCTTGCTCCGCGCACCCGGCAGGGGGCGGGTTCGTGACTGAGGAGGAGGTCTGATGCTGGCGTCCTCTGGACTCGTCTGAACCGGACGGCTGGGGAACAGTCATGGGGCTGAAGGCGGGGACACCGCGTCCATGGAGCCGGGACTGTTGAGGCCTGAAAGCAGAGTGCCGTGAGACGGCATTTGCGGGCCATATGCCCCAGAGACAAAGGAAATAGCTCTTTTATTGAGAACTTGGGTACCGCAGCCCCCGTTATGGGGTGCGGCAAATGAAAAAACAAAGGATTCTCCTCCCGGCCCTCCACCGGGGGACGGAGCAGTCTTACCACCTCCGGAGCTACCTTCTTGGCCTCTGGGTGCGTGTTCTCAGGAGCGCCTGGGAGCCTTCCGGGTCGTTCCGGGTCCTGAGACAGGGGGCGTGCGCTTCCCGCGGTTTGCTCGACGCTGGGGCTGAGAGCTGGGCCCGGGTTGAGGTGGAGCAGGAGCTTGTCTTCTGGCCGTGGGAGGACGCCCTTAGCGAGCAGACGGGCATGGGCCGTGGCAGCAGGCTTGCAGCGAGGCATGATGTGAGAGATGGCCTCCGTCTGCTTCTTTACCGTGGAGAACTGCTGGGCAAAGTCCTCGACGGTGTCGCCGAAGAGGCCGAACTGGGAGACAGGGGCGTTGAGGAAGCGAGTCTTGTCGGCTTCACGCATCTCGACCATGTTCAGCCACAGTTGACGTTCCTGGACCACTAGCGTGGCCATCGCCTGCCCGAGCGCTTGTGCTGTGACCTTCGTCGATCTCAGGGCGAGGTCGGTCGCTGAGCGCAGTTCCTGCAGCGTGTCGGGATCAGGGCCACCCCCGTGCATGTTGCGAAGTGCCTTGGCTTGGTGGACCTGCAGGAGAGCCATGGCATGCAGGGCGGAAGCGGCGCGTTCGGTGGCGCTGTAGGCCTTCGCTGTCAGCGAGGAGGTTGCTCTACAGGTCCGGGAAGGGAGTACGGGGCGACCTCGCCAGGTGGTAGGGGTACCGGGGCATAGATGGATCGCAACCGCCCTATCCACCTGGGGAATCGACACGTACCCGTGGCGCGCTCCGCCGTCGAGGGTGGCGAGGGCGGACGAGCCTGTGGCGGTGTGACGAGTGGAGAGGGGTGCTCTCCACAAAGACGTCAGCTCGTCATGCACTTCCGGGAAAAACGGAACCAGGGGGGCGATGCTGTGAGCGGCGCGCAGACCCCAGGAACCAGTCATCCAGCCGTGATGGCTGTGGGGAGGATGGAGGGTTCCAATCCAAGCCCACGCTGTTGGCTGCCCGGGAAACATGTCGGACATCTGTGCGTCAGCCTCAGCCTGGGCATGCAAGCCCGAAGGTGGCAGCCCAGGGGAGTCCTCTGCATCAGATGCCGCGCCCTCCGATGTCACGGCGAGCTCATCGGCTTCCATCGCAAGAGGGTCGGCTGACTGGCTGTGAGGCGAGTCGCCGCCGCCTCGAGCACGGACGGGAATCAACGAGCGTGCTGGGGCCCGGGTGGTCCGAGGGGGCGTACCCGGCGGACCTGCAGCCGCAGCCATCCCCAAATCGCCTCCATCGCCAGCCGCATCGTCCTCAATCCCGTGGGAAGGAGCAATACGGGGGGCGGCTGGAGTGGCTTGCTCACGGTTGTAAGCAAGCCGCGACCGCAACGTTGTCATGGTCATGTTCTCGCAGTGAGAACATGAACCATCCACAAATGCAGCCTCGGTGTGATCGCTACCCAGACACACGAGACAGCGCCTGTGGCCGTCGGAAGCGGAGAGCACTCTACCGCATCCAGAAACAACACAGGGGCGGAAGGGCATCTTTTTAAAGACGCGTCCTTAAAAGGACGTTCAACGCCGCTGTGTTTTGCTCTTTTAGAGGAAATTACTCTTTTAAATAAAATCACTCTTTTAGGGAAAAAACTCGTGAGAGTTTTTAAATCTGCACTGTCGATGCGCTCAGGGGCAGGAATGCACAGCCGTGCAAACAGGAGAAAGCCGCTGTTGTGCGCCGTGGAATCCAACAGTTATGCAGCAGAGGGATGACAGGAACTTCGGTGTGTAGTATGCAGCAGTTGCAGACACGACCATCGGCTCGAAGAAATTTTCTGAATGAACTCCCGTATTTGCGCCGCTTAAATACCCGTATGTCCGGGGGCGGGACATGCAAATACTGGTTGCCAACTCTCATTGGCCTTTTTTCATAGTTCAGAGGTGAATATCGGCGCTCAAGAGAGACCCCTAGTGTCGCTTCTCTGACACAACGTGGAGAGAGACAGAAGGGGAACAGCATTTTTCTTTGAACATGAAGACACCTCTCGTATTAATCCACCAAAAACAAAATGAGGAACAAGATCAAGGAATATTCAACAAATATGTTGCTATTAGGAGGGAAACACAACTTTAGACATCCTAGATAAACCAAGATATTTCTTTCCACTTCTTTAATAGAGATTCTTTTGAATCGATCGCGTCACTAACATCACCGAAGATCAAAACCTCGGGAAAGCAATCTTACAGTTGCTTATAATGTTCAGACTGTTCTCACAATAAAATCGGAAACAGTAGGTTAACTTTTCTTTAGCTAAAATCGGACTGTGCTTAAATAAATCGAAACACTGTCCCCAGTGGCCAAAGTGGTAAGTGCTTTTTGGCGTATGTGCACGTGTGAGCTCCATTTTCCAGGTGAAATGTCCACGAAAGGGGCACCAAAGGTGAGTTGTAAAACAAGTTGTTTTCAGCTGTACAGGATGTAATAAAATGAAGAGCAATGCATATTTTATAAACTAGACACCCCCCACCCCCAACCCTAACCTTACCATAAGTGAAATAAAAATGTAATGTTGTTTCATTGTATGGAAAACAGATGACAGAATTTTTCATTTTTAGGAGAACTACCCTATTCCACAAACTGTTGTGTTTGCATCTTTTTATATACAATGTTGATATGTTGACAGTGCATGTTGGAAAAACACTTGATTTATATCCTTTGACAGAGCCCATTAATCATGCCACAATATCCTATTGCTTCCAAACCACAAACCCCACAGTCTGAACGGCCGTATAATATGCTGTGAAGTGATATGAGATCTCCCCAACAGGTACAACTACCCTGAGCTGGATCGAATATGGGAAAACTGAGAGTGCTGTAGTCTGTGGAGAAAGACTTCAGGCTTCAGTTTCTCCCCAAAGGAAACAGGTTTTAAAAAAGTCAGAGTTGACTTCAGGGTAAATGAGTTGAGAGACTGTTATATCCTTCCTGTAATGATGGGGGCGGCTTACTTTTGTGAACCTGATGAGGGCACTTAACCCAAATTGCTTTAGTAAACACAGTCAACAAATGGATTGCATGAAAGCAAGTCTTAGCGTTATTTTTGTAGGGGTGTAAGTGGTGCAATGGTTTAAAGAACAGCCAGCAATCACCTAAGAGCATTGCGCTTGCACTGTCAATTTGAGTCAAGCTACTTAGCTAAAAGGAGATGCAAATGTTGCCACATTATTAACAGCAAAGTGCAAGTTCTGACATATTCATCTATGGGAGAAAACGACAGAAAGAAAGCTTCATAAAACAAAATTGTCAGTGTGCCCATAACCTTAGTTCATTACTTTGAAATGCAAGTTTCAAAACTCTTACATTTCGTCATTTTAAGAGTCTAACTTGAAGTCCAACATAAAAAAGAGCAAGCCTCAAAAAGCTCAATGTACCAAAGCTTATTTGAACATTTCATTTATTTCACACTGCCAACTAGGCTATAATTTAAAAAGCCACCATCACAGCAAAATACTCAGTTTTGCAAAAAGCAGTCTGAACGCATCGCTACCTCTGAATTCAATCGCAGCTGGCACAGATGCAACTTCTCAAATTAGCTGTGGTTCTTTAAGCCAGGACAACAGGTAGTTTGGGGTCACACAAATACTTCGGATTCCTCTGTCCCGAAGGCAAAATTACTGTATTGACCATGTATCAAATTCTAACTCTAAAGAGAAGCCTCTTAGGGCTTATTCAGGGGCCTCAGGCTGAACTCACGGTTTAAATCACATTCTCAAGAGTGTCTTTAGATATGCCTAGTATACATCCACAAACACAAATTGAGGCAGCCCTGATCATATGTTAGTAATGCATCTGCCTATCTAATCTACAAATGCCATGTTATTTAAGGTACTCTGCTGTTGTTTGGTATGGCAATACTTTCTTAAATAGTATGTTAGCGGGATTCCACCTGTGGTCCCTCCTGGAATCGCATGTTAAAACGCACCCTCAAAAAAAAAAGAATGCTGAAAAGGTTTTGTTAGTGCAAATTAAGTTTTCCTTACATAAATGGAGACAAGATCTTGGACATATGGGGTACTTAACATCCAACCCAGAGGCCACAATGATGGTGACACAACCAAAAGTGATGTACTCTAAAGCCTAGTGTACACTACATGACTTGCTGTCTGCACCCTGCGACATATAGTCTTGTTTTCCATTGTGCTGGTGCGCACACTACAGGACTGATTGCAGACTGGATGTATCAACTACACGACCATTAGTCCACGACTGAGCCCATGTGTGCATTTGGTATTATGACACGTTTTGGGTGATCCAATCACAAATATACAAGCAAGACATCAACGTTAAACCTGGTCATCTCTTTTGACCACATGTGTTTGGATTTTCAGGGGACAGTCTCTAATTTCAAGAGGATATACTTTACATAAATCATTATGTCTATGTATAACTGAATGATAATAATGTGCAAAAAAGTGCTAAAAATCGGCACATATTTTCTCTTATATGAAAACATGACCTTTAGAGCAGAATTATTTAAGCAAATAAGTTAGCAGTACCTGTAACTGAGCTTATAATGTGTCCTCATATCTAAGTCCCTATTATGTATGTTAATTCATTTTCTTTTTTACATTTTCAGATCGCACGCTGATTTCCCTTTAAATCCGCACAAAACTGACAAAAAGCTTCATCCCATTTCAAATGGATCAGTCAAAGTGAAGTCATTCACAAACTTGCAGTTTATTCTTGATAACATGTCAACCAACATGAAAGGCCCTCACCCATTTTCGTGCATATTTCGTGCTCTCTCTATATTTCATTGGCTGTGGCTCATTGTCATCTCGATCATCGGGACAGTGCGCACACCTGACACAAGACATCTAGATATCAAGCTGGTCATAGAATCTGTGACTTGTCATGGCTTGTCATAGGAGTGCGCACACAAAAAGACTGTTAGCCGTGAGATATGACACTTCTCGTCGCAGACCAGCTGCGAACTCAAAACATCGATGGAGACGAGCTGGATTCGTGTAGTGTACACTTGGCTTAAGGTAACACTTTAGCACCTTAACTCAAAGGAGCAAGAGAAACACACAACCACCAGTGCAAATATTAAATATTAAAACATTAATTTACAGTTTTTACTCATGTCACATTGACTGCTGGAAAGCTTGAAGCTGAAGTCCAATGCATGCTAGAAAATACATTTGTAGCAAAATGGTCAATAATTGTGTTGAAGTAAATTGAACAAGCAGCAAAAATCCTTTTTTAAATGCATTAGCATTCTTGCGAGACATCCATTTTTTTTAAAGCAAATTATATAGACATTGCATTCATTGTATGCATTCATGCGCTCATGACGAATGATATCAGAGTTCCAAATAAGCAGAAGGTATTTTATCAACTCTTTAACTAATCACTTAAAACATAGGTTTTCAAACTGGGGGCCGCAAGGGTGTCCATGTAAAATTATTGATTTGTCATTCTGCTTTCTAAAACCTGTTTGAAAATCATCATATTAATCATGATTATAGTGCTGTATTTGTTCAAACAAATCAAATAAACAAAGCATAAGCTGTAAAGGTTGCGAGTCATTTTCACACTAAAGCGCCAGTGCAGTTTTCACATTCAGAAGATGGTTTGAAGGACTTTCGTGATTCAAATCAAGTGTCAACAAAGCAATCATCTAACTGATTTGGTTAAGGTGATACAAATGCGTGTCACTTTACAATAAATACATATGGCAATAAATGTACCCTCTCCCTGCCTACCAGACAAAGCAAAATAAGAACTTTTTCAATTCAATGTGACTTGCTTTAGCCTGAAGTCAAGTCAAGTCAAGTGGTTTTTATTGTCGTTTCAACCATATACAGTTAGTACAGTACACAGCAAAACGAGACAACGTTCCTCCAGGACCAAAGTATATTACTGTCCTAGTATATTACTGAAGTTATTCAGTAATATACTAGGACAAAAGACATTAAGACATAAAAGAACAAAAAGTGCGCCTACGGAAAAAAATTGTCTACGCTAAACAAGCTGTCTCTCAAAAACTAGTTAGCTGGCAATTTAGACAGCATTTCTGGGTATATTTGCGTTCGAGTATGCCTTTACAAAAATGTATTGTGGTGGTAAAACCAGACGGGTTTAGAAGCTTTCATGGTACTTTGATTTACATGTGGTTACATTTGCGTACCATGGTTTTTACATGGTAATTCAAAGAATACAATGATAAAAAAAAATAAAAAAAACCATGGTAAAAATGTGAACGTCCAAATATACTGTCTAGACTAGATTTTTAGACTAGGTCCACAAATTAGCACACAGAAATGTGAGTCTATGTACACAAACACACCCTGTCACTTATATGTTAACATAACTATTACTAAGAATTTTAATCAGATTAATCGATTTCTCCCTCACGTTTCGTGTTTAAACGACTTTAAACAGCAGCCTATTAATCAGAAGAATATTATTTCTGAACATATCTTTCTAAGTCCTGTATTAGCTAACTATACACATCATGGTAGTTATTACTTCCCAGACTAGTTAATTATAGTTTGTTTATTATGTTAGTTTTTCAACTAAGAGGAACTGAGTGAAAACAAGTTAGCCAAACCGCTAACCGCTAATCTATTGTAGCCTAAACAAAAGTCAAACGAGATAACGATACACACTTTTAACATTGTATAAATATAGAAATAGATCTATAGTAGAACGGAAAACATAAATGTCGTATTTGGGGCCAATTCACACTATTTAACTTGTGAGCTAGCAGTTTACACGCAGATTTAGGCAGTTATGTGTATAGTTAGCAACATCCAGCTAGCTAATGTATCTGGAAAGCATTTTAATTGTTTTATTTATTTCATTTGAGCAAATAAAATCAAACTAGTTCCTTGTTATTACAACAATAAGGAGTTTTAAACGGATTGGGTGTCTCGGGATAATATTCGACAGATTAAAAATTTTTGAGACTTCAGACTTGTGTCTCAAGGAACTGTGACACTCGTTTATGAAATATGTGAGACCGATCATATATAAAAATACATGATTTGTCTAAATGACAGTTTCCACTGAAAATACTGCGCCTCAAGGCAGGTAAGAGAGGAGAGTGTGCCACACTGCTTGTCCTGCGAAAAAACTGACGCTTACACAATCACAACTCAAACACACAACTCGGACTTTAATCATCTGAACACACATTTGCATGTGAATTTAGTCTATTCTCAGGTCACTTGTAAGCCCAATCAGGTGTGATATAATGGACTTTTCAGCTCATCCTCTGCCTTTCTTCTCGGCCCCCCTTATTTTACCTCGACATGTTGAATAAAACCTTCAACTGACAGCATGTCCTTTTCTCTCTCTTCTTCTTTTTTATTTCTTTCTTTCCTTCTCTCTTTCTCGCTCGCTCTGACCTGCGCCATCTTTGCAGAAAGAGTCTTTGGGCTGCAGTTGCTTGCAAACAAAGAGCAACCCTCAGACGGCCCCACAACACAAACATTCACCGCACGGATGAAGTGAAAAATGCATGCATGCATAAATCAGAGGAGACCGCACTGGCCATACCTTCTGTGTGTTGGATCCTGGCTCCAAACAACAGTGCTAAAAACAAGAGACGACACGGTATTGCATCCATCATCCTCGCGCTCACACTTACTCCGATAGACTGACTCAAGTTGTCCAGGCAGACTGAGCTAACAGAGGAGTAAAAAAGGGAGAGAGAGGGAAAAAAAATGGAAGAGGAAAAAACACGTTGATCATTGGCTGGGACGGACCGATCTCCGCCCAGACGGAGTAAAACACACTAAACATCTCTCTCTCTCTCTCTCTCTCTCTCTCTCTCTCTCTCTCTCTCTCTCTCTCTGTCTCTCTCTCTCTCTCTCTCTTCGTCGGGACCTCAGCTGGACTGTGTTATTGCATAATAACAAATCCCATGTTCCCTTTTTGTTTGATTTGTTTTTGACGATGGCCTCTCCTGCTTGCACGAAAAGGATATCGTTAATCCCTTGAGCATGGCTTTTTCTTGATGAAACTGTAATATAATTTAATTGAAGTTATAAATTCAGAGTGAAAATAAGTTGCATGTTTTTGTTTCTTGAATAAACAGTTGTTGGTGTAACCTTGTTTGGTGAGTAATTCGTTACTGTAATCTAATTACTTTTTAGTACACAAAATAGTGTAATAATACAATATTCTTTTATTTTTCACTATGCTCATGAGTCATGACAGCTGTGACAGCTGACTGGACGTTAAAAATGAACAAAGTGGAAATGGAAAAGGTTTTGTTTTTCCACTCAACAAATTCAAAATAATGTCTATGAAAATTATTTTAGAAAGTAAGCTTAAAGTAAATTAATAAGTCATTTGATAAATTTTGGATTACAAGTAATCAGTAAAGAAATCTGATTACAATTTTAGAGAAGTAATCATTTATTTGTAGTGGGTTACTATTTTGAGTCACTTACCCAACACTGGCAATCAGAATCAGATTGAGCTTTATTGCTTGGTGACAAATGCTTCCAGTGCACTTACAATACAACAAGAAAGAGATAATAATAATTCTCATTAATAAAAATGAATTGTACACAGCTAATAAATGATTTATTAAAAAAAAAAAATTATGTTTGTTTGCTGTCTGAAGATGTCACTAAGAAAAAAGAACAAAACTTTCATGTTTTTTGGGACATTGTATTATGGAAATATTGTTTTTGTGTGTGTGTGTGTGTTTTTTTTTACATTTTCCATTGTATTTCCCCTACAGAAATCTTATATATGGCAGTAGGCCTATGTGTAACACATATTAAATATAAGTGCACAAATGGTTTTCACTGATGTAAAAATGTTCATACTTGTACATGGAATCTGTATTTCATAATACAAAAAAAATGGTTTTCATGTAAGTAACATTTTCACGAATACCACTGGAATTTGAATATGTATACACAGTATATGTTCAAATATATGAACAATAATTTGTGTGTGTGTGTGTGTGTGTGTGTGTGTGTGTGTGAGCGTGTATTTATCACTTTGTGGGGACCAAATGTCCCCATAAGGATAGTAAAACTAAAAAATTTTTGTAATTATTTTTGACCTTGTGGGGACATTTTGTCAGTCCCCATGAGGAAAACGACTCGGTTACTAACGTAACCTCGGTTCCCTGAGAGGAGGGAACGAGTATTGCGTAAGTAGCTTACGCTATGGGAAAACTCAGTTTTTCGAGAAATATTGAAGTCTTTATGTAAAACGCATTGCAGCTGCACAGCAGACAGCAATGAGCGAGGCAGCTCGGTCATTGGCTGTGCTGCGGCAACTTGCTCGAACCAATGACGGGGCGACTCTGAACGCGCAACCAATGAGCGCGCTTCGCGCTCGTGCGCTCAGAGCCCGCCAAGATGGGCGTGGCTAAGGCTATATATTAGGCACCCCGTCATGAGAGTTCTTTAGGTTCAATCGACTGAAGCGACTGACCAAGCACAAGCACGGCAGCTTACGCAATACTCGTTCCCTCCTCTCAGGGAACCGAGGTTACGTTAGTAACCGAGTCGTTCCCTCTCGAGAGGTCTCTTCTATTGCGTAAGTAGCTTACGCTATGGGAACACCATGCAAAACGCTGTGCGTGCTGACTTCGCTCTTTCCGTTTTTTCCCTAATGAGCGTTCTTTATCAGGATTGTGTAACGCTGCTATGGCAGCCACATAGACTTTGAGCGTGGAGGGTGTGCGGCCCGCCTCCAGCAGCTCTTGCAAAAAGGCGAGTACACTTGGTATCTCGCACGATTTGGGGTTCAAGCTCTTGGTATCACACCAGTCACTGAACACTTTCCACTTTTGGGCATATAAGCCTCGTAGAGGGCGCCACGCCTCAGTGATGGTTCTCAACACTCCGCTGGGGAGGTTCTCTGGAACCCGCTGAGGGGCCATGCATGAAGGGCCCACAGATCAGGGCGGGATGAAGAACCATCCCGCTGGCCTGCCTGAGGAGGTCCAGCCTCAACGGAATCGGCCATGGGGCAGATTGCATCATCTGCATTAGTTCTGGAAACCACGTCTGGTTCTTCCAGAGTGGGGCTACCAGGAGCACTGCACATTTCACCTCCCTGATCCGACTGATGACCTGAGGTAGCATCGCGATCGGGGAAAAGCATACAAGGGGCGGCTCGGCCAGACTTGGGCGAGAGCGTCCGTGCTCTTTGAGAAGAAAAGAGGGCAATGCGCATTTTCCCTGGAGGCGAAGAGGTCGACCTCTGCCTCGCCAAAGGTTTGCCATAACCACTGAACCGTCAGGGGGTGGAGAGACCATTCTCTTGGGAGAACTTTGTCTCTGGACAGCATGTCCACTCCCTGGTTCAGGACGCCTGGCACATGCGCTGCTCTCAGCGAGCGCAGGTTGTGCTGTGACCATAAGATGAGCTCCCTGGCCATAGAGTGCAGGGAGCTCGACCTGAGTCCACCCTGGTGATTTATATACGATACTACCGGCCATGTTGTCCGCTCGACCAGGACGTGTTCGCTTTTCAGGTACGGAAGCAGGGCTCTGAGAGCCAAGGCGACCGCTTCATTTCTAGACAGTTTATATGTAGGCGCTTTTCCGGGTTTGACCAAAAACCGGAGACAGGCCTGCCCTCGTAAAGGGCCCCCCATCCTATTTTGGAGGCATCTGTCGTGATCATTTTTCACGCCCAGACTCACGCCGGTTTGATACCAGTCGACGGCCTTGCAGGGCGTCAGGGCTTTTATACAGCCGTGATTCGCTCTGATTAAAAAGTGGCCCGAGCGCCACGCGTGAGTGGGGACACGGCTCTTGAGCCAGCGTTGGAGAGGACGCATGTGCAACAATCCTAGCTGGAGTACAGCTGATGCCGAGGCCATGAGACCGAGCATCCTTTGAAATCGTTTGACGGGGGTGCGCGCGCCCGCTCTGAATGATGTTGCAAGGCGCCGAATAGCGAGCGCGCGCTCTGATGAGAGGCGCGCCGTCATCTGCACTGAGTCTAGCACTATTCCCAATTTAGACTAATTTCGCTCTTTGCGAATGTACGGGGGGGCCAATGATAGGCCGAATGGTAGTACTGTGTACTGGTATGACTGTCCCTCGAAAGCAAATCTCAGAAATGGCCTGTGATGAGGCGCTATCGGAATGTGAAAGTAAGCATCTTTCAAATCTACTAATAAAAACCAATCCCCGGGGCGAACTTGCGCGAGGATATGTTTGGTCGTTAACATTCTGAACGAGCGAATCATTAAAGCTTTGTTCAGATGTCTGAGATCTAGGATGGGGCGGAGGCCACCGCCCTTTTCGACGAGAAAGTAGCGGCTGTAAAACCCGCCTGCTCATAGAGGGAGGAACAGTTTCTATAGCTCTTCTCTATCAGTTTGAGCACCTCGGTGCGTAGAACATGTGAAACATCTTTCCTCACTTCGTCTCGACCACCGCTGAAAAGCGGGTGGTCTGTGAGCTTAATTGGAGCGAGTAACCGTGTTTTATTATGTTCAAAACCCATTTCGGCATGTCGGGGATTTTTTCCCAGGCTTTTGCTCACACAGATATGGGCTGAATGCTGGCTGGGGGCGTGTCGCAGTGACGTATGGGCCCTGCCGGCGAATTGCCTTGTGCTAACACTGCGCTTACAGCTCTCAGAGGCGCGGGAGCGCGCTGAGCAGCTTTGTTGAGTGCCGAGTGCGCTATCTCCGTAATGCTCGCAGCATGAGCTGGAGAAATGTTTGAAACTTTATAGATCGTGTTTACGGGTGGGGGTGCATACATTGTAATAGGCACGCGCGCCACTTTCATAAAGCTTCCCGCTCTTAGCGGGAGTTTTGGCTCGCTGTCGCATCTGTGATGCTCGCGCATGAGCCAGAGAACTGTTTGAAACTGTATGGGCAGCGCTTATGGGTGGGGGTGCATATACCGTAGTAGGCACGCCGCCATTTTCATAAAGCCTCCCGCTCACGGCGGGGGTTTTTGGGCATGCATACAGTGTTTGTGTGTAGGGGTGCATGCATGACAGCAGGCACGCCAGCTACCTTTATAGTATTTCCCGCTTTACTGGGGAAGTGTTTATAACTGTGGGAACAGTGCTTGTGTGTAGTGGTGCATACATGACAATAGGCACACGGTCCACATTTATGGGGCGTCCAGCTTGAGCTGGGGAAGTATTCAGCACTGTTTGGACAGTATTGATATGTGGGAATGCGCACTTTAGTGTGGACACGTGACCCCTTAGTGACACAGGCAGAAAATGACTCTTTTGTGATTTCTGTGTGTTGCCGCTAAAACGGCGCTTGATTGCAGGTGAGCGAGTTCTGTGACTGGCCCACTGACTGCTGTACAGACATTTCCAGCCGCCTGTAAGGGGACTGGGTAATGCCTTGCAGGAAACACTCGTCCAGCCGGCTGAGGGCGGGTTCTTCCGGAGAAGACCAGTCGAGCCCGAGGTCTTCCACGGCTTTGGACAGGATGCGGACGATCTCTGAGTCCATGCTGGTGCCCGTGCTCATGTCCGCTAATGTCGACGGCGCTGGGTCGAAGGCCGAGCCCGCCAGTCGCCGGATGCAGCGCCAATGGAAAGGCTGTCATCCTTTTCACTGTCGCCCCTGAAGCGCCAAACGAGACGAGACCCACCGCCCGGAGGGTGCTGGTCTGCCTGCGTGAATTGAACTGGCGGCAGGGATTCCTCGGTGGTGGTGAAGCACGCGGGACTGGCCCGGCGTGATGTCACTGAAGTCCGCGATGCTCTGGCGGCCTCCGTGAGTGGCGCTTTTCTTGCACGGCTCGAACAGAGGGGCTGGCAGCACGGTGGTAGCAGGCTCGCTCGCGCGAAGGCGGCAAAGCGAAGCGCAGCAGCTCGGTGAGGCCCAGGGAGTCACATTCGGGCATCCGCCTTGAGTGAGAGCAGCTTCTGCGTGGTCAGGTCCCAGGCAGCGAAGCAGAAAATGTGACGGTCCCCGCCAGGAAGAGGGCCTCTGCACGAGGCGCAGGTCGAAGGCATTTGAAACAACGCTCGAATTTGCTCTTTACTAAATGACAAAAAAGCGTCGCAGAGGCTAACACTTGCAAAGTAGCTTAGTAAAAGGATATCAAGGTGATGCGCGCCGGATGGCGTAGCAGAAGGCTTTGAAGGCGCTGAAGGCGCCGGGCGCCCTCGTAGCAGTCCTGCTGTAGGCTTGTCGACGGCGGGCTAAAAAGACTCCAATAATCCGGAGGATCCAGCGAAGAGAAGGTCTTTGCTGAAGGAGATTAAATCTAAAGAACACTCATGACAGGGCTCTAATATATAGCCTTAGCCACGCCCATCTTGGCGGGCTCTGAGCGCTGAGCGTGAAGCGCGTCATTGGCTTGCGCTGCTCAGAGTCGCCCGTCATTGGTTCCAGCAAGTTGCCGCAGCACAGCCAATGACCAAGCTGCCTCGCTCATTGCTGTCTGCTGTGCAGCTGCAATGCGTTTTACATAAAGACTTCAATATTTCTCGAGAACGGAGTTTTCCCATAGCGTAAGCTACTTACGCAATAGGAGAGACCTCTCGAGAGGGAACAGCTTATAAATCATACTAAATTATGTTTTTTGAAAATGTAAAAATGCAGAAAGTTTTCTGTGAGGTTTAGGGGTTGGGTTAGGTTTAGGGGATAGAATATATAGTTTGTACAGTATAAAAACCATTATGTCTATGGAAAGTCCCCATAAAACATGGAAACACAACATGTGTGTGTGTGTGTGTGTGTGTGTATGTGTGTGTGTGTGTAACGGTTCTCGGTAAAAAATCGAAAGGTACGGTTCACCACCCACTGTTCAGGAAGCAAATTCACAAGCATTGTCACAGTAGTCGGTTCACCTCAAGTTTAATGATGCATCTGGAGCACAAGTTTTGATGAAGAAAACAAAGTATCAGACAACCTCCGCTAATGCACCTGAATGGATCTGTTAATATGCTCCACCTGGGTTTCACGTGGGTCAACTTGATGGCATCACTGTTCGGCAAGTGTTGTGTGTAGTTGAAAATGGCAAGTGGAGAAAACGAGATGCTGATAGAGAAGCCCACTACAATTCTCAAGCAGCATTATCACAACATCCCTTCTCATATGCATTTTAATAACAAGGTTATTCCTTTTATAGTGATGTACAGCTTCCGAACATTGAATATATGTTGAGATGAATTTGAAATGCACTTTATGTTGATGCATGAAGCATAATAGTGCAGGTATTAAGTTAAAATGTTGATTTAGTAATTTTTTTAGTTAAGGACCCTGACGAAAATGAACCATAATATTGTAGTAAACATGAATGCTGACACCATGGTTTTCTGAACAGAAATCATGGTTTTAAAACAGTAATACAGTAGTAGTAACGATGATTTTACTGTATATTGTAACAATGACAGTAACCATTTTTATATTGTAGTTACTATATTTTACTACCAATGCCATTGTTAAACTATGTTTACTGTTGTAAAACAATTATTGTTATTTAACGGCAAACCTGTTGAAGTGTTTACCAAATAGAGTATTCTTTGGATTTGGCAGTAATATTTTTTTCTGAAAAAAGCAAATACGGAACCAACAAAGTCATTTTTGATCAAATCTAGACAGGCACCATTTCCAGCAGCCATTACTCCAGTCCTTGAGTAATCATGCTAAATTGCTAATTTGATACTAGAAAATCACTTGCCATTATATCAAACACAGTTGAAAGCTATTTGTTTTTTAAATGAAGCTTAACATTGTCTTTGTTTTTGAGTTGCCACAGTATGCAATAGACTGGCATGTCTTAAGGTCAATATTAGGTCAAAAATGGCAAAAACAAGTTAACAGCTTTCTCTAGAAACTCATCAGTCAATTATTGTTTTGAGGAATGTAGGCTGTACAATGTTTGAAATTGCCACCCCCCAAAAAATAAAGATTTCATACAAAGGTGTACAATACAGTCTTCAAAGACAAAACACAACTGACTCTAGCAAGGAACGAAAGAGATGTGGAAGGCCAGATGTACAACTAAACAACAGGATAATTACATCAGAGTCTCTAGTTTGAGAAATAAACGCCTAACGTGTCCTCAGCTGACGGCTTCATTGAATCCTACCCGCTCAACACCAGTTTCATGTACAACAGTAAAGAGAAGACTCAGGGGTGCAGCCTTATGGGAAGAATTGCAAAGAAAAAGCCATTTTTGAAACTATAAAAATAAAAGGTCAGAGTGGGCAAAGAAACAAACATTGGACAACAGATAATTGGAATAGAGTGTTATGGATCTTAATCCCATTGAGCTTTTGTGGGATCAGCTAGACTGTAAGGTGCATGAGAAGTGCCCAACAAGACAGTCACATCTATGGCAAGTGCTACAGGAAGTGTGGGGTGAAATGTCACTGGAGTATCTGGAAAAATTGAAAGCTAGAATGGCAAAGATCTGCAAAGTTGCCATTGCTACACATGGAGGATTTTTTTGATGAGAACTCTTTGAAGTAGTTTCAGAAGTTCTGAAATTCTTTTCAAATTGTAATAGTAATTTTTCATGTTATTAATGTCCTGACTATACATTGTGATCAGTTGAATGCCAGTTTGGTGAATAAAAGTACCAATTTCTTTCCATAAAATCAAAATCTGTACATTATTCCAAACTTTTGGCTGACAGTGTATGTTCATATATGACCATACTGCATATAAGATTTCCGTATGGGTTCCATGGTATTCTATGAAGTACCTAGGAGTAGGCCATGTAAATACAATGATTTATGAATTTAGGGTAATCAGAAATTACCATGGCATTACCGTGGTATTACACATGAGTGTTAGCCAACACCTATAATACAAAATTATGGAATGAAGTGTTTCTGTAAAGTGTTTACTGACGCTTTACAGGTCGGTAACATTTCGGTAACATCAAAAGCTAAATTATTCAGGTAATATTGTTTATTAGACCAAATTTTGTCTATTAGGTGGACTGTGAGAAACAAAGATAATTTGACAGTCAACAGGTACTTTTCATCCAAAACAGATAGACTAGAATAACCTTACAGACTTCACATTTACAGGTATTTAGCCTTTTAATAAGAAAAAACACAGAGATCACTGCTGTAGATAATGGTGTTTATGCAGGCTTATCTGGGAGTGCCCCTCTTTGTGTCTTCTCATGCCTTCCCCTCTGCATATATTTATCCGAGAGGACAAAACATCTGACCTCCTCAAAT
Source organism: Xyrauchen texanus (assembly GCF_025860055.1). Taxonomy (NCBI): domain Eukaryota; kingdom Metazoa; phylum Chordata; class Actinopteri; order Cypriniformes; family Catostomidae; genus Xyrauchen; species Xyrauchen texanus. Next base: position 23,006,874 of record NC_068316.1, on the reverse strand, counting down.
AATCCACCCTCCCCAAACCCATGGACAGCGACAGAGATTGATGATCGCCTATTGTTTAATCTCTGTCTAGGCCGTGTATGTCTTGTATAAAGGGATTTCTTACTAAGAACCCCATCCCCCTTCTCCACACTTACTTACAAAGAACCTGATGCCTAAACATTGTTGCAGTGTCATTAGCAACCAAGATGTTCATCTAACTGTCCTGTAGACTGTCACCCTCTCATGTAAACTAGGTAATCTGTCCTGGACGAGACAGGCTAAAGGAAGTTGTGGATGTCTTGTTATGTCATATGCCATACCTATTTTGGTTGGGAATAATGGGGTCCAAATAACACCCCCCACTATCATGCTGTGGCCAGCCATCTGGACATGAGCCATGTTGGTTTGTTATCTATATGGGGCCTCTGGTGTGGACAAGGAGGAATGCTGCACGTTCAGACCTGATAACCACAATTGTGTCATATCAGTTGTCTATGTCCCAGTTATAAGGTCAAAAGTCAATGTACCAAGCACATACTCTAGATGTTGCATCCATTTTTATGTTATTACCATTGGGACAGTAAATTCAATACCAAACACAAAGAGTGGCACCCAATGTTTTATTATTTTAGTGTTATGATGTTTTTTATTGTTGTATGATGATTTACATGGTGTTTTTATTGTGTTTAGATATTTTTTATGGTTTTTATCATGATATGATGCTTTATATGTCATCAATATTGTTGACAATGTATGTGTGCAGGCACATTGCACCACCCTGCAGTCCAAGACAAATTTACTGTTGGAAATGGGTACAATAAAGTATATTTCAACCCATATGGAAATCTTATGTATGGTCAAATATGGATATGTACTGTATATATGTACATATATACTGTAGAGAATTCATATATTTGGGCATAAATTTACATTTTCAAATATCACTAGTATTTGGGAAAATAGATGATACATATTAATGGCTATTTATTTCTATTAGTGAAAGAAATACATGGACATGTATGGGAATTCAATTTCAGTTCAGGACCAAAAACTCAGTGCATAATAAAACCTTATTTTAAGAGAACAACTCACAAATAGAATAGCTTTAGGATAACTTATTTAAGTTAACCCTAACCCATGCCTCAGTCTATTTGCAGTGTTACACATATTTTAAGGCATGCGTGTAACAATGTAAAATTAAACATACATTAAGGCGTATATGATGATTTGCATCAGATTTCTGTTAACTTGTTAATTTGTAGTAACCTGTTTTTGGCAATGGATGAGTGTGGTATTTGACCTTGAAACATACTTTAAATGGCCTGTCTGGTAGCACACCAAATTTAGCACCCAAAACTCAGAAACAACCATTAATTAACGGTGCACAACAGTGTTTTTCTAAAAAAAAAAAAAACAGGAATGGGGTTAACCATAAGTAGGGCAAACAAAAAATGTGTTAACTCAAGGGAATATTTTGGTCCACACAGTAATGTTTCAAAAAAGTACACGCTCCAAAATGATAACAAGTATTTGGGGACTAATTAGGCAAATAAAAGAGGTGCATTGTATTACAATGGTGAGATTAAGTAGAGTAAGTTGTCTAATAAAGCAAAAACTCTTGAGTAGTATGGGGGGATTTAGTGTAAGAGGAAGATTTAAAATATATCATATCATATTTGTATTTCTCTGCTTTGATGAAAAGTCATGTCAAGAGGAGCCTCTAAATGCAGGTGATATTTTCATCTACAGAGATCAAAGGGTTTTCATAGACATACCACCTCAAATCAATATGAAACTAGATTTGTACATTTTCTGATGAAAATGTGAGTGGTGTTTGCCTTTGCTAATCTCGCTGCCACAATGCTAGTGTGTTCAGGGTGGTTGCCAGGACATTACCAGGTGGTTGCTAGGGTGTTTTGGATGGTTTCTAGGTGGTTACTACTGGCAAGAAAGAAGAGTTTATCCAAAGTCTGTATGGTGTTGTGGTCCCTAGATATGGATTAGGATTTTATATGCCCATTTACTGTCTGCCAGGCAAAAATTATAAGCCTGATCGCCTAAAAAAGTAATTGCACACCTCTGCTCAACAATCCACATGATTTGAAGTATCATTAATGTATGTATTGCACAAGTTATGCTCTGAAGTTAAATACTTTCAGCAAATACTGTACTTAAACCCTTAGTATATCAACAATATATTAGTAAAAGTGATGTTTGCATTAGCATGCACTGCTAAAAAGAAACCATGACATGTGTAAGGCCAAATTGCAAACCTTCATTTTGCCCATGTTATTTTTATTCTCATCTTATACTGGTCTTATTATAGACTTCTCGTTTGTTTTAAAAAAAAAAAAGCTTTGGTCTAAGGCCCTTAAAGTCTAAAAATCCAGGTGCAGTGCATTAAACAATGAAAAATATCCTGGCTATGTCATAATGATTGAACTTACTTCAAGAGAAAATTGTGTTGTTTCAGAACAGTGGAAAGCATTGGCACTTTTCAGATTTGGCAGTTCTCAAAAAGCACTTACCTAATGTTGATAAAACTTTAACTGATGTGCCTCCAATGTCCTATTTTGTATGACTTACTTTATGAGATGGTTTGATGTGGCTAATATGGAGTCCTGAGGAAACCTCCCTCCCAGAAGGCATCTGGGTGACTTACTTATACATAAGTAACAGACATATTTTACAAAGAACAACATATTAAGGATGAGTTCATTTTAGCTTTCATTGTTGAGACACTGTTAGGCTAATATGATTTGAAAGGTCATAGATATGAACAAAAACATAATCTATTTTATTACATTTTAAGAGGTCATTTTTCTAGTTAGGGCTGATTCAGTTTTTTTCTTTTATAAAATTTTTAAGAATGTGTGTTTTACTCATTCTTTAAAGGAGCAATTTTGAAAGCACTTTTTAGATGTTTTTTTTTTTTTTTTAAATGTGTCTCGAGTTACCTGTATTCGCAGGTACAGAGAATGGATAAAATTGTGTTCTTCATCAGGCCAATTATCGAAGGATGCGTCGGATGGTGAATTGTGTGCAAGAACCCATTTGAAGTCCCAGATGTCATAGTTGCACTACGGTGGCAGACGAAGATTTATCGTGTTTTCCCTTAAGAGTTTTCCACTGTAAGCTTGCCAAGTCTGAAGGCTCGTGAGAGTCATTATACTCTGTCATTATTTGTTTTTTGTCGGGCATCATTTTAATATAGTAATTAACACATGGAGGAAACAAGTGTTTACAAACTTTATTATTCAAACGTGGCACTAGCCTTGAAAAACTTCACTGGTGTGATGATAAAAATGCATAACTGGTGTGTGAGTTGCCAGTAGTTCTCTTACTGGTTATAAATGTGCTGTGATGGTTAATTGCACAACATGAAGATCACAGCACATCTCAAAGCTTGCAATAGATGCGTTCAATGTCCTCTTGTCCTTCATCGTTCATTCGTCCAAGGTAGATTGGCAAGACTGGTCTTCAAAAGAATACAAGCTTGTCATCTGCATTTTTAGCATTGAGAAACACCCCTTGTAATATTTCCAAAATGGCTGCCTTTGTTCTGTGATGCACATGCTTTTAAACTGTGAAATCCTTGTTAATATTAAAGGGTAACTAAACCCCTGCTCAGAGTCTGACTCCACCCACTAGCAATATTTGAAAAATGCTCGAAAAGTGGGAAGACCCCAGCGGGGATAGAGGGGGCGTGCACCTGAGACCCGTAGTGACAGATTAATTGACAGCTGCTGTCAGACTCTAAAATGGAGATTTACTGGAGTGACGCAAGTAGCTTTGCCACGGAGCGGTCTTTTGAAGTCGAGGACCTTTCTGCCCCACCTTCACCTGAAGTGGAGGAGGGTGAATTGTCTGTGGACACAGGGCCGGAGCCATATCAATTCGAGCCGCTGGCTCAAACTGCGGTTTTAACTCCCTGTTGAGCATCCGAGTGCGCATTCACCTTCACTCGCGTGCAGGAAAAACAAACGAAACGCTGTTCAGTGATGTTTATCCTTTTAGCAGGATTTTTATTTAGCAAGCTTCACTTGAACATAACATCAGTTAGCTGTTCTCTCAACTTAGAAGAATGTGACGTAAAGCATAACGTCATGTACAAAACCGTATACCTCCAAATAAAACTATACAGGTAGTCAGTACCGTAATACAATGTATAAGGATGCAATACATTTAACACTCCCGCATCGCGAACGCGCGTTTGTCGACCCCAGAGGATTAACTTTAGCCTAACCATAAATTGTGATTCAAATATATATGATCACTCACCTCAAGATGCCGCTGCGGTGGTGGAGTCCATGCAGGAGGAGCAGCGTTCGGCACTGCGTCGCTTTTCAGCGCGAGCTGTTTGGAGAAGCCCATTTCCACCTCCATTGCGTTGGAGAAGCAATCCGCGTAAAATGCAGTTTGCACACTCCTCCAGCTCTAGGCGGGAACTTGCGGTCTTCCAGGCCAAGGACATGCAACCACTGGCGCCTAACCACTGGCGCCGTGGTAGCTCGTACCAAGGGCGTGGTGAGCTGGAACCTGCTTACGTCAGCTGTCACCGGTTACATCACGAAGTACCGCAAACAGCCAATAGGAAAATTCAACTGCAGTAGCCACTGTTCAACCTGAAGAGGGCAGCACTCGGACGTTTTTACACCACATATTGTAAAAAATTACTTGAATCAATGACCAGTACTAATAAAGCCCCATTCTTAATGATCATTAACTAAAAAAAGTTGGTTTAGGGTTTAGTTACCCTTTAACATTTCTATTTTTACTGATGTTTTAAAATGAGTATTTATTTTGCTGAACTGAAGTGACTTTTTCTTGGTAAAAATGTTGTAAATTCTTTAATAGATCAATCACACTGAAATACGTTTATCGTCATTACATTATATTCATGCCCATCACAATTAAAAAAACACAAAACTTTGAAAATACTGTCACATAATTTGTATAAGATATTTCTAAATTGGGAACTTATATTTATATGTATTTTATACACTCACTTAACACTTTATTCAGAACAGGATCCTAATAAAGTGTCCGACATGGTCTTCTGTTGTTGTAGTCCATCCGCCTCAAGGTTTGACATGTTGTGCATTCTGAGATATCTGAGATATTCTGCTCACTACAACTGTGTGGTTATCTGAGTTACCATAGCCATTCTGTCAGCTCGAACCAGTCTGGCCATTCTCTGTTGACCTCTCTCATCAGCAAGTGTTTTTGTCCACAGAACAATTTTTTTTGTTTTCGGCACCATTCTGAGTAAACTCTAGAGACTGTTGTAAATGAAAATACCAAAAGATTAGCAGTTACAGAAATACTCAAAACATGCCGTCTGGCACCAACAATCATGCCATGCACAAAATCACTAAGATCACCCCCCTTCTGATGGTTGATGTGAACGTTAACTGAAGCTCCTGACCCATATCTGCATGATTTTATGCATTGAGCTGCTGTCACACGATTGGCTGATTAGATAATCACATGAATAAGTTGGTGTACCCGTGTTGCTAATGAAGTTCTCAGTGACTGAATATGTCTTTACAAAGATCTCCTTGTTTTAAATGATAAACTATTAAGATGGCATATTACAATAACATCCTGACCCAGCAAATATATATATATTTTTTTATAATTTAGCTTTTTATAAATGTCTATATACTAGTGTATGGTGCATAAAGAGCATACAAAGAAAATATTTAATCATGGTTAGGTTTAGGGTTTGGGTAAGGGGTTACAGTTTATGATTAGGTTTAGGGGTTAAACTTGTCAAAACATTGTTCAATTATTCATTCATTTTTCTCTTTGGGAGTAAAAGTCATATGTTTTTATACAACCCTGTGGCATGGGGGGCGTGGTCGTGTGTCGGTCTGCGGGCGAGAGAGAGAGCGGTAAGGCTTGTCACCTGGGTTTTAATTACCTCTAACACCTGTGTCTTGTTATAGTGATACGGAGAGAGACATTTAAGGAACGCCAAATGTCGAGACGGCGAGAGAGTGAATGCATGAAACACGACAGCCAGAGAGTGGAGACCTGTGCCCTGTTGTGTACAATTATAACGACGGTTACCGTTGTATCTGTGTCGAAGTACAGAAATTAAAGATACTAACCCTGAACCTGCCTCATTGTCTCCTGACTCCTCCATCGCCCCAACCAAACCAGTTTACAAACCCAATTTGATGATTTCGTTTTTTTTTTAAATATACTATTTTCTCCCCATTTTGGAATGCCCAATTCCCACTACTTACTAGGTCCTCGTGGAGGCGCGGTTACTCACCTCAATCCGGGTGGCGGAGGACAAGTCTCAGTTGCCTCCGCTTCTGAGGCCGTCAAACCGCGCATCTTATCACGTGGCTCGTTGTGGCTCATGCTACTCTCCGCGATCCACGCACAACTTACCACGCACCCTATTGAGAGCGAGAACCCCTAATCACAACCACGAGGGGGTGACCCCATGTGACGCTACCCTCCCTAGCAACCGTGCCAATTTGGTTGCTTAGGAGACCTGGCTGGAGTCACTCAGCACACCCTGGATTCAAACTCATGACTCCAGGGGTGGTAGTCAGCGTCAATACTCACTGAGCTACCCAGGCTCCCAAAGAGTATGATTTCTTAAAATTTCGCCATCTTGTACTAATTAATATCCTGACACTGGGTCAAACCCCTCATTCTAAATATGAGTAGTGATATTGGCCTTAGCAAACACAACTAATGAGAAACAGAATGCATTGCTCATTATTTTCCTTTTCTCTATCATTTTCCTGATTGCTGTTTTGACACGGGCTGCCAGGGCCCTCCCAATGCTCAGGTGACAGTGGCAGACCTCTCTTTATGAGTTAATGGGACATCACCAGCTGTCCGCACAGGTAGATCCAGAGCCATCTGTTCATCCTCCATCATTACTGTCTCTACACAGAGATAGAAGGGAACAGAGCGAGAGAGCAATTGGGAGAACAAGGTGGCCAAATCTTGGAGAAGAGAAACGGAAGGATGGATTAAAAAGAGGAAGAGATAATGAGAAAAATTTGGGAGCTCCCTATGGAATATGCCCCAGCTGTCATTTATAACCCGAAGTGTTCCCCCCAACCACCTGGACTTTTTTCCCACACCCGCAAATCTAATCATGTGATGCGATGCAAATTTCATTCAGGCTCTGTCAGGCTGATTTAAGATTTAGCTGTAAGTCAGCTGTTAAGCTTGTATTCAGACATGCTTTTTTAATGTGATAAAAGTGAGTGTTTTTCAAACTTATTACATTTATAGTACATGGTGTCATTAAAAGCTGTTGTTAGTATCAAGCATAAACTATTACAAATCAATATAATACATTGCACATATTTTACTCCTTACAAAATGTCTTCAGTTAAATCAAATGCAGATTCTAAAAGCCCACAATGCTTTGCACATAAGGCCGAAATATTCCATAATGTAAAAGATTATGCACTAAATGTTTTTTTTTTAAATTTCAATTTCATAACAAAATTCCATCCGATTGTATTGAGTAATCTTTCATTAAATCAAATCAATAATAAAAAAAAATATTAAAAGTTTTAAAAATAACATTTTGTTAAACATTACACAATTCAAACTGATGTAATGAAATGAAAATGTGTCAATCTTAAAAATAGACTAATATATTTACAGTATTGAGTGTGTAAAAGTAGAAGTATATAGACTTTATTTGGAAGAATATAGTTAAATCAAATGATCATCGCACACCTGAAAAGCATAGATTGGTGCCTAAGACAAAAGCGATTATAAATACAAAAAGAAAAGAAAAAGGAAGCCTCAAAAGGAAGATCATGTGACAGAGACTTTGCTAATAAATTTTTGATTATGTTCATCAAGCAATTGTAAAATTGTCATCTGTGTCATTCAGTGGCGCAGCTAGGGACCCCATTGGCCACCAACTCGCAATTGCAGTTTTAGTAATTTTTTGGAACAATTTAGTTCTTTAGAGGTGAAATCATCTCTGTACAAATGTACAATATAAAAATGCTGCCCGAACATTTCTGTGCCACCACAGACTGATCGCTTGCCCTTTTGAAAAACTCCTGGCTCTGCCCATGGTGTCATTGTCAACATTGTCTTATATCAACAAATCCTCGACTGCTGATGCTGTTTGATTATTTATGACTGCAGCTACAGTATGTTTATATAAAAAAAATGGACAATGGAAAAGAACCTTACAATAAACAATGGTGGAATGAGCTATTATCATTCAGCTGACCATAACAAATATGCATAAGGAGACCAAAGAAATCAGACAAAATAGGCCTGAATGATGTTTAAGTGTGTGGATATGAACTTTTGATACCATGTTACTATACTTTCTATCTGATTCTTATGCTTATCATTTCTTATCTGCAATGGGATAGTATGTTTTTGGTTTGGATGTAGTAAATTGTACAATAATAAAGAGGGGATTTCTTTATATTTATTTATTGAAATAGCAAATAAAGCTGATAGCAAGTTTCTGGAATTATAACAAAATGCTTTTACTTATTACCAATGACCAACGTAACATTTAATGTAATTGTATGGTGCTTTTTACTACACAAGCTTAAAGCACCTTTACAAATAAAAGTGCCTTAAAATACCCAGTGAGCAAGCAAATTAAAACTGCTGGGATGGTTAAACAATTTCTGATTTACTGGCATGTCAGGGAATCCGCATTCAGACTGTTAATTACGTAATTATTAATTACAAATTATGTTAATTTGTTAAATTTGCATACCTTTGCCCCCTTCCGCATATCACGGCACCATTTTGAGGCGCGTTCTGCATAAAGCGGCGGCCCATGCAGCCCCATTTCACGGCCGGCCCACCCTGTTCTCCCAATGGCCAATCTGCGCCTGATACACATTAGCATATCATAGATATCTTTCTGTTCAGTATGACAAGGATGACGCTGTTTAGGGTCTACTGGTCCTCATTCAGTGTGTATGCTGATGATCATTCAGTCTTTGCTTCATGACAAAAGCAACATGTACACGTATTGTTCTACAAAGTATAATGATGTAAATCACCCATCCTCAACCTAAAAATTTGCTTCCATCTTGTGCACATTGGTAACCTCTGAAAAATATTACACATTAAACACTAACAAATCTCTTTTTTCTTTCATTTTGTGTAGAAATTCTGTACATTAAAATAACACAATTTACAATAACAATCCAGTTTCAAGCAAAGCATGCTGGGAAATGTAAATTGTCCTGTTTCAGAAATACTTTGATGTAACAAATCTTATTCACATAGTTCCAACACAATTGGATTAAGTAAATATGGTTGGATTGTACTCATTGAAATTAAATTGAGACAAATACTAAATAATTGTGTTTTATTAACTCAGTTTAATGAAGTCAATTAAGAAAGCAGTAAAAATCATGTTGAGTGAACACTCTGATCATTTCATATCAATATCACCATATCACTTTTTTTATGACTGTGCAAAATTTTACTTGGACTTTACACAATATTAATATGGTCTCATCTCAAACATAAATGTATTAGGTTGAGTTTAAGTGTACTGTTTTTTTTATATACAATGGAGCTGCTTTCCATTTTTATTTAGTATAGATAGATAGATAGATAGATAGATAGATAGATAGATAGATAGATAAAAATGCAGAAAGTTTTTGGTGAGGGTTAGGTTTAGGGGTAGGGTTAGGAGATCGATCTGGTCGATAGATCGATCTCCTAACCCTACCCCTAAACCTAACCCTCACCAAAAACTTTCTGCATTTTTATATTTTCAATAAAACATTGTTTAATACCCCCCACCACCACACACACACACACACACACACACACACACACACAAACAAATAAATAAATACATTCGTTTAAACATACAGCACTCTGTCACTCAAAGTAAACATCTTTGAGGCCCTCTTGAGGAATTACCCTGTAATTACATGTTCTGCCAAAGAAATTAGGCAGATACATGTACATTAGCACATACGCAGGTGAACGGGGCTTTTTTTCCCCTCTTTTATCCAGAAATCATTTTTACTTTGTTTTATACATTCATATCCACTCAGCAGTCCAAGGCACACATTATATTCAGCTGTTGTATTCTGCTGTGACAACACAAATCAGTTTATTCACATCATTATAGCACAAAAGTTCAGCCCCTCTTACAGATTACATTAAATCAGATTTATAGAGTGGAAATAAAGAGAAAAAAAGTATAATCAAAGCTATTCACAATAAAACGTACAAAACAGATGTTGCCTAAGATGTGTTAAACAATGCAAAACTACTTAATTTCTTAGTTTGTGCTTAAGTCCTCGTGTTAGTGCTATAGCTTCTAATTTTCAGTAATACCAACAGCTGTGTCTTCATGTTTAATATTTACTAATATTTAGGATAACACAAAAAATTTACTAACTAATTCAGCAATAACTGGAAATGCCAGATCAAACTGGAGTAGAGCATTTCTAATACATAAAGGGTCAAAACACATTGCATATAGCATCTAGTCCCTCAGTTGAAATTCAAATGTTGGTATCATTCATAAAAAAAAATAAACTAATAAATTCTATATAAAACAACACTTCAGTGACAAAAGCTCTGTTAAAAGACTGATGATTGGGATGGTGGACTTCACTTTTCATGCTGCCACAATGAGATAAAAACAGAAGTGGCACCTCAAACATAAAATACAATCAAAACAAAAGTAATAAGAAATGTATGTGATTAAGGTTTAGAAAAACACATTTATTCAGTCATTTTTTGGTCACCAACAACAGGTCAATGTGGGCTGTCAAATTTAACATCCTTATCATCATGTGTATATTTTTGTATTTATTCAAATTCTGTGCTGAAGATTAAAGCTGAATAAGTAGCTTTTTTTAGTGTTCAAACTCTTTCTACTATCCAAACTTAATTTGAAGAAGCAACTATAAGTAAGCCATTCATAGGATCGTTTTTAGGCCTTGTTTATTTTTTTAAGTAACAAATGCAGAAGTGATGTTATCTCTGAAAAGGTCTGATTCTAAGCTTTCAAATGAACCCTCATATGCTTGACTTATGTATATATTATCATTTTAAGTGTACCAAAAATGGGACCAAACATTTTACTTATTTTTGGACACACAATTTAAAACAAATATATGTTTATTAAAGTGGAATTTAAGTGGAAATGTGTTGAGCAATAGATACAGTTTGCTTAATTAAATGATCTCTCATTATTGAATAGTATCTGCACTGATGCTGTAACAACTGGATTTATGTCCAATGGAAGATAAATAAAAAAGAATAGATAGAGACCTGTTGACATGTCGCCACATTCACATATTCTCTCCGGGTCTAGGGGGGAAAAAAAACCTCAGCAATTAACACTGAGAATCAATTAAATTTTTATGTGTTATGGATCTCTTTAAAATGTAACAACCAGCATATTTACCGTATTTTATAGATCACTGTTCTTGACCACAGAAGGGCAGGTGAATTTATTACCAGAAGCAGGTAGCTGTTACATGCAAATAGGAAGATTAGTTTTAACAAAAAAAAAAAAAAAAAAAAAAAAAAGAAGTGGGGAATGCTAGCTCTGTTCCAATGGTATTGTATAAAGATAAAGGAGAACGGTCAATCCTGCAAGTTCATACCTTGATGTTACGTTCGAGTCCAACTGTATCTTTGTATGTTCTTTCCCCAGTAGCACAGCAATGTGACTAATGTACCACAGAAAAAAAATATGTTATACAATCACATGCATATACACATTGTAACGACTGTAGCTGGCAATGGCAATGACGATGACGATGAAACGAAGAACCCAAGTGCAGTTTAATAATCAAAGTGAAAACCAAAAATCCAAACTATAAAAATTTATAAAACATAACATAAACTTGAAACTTAAACATGAAGAACATGAACATGGTAGGCAAGGCTTAAACTAGACATGAACTTGAACAGTGCTACACAAACTAACATCAGTACTAGACAAGAAACAATGGCAAACATGAGGGCTTAAATACATGGACATGGGGAAACATATGCCAATAAACAAACAGAACTCTAAACAAGATAACAAGACAATAAACTAAAGCCAATGACAAACTAGAACTGATAACGTAATCAAACAATGAACCTACGAAAACAAGACACATGAACATGGAGGGAAACAGGAAAGTCACATGACATGGAAACAGGAACAAAACATGGCATGGAACATGAACAAACCTTTCAAAATAAAAGACATGAAAAACAGGAACCAACAGAATAAACATGACACACTTATTCTATCATGGTGGTGACTTTCCCTTGATATGTATTGATTTTATATTGAACGCACTCTGTTCAATATCAGTAAACACTGCACAAGTGATGAACACACCAACTGAACTATTGCAATATTATTCAGTTGTTGCATTTTACTATAGATTAAAATGAAAATGAAAAGTTGATTTACCTCAGTGTTTCTTTTGAGTCCATCCATATGTTCATATGCTCCTTCAACAGTAGCTGCACAGCCATGTGACTGTAATTTGGATACATAAATGAGAAATAGACTTTTTAATATTGATTGCAATTTTAAAAGGACTAATGTGAATGTTTGCTTTAAATATGTCAAATATATTTTCATGATTTAATTGAATTTGCATTGTTTCTTGGCTGTAGTGCAAAACAGTTCTTCTCATTAAATTAGTGCAATACTTATGCTGAATGACACCCCTCTACCCCCATCTAAGGGGCGGCTCCCGACGCCCCAACACATGAAAAAACACACATAAAATGAGACTAAAGTCCAGAGTTCTGTAGGGAGCTGGGGGGGTGGAGCCATGAAAGGCTCGAGGGGCAGAGCCAATGGGGCAGAGGACCAAGGTGGAATAGGGGGCCTGGTACGTGGAGCAGAGGCAAGCCTGGAACGTGGAGCAGAGGCGGGCCTGGAACATGGAGCAGAGGCAGGCCTGGACCATGGAGCAGAGGCGGGCCTGGACCGTGGAGCAGAGGCGGGTATGGACCATGGAGCAGAGGCGGGCCTAAGACATGGCATGGAGCAGACTGTGGTTCGGCTGTGACATGGCATGGAGTAGTCTGGGGCCTGACTGTGACATGGCACGGAGCAGGCTGAGTCTCGGCTGTGACGTGGCAAGGAGCTGGCTGAGGCATAGCTGCCGCGATCTGGCACGGAGCTGGCTGAGGCATAACTGCCACGACCTGGCACGGAGCAGGTTGAGGCATGGCAGCTGCGACGTGGCACGGAGCTGACTCTGGCTTGGCTGCCGCGACGTGGCACGGAGCTGACTCTGGCTTGGCTGCCACGACACGGAGCTGACTCTGGCTTGGCTGCCGCGATGTGACACGGAGCTGACTCTGGCTTGGCTGCCGCGACGTGACACGGAGCTGACTCTGGCTTGGCTGCCACGACGTGACACGGAGCTGACTCTGGCTTGGCTGCCGCGACGTGGCACGGAGCTGACTCTGGCTTGGCTGCCGCGACGTGGCACGGAGCTGACCCTGGCTTGGCTGCCGCGACGTGGCACGGAGCTGACTCTGGCTTGGCTGCCGCGATGTGGCATGGAGCTGACCATGGCTTGGCTACCGCGATGTGGCATGGAGCTGACTCTGGCTTGGCTGCCACGACATGGCACGGAGCTTACTCTGGCTTGGCTGCCACGATGTGGCCTGGAGCTTACTCTGGCTTGGCTGCCATGACGTGGGGCAAGGTCGTGGAAGGTGGAGCCATGGATAACTGGAAAATGACCTCTGTGGTCGTGTACATGGGCAGAGACTTGGAGATGGTCCCTGTGGTCGTGAAAATGGATAGATTCTCGGGAGCGACCTCTGTGGTCGTGGGCATTGGTAGAGTCTCGTGAGCGACCACTGTGGTCGTGGGTGTTGGTAGAGTCTCGGGAGTGACCTCTGTGGTCGCAGACATGGACTGAGACTCAGAGACGAAATCCCTTCTCCTCCTCCTCCACCTCCGTGAGGACGAAGTTGGCGGTGCAGGCTCTGGGACAGACGAGGCTGGCAATGTTGGCTCTGGCTCGGCGGCAGCCATGACATGAGACTCTGGCTCTGGCTCTGACAAAGATGCAAGAGCCGAACCGCTGGATCCATAATGGGCGGTCTAGTATTCTGTAACGATTGTAGCTGGCAATGACAATGACAAAGACGATGACGATGAAATGAAGAACCCAAGTGCAGTTTAATAATCAATGTGAAAACCAAAAACCCAAACTGTAAACATGAACAAAACATAACATGAACATGGTAGGCAAGGCTTAAACTAGACATGAACTTGACAGTGCTACACAAACTAACATCAATACTAGACGAGACAATGGCAAACATTAGGGCTTAAATACATGGACATGGGGAAACATATGCCAATAAACAAACAGAACTGATAAAGTAATCAAACAATGAACCTATGAAAACAAGACACATGAACATGGAGGGAAACAGGAAGGTCACATGACAATGAAACAGGAACAAAACATCGCATGGAACATAAACAAACCTTTCAAAATAAAAGACATGAAAAACAGGAACCAACAGAATAAACATGACACACGTATTCTATCATGGTGGTGATTTTCCCTTGATATGTATTGATTTTATATTGAACACACTCTGTTCAATATCAGTAAACACTGTACAAGTGATGAACACACCAACTGAACTATTGCAATATTATTCAGTTGTTGCATTTTACTATAGATTAAAATGCAAAGGGGAAAGTTGATTTACCTCAGTGTTTCTTTTGAGTCCATCCATATGTTCATATGCTCCTTCAACAGTAGCTGCACAGCCATGTGACTGTAATTTGACATTGGATACAGAAATGGGAAATAGACTTTTCAATATTGACTGCAATTTTAAAAGGACCAATGTGAATGTTTTCTTTAAATATGTCAAATATATTTTCATGATTTAATTGAATTTGCAATGTTTCTTGGCTGTAGTGCAAAACAGTTCTTCTCATTAAATTAGTGCAGTACTTATGCTGCACTAATTGAAGATTGAAGAGGAACAATGCGGGTTTCGTCCTGGCCGTGGAACGACGGACCAGATCTTTACTCTCGCAAGGATCCTGGAGGGGGCCTGGGAGTATGCCCATCCGGTCTACATGTGTTTTGTGGATCTGGAGAAGGCGTATGACCGGGTCCCCGGAGAGACTGTGGGAGGTGCTGCTGGAGTATGCGGGTGGGGGGTCCCTTCTTAGGGCGATCCAATCCCTGTACATCCAAAGCGAGGGCTGTGTCCGGTCCTCGGCACAAAGTCGAGTTCATTCCATGTGGGGTTGGTCTCCGCCAAGGCTGCGCTTTGTCACCAATCCTGTTTGTGATATTCATGGACAGGATATCGAGGCGTAGTCGGGGTGGGGAAGGTGTGCGGTTCGGTGGGCTGGGGATCTCATCGCTGCTTTTTGCAGATGATGTTGTCTTCATGTCATCATCGGTCCGTGACCTTCAGCTCTCACTGGATCAGCTTGGCAGTCGAGTGTGAAGCAGCTGGGATGAGGATTAGCACCTCTAAATCTGAGGCCATGGTTCTCAGCAGGAAACCGATGGAGTGCGTACTCCAGGTAGGGAATGAGGTTTTGCCCCAAGTGAAGGAGTTCAAGTACCTCGGGGTCTTGTTCACGAGTGAGGGGACAATGGAGCGGGAGGTTGGCCGGAGAGTCGGGGCAGCAGGGGCGGTATTGCACTCGCTCTATCGCACCGTTGTCACGAAAAGAGAGCTGAGCCGAAAGGCAAAGCTCTCGATCTACCGGTCAATTTTTGTTCCTACCCTCACCTATGGTCATGAAGGTTGGGTCATGACCGAAAAAACTAGGTCGCGAGTACAAGCGGCCGAAATGGGCTTCCTCAGAAGGGTGGCGGGCTTCTCCCTTAGAGATAGGGTGAGCAGCTCAGTCATCCGTGAGGAGCTCGGAGTAGAGCCGCTGCTCCTTTGCGTTGAAAGGAGTCAGTTAAGGTGGTTTGGGCATCTGGTAAGGATGCCCCCTGGCCGCCTCCCTAGGGAGGTGTTTCAGGCACGTCCAGCTGGGAGGAGGCCTCAGGGAAGACCCAGGAGTAGGTGGAGAGATTACATCTCCACACTGGCCTGGGAACGCCTCGGGGTCGCCCAGTCAGAGCTGGTTAATGTGGCTCGGGATAGGGAAGTTTGGGGCCCCCTGCTGGAGCAGCTGCCCCCGCGACCCGACTTCGGATAAGCGGTTGAAGATGGATGGATGGATGGACTTATGCTGACTGACATTTCCCCCCCTCTAAGGGGCAGCTCATGACGCCCCAACACATGAAAAAACACACATAAAAATTGACTAAATTCCAGAGTTCTGTAGGGAGCTGGGGGGTGGGTGGGTGGAGCCATGAGAATCTCGAGGGGCAGAGCCAATGGGGCTGAGGTCCAAGGTGGAATAGGGGGCCTGGTCCGTGGAGCAGAGGTAAGCCTAGAACGTGGAGCAGAGGCGGGCCTGGAACGTGGAGCAGAGGCGGCCCTAAGACATGGCATGGAGCAGACTGTGGTTCGGCTGTGATATGGCATGGAGGAGTCTGGGGCTCGGCTGTGACGTGGCACAGAGCAGACTCTGGCTTAGCTGCCGCGACGTGGCATGGAGCTGACTCTGGCTTGGCTGCCGCGACGTGGCACGGAGCTGACTCTGGCTTGGCTGCCGCGACGTGGCACGGAGCTGACTCTGGCTTGGCTGCCGCGACGTGGCACAGAGCTGACTCTGGCTTGGCTGCCGCGACGTGGCACGGAGCTGACTCTGGCTTGGCTGCCGCGACGTGGCACGGAGCTGACTCTGGCTTGGCTGCCATGACGTGTGGCAAGGTCGTGGAAGGTGGAGCCATGGATAACTGGAAAACGACCTCTGTGGTCGTGTACATGGGCAGAGACTTGGAGATGGTCCCTGTGGTCGTGAACATGGGTAGAGTCTCGGAAGCGACCTCTGTGGTCGTGGGCATTGGTAGAGTCTCGTGGGCGACCACTGTGGTCGTGGGCATTGGTAGAGTCTCGGACTGAGACTCAGAGATGAAATCCCTTCTCCTCCTCCTCCACCTCCGTGAGGACGAAGTTGGCGGTGCAGGCTCTGGGACAGACGAGGCTGGCAATATTGGCTCTGGCTCGGCGGCAGCCATGACATGAGACTCTGGCTCTGACAAAGATGCAAGAGCGGAACCACTGGATCCATAACGGGCGGTCTAGTATTCTGTAATGATTGTAGCTGGCAATGGCAATGACAAAGACGATGACGATGAAATGAAGAACCCAAGTGCAGTTTAATAATCAATGTGAAAACCAAAAACCCAAACTATAAACATGAAAAAACATAACATGAACATGAACATGGTAGGCAAGGCTTAAACTAGACATGAACTTGAACAGTGCTACACAAACTAACATCAATACTAGACAAGAGACAATGGCAAACATGAGGGCTTAAATACATGGACATGGGGAAACATATGCCAATAAACAAACAGAACTCTAAACAAGATAACAAGACAATAAACTAAAGCCAATGACAAACTAGAACTGATAAAGTAATCAAACAATGAACCTACGAAAACAAGACACATGAACATGGAGGGAAACAGGAAGGTCACATGACATGGAAACAGGAACAAAACATGGCATGGAACATGAACAAACCTTTCAAAGTAAAAGACATTTAAAAGCATTTTACTATAGATTAAAATGAAAAGTAAAAGTTGATTTACCTCAGTGTTTCTTTTGAGTCCATCCATATGTTCATATGCTCCTTCAACAGTAGCTGCACAGCCATGTGACTGTAATTTGACATTGGATACAGAAATGGGAAATAGACTTTTCAATATTGACTGCAATTTTAAAAGGACCAATGTGAATGTTTTCTTTAAATATGTCAACTATATTTTCATGATTTAATTGAATTTGCAATGTTTCTTGGCTGTAGTGCAAAACAGTTCTTCTCATTAAATTAGTGCAATACTTATGCTGAATCATTGTGTCATCATTAAAATAAACAATGATGCAATGCTTCTGAACTTACATGTGACGATCGTTTCCTATTCATAATTACGTAGTGACTTTCCCCCGCTGCTTGATTTGTAGATTTTAAGCGTCCTAAAATAATTCAATAAATGGGTTTCATTTCACATCTTTTATAACCAAGAAATACACAGACCAGATTAGGATCACAGAATTAAACAACTTACTTTCTCTGTATAATTTGAATAGTTTAAATGCTCCATAAATTATCATGAGCAGGACGACTTCTATTATCACAGGCAACAGAAATAAAATGGCAGTCCTAAAATGAAGAATAGAGCCAAAAATTCAGCCTCTGAATAATGGCCTGAGTACTTCAAATGTTCTGCGTCAGCTACCCATATACAAAAGTGAGTTACCTCGTCCGAATGCTGTTTGTTACTATTGTGGGTGGTGTTGTGGTAGATAGAGTTGATCGAGTATTTTTCTGTTTTAAAGTAATATGAACAGGCATCTGTAGGTCCCCAACTGAGCACCAGTACCATCCTGTGTTCTCCTTCTTCAGGTTGCTCATGGTAACAATAATGTATTCCTGATCATTTCTGATCAAAACAGAGGCTCCATTCAAGGTTCCATATTTCTCTTCCATGCAGTGCTCTCCCAACTTACACCATTGTATATTACCTTGCGTAGACCCACGATGAGAGAATCTGATGGTAACAGTACCATCCTCAAAACTTTGATTGTCCAGTTGAAGTCTTGGAGGGCCTGGAAATTGCATCGAAAATGTCAAATAGCCTCTCATTTAAAAATTATAATGTCACAAGTAATAGTAATAAAAAAGTCTTACATAATTTTAACAGCATCTTTATCTCTATTTAAGTATCTAGTTGCAAACAATGTTAAAACTTGCTTGCTTCTATTTGTTAAAATTAGTAAATGCATTAGGTATTGAAAACTGACAATGAACAAATTGTTTTTACAGCATTTATTACTCTTGGTTAATGTACATTTATGAAAATATATTAACTAATGTTAACGTGCTACTTTAAGTTTAAAAATATATTTGAATAAGTTGAAATCAACAGTAATC
The DNA here is from genome assembly GCF_025860055.1 of Xyrauchen texanus. NCBI lineage: Eukaryota > Metazoa > Chordata > Actinopteri > Cypriniformes > Catostomidae > Xyrauchen > Xyrauchen texanus. The sequence goes on along the minus strand of NC_068316.1, from coordinate 22,987,865 downwards.
AATGAGCTAAAACTTTACAGTCAGGTTGTTTTCGTTAACATTAGTTATAGGAATGTTCCGGTTTCAATAATAACTAGTATTGTAAAGCTAAATTGACAGCATTTGTGGCATAATGTTGATTACCACAAAAATGAATTTAGACTCGTTCCACCTTTTCTTTAAAAAAGGAAAAAATGTTGGTTACAGTGTTTTTGAGGGGTTAAACACAGAAATGTGAAGCTTATATTTTTACAAAAGCACATGCATTCATTCTTCTGTTAAAACTTGTGTATTATTTGAGCTGTAAATTTGTTTAAATATACATTTTTACAGTTGTTTTAGGGTTTGTTGTCATTACATCGTCATGGAAATGAAGTTGTAAAATTGGCTATAACTTTACACAGAAAAGGTTTGGTATTGCTTTTATCACACCAAAATCATGTTTACACACATATCCTTTATGTCTTGTGGTTATACTTTTTTAAAAAGTGAGTATTTTAACATTAAAAAATTGGCCCCCATTCACTTCCTTTGTAAAGGCCCTCTTTTTTTGTTTTTTTTTTTAATAAAAGGAGGAATGAGTCGAAATACATATTTGTGGTAATCAACATTATGCCACAAATGCTTTTGATTGAGCTTAACTTGTATGGAACCCAGACTATTCAATCACTCCATTAGTTAACTTGAACTAACAATGAACCATTCTTTTTCAGCACTTACTAATCTTGGCTGATGCTAATTTTAACATACACTATAATACATTATTAAGATTAGAAGTTGTATGTTACATTAGTTAATACATTATGAACTAACACGAACTAACAATAAACAATTGTATTTTATTTAAATAATTTATTGTTCATCGTTAGTTAATGAAGTTAATAGTTGTGAGTTAATTAACTGAATGCATTTATTAATGTTAACAAATACAACCTTAATGAAATGTTAACAACAATATAAATAAGTGTTGTAAAATTATTGTTCATTGTCAGTTCTTGTTAAAAAATGTAGTTCCCTATCGAGAGGTCTCTCCTATTGCGTAAGTAGCTTACGCTATGGGAAAACTCAGTTTCTCGAGAAATATTGAAGTCTTTATGTAAAACGCATTGCAGCTGCACAGCAGACAGCGATGAGCGAGGCAGCTCGGTCATTGGCTGTGCCACGGCAACTGCTCGAACCAATGACTGGGCGACTCTGAACGCGCGACCAATGGGCGCGCACCTCGCGTTTGCGCTCTCAGAGCCTGCCGAAATTAGCATAGGCAGGCTATATAATGGGCACCCCGTCATGCGAGTTCCTTTAGATTTAATCTCCTTCAGCGAAGACCTTCTCTTCGCTGGATCCTCCGGATTGTTGGAGTCTTTCGGCGGCGTTGACAAGCTTACAGCGGGACTGCTAAGAGGACGCCGGCGCCTTCAGCCGCCTTCGAAGCCTTCTGCTACGCCATCTGGCGCGCATCGCATATCCTTTACTGCAAGCGCTCGCCCCCGCGATGCTTTTAAAAGTAAAAGAGTGATTTTCCAAGGCGTTGTTTCAAATGCCTTCAGCCTGCGCCTCGTGCAGAGGCCCTCTTCACGACGGAGATCGGCACATCATCTGCACTCGCTGCCTGGGTCTGGACCACGCAGAAGCTGCACTCATTCAGGGCGGATGCCCCGAATGCAACTCCTTGGGCCTCGCCGAGCTGCGCACTCGCTTTGCCATTTTCACTGCAAACGAGCTGGCTTCCACCGTGCTGCCACCTCCGTTCGAGCCGCGCAAGAAAAAGCGCCGCTCACAGAGGTTGCCAGAGCACGCCGACTTCGGTGACGTCACGCCGGCTCAGTCCCTGCGTACATCACCGCTACCAGAAATCTCCCCGCCGCCAGTCCACTTCACGAGAGCGGACCTGCACCCCTCCAACAAAGCGGTGGGTCTCATCTCGTTCGGCACATCAGGGGACGACGATGGAAAGGATGACAGCCTCTCTCTTGACGCTGCATCCGACGACTGGCCGGGCTTGTTCGACCCCGCGCCATTGACATCAGCGGACACGCAGCGGGCACCAGCATGGACTCGGAAATCGTCCGTATCCTGTCAAAAGCCGTGGAAGACCTCGGGCTCGACTGGTCTTCCCTGGAAGAACCCGCCCGCAGCCGGCTGGACGAGTGGTTCCTGCAGGGGCGCCGGCAGGCCCCCCGACAGAGACCCTCTCCTTTCTTCCCTGAGGTCCACGACGAGCTCACAAAGTCGTGGAAAGCCCCGCACTCTGCTCGCCTAAAGCCTTCTTTTTCTTCCTCGCTCTCCTCAGTGGACGGCGTGAGAGAAAGAGGCTACGAGGCAACTCCGCCCCTCGAGGAGACCATGGCCAACCATCTATGCCCACCCTCCACCGCTGGATGGAAGGCCAGAGCTTCTCACCCCTCGAAGCCCTGCAGAACCACCTCAGCTCTCACCGGTCGCGCATACGCCGCCGCCGGCCAAGCTGCGTCAGCGCTGCATTCGATGCCCGTCCTACAAGTTTTTCAGGCCAAACTTCTCCGCACCATGGACGAGTCTGGACCTGAACCCGATTCAATTCAATTCAATTCAATTTTATTTGTATAGCGCCTTTCACAACACACATCGTTTCAAAGCAGCTTCACAGAACATCAGCATTAACAGACGACAAAAACTGCAACGTCCAAAGTCGATTAATCATCATTGTGTAATTTAGACAAAATTTGATTTTAATGGTTTAAAAATAATTAAATGATAATTATATTAACTCTTTCCCTTCCAAACACGGAATTTTCCGGGTTTTATGAAAAAGCTTCCGCCAAACACGGAATTTTCCTGGTATCCGTGTTTTAGGTGGAATACTGTAAGAAAGACCCGCATGCATGTTTTGAAAGAGTACGCAACTCTTTGATCAAAGAAACAGACTGCGATCGCCTTAAACGTAAGTGGAGTTTTGAGAATGTAGCTCAAAATGTAGATAGAAATGCCTTTTTCTCAGCTTTTTGTCCGAAATGTTGTTTTTGACAAAGCCTACCTTTAATGCCTTAATGGCATTAAAAATAACAAATGAAGATAAAATAAAATAGTTTTTTATTTGCCTAAAAGCAGAGGCTCAGATCTTTATTTTGATATATAGCATCTTCATATATTCATGGAATTAAATATTTTATGGGCCATTAAAATTTTGCTAAAATCGTCAAAAACCCTGGCGGTGGCTGGCAACTTTTTTTTTTAAAACGCTGGCGGGAAAGAGTTAATAACCCCAGTGAGCAAGCCGTAGGCTGACTGTGGCAAGGAACACAAAACTCCATAAGATGTAGATTAATGGAGAAAAATAACCTTGGGAGAAACCAGACTCACTGTGGGGGCCAGTTCCCTCTGGCTAACATTATGAATGTAATGTAAATATTAATTATGTATAGGTAAAATCATGTTTTAAAATCATTAAACTAAGTGTTAAGGTGTCAGTGAGTAAAAATCGATTGTGTTTGAACTGTTAGATTAATGACCAAAGTCTTTGAAGTCCATCTAGATTAATTGTAGAGGTTCACATAGATGCAAGTGTCCCTGTCAATTGGCCGACGTAAGGCTTTTGTGGGCAATAGTTAGTCTATGCATTCCATTTCACGATCGTAGTCCATCAATCGACCGCATTTAGTCATCATCATTCAGCGACATGTAGCAGTGGAGTCCAACATGAAGCAGGAATGGTGCTGGATCCAGCCGGTTCTGGTGACCTCAGGATAGGAGTCCCGAGGTTGAGACAGGGAAACAAATAAAAAGATGTAAGCGTAGATGCCATTCAATTTATTGCAGAGTTTGAGATCATGCTCAATGTTTCTAGTTCCGGCAGACTCAACTAAAGCAGCCTAAGTGTGGGATAAATTAGGTGTATGCCTGGCTAAATAGATGAGTCTTTAGTCTAGACTTAAACTGAGAGAGTGTGTCTGCATCTCGAACAGTGTTTGGGAGATTATTCCATAGTTTAGGAGCCAAATATGAAAAGGATCTTCCTCCTTTTGTGGATTTTGATATTCTAGGAACTATTAATAGGCCAGAATTTTGCGATCTTAATGAACGTGTTGGAATATAGCGTGTTAGAAGATCACTTAAGTACTGCGGAGCTAGACCATTCAAAGCTTTGTACGTAGATAACAGAATTTTAAAATCAATACTGAAATTTAACAGGTAGCCAATGTAGCGATGATAAAATGGGGCTAATATGATCATATTTCTTGGTTCTCGCCAGCACTCTGGCTGCTGCATTTTGAACCAATTGAAGTTTATTTATTGATCTTGCTGGACATCCTCCCAGTAATGCATTACAATAATCTAGTCTTGAGGTCATGAACGCATGAATTAGTTTTTCGGCATCAGCAACCGAGAGCATGTGCCTTAATTTAGCAATATTTCTTAGGTGGAAGAATGCTGTTCTACAAACATTTGTAATTTGATTTTCAAAGGACAGATTTGTATCAAATATAACACCTAAGTTCTTTGCTGTTGAAGATGATGTAACGGTACATCCATCTAGAGTCAAATTATATTTTAGTGGCTTATTTTTAGAGCTTTTTGGTCCAATAATTAGAACCTCTGTTTTGTCAGAATTGAGTAGAAGGAAATTTCTGGCCATCCAATCTTTTATTTCATTGATACACTCTGTTAATTTTGATAATTGTGAAATCTCATCAGGTTTTGAAGAAATATAAAGTTGTGTATCATCAGCATAGCAGTGGAAACTTATTCCACGATTCCTGATAATATCTCCCAGGGGAAGCATATACATGGAGAAAAGCAGAGGCCCTAAAACTGATCCCTGTGGCACTCCATATTTTACTTTTGTTTGGTTTGACAATTCCTCATTTACATAGACAAAGTGGTAACGGTCTGCTAAATATGACCTAAACCATGCTAATGCCACTCCACAAATTCCAACATAATTCTCCAGCCTATTCAAGAGAATGTCGTGATCTATCGTGTCGAATGCAGCACTAAGATCTAAAAGCACTAGAAGAGAAATGCTGCCGCGATCAGATGATAAGAGCAAGTCATTTGTAACTCTGATAAGTGCAGTCTCTGTACTGTGATGAGGCCTAAATCCAGATTGAAATTCTTCATATATACTATTTTTCTGTAGAAATGAACATATTTGGGAGGATACTACCCTTTCTAGTATTTTTGACATAAACGGGAGATTTGAAATCGGTCTATAATTAGCAAGTTCTCCAGAATCAAGTTGTGGCTTCTTAATTAGCGGTTTGATAATTGCCATTTTAAAGTTTCTTGGGACATGTCCTAAGCATAGCGAGGAGTTAATGATATTAAGAAGAGGTTCTGATATTACAGGAGATACCTCTTTTAAGAGCTTAGTTGGTATTGGATCTAACAAACAAGTTGTGGCTTTTGATGTTTCGATACGTTTTGTTAGCTCTTCATGACCTATGATAGCGAAGGATTGAAGATGCACATGAGGGAAATTAGTCGACTCTGATTTCTGAGGTGCTATGACAGATGATTGCATAATTCCAATTTTATTTCTGATTATTTCAATTTTATCTGTAAAGAAATTCATGAAGTCATTACTCTTGAGGTGTGACGTAATATCTGGTTCGGTTGAGGCTTTATTCCTAACCAATTTAGCCACAGTACTGAATAAACATCTAGGATTGTTGTGGTTATTTTCTATGAGTTTACTAAAATATGCTGACCTGGCAGCTTTTAGTGCGTGTTTGTAGCTACAGACACTATCCTTCCATGCACCCTGAAATACTTCTAATTTTGTATTTTTCCACATGCGCTCCATTTTCCGAGCTGCTCTCTTGAGAGCATGAGTGTGATCATTGTACCATGGTGCAGGGCTTATTTTTTTATTTTTTTAATCGAAGTGGGGCGACAACATCAAGGGTGCTAGAGAAGACTGCATTTAAATTTTTTGTTATTTCATCAAGTTCTTCTGGGCTTTGCGGTTTATTGAGTATATGAGATAGATCTGGAAGAGTATTAGTGAAGCTATCTTTAGTGGTCGAAAGAATAGTTCTACCTAAACGATAGCGTGGTGTAGATTGAGTAACAGTAGCTGATCGCAGCATACAAGAGACGAGGCAATGATCCGAGATGTCATCGCTCTGCTGCAGAATTTCTATATTATCAACATCAACTCCATATGAAAGAATTAAATCTAGCGTATGATTATGGCGATGAGTTGGTCCTGTTACATTTTGTCTGACTCCGAGAGAGTTGAGAATATCGATAAATGCTAATCCCAATGTATCATTTTCATTATCTATGTGAATGTTGAAGTCACCAACAATTAAGGCTCTATCTACAGTAACTACAAGATCTGATAGAAAATTTGAAAATTCACTAAGGAAATCTGAATAAGGCCCGGGTGATCTATACACTGTAGCAAGGGTAAAGGATGACAGAGATTTTTTATTTATATTTGTATTTGACGGTGTCACATTAAGCATTATTAGTTCAAAAGACTTACATTTATATCCTGTCCTCTGAGTAACACCAAAAACTTCACTGTAAATTGTAGCAACACCTCCTCCTCGGCCCTTCAGACGAGGCTCATGTTTATAACAATAACCTGGGGGAGTAGATTCATTTAAACTAATATATTCATCCGGTTTAAGCCAGGTTTCAGTCAAACAGAGCGCATCCAATCTATGATCTGTAATCATTTCATTGACAATTAGTGCTTTGGTAGCAAGAGATCTAATGTTTAGTAGCCCTATTTTTATATGATGTTTATTTTTAATTTGTTTGTTTTGTTCAAGTTTGACCTTAATCAAATTTTTTCTAAATGATTTAGTGAGGGTATTGTGTTTGGTAGTTCGGGGAACAGACACAGTCTCTATGAGATATCTAGGTGATACTGTCTCTATGTGTTGTAGTTTATGTGACCTGTGTGACGTCTCATGGCAGCTAGCAGACGTTCGGATTAACCAGTTTGTCTGCTTCCTGACCTGGGCCCCAGTTAGTCAATTAATATTATTAAGTCTATGAGCCAAATTACTAGAGAGGAGAGCGGCACCTTCCCTGGAGGGATGGAGTCCGTCTCTCTTTAGCAGGTCAGGTCTACCCCAAAAACTTTTCCAATTGAGCACCTCGGTGCTTTCGAGGCTTTCAAGGACCTGCGCAGCGCTACGGACGTAGCCCTGCGAGCCACAAAGGCCACCGCCCAATCCATCGGCCGGGCCATGGCTAATTTGACCGTCCTTGAGCGCCATCTGTGGCTAACGCTAACGGAGATGAAGCACGCGGATAAGGCACCATTTCTTGACGCGCCTGTCACTCCAAGCGGCCTGTTTGGACCGGCGGTGAGAGAATTCACTGAGCGCTTCACTGAGGCTCGGAAGGATTCGCAAGCTATGCATCACTTCCTGCCCAAGCGCTCCAGCTCATCTCAGAAACCGCCCCAGCAGCAGCAGCGAGCCAGGGCAGAGCCGCCCATCTCCCAGCCGAAGAGCAGACCTGAAAAGGACGCTCGACGCCACTCGCGTTCTGCTGGCCGAAGAAAGCCGCACGAGCAACGAGGTCCTCGGCCCAGAATCACTCGGAACACGGAGCCTCATAAGTCTTCCTAGCAACAGGAAGAAAAAGAGAGAGTACGTGTCTCGCAAAAGCCGGACCGCTCTCTCAAACATCTAAAACATTACCCATTCCCCTTACAGGCGGCTGGAAATGTCTATACAGCAGTCAATGGGCCAGTCATAAAACTCGCTCACCTGCAATCAAACGCCATTTTTACGGCGACACACAGAAATCACGAAAAGAGTCATTTTCTGCCTGTGTCACTAAGGGTTCACATGTCAACACTAAAGTGCGCATTCCCACATATCAATACTGTCCAAACAGTGCCAAATACCTCCCCAGTTCAGGCTGGATGTCCCAAAAATGTAGATCGTGTGCCTATTGTCATGTATGCACCACTACACACAAGCACTGTTCCCACAGTTATAAACACTTCCCCAGTAAAAACGGGAAATACTATAAGTGTAGCACACGTGCCTGCTGTACTGCACGCACCCCTACACACAGATACCCATACAGTTTCAAACAGCTCTCTATTTCATGCCGCAAGCATCACAGATGCAATGCGCGAGCAAAGAAACTAAATGCGGAAAGCTTTATGAATGTGGCGCACGTGCCTATTATGATGTATGCAGCCCCACCCCAAAACACTGTTCATACAGTTGCAAGCATCTCTCCGACTCATGCTGTGAGCATCTCGGAGATAGCGCGCGTGCCTGTACTCTCACACGCACCCCTGCACTCGGCACTCAATACGGCTGCTCAGCGTGCACCTGTGCCTCTGAGAGCCATAGACTCTGTGTTAGCACAAAGCGATTTGCCGGTGGGGCCCATACGTCACTGCGACGCCCCCAGCCAGCATTCAGCCCATATCTGTGCGAGCAGAAGCCTGGGAAAAAATCCCCGACATGCCGAAATGGGTTTTGAACATAATAAAACACGGATACTCACTTCAGTTCGCTCGCAGACCACCCCGCTTTTCAGCGGTGGTCGAGACGAAAGTGAGAAAAGATGTGTCACATGTTCTACGCACCGAGGTGCTCAAACTGATAGAGAAGGGCTATAGAAACTGTTCCTCCCTCTTTGAGCGAGGCGGGTTTTACAGCCGCTATTTTCTCGTCCGAAAAGGACGGTGGCCTTCGCCCCATCCTGGATCTCAGACATCTGAACAAAGCTTTAATGATTCGCTCGTTCAGAATGTTAACAACCAAACATATCCTCGCGCAAGTTAGCCCCGGGGATTGGTTTCTATCAGTGGATTTGAAAGACGCTTACATTCACATTCCGATAGCGCCTCATCACAGGCCCTTTCTGAGATTCGCTTTCGAGGGACAGTCATACCAGTACACAGTACTACCATTCGGCCTATCATTGGCCCCCCGTACATTCACGAAATGTATGGACGCGGCACTTTCCCCCCTGAAACAGCGGGGAGTGCGAATACTGAATTACCTCGACGATTGGCTAATCATAACACAATCAGATGACCAGTTAATGACGCACAGATCTTGGATTATCAGCCATCTAGAATGCCTGGGTCTGAGAATCAATTTTGCAAAGAGCGTGCTATCCCCCAGCCAGAATATCTCTTTTCTGGGAATAGTGCTAGACTCAGTGCAGATGACAGCACGCCTCTCATCAGAGCGCGCGCTCTCTATTCGACGCCTTGCAACATCGTTCAGAATGGGCGCGCATGCCCCCGTCAAACGATTTCAAAGAATGCTCGGTCTCATGGCCTCGGCATCAGCTGTACTCCAGCTAGGATTGTTGCACATGCATCCTCTCCAGCGCTGGCTCAAGAGCCGTGTCCCCACTCACGCGTGGCGCTCGGGCCACTTTTTGATCAGAGCGAATCACGGCTGTATAAAAGCCCTGACACCCTGGAAAGCCATCAACTGGTATCAAACCGGCGTGAGTCTGGGCGTGAGTACGCGGAGAAAAATGATCATGACAGATGCCTCCAAAATAGGATGGGGGGCCCTTTACGAGGGCAGGCCTGTCTCCGGGTTTTGGTCAAACCCGGAAAAGCGCCTACACATAAACTGTCTGGAAATGAAAGCGGTCGCCTTGGCTCTCAGAGCCCTGCTTCCGTACCTAAAAAACGAACATGTCCGAACGGACAACATGATGGTAGTTTCGAAAATAAATCGCCAAGGTGGACTCAGGTCGAGCTCCCCTGCACTCTATGGCCAGGGAGCTCATTCTATGGTCACAACAGCAGCTGCGCTCGCTAAGGGCAGCGCACGTGCCAGGTGTCCTAAACCAAGGAGTGGACATGCTATCCAGAGACAAGGTTCTCCCAGGAGAATGGTCTCTCCACCCTCTGATGGTTCAGTGGTTATGGCAAACCTTTGGCGAGGCAGAGGTCGACCTCTTCGCCTCCAAGGAAAACACGCACTGCCCTCTCTTCTTCTCAAAAAGCACGGACGCGCTCGCCCAAGTTTGGCCGAGCCGCCCCTTGTATGCTTTTCCCCCGATCGCGATGCTACCTCAGGTCATCAGTCGGATCAGGGAGGTGAAATGTGCAGTGCTCCTGGTAGCCCCACTCTGGAAAAACCAGACGTGGTTTCCAGAACTGATACAGATGATGCAATCTGCCCCATGGCCGATTCTGCTGAGGCAAGACCTCCTCGGACAGGCCAGCGGGATGATTCTTCATACCCGCCCCGATCTGTGGGCCCTCCATGCATGGCCCCTCAACGGGTTCCCGAGAACCTCCCCAGTGGAGTTTTGAGAACCATTACTGAGGCGCGAGCGCCCTCTACGAGGTGCTTGTATGCCCGAAAGTGGAAAGTGTTCAGTGACTGGTGTGATACCAAGAGTTTGAACCCCAAAACATGCGAGATACCAAGTGTACTCGCCTTTTTGCAGGAGCTGCTGGAGGTGGGCCGCACACCCTCCACGCTCAAAGTCTATGTGGCTGCCATAGCGGCGTCACACAATCCTGATAAAGGACATTCATTAGGGAAAAAACGATCTGATCGTTCGTTTCCTAAGAGGCGCTAGGAGGATGAACTGGGACCTGGCCACGGTCCTGGACGCACTCAAGGGTGCCCCATTCAAACCTCTGCGAACCGTGCACCTTAAGCAGCTCTCGCTCAAAACCGCGCTCTTGCTGGCGCTCGCTTCAGTTAAAAGAGTGGGCGACCTGCACGCGCTGTCATCAAGCGCTGCTTGCCTGGAATTTGGACCTAACGACTGCAGAGTTGTCCTTAGGCCAAAGCACGGGTATATTCCTAAAGTGCTCTCTACACCCTTCAGAGCACAGGTGATATCTCTGGCAGCCTATCGTCCCCAGCAGACTAAAGCGACGCAAATTTACTCTGCCCGGTCAGGGCGCTCAGAGTATATTTGGAACGTTCTGCCCTGTTCAGGCAGACGGAACAATTATTCGTATGCTTTGGCGGCCGAACTAAGGGTCTCGCTGTCTCAAAGCAAAGAATATCAGCTGGATAGTGGATGCTATAGGCTGGCTTATGAAGCCAAGGGCCTTCAATGCCCCTTAGGAATCAGAGCTCACTCTACGAGGAGCATGGCCTCCTCGTGGGCGTGGTCGAGTGGGATACCCATTGAAGATATTTGTGCGGCGGCAGGCTGGGCCTCGCTCGACATTTATCAGGTTTTATAACCTACAGGTCCCCTCATTGCATTCCAACATTCTATCAGCCTGACTATAGAATGGAATAGAGTGTGTGTATGCTGGACATCACCTCCTCCCTTATAAGGTCCATCTCTGACCGACTTAGAGGATTTATTATGCGTACCAGTACATAAAAAGCTCAGTACATAAGATGTGTGCTTGTGTTTGTACAAAGAGCGCCCCGCCTTGGCAAGGACGCTCTGTAATATCCCTGTATATAGCTCGCCGTTGGCCGGCTCGGGGAATAATCACTTTGCTTTAAAGCTCAGGCACCTGCCTCTGGTTTTATAGAGCGAAGTCAGCATGCACGGCGTTTTACATGGTGTTCCCATAGCGTAAGCTACTTACGCAATAGGAGAGACCTCTCGATAGGGAACGACTCGGTTACTAACGTAACTTCGGTTCCCTGAGAGGAGGGAATGAGTATTGCGTAAGCTGCCGTGCTTGTGCTTGGTCAGTTCGCTTCAGTCGATTGAACCTAAAGGAACTCACATGATGGGGTGCCCATTATATAGCCTGCCTATGCTAATTTTGGCAGGCTCTGAGCGCGCGAACGCGAGGCGCACGCCCATTGGTCCGATTGGTTCGAGCAGTTGCCGCGGCACAGCCAATGACCGAGCTGCCTCGCTCATCGCTGTCTGCTGTGCAGCTGCAATGCGTTTTACATAAAGACGTCAATATTTCTCGAGAAACGGAGTTTTCCCATAGCGTAAGCTACTTACGCAATACTCGTTCCCTCCTCTCAGGGAACCGAGGTTACATTAGTAACCGAGTCGTTATCTAATGTTAAAGGAATTTTCCATGTTCAATATAAGCTCAATCAACAGCATTTGTCAAATCAAACAAAAGTTAAGTACGGAGTGCCAAAAGGATCAGTTTTAGGGCCTCTGCTTTTCTCTGTATACATGCTTCCCCTGGGAGAAATTATTAGGAATCATGGAATACGTTTCCATTGTTATGCCAATGATACCCAACTTTATATTTGTTCTAAACCCAACGAAATTTCCCAATTCTCCAACAATTTGCAGTTTATCAGTGAAATCAAAGCTGGAATGGCCAGAAATTTCCTTCTACTCAATTTCAGCAAAACAGAGGTACTAATTATTGGACCAAAAACCTCCAAAAAATAAGCCACTAAAATGGAATTTGGATGTAGTGTTACGTCATCTTCTACAGCGAAGAAGTTAGGTGTTATATTTGATACCAATCTGTCCTTTTTAAAATCAAATTTCCAATGTTCGTACAACAGCACTCTTCCACCTGGCAAAGTTATAACACATGCTGTCTCGGTTACTGACATAACCTCTGTTCCCTGATGGAAGGAACGAGATGTTGTGTCGATGAAGTGACACTAGGGATCAGAGATGATTCGCGCTCCCACCAAGGAGTTAGTAACACCAAGGAGACCACGCCCCACCCAGAAAGAGGGGGGCTTTAAAGTGGATATTCAACACACGGTCTTACCGAGTACCTCTCAGGTCGGAAGCACAACATGTGGAAGGGTCCCGAGGTAGATCCTACCCAAGGGGGGAGGAGTTATTAGAAGACACGGTGACCGGAGGCAGAAGAGCCTCTGGGAAGAGAGATGCGGTTTACCAACAGGGAAACCTTTTGCGGAAAATATATTACACATGGTTATCAACGGGATAACCATCTACCTCAGTACAGGACTAGTTGACACACGTACTGGGCTGGCAGTAATCATCTCCAAAGACTCACCAGCCACTGGGCTAAGGAAGAAGAACATCCAGGGTTAACACTTTTTTGTGAACATGACTGGGAAAGGAGCGCACGTCTTCACCTCAAGGGAGGGGAAAGGCAATGTGCACAAGCAGTACACCCAGCCAGCTGTCCCAAACTTACCTGTTTGTGTCACCTGATTACACATGGGATGAAGCTGGCTCAACCCTGAGGTTGTAAAACCTTGCAAAGGTGTTACGTTTTGCCAATCCCGCTGCTCTATAGATGTCTGCTAAAAAGGCGCTGTTGGTCAAAGCCCAAGAGGCTGCTACGCCCCTGGTAGAATGGTCATGCAGCCCAGGAGGGGGTGGCATCAAGGGCCCAGTGAGCTATCCTCTGTTTGGAGACAGCGCTTCCCTTCTGCTGCCCACCAAAGAAGACAAAGAGCTGCTCAGAGGGGCAGTGCTTGCAGATTCACCACCTGATCCCTGAACGGAGTTGTGGGAACCTTGAGCACATAGCCCGGTTGGGGTCTCAAGACGACGTGAGAGTAATCCAGACCAAAATTCGCTGACAGAGAACACCTGCAGGTCCCCTACCCTCTTGAAGCGCCGTCAGGAGGGCAGTCTTCAAAGAGAGTGCCTTTAACTCAGCTGACTCTAGGGGCTCAAATGGAGCTCCCCATAGGCCCCGAAGGACCACGGAGAGGTCCCACGAGGGAACGAGGTGCAGCCTGGGGGGGTTTAACTGAGGATCAAGTCGTGCTTCCCCAAATACTTCGTCCACTGCATCATGATGTGCCAATATAGCGGCCACATACACCTTCAAGATGGAGGGGGACAGCCGCCTCTCCAACCTCTCCTGCAGGAAGGTAAGAACTGATCTGACTGCGCATCTCTGGGGGACTTTGTTTTGGGAAGAATCACATCAGGTCACCATACAGGCGCCTCGTTGAGGGGGCCCTGGCCTGAGTAATCATGTCTAACACTGCAGGTGTACCGTGGGGAGCCTTGGTCAGGGCATAACAGAGCGGGCAGTGGGAGGATTCCTGGGAAGCAAACAGGTCTACCTGTGCTTGACCGAATCGACTCCAGATCAGCTGGACCACTTGAGGGTGGAGTCTCCCCTGAGTACCACCTGCCACGACAGCACATCCGCTGTACTGTTGAGTTGGCCCGTGATGTGAGTGGCTCGCAATGACTTGAGTCGCTGCTGACTCCAGAGGAGGAAACGTCTAGCGAGTTGCGACTTTCGACAGGAGTCTAAACCACCTTGGCGGTTGATGTACGCGATCGTTGCTGTGTTATCTGTCCAGACCAACACATGCTTGGCCTGGATCAATAGCAAAAGCCTTGCAGGGCAAGTAATACCACCAGCAACTCGAGGCAGTTGAAGTGTAAATTCTGGCACGGGCCAGTCCATGGACCAGCAGCTGCGTACCTGTTGCACACGGTGCCCCAGCCATGCTTGGAGGCATCCGTCGAAACCATGACGTGCCTGGAGACCTGACCTAGGGGAATTCCTGCTGAAGCGGACTCATATGTTTGAACCAGAGCGGCGTGAGTGCCACTGAGAATGCCATATTTCCCAGGAGCCTATGAAAAGATTTCAGTGGGACCAACGTGTTTTGCCTGAATGTTCGCAGGCAATTCTGCACTGACTGCTCTTTTGTGAGGCACGCCTTCATTGAGACTGAGTCCATAAACCAATCTTTATGGCGGGCGCTCGCTAAAATGCACCTTTGCGTCAGCATCTTGAACGGGAGTCTGTGCAAAGCCCGATTTAGAACTCGCAGGTCCAAGATTGTCTGCAACCTTTTTTGGATATGATGAAGCAGGGGCTGTAAAACCCTTTCTTCATCTTGGCTGGAGGGACTGGCTCAATTGTGTCCTTCTGTAGAAGGGCGGCGATCTCCGCATGCAAGGCAGCAGCGTTCTCACCTTTCACCATCGTGAAGTGAATGCTGTTGAACCTGTGCGGTGGTGATCTGAATCACATAGCCGAGTCGGACAGTCCTGGTCAGCCACCATAATGGGCTTGGGAGCATGACCAAGGGAACAATCATGTCAGACGTACTGGCATGCGGGGCCTCGCGATGGTGCAGAACCTGAGATGCCACTTGTGGCTGTGCTGAGTCCAGGGACATCAAAGCATTTACCTGGCTCCTTGTGACCACTCCTGGAACAGCCTGGGATGGGAGAGAAAGATTCTCATCCTAGTAACCCATGGAGGCAACTACATCAGGGATTGATTTGTACCACAGCTGGGTGTGCAGGGACAGGGGACCAGCATTCGGTGCGACAAACCTACCAAAAAGAAATGGTTAAGCCAGGTGTGTCGCTCTGCGGGCACAAGTGCACCATGACCTCTTGATCCACCTGAGGAATCGCCGCATGTCCCCTTGCCGCCTCACCATCGAGGGTAGGGAGAGCGGAGGAGTTCGATGGAGAAGCTCCCTTTGAAGTCTCCAGATCGCCCCAGTGCTAACCGATTCTGCCTCATTCTCATAGGGAGAAGGACCGAGCCAAGGAGCTGCTGGGGTGGCATTCCCTCTTACGAAGGAAAGCTGCGACCACAACTTAGCCATGGTCATATTCTCACAATAAGGACATGAACCATTCAAGTACGCAGTCTCCATTTGGGAAGCACCCAGACACATGAGACAGGGATCGTGGCCATCAGAAGCTGAGAGATAACGGCCGCAACCAGCAATAACACACAAACAAAAGGCATCTTGAAAAAGATGCTTTTGTGAGTGTCACTCTTTTAGTAGGGAAATATGATCTTTTTTGGAGAATAAACTGAAAAATCAGCTCTTTTACTGTTGAAGCGCACAGGGGAGATTATCTACACAACACCAGTATGAAAGGGGAAGAACCGCTGTAATGAGCCATAGAATCCAACATCTTGTAAGAGTGAGAGATGAAAATGTAGTTTCAGCTCAGTGTAATACAACCGCTTGGCTCTTGAATGAGTGGCTGCATTTTCCCTCCGTTTATACACGTATGTCCGGGGGAGTGGCATGCAAATTCCACTCGGCAATTTTCATTGGCTTTATCTCAAAAGATCAGAGATGAATGGCACTCCCAAGAGTGACCCCTAGTGTCACTTCATCAACACAACTTCGAGTGAGTGACAGAAGGGGAACCTCTGTTGCTGATGCTGAAAAACTAATTTATGCATTCATGACCTCAAGACTATATTATTATAATTCATTACTGGGAGACTGTCCAGCAAGTTCAGTAAATAAACTTCAATTGTTTAAAAATGCAGCTGCCAGAGTGCTGACTAGAACCAAGAAATATGATCATATTAGTCAAATTTTATCATTGTTACATTGACTACATGTTACATTTCGTATTAATTTTAATATTCTGTAAACTACATATGAAACTTTGAATTGTCTAGCCCCACAGTACTTAAGTGACAATCTGACACTCTATATTCCTTCATGTTTATTACGATCACAAAAATCTGGCTTGTTAATAGTCCCTAGAATATCAAAATGCACAATAGGAGGTAGATCCTTTTCCTATTTGTCTCCTAAACAATGGAATAGTCTCCCTAATACTGTTCGGGATGCAGACACATTCACTCAGTTTAAGTCCAGACTAAAGACTAATTTAGCAATACTGTATATACACTTAATTTATCCATTAACTTACAATTAAGCTTATTTAGTCAGGTCTGCAAGAAACAGAAACATCTATCATGATCTATAACTCTGCATAAAATGTAATGACATCTACGCTAATATTATTCTATTTGTTTTCATGTCTCAACCTCGTGATTCATAGCCAGAGCCAGCCAGATCCAGCTCCATTCCTGTTTGGTATCGGACTCCACTGCTATGTGTGGAGGTGAGGGCATGGTCAAGTGCCCGTCTGGGGAGAGGGAAAGCCGTAAGGTCATCCACCTGAGATGAATTGTGTCTAATTACCATTTCCATGGTCACAGTAAGAGTCGGGGGAGATAAAAGATGGCCCAGTCCATCAAAAGGGAGAAAGAGCCCAACTGAGAAGCTGTTTGTGTGTTAAAATTGAAGCTTCACCGTGGTGCTTTAAGCGAACATGTTTATTTTCTGTTAATAAAAAGTGACATTACTGAGTTGGAATCGCCGTGTCCTGCTTCCTCCTTTTGACCCAAATACGAACATCTGTTACACTGATGCTCAAACCCTGGATAAGGAGGAAACTATGCTGCTAAGGAGTTTTCTTTGCCACTGGAGAAAGTGTTCCGATCCCTCGCCAGCATCCACCAGGCTCGACACCAAGCCCTCATGGATCTGTGTGCGGAGCAGCAACAACGTTTCAAGGTGTTTCTTCGAGTCCAAGAAGAGGACCAACGGGCATTGTGGAGCTTGGTACCCCATGGGAGGGCGCACGCCACGACCCTGGCAGCAGCGAACCCCCATGTGACGCTGGCGAATATAGGGGCGCAGGATGACCCGGAGGCCTTTCCTGAACTTTTAGAGCCAAAGCTATGGAATAGCTCAAGCTATGGAATGGCCACAGGCACAATGGGCAGTCCATCTCCTACCGCTGCTGACCAGTGAGGCCAAACTCACAGCCCAACAACTCCTGGTTGACCACCTTCTTAGGTTCCCTGAGCTGAAGAAAGCCATCCTGCAGCGGGTTGGCTGCAGTCCAGAAGAGTGCCACCAGCAGTTCCGATCCGTTATGTTGAGCAAAGTCAGGCGCACGTTTCCCTTCGCCCAGTGCCCTGGCCTCAGGGGTGTAGTAACCATCCTGTCTCTCTCTCTGCCAGATTTGTGATTTCATGAACGAAGATGCTAGGAATTGGGATAAGTGGCTCAAACCCCTGTTATTTGCAGTGCAAGAAGTCCCGCAAACCTCAACAGGGCTTTTCCAGTTTTGAATTGTTATATGGGAATAAGCCCATGGTGTCTTTGGGAGGAGCGACCTTCACAAAGTAAAAATTAAAATCAGTACATTTTTGACCTGAGAGCAAAACTCCACACACTTGGTCGACTATAACTGGAGAATATGTTACAGGCTCAAGAATTTGTTACTGCCTGTATAACAGGGAATCTATGCTATGGGAATTTGCATAGGGAGATAAAGAACTTGTATTACTGCCCATATCAAGCTATAAATTACTCGCAAAGTGGCAAGGGCCCTTTGAGGTCACACAGCGATTTGGTGAAGTCGATTATGAGGAAGTGCCTTTGGATAGAGGCAGGGGTCGTCAAATTTACCACCTCAACCTACTAAAACCATGGAGAGAGGCGGTCCAGGTATCCTTGGCAAAGGTAGTTCTGGAGAGGGAGGAGCTTGACACGGAGGTGAGTCTAAAAGCCAATATGTTCACCCTGGTCCCTTGCGGAGACCACCTCTCGCTATCACAACATATGGAGGTTGCCAGTTTGCAAAATAATTTCTCTGACGTGTTCTCGCATCTATCCGGCTGCATTAATCTCATAAAATACCACATCCAGACAACCCCAGAGGTAGTGGTACGTAGTCGGCCCTACCACTTACCCAAGAAACAAGTAGTACGTAAGAATTAAAGGCCATACTTGATATGGACCTAACAGAAGAATCCCACATTGATTGGGCCAGTCCAGTGGTTCTGGTACCTTAAGAGCAATGGCTTTGTCTGGTTCTGCGTGGATTATAGAAAGGTCAATGTGGTGTCTAAATTTGATGCATATCCAATGCATCGTATTGTTGTATTGCCTCGTGTCATGAAGGATGCACAGATGGCTGTTCCGGACGGTTCCCCCGGCCTGAGTTGGGCGGTGGGTTATGTGGAGGTGAGGGCGTGATCGAGCACCTATCTTGGGTGCAGAAGTAAGAAAGAAGTAAGAACATCCACCTGAGATTAATTGTAACTAATTACCATTTCCATGTTCACAGTGAGAATCAGGAGAGATAAAAGACGGCCCAGCTGAGATGTTGTTTGTGTGTTTGAATTGGAGCTTAACTGCTGCACTTTAAGCGAATGTGTTTATTTTCAGTTAAGAAAAAGTGACAATCCTGAGTTGGAATCGCCGTGTCCCGTTTCCTCCTTTTGACCCAAATAAAAACATGTGTTACAGTGTCTCTGAGTGATGATGACTAAATGCAGCCGGCGTTAGCCAGACATCACTTCAATCTTTTACAATGGACTTCAGAGGATGAACTGATGCCAAATGTAAGACATCAGATACTTAATATGCCACTGCCTGAACCTTGGATTTAGGACCCCACCGAACCTCTCCGAAAGGACCTGGCGGTTGAACTGCACTGCACCTCACTGATCTCTGCCTGCATCACCTTTGTCTATTAATGGACTACACTCTTGAAGTGGAATACATATACTATCATTTAATTGCCAGCAAAAGCCTTCATCAGCCAACTAACAAAGGACAATGCTAAATCTAAAACAAAGCTAATCTATGTGAACTTCTGCAGTTAATACGGGATGGACTTCAAAGACATTAGTCATTAATCGTACAGTTAATAAAAAATATATTTTTTTCTACACAATGATCACTCTAAGACTTTATAGATATTATAGTTTAATTTTTTTGTTAATTCTGTAAAACTGCTTTGAAACGATGTGAAAAGCACTATACAAATACAAATGAATTGACTTGGCATTTTTGGCAAAATATTAATTACCACAAAAATTAATTTTGACTTGATCCTTAAAATAAAAAAAAAAAAAAGCAAATATCTGGGATACTGTGAGGCACTTACAATGGAAGTGAATGGGGCTAATCCGTAAACATTGAAATACTCACTGTTTTGAAATTATAGCCACAAAACATAGGCAATATGATTTAACATGTGTTACCTTGATTTAAGATTAAGGTTAACATGATTTTAGTGTGATAAAATTGCTTCCTTCGCTTTTTGTGTTATTGCCAATTTTACAACTTCATAAAAGTAATTTATATTACTCCAGTGGTTTAATCAGTGTCTTCTGAAGCGATTCAGTTGGCTTTGGGTAAGAACAAACCAAAATGTAACTCTTGTTTCACTGTACATCTTGACAGCAGTCTTATTGGCGATCATGAGTTCAATCTCGATTAAACTTCCTAAAGCGCCATCTAGCACTGTGCACATGTGTCAAGCACTAGGAAGTGTAACTGAGCTTGATATCATAATCATGACTAAAGACTGAAATTAAATATGAACAGTGGAAAATTAGTTATATTTTGCTAAAAATCTTTGTTTGTGTTCTGCAGAAGAAAGAAAGCCATACACATCTGTGATGGCACGAGGGTGAGTAAATGATGAGAGAATTGTCATTTTTGGGAGAACGATCCTGTAACAGTTAAAGGATGGGCAAGGAGGAGGTAGGAACTGGCTGAACAGTCAACATAAACTTTAATATCATACTTAATATAAAACAAACATAAACAAACAGGCAACACAGCTGTGTGCATCTCTCTTTCTCTCTCAAACTGGCGTCTCTGGCTCCCCTTTATATCGCTCTCCCACTGATCATCTGATTCAGCGCCAGCCGTGCACCCTCACGGCCTGGCCACGCCCTCCTCCTTGTCACAGATCTCTTTAACTTGTATTGAACCAGGAATATTCATTTAATACAGCTTTCCTGTAACATGTTACCAAATAATAAAAAAAAAGTCTCAACTAAATGTTTTTCATCAGAAAGATAAATTCAAATTGTTTGAATATGTGCAATGAATGTATAACTGCATGTTTTAACTACAGTATGGAACCACTTTGATTTTACTTAACAATTTGAGGCAGCAATTATACAAAGTCACCCAAATCTGAAAATTCGGTCAGCATTTACTCACTCATGGAACACAAAAAGAGATGTAAGGAAGAATGTTTACCACAGTCACCATTCACTTTCATTGTACTGAAAAAAAGATGCCATGAAAGTGAATATATACTGAGGCTAACAGACTAACACCTCCTTTTGTGTTCCATGGAGGGAAGAAAGTCGTACAGGTGTGTAAGAACATATAGTGGAGTAAATTACTTTCCCTGAAAGTTTTACATTTTTGGGAAAGTCAACATGCAGGAGACTATCAAGGAACTATATAAAAAAAATAAAATAAAAAAAAACTGTATGAGAGTCTCACCTTCTGTGACTTCCAAGAAAAATCCTGTCCGTTTGTCCCAACCATAAGGAATCCTGACAGCACACCAGAAATTACCAGACTCTTGAATATTATTCATGTGTACAGTAAAGATGTTGTGTGATGTGTCATCAGAGATGCAAACTGTGCTGTGATTACATTGATGGTCAGATGACTCTATATATTTACTAAAAAGCCAATTGTATCCAGCCCTCAAGTACTTGTATGAATTTGTATATTCTTGTCTATATAAGCAAGGAATTGTGATAGATTTTCCTTTCTGAACAGATATTTTTCTGACCGTGGTGACATCTTGAGTACCTTCAAAAACATAAAATTAAAAATTAAAAATTAAAATGATAACACAATTCATTAGAAACAATTTCTAGAATGTAAGCAAATGTAATGTTAATGTTAAATGTTAAGGTCAGATTTCCTTGCACACAAGATGCTCTTTTTTATTATTATTCAATCATGCAGGATAACGTGTATCATCAGGTTTATGGAGTCTATTTCTTATGGAGACCATGCAAACTTGAGTGCATGCTGTTCTTAAAGTAAAAGTATTCTGAACATTTTCCAACGGTTAATTAATGATGATATAATTTGTAATAAAATTTTCATTTTATTTTTTAAATACACAAATGGAAGCATTTTCATTAGTGTTCTCTTTAGGATGCAACCGAATGTTTGGTTTTGCATATTTGCTGTATGTTCAATCAACAATCACACAATATAACACCAAAATTAAGATGATCTTAGTAGTACATATGTACAGTAGGGAAAGCATTAATATTTCACATGACAATGATACAAGTGCACAAATAATTAATATGTGTTAACCTTCAGGAACCTTGTTTGTCTTACCTGAGAGTTTCATCAACAGAAAGATGAAGAGAAGGTTACACAGATCCATCATTATGATGGTATATGATAGGAATGGATGTGAAATCTCTCCTTTTCACATCAGTAGTTCCTTATTTTCTGCAATACAACCCTGACTCACTCCCTGTCTCTCTCTCTCTCATGATCGCCACTGTTTTGCAAGAGTATGTGTGAATAGAATGATGCAACTGTGGTATGCATCATGCTTCATTTTTGGAGTAACATTTTTCACAAGAAAGAGGAAACCACTGAGATATCCCACCCAACCATTTAGAAAAATGCATACATTTTTTTAAAAAACATTTGTTGATTGAGACTGAGGAAAACCGACTTCAGGCGTTTACATTTTTTTTTTGTTATCATTACAAAATCGTTCCGAAGCTAATTAAATAAATGACAAAAACACGAAAATTAGTTTATAGTTTAAAAATAGACATACACTCAGAATTTAGGAAGCTGAAACTTCTCACTGTGGTCATTATGAGGTCAAGCATATTGTGAGAAAATTAAGCTACTGTGTAGACGGCCTTGAGCTTAGTATCAATTGTTGTGCCTGTGGGCAGAAAGCTGACTGGTAAACGGAATCAATCAGTAGTTCTCAGCCATCAAAATGTTATTTTATAAGATAGTCTGAGTACTGTTAGAAAACCAACTGAGAACCACTGGACTAGATTACACTGTATGGTAACTAATGATATTACCTACTGGAAAAAAGTAGTAGTCAAATTACACATATTATTCTTAGCTGTGATTATATTTTTCCTTGGGTGACTGAACATCATCTCTGACATGTAATACTGAACAAAGGTCAACAAGCGTAAATACAACTATAATTTCAATGTTTGTAAGTAAACAGTGAGGTTTGTCCCTGCTTTGATGGAGAAGACATCAGGGGCCGGATGCACCAGTTATACGTACTTTACAACTTAGCCTAGTTGTGGGGGTAAATGGGCACTAAGTAACAATTTACGCACTACTACATATTTGAGTGTTGCACCATAAAACTTAGGTAGGACGTACACCCACGTGTGAAATAAATATTTACAGAAGCCTCTGACCAGGCTTAACGGATGGAATAAAAAAGCAGACTGATACTCTATGACATCAATGAGCTTGTGTTTTGCGTGACATCAATCATTTTGACATACAGTATGATGTTGACATTTGAGAGAGAGAGAGAGAGAGAGAGAGAGAGAGAGAGAGAGAGAGAGAGAGAGAGAGAGAGAGAGAGAGAGAGAGAGACGTTTTAATGCCAACCGCATGAAGCCGATCTAACAGTGCAGTTTTCAGGGTACGTCACCTGGTGTCAAGTGTCAACACATTCAAAATATTTTAATATTTTAATAATATTGTATTTTAATGGGGATATCATTTATTACAGCTGACAGTTACGAGTAAACAAGGTTTGAACATCAACTGTAAACGAGATCAAATTGAAGTTCATGGCTTTTTAACACTTCTGTGTAAAAATTTGAAGGCTGCTTATTGGATAAATATGGGTAAACGTCATATTATGCGACTACGCATTACTTAACGGAGAGCTTACAACCTACTAGTAAAGTCTTGCCCTAAGAACAGGTGGTGCAACCAAATTAAGCACTGACTTAGTTACAAACTAACTAGTATTTACTAAGCCCTAAGTGTGAACTTTACACCCTAACTTATGTGAGAACTTACGCACAGCTGGTGCAACCCTACTCAGGAGACATTTAATTAATCTGAGTGAATGATTCTGTAATACATGGTATAGACTTACATTCACAATACATTACATCTTCCTTAACTTGAACTGAATTTGCCTCTTTATCACCACTAATCAGTCCATAACTACAGATCTAGTCTGTTAGAGAATTTTCTCTGGTTAAGTGGATATCTCCATCCAGGACTAGGAGCTGTCCCTGATTCCACTGAAACATGTGGTTGTGTAACACTGGCATTGCCCTTGCCACACAAAAAGTCATCTGCCATGGTACTGTCCATAGCAGCCTTTCTGTCCAGTATTTTATATGACATTAAATGGTCAACATCTACCTTCACACTAAGACCTCTGACCTGTACTCGATTTGAGATAGGTCCATGTTTGAACAAGATTACTCCTGGAACCCAGGAACAATCTGAGTGTCGACTGTTCCGCACTGTTACTTTTGGCCAACCTCAAATTATCTGAGTTTACTGGAAGGTGTGTCATGAGCTTTCATTCATAGTTTTCCCCCAACTTGGATGGAGTGCACTTACTTATGAAATTTTTTATGTTTTGGTCAAACCCTGGTCTCCAGAGGTATCCTCTTGCCAATGCTTTCATTCTTATTGTACCTGTGTGACTCTCATGCAGCTCAGACAACAGTCTTTCCCTGTACTTCGGAGGATTGATCACTCTTGATCCCCACAGGATGCAGCCCTGGTCTGTTGAGAGCTGGTCTTTAGCAGATGGTTTCTCCTGGTTTCTGTGGGATGTCCTTTGCGCTGATGGGCAATTCATCTAACTTGAAACACAGCCCCCCTTTTTTTACTTCAAAGAATATGCTCAGGGCCTCTTTTTCAATCTGTGCATAGTTTTGCACACTTGCTGATAAAGTCCTCAATGCAAATGCAATGGGGTGTTCCTCACACGAATGTAACACATGAGTTAACTGCTCCAAAGTCATAGTGAGATGTCACAGGTGAGTCTTAGTGATTTCTTGGGATCATAGTTGGCTAGCCACACTAGGGACCATTTACTTTGGCTTGCAACAATCTGTAAAGTGGGTGCAACAATGTGCAGCATTTGCCACAAACTTTCCATAGAAATTCAAAAGACCCAGAAAAGATCTTAATTACAAGACATTTTTTGGAGCAGGGGCCTTAACGATCGCTTCCACCTTGCTCTCAGTTGGATGCAACCCTTTTTCATAAATCCTAAATCCTGAGTATTCCACAGAGTTACAGAGGATTTAAAATTTTGATTTCTCCACTTTCACTCTATGTTGTTGAAGTAATGATAGCACTTTGTCCAGTTCTACCCAATGTTCCTCAGAAGATGGTGCAGAGACCAGAATATCATCCATAAAACACACTACATGTTCGAGTCCCTGCAGGCTTTGATCCATTTTGTGCATTGCAGGTGCTGTGGAAATTCCATAAGCAAGATGATGGTACTTAAACAGGCCTTTGTTTGTGTTTATGGTAAGATACTGCTCAGATTCAGCATCCAACACAAGCTGTTGATATGCAAAGGACAGATCAAGCTTACTGAAGACTTTTCCTCCACATTTGGTAGCGGATATCCCTCTGCAAGAATGCATTTGTTCACTGCAACTTTATAATCACCACTCAGTCTGACTGTCTTGTGCCGTCCAATCACTACTTCCGACTTGAGAGATAATTCCATTCCTCTCTAAGCAATTATGCTCCTTTTCTACTGCTTCTTTAAGAGCATATGGAACGAGCCTTTGTTTGTGAAAGATAGGTTGAGATCCTTCTTGCACTAACACTTTTGATTTGAAGCCACTGATCTCGTCATATCCATCTCTAAACAGCTCTTTGTGTTTTTCAAGTACATCAGAAATTGAAGGAACACTCATCGGTATCACGTTTCTTAAACTGAAGATCTCCTTCCAGTTTAAGTATATTTTCTTGAGCCAGTTACACCCCAGCAATGGAGGTTTCTCTGCCTTGACCACGATCAATGGGAGTGACCATTGTTTTCCCTCATATGTTACTAGAACCTTGAGCTCACCCAACACAGGGATTTTGTTCCCAGTGTACGAACACAGATGAATGGAGTTTGGGTGCAACATACAGTCCTTCAATTTGTATTTATAGATATACTCGGGGATCAAGTAAAAGAGGCTCCTGTGTCTAGTTGCATGCTAACTGTTCTGCAATATTTCTGAAGATCAATATAAATGCTATCTTTCTTGTCTTGTGCAGATAAGACAGTGACTAACTTGAACAGTTCATCATCCCCTGCACACTGTCTCCGATATGTTGCCTGACACATATTGGGCATTGGCTGAATGTTGTATTTTGTGACTCTTACATGCATGCTGTAAGTGTCAAATTTTCCCACAGTTGTGGCATTTCTCATTGCGGTAATGGGATTCTGTGGGATGATGATTGCCTCCACCACAATGGTAGCAGTTGATTTTAAGCTTGTTAAAAGGTTGCTGCTGGCCCCCTTTTTTGGTACTGTACCAAGAACCTCCACATCCTCTGTATTTCTCTCTGCATCCACAGACATTCTGCACCTTATGCACACTCGTGTCTTTTATGGTTGTCTGCACACCCAACTCCTTGGTGTCCTTGTGTGCTAATTCTATTGCAAGGGCAACATCGCAGGCTTTCTTAAAAGTAAGGTCCTTTTCTTACAGTAACCTTCTGTGATAAACTTCTCTTGGGAGTCCACAGACAAGTCCTATGTGACCTGCCATAGGATTATGGTGAGCCACCTGGAAAAGTGTTTCCCGACAGGTCTGGGACTAATAACTGGGTTGTATTTTCATGGGTTTGAGAGTCCTGCGTCACTTGATACAACCGGTCCCTATTAATAAACAAATATGGATAGGTGAGGGTGATGTCAGGCTGGAGCTGCTGGCCATCGATTACTCTCACTTGGTCAAAGGCGTGCTTAAGGGTTTCATCATGTGACTGCTGTAGAGGGAAATCCCCCTCTGGGAACTCCCTAAGGCCAGGAATAAAGGAGGTTTCCCCTCCTGCGTCATTCTGATGCTGAGCAGACGTGGACGGCCCTGGCTCCACCTCACCAGCCATCGCATCACACATAACATACCGGCTTACAGTACCCATCCACACACAATGCTGTTAATAATCTTTTAAAGCCCGGCCAATTGGTCCCCAGAATCAGTGGATGTGTGAGGCAGGAATTAACCACAGCCTCCACTCTATGCTTTTTCCCCCGGAATTGAATAATGGCTGTCAATACTGGATATGTACATCCCCATGTATATACCTCACCACAACCTTATGTTTTGCACCCAAAGCCCTGTCATGAACCAAGCCGTGGTGGATTGAGGTTTGACTATAGCCCAGATCCACCAGGGCTTGGTATGTACACCCCTTAACTCGAACCAGTATGCGGTATGTCCCACTCCTGGGCATATCCAGGACTTCGCCCTGTGGTGAGATGTGGCAGGCAGTCTTCTTTGCACTCCCGGGTTTCGGCACCAGCGTGGAGGGGTTCCAGTGGGAAGGAAAATGGGAGCCGGGGATGCAGCCCAATTAAGTGGGTTTTCTTTATTTTTCTTGTATAACTCAAAATTATGCTTTTCAGATAGACATCTACTTTTCAAACACAGCTTCGATTAAACAGTTCAAGTAACTTAAAATACTCTATGGTTCAGCTTCACAGCATGGGTCAAGGTGTGCGTGTATGACACCAACTCTGTCTCTCGGTCTGTCACTCCAGTGGCCTGTCTCCACCGTCACTGGAATGAAACACATGTGTTTAATATCAGCGATCACCAGTTGATGGTCCTTACCGCTTCATCTCTCCCCACTGACAGACACACAACCGTGTCCCGCTCCAGGACTTTGGTTGCGTTGGTAAAATCTGAAGTGTCCTGAATCAGAAGTGGCTTGGGCTTGAAATGATCAGAAATGGTCTTAGTCATTTCCTGGAATGTTCAGTTGATTACTTTTGCTGGCTCAACAAGACTTTTCAACAGGCCATGTTCCACAGGTTATAAAATACTCAGGAATACATCTGCTTTTTGTCACTATCAATTTTCATTTTCTGCAATCCATCGCTCAAATCTCTCCAAATAGTTATCAAAATCCTCTTTAGCACTGTCAAACACAGGTACTTGTCCCATTTATTTCCTTTGCATTTGGGGCAGTAGTGGCTCAGTGGTTGAGGCTCAGGGGTTACTGACCAGAAGGTCGGGGGTTCAAGCCCCAGCACCACCACTGTTGGACCCTTGAGCAAGGCACTTAACTCCAGGTTGCTCCGGGGGGATTGACAATCCTTTTTCCTCTTAAACTCTGCAATTTTATTCAGAGATTTTCTTGCTTCTAAGCATAGGGGATTACAAATCGACCTGGTTGCCACTGTTATATTTTGCTGTTCAGAGGAGCTACACAGACATCCATTTCATTGCAGACTCTTTTATTGCTGTGTACGTTGAGAACTTACTCTCCTGTTACACTGTGTCGCTTCTAGAGCCAAATCTCTCCATACAGAGAAACTAACGTATTACATGATAAAGATTCACATGCACAATACATTACAAAAATAACAACAGCGGTGTAGTCGGGGCCATATGCACGTATGCACTGTATGCTCACTTTAATTGACAGGGCTGTTAGCATATACTGACATCTAATTATAAAATTTGCGTATACCCACTTGTTTAACTGCTTCAGAATTCCATAATCTACTGTAGTTTTCCTTTCACTGTATTCAATGGTGTTTTGTGAAACTGGAGAATCTTTGCTGTAAATGGTGTATTATCACTTGAATTCTGCCATTCCCCACCTCAGACAACCATTGTCACCACCATCATCGCCTGAGGGAATTTATGACAGTGAGTGGACAGAAAGAGAGTCACCCTCACAATAAAGCAGTATCAGGTCAAATGAATTAACAAAATATGCCAAACCTCCTGTAAAATAAGGAATTGTCCCGTATATAAGGGAAAAAATTGCACTCCGAATGAAATCAAAACATGATGCCGTTTGTCCTATATTTTAGCGTGTTTCACTAATTGTGAGAAATGGACCTGAAACACACACCTTTTGCGTGAGTTGTGTGAGATATCTGCTGGTGCTTTGCACGGACACTTGACCAAGGATTTTGCTTAATTTCTCTTGGGATAAATACTATTTACTGCCGGAACAACAATACTAATGCAAAGAGAAATACACTATTTCATGTTCAGCATTTTCTCTCCCTTTCTTTCTTTCTTTCTTTCTTTCTTTCTTTCTTTCTTTCTTTCTTTCTTTCTTTCTTTGTTCCTGGTCATTTTATTATAGCGTTGTTTATTTTAAGTTTAGGGGACATTAACACTGAATGTGTCCATTAAGATTAGTATTACATCCTCCAACTAACATATTGATTTGTGGTAAATGTGTAATTTAACACTGATAGTGGAGGTTTTTTGTGTGTCCCTTGATTTATTGCCCACCCTGTTATGTTATGATACTTTGACCTTTCATTGAAGATATACAGTATGTTATGAAATGACATCATACACACTGGAGGTGGACATTAGCCATTCTGTTAATTTATTTTGAGTTATTTGAAGTGTGTAACCCTTTTAATTTCCTTGATATTGAGGTGTTGTTTAAAAAATGTGGTCAAAAATAACATGTCCACCATGTTATGGGAAGATAAATGGGAAATAATTGTAATTTAAAAATTTAAATTAACAGTATTATGTTAAGAAATAAAAATCAATATAAGTTTACATATATATTTGCTAAATAGCAATCACAGACCATGAAGTGGCTAATTTATCCACTGAATGTCCATCCTGTTTTTTTTCCACCCTGACGCTGCCCATTTAACTAGATGGATTTAAATCAGAATTTTTTGTAATTTAGCTTCACCAATATGACTAATACAATCTTTAATATGTCCCAGTAATTATGAAACATGAAGATAGTTATAAAAGTATATTTTATTTTCAGAAGTTTCAAAGCCAGAATGTCACAGAATTGTAGGAATGCAGCATTTACTATATGCACAGAGTTGGAGTTACTGGACTGGGTAATAGTAAATCACTTTTTTCGTAGGACTACACCACTGAATAACAGCTATAATGCAAAACACTTGTTCACCTGGTGTAGCTACTATGTATATTAACCTATTAAGTTTATGTCATGGGCATGTATACCTGAAGGATGGCACTTAACAAAATGACCTGAGAAAATAATGTTTATTAAAGCATGACAACCTATGTCATTCATATACATGTATTATATGTATATATATTGGCCAAATTGTTATGGCCAGATGACTCAGTCAGAGCATCTTTAAAAGATGCAAGGCTTGTGTGGTGCTCCCGGTCAGCAGTGGTGAGCACCTACTGACAGTGGTCTGAGAAGGGACAAACTGGCTACAGGGTTTTGGGCACCCAAGGCTCATCGATGCACGAGGGCAGCAAAGGCTGTCCCATCGGGTCCAAACCGACAGAAGTTCTACTGTTGCACAAATCACAGAAAATTGTAATGACAGTGCATCGCACCCTGCTGCAGACTGGTCAGAGTGCCCATGACCCCTGTCCACCATCGAAAGCGCCTACAATGGGCACGCGAGCGTCGGAACTGGACCTTGGAGCAGTGGAAGAAGGTCACCAGTTCATGTGGATGGACATGTACATATGCGTCGTTTACCTGGGAAAGTGATGGCACCAGGAAGCACTGTGGGAAGCATGGAGTACCAATAGCATAAAAGGCAGGTGGTCATAATTTTTTGCTCATTGGTGTGTGTGTGTGTGTATATATATATATATATATATATATATATATATATATATATATACACACACAAACACACCAATGAGCAAAAACATTATATAGATTATATGTATATATTATATAAATGCACTGTTTGGAATAATGTACAGATTTTGCTCTTATGGAAAGAAATTTGTAATTTTATTCACCAAAGTGGCATTCAATTGATCATAATGTAAAGTCAGAACATTAATAACATGAAACATTACTATTACAATTTGAAAAAATTTGACCTTCTTCAACTACTTCAAAAAGTTCTCATAAAAAAAAAAACCTCCACGTGCAGCTATGACAGCTTTGCAGATTCTTGGCATTCTAGCTATCAGTTTGTCCAGATACTCAGGTGACATTT
Source organism: Xyrauchen texanus (assembly GCF_025860055.1). NCBI lineage: Eukaryota > Metazoa > Chordata > Actinopteri > Cypriniformes > Catostomidae > Xyrauchen > Xyrauchen texanus. Next base: position 22,957,295 of record NC_068316.1, on the reverse strand, counting down.
CACCCCACACTTCCTGTAGCACTTGCCATAGATGTGTCTGTCTTGTCGGGCACTTCTCACACACCTTACAGTCTAGCCGATCCCACAAAAGCTCAATGGGGTTAAGATCCATAACAATCTTTTCCAAATATCTGTTGTCCAATGTCTGTTTCTTTGCCCAATCTAAACTTTTCTTTTTGTTTTTCTGTTTCAAAAGTGGCTTTTTCTTTGCAATTCTTCCCATAAGGCTGCACCCCTGAGTCTTCGCTTTACTGTTGTACATGAAACTGGTGTTGAGCGGGTAGAATTCAATGAAGCTGTCAGCTGAGAACATGGGAGGCGTCTATTGCTCAAACTAGAGACTCTGATGTACTTATCCTCTTGTTTAGTTGTACATCTGGCCTTCCACATCTCTTTCTGTCCTTGTTAGAGCCAGTTGTCCTTTGTGTTTGAAGACTGTAGTTTACACCTTTGTATGAAAACTTCAGTTTTTTGGCAATTTCAAACATTGTACAGCCTTCATGCCTCAAAACAATGATTGACTGATGAGTTTCTAGAGAAAGCTGTTTCTTTTTTGCCATTTCTGACCTAATATTGACCTTAAGACATGCCAGTCTATTGCATACTGTGACAACTAAAAAACAATCACAAACACAATGTTAAGCTTCATTTAACAAACCAAATATCTTTCAGCTCTGTTTGATATAATGGCAAGAGATTTTCTTGTACCAAATTAGCAATTTAGCATGATTACTCAAGGATTGGAGTGATGGCTGCTGGAAATGTCTAGATTTGATCAAAAATGTACTTTTTCAAAGAGTGATGGTGTTGTTTTTTACATCAGTAATGTCCTGACTATACTTTGTGATCAGCTGAATGCAGCTTTGGTGAATTAAAATACCAATTTCCTTCCGAAACAGCAAAATCTGAACAATATTCCAAAATTTTGGCCGCCGGTGTATATATACGTATATTGTAACACAGTTGAAGGATGGGCAAGGAGGAGGCGAGAACCAGCTTGTCAACATAAATTATATTTTAATGAGAAACTCAAAAACACATAAACAAACACACATGACGGATATGTCCGTAATTCTCTCTCTCGAACAATCGTCACCGGCCGCCTTTATCCCTCGCGCCTCATCAGGCTGATTGGGGACCGGGCGCGCGATATTCCGACCGCCCCGCCCCCTCCGCTCCACATATATATATATATATATATATATATATATATATATATATATATATATATATATATATATATATAGTAACAGTTTTATAAAAGCAATAAAGTCTCTAAATTAGTAATACACTGTGTGTTGTGCCAAACAATTCCAATTTATTAGTATTATTATTTTGAGCAACATACAAGATTTTGAGCAACATGCATGTAGTTTTACACAACTCTCAGAAACTCTCTGATTCTGATAGGTCAGTGGCGGCATATAGAAGTTTGATATTTCTCTGTAACAACAGCACATCCTCATATCAGACTGCTCGTCTGGGTATTGCAAGGCATCTTTCCTACTACTCTGATCTCTTTGTGATAAGTAAGCTAATAAAATAATTTTAATTCAAATCAATGTTTAATTTGCATTCATATATATTTATTTATGTAGGCAAGTAGTCTTGTAATAAGATGCAACATGAGCAGTCAGACGTCATTATTAATTACTAAATAAACACCAACAAAAATCTGACACAAACGTGAGGTGGATATCAGCTGTTCAATGATTTAATTCTTTAAACATACAGTAATTACACAATTTCAAAGCAAATAAATTGTTTATGTCCATCTATTTACATATTTGAAAAGTAGTCTTCTAATAGGTGGAATAATGAAGAGTTAGATGGTCTTTTTTTACAAAATAAACACCGCCACCAGAACTCTGACACAAACTGGAGGTGGATTTTAGCTGTTTGGCGATTTCTATTTTCTCAAATTACATAATTTAAATGCAAATAAATATTTTATGTCCATCTATTTATTTATTTGGTTAGTAGCCATGTAATAAGCAGGATATATTATAATGTGTTTAGTAGGGGTCCTGATCACCCTGTCGATTTATTGTGTATTATCCCTTATAAATATAGCAAACACATTCATCTCACAATTTCACTTTTTGGCCATAGATTCATAAATGTTTTTATTATCCATTGCAGTTGGCTACCACACACACAATCACACACACACACACACACACACACACACACACACACACACACACACACACACACACACACAGAGAGAGAGAGAGAGAGAGAGAGAGAGAGACGGCAATTATTAAACAGTCATATTATACAGGATATGGGTATGTATTCAGTAAGTTAAGCACTTGATTGTCACAGTATTACAGTGTTTTCCAATCCTTCCGTTTCATTACTATACTATTAATTCACAATGTTACATAAAAACAAAAAGTACCTCAATGCTTTGTTCAGTCCCAGCCATAAATTCATAGGGCCCTTCACATTCAACCTCATGTTTCTTTCCCTGTTTAGGTGCAGAAAAATGTACAACCAAAATGTATGTCTCTCTAATGACTCTTAAGGTCAATACAAACATTGCATCATTGCAAAATGACAAATGTTTTAAATTTTAGACCTGGTCAACACAAATCTTTTTTCATTTGAAAACGCATTAATTTCGCTATGTTTACACCTCTCATCCACAAGAGAACATAATTTTTTATGAAAACACTGTCCATTACACCAAACTTTGGAAAATGATGATGTTAGGAAACTGGATTAGTGTAAATGTGGCCATAAAGTTGTTGTGAGTAGATGTCAGGGAGTTGGTATTTAGTTGTTAAGTGGTTTTTAGCAGTGTATTTGGGATGGCTGCTAAGACATTGTTAGGTGATTGCTGGGTCAAGTTAAAAGAGTCCAACCCCAAGTCTATGAAATTCTGGTTTGGGATGAGTAATGCTAATGCAATAGTTTTGTGATTATTTTGACTATTAGGAAAAGTTGCCTACTTGGGAAAGTTGTTCCTTGGTCATAGTTTCATTCAAATTAGAAGCTGCAGCTCTTTGTTCTGCACGCACACACACACACAAACACACACACACACACACACACACAAACACACACACACACACACACACACACACACACACACACATACACACACACACACACACACAGACAGACAGAGAGAGACAGTTATAACGTTTGCATAATGTATAAAGCAGTCAGTGTTTCTCGACTCATTCATTGAATTAAATAATTAAATCACTTACTTTTTTTTGTTAAATAGATCAATAACACAACTCCGCAGACTATTATGATCAGTACCACTCCCAAAATGATAGGAAGGAGCCATGGGAAGTTCTTCGGAAGTTCCATGGGCCTGAATTTCAGGTAAACAATCACTTTGGCTAATGGTTTAATCAAATTAAGTCACCAAATCTCATTCATCCATTGCAAATAAATCATGCTCTTAATCAATATTTAGTAATCAGTTCATCAGTTATTTAGTTAATCAGTTAATTTGATCATATTTTCCAGTAAAATAGTTAAACATCCTTAAAGGTGCACTCAGTAATTGAAATTTTGAAACATAAGTATAAAATCATGACCACTCACATTAAAATTTATTGAAAATTAAAATGTTTTATTCTACATGGAGCTGGGGTGCCTCATGGGGGCTGCCATGTTAGGATCACATGACCAGCTGATTATTACTCGCTTAATCCCAGTAACCACCCTATAACTGGACACTTTCACTAATAGATTAAAATAATCCTGCTTGATTATGAATAATGAATTTATGAATGTCACTTGTAACTGAAAACTATTGTGTTTGAATGATGCTGCATCCAGTCCCCTAGGTGTCAGTAGAGGTCCAAGACTACATAAAAAAGTTACTGAGTGCATCTATAGAACAAGATAATTTTAGGCTGTGTCTAGAAAGTAACACCCTGAGTGGCATTTGCTGTTACTAAGGTAAGGTTTAGGGTTAGATTTACTGGAGTTAAGGGTAGGGGCAGGTGTAGGGTTTCTGTAAGACTCCAAATAGCTAAATTTACACAGTGCCTCGTGTCTTCATGAAAGTCGCAAAGGCAGCGCTTGACCCGCTCATTCTGGCCCACTCCCGAGAGGTACTATGCACTCACAGAGACCAGGTGCTCAGGCACCTCAGCCGTTTGGGGCTTCAGGTCAACCGAGAAAAGAACAAACTCGCCCCGGTTCAGAGTATCTCTTTTCTCGGCATGGAGTTAGACTCAGTCTCAATGTTAGCATGTCTCACCAATGAGCATGCGCAGTCAGTGCTGGACTGCCTCGCCACTTTCAGGCCAGGCACAACGGTCCCTTTAAAACCTTTCCAGAGGCTCCCGGGGCATATGGCATCCTCCGTGGCAGTCGCGCCACTGGGGTTGAAGCATATGAGACCGCTTCAGAACTGGCTTCAGACTCGAGTCTATAGCGGCGAAACAAGAATGGCGCCATGGCACGCACTGGGTAATGATCACCCCTGCCTGCTGCCAAACATTCAAACCCTGGACAGACCTCTGCTTTTTGCGGGCAGGAGTGCCCTTGCAGCAGGTGTCCCGACGCATCCTGGTCACGACCGATGCCTCCAGATTGGGTTGGGGTGCCGTGTGCAACAGGCACACAGCCGCAGGCCGTTGGAAAGGGGCCCCGCTGCGTTGGCACATCAATTGCCTAGAGTTGCTGACTGTTTTCTTTGCCCTGCGGAAGTTCCTCCCGTTAGTTCGGGACAAACATGTCCTAGTCAGGTCAGACAGCACCACCGTAGCGTACATAAATCGCCAAGGTGGCGTATGCTCCCGCCACATGTCGCAACTCGCCCGTCGTCTCCTCCTTTGGAGCCAGCAGCGACTCAAGTGGATGCGTGCCACTCACATCCCCAGCGACCTCAATGTGGTAGCGGACGCGCTGTCACGACAAAGCTGGCCCGGTGGAGAGTGGAGGCTTCATCCCCAGTCGGTTCAGCTGATTTGGGAACGATTCGGCAAGGCCCAGGTAGACCTGTTTGCCTCCCGAGAGACCTCACACTGCATGCTCTGGTATGCCAGAACAGAAGCTACTCTTGGGGCAGACACGCTGGCACACAGCTGGCCCTTTGGGCATTTCCCCCAGTGAGCCTTCTTGCACAGGTGCTGTGCAAGGTCAGGGAGGACGAGGAACAAGTCACCCTAGTGGCTCCCTACTGGCCCACCTTGGCCTGGTTCTCGGACCTCGTAGTCCTCGCGACCGCCCCTCCCTGGCAAATTCCCCTGAGGAAAGACCTTCTTTCTCAGGGATGGGGCACACTCTGGCATCCGCACCCAGATCTCTGGAACCTCCACGTCTGGTCCCTAGACGGGAGACACGATCAGCCAAGCCAGAGCCCCCTCTACCAGGCAACTTTAAGCCCTGAAGTGGCGCATGTTTGCAAATTGGTGTTCTTCCCGGGTTGAAGACCCACAGAGGTGTGCAGTTAGGTCAGTGCTCTTATTCCTGCAGGAGGGGAAGCCTCCCCTTCCACCTTGAAGGTGTATGTTGCTGCTATCATGGCCCACCACAACGAAGTAGACGGCAAGTCTTTGGGTAAGCATGACTTAATCATCAGGTACCTAAGTGGTGCCCGGAGGTTAAATCCTTCCCGGCCAAGCCTGTTCCCCTCCTGGGATCTCTCAGTGGTCCTCGCAGGCCCTCAGAGACCCCCCTTCAAGCTGCTAGAATCAGTTGGACTCAGGTTCCTCTCTCTAAAGACTGCCATGCTGATCACATTCGCCTCCATCAAGAGGGTCGGGGACCTGCAAGCATTCTCCGTTAGTGACACTTGCTTGGAGTTCGGTCCGGCAGACACACATGTGATCCTAAGACCACGACCGGGCTACGTGACCAGGGTTCCTACCACTCCCTTCAGAGACCAGGTAGTGAACCTGCAAGCTCTGCCCCTTCGTAGCTGTGTCCAGTACGCGCTTTGCGTACATACTTGGACCGCACGCAGAGCTTTAGACGTTCTGAGCAGCTCTTTGTCTGCTTTGGTGGACAGTGGAAAGGGAACACTATCTCCAAACAGAGGCTCTACCACTGGGTGGTGGACGCTATTTCATTGGCCTATCACACCCAGGCCGTGCCCCCCCTTGCGGGTCCGAGCACACTCAACAAGGAGTATTGCGTCCTCGTGGGCACTGGCCAGGGGCACCTCCCTGGCAGACATATATAGAGCAGTGGGTTGGGCAACAACTAATACATTTTGCGAGAATTTACAATCTCAGGGTTGAGTCAGTATCATCTCGTGTTTTCTCAGGTCCGAGCCCGTAGAACTTGTTAACAAGCTGACAGACAGGCCGGGTGGATCGCTTGCACCTAGCATCCTTTCCCTCGATCGAGGTAAAACTGTGCGCTTTCTCTCCCAGGAGATTCCGTATATTCGGATCCCTGGACGACTCCTCCCTTGCCCTATGGGTCAGCAATTCGCCGGAGGAATTCGCTGACCCAAATCACTGCGGGTACTCAAATCTACCTTGTACTGGAATAGGTGCTCCACAGGTCGGGACTCCTGCGTGGACTCCTCCTGTGTGTATTTTCCGCAGAGTGGACCCGCGTCTCCCTTAGGCAGTTCCAGCTGCCCTCACTTCCAGCTGTCACCGTGCTGTAGCAACTCCCCCCCCCTTGAGGCTGGATCTACCACCGCGCCATGTTTCCACATGTGACCTGAATGCCCATGAGATGAATTCGCCACTTTTACCTCCCCGTCCCTGGGCAGGTGTGGTCTCCCCTGAAAGAATAGGAAACTGGGTAAGACCCCCTTCTCATGATACATGTAAGGGCCCCAGCCGTTTGGCTCTATGCAAGAAACATAGAGAGAAAAGAGGCCCGGCTACGCTCGGCCCTTTCCCAGATTGGCAAGCGTCACCTTGTTCCCCTGCTTTGGGTAACCAAAAGGATTCCAACGACTTTTTATGGGGCATTGGGTACTGGTCGACTTTGCACGTCAAATAACTGCCTGCTCTTGTGTCAGCAGTAGGCTCAGCGCATGACGTGATTTGAATTGGACCCCTAGTGTCGCTTCTTCAACACAATGTCGAAGTGAGCGACAGACGGGGAACGTCTAAGTTACGGATGTAACCTCCGTTCCGTGATGGAGGGAACGAGTCATTGTGTCCTCCAGGCCACGCCGCTGAGCCGAGCCACTTTAGTGGCTGGACCATTTCCGGCTCCTCAGAAAACTCCTGAATGAACTCGACCTATTTCTCCACTTTTATTCCCGTATGTCCGGGGCGGGGTATGCAGAAACAGTCTGCCTAATTCCCATTGGCCTTATTTATAGATCAGAGGCATATTCGGCGCTCAAGAGAGACCCCTAGTGTTGCTTCTTCGACACAACCACGCTTCAATCACGGACAATCCCTTACATCCAATCCATGCTCTTGGGGTGATCAACAAGAGCACTTTTAGCCATAGATTGATCACACCAAAGTGCAAGTCTGAACGTACCAGGAAGTCCTTTGTACCAGCGGCCATCAGAATGTTTAATGATTTATGAATATTCACCTGTTACTGAATATACTGTTATTAATTCTGCTATTGAATATCCTGTTTTGAATATGCATCTGTTACTGATTATTCGATATAGGTATTATTGTTATGTATTATGTATTGTTATTGAGTGTTAAAGCTGCCGTGACAATATAATTTCCTGCAAAGGATCAATAAAGTATCAACAACAACAACAACAACAACAACAACAACAACAACAACAACAACAACGTCTCGTTCCCTCCATAACCTAGATGTTATCTTTGAAAAAATAAAATACAAATAATATATATATATATATATATATATATATATATATATATATATATATATATATATATATATATATATATATTCAGATAATTAAAATGTATTACATTCTTGTGGCAGAAGTGTTAATCATTGATAAGCCAATACAAAAAGCGGCTTTAGCATACAATGTACTGTTTACTACCATAATATTGAACATAAGCCAATCATTGCCATACAGTTCACAGCAATCCATTTCACAAGTGAATTTGTCAATCAGTTCCAGATTTATTATGAGGGCTTGTTTAAGGACCCGTCAATTTCAACATGTGTCAGACATGCTTGTGTAGCATCTCGGGTGCGTTGCGTCATAAACATGAATTTTTTAGGTCACTGTGTCAAGTTAAATATAGTTTAATACTTTAAACACATCTTGAGATCCCTTAGTTCGCATTTGCACTCCATCAAGTGTTTGAATGCAAGAACGTAATGCATGTTTGTGTTGTTCTGCCTACTGAAGTGTTTTCTTCATTCTATAAACCCTGCGTTGCCACACAAATTTCAATTACTCTGGAGTAAACAGGTAGTACTACAAGCTTGCATTTCTCAGGATTCTTCCTTATTACGGTCCGGGGGCATTGCAATTAATTGTTTTAAAGCATTATTTTTTATATAATTAATCACACTGAATTAACACATTAAATCGACAGCCTATTTTTTATCTTACGTTTGCTTTTCATGACCTTATCGGTTTTTGGTTAGGGAGGTCAGTTTTATTGATTTCAACACCTTTAAGATGCACTCAGTAATTTTATATGCATGTTGTCTTGGACATACACTGACACCTAGGGGCGTGGATGCAGCATCATTCAAACACAATAGTTTTCAGTTAGCGATGTAACTGTAGAAATATACTATTTAAAGTCAGACATGATTAATATAGTCCATGCTAATGTGCCTGAAAGTGTCCAATAACAGGGCAGTTACTGAGATTAAGCGAGTAGTATTCTGCTGGTCCTGTGATCCTTACATGGCTACCCCCATGAAGGGACCCTTTCCATGTAGACATAAAATAGCTTTTAAGTTACTGATATGACTGAAGTTATTACATTTAATTTCTTATGGAGTACAACCTTTTTAATGAGGATAAAATGAGTGTCCCTTTAAGAACCGCATCAGTTTGGGAGAAAATTTAACTCGCCTTTAGCGCCACACAGAACTCCCACTATACGTGTAATGTTATTTTGCAAAAATGTTGCCAAAGTCAACATAATTTTCACAAGGTCATATACATTTTGATTAAATTTAAACAATAGCTTACTTTTCCTGAACGAGCTCTGTATCAGAGGTGACATTGTTGTATGAGGCCTTCCTCACAGTAATATGAAAAGGCATCTGTATTTCCCCATCCGAGCAGAAGTACCACCCACTGTCCTTTATTTGCAGTCCATCCAAGGTCACATTCAGGACTTCCTTATCACCACTGATATTTACTATAGTTTTATCTATGGTTCCTCTATTTCCTTCCACACATGATCCCCCAATCTTACACCATTTTGTAGCCCTGTGACAGTGGATGGTAATATTTCCCCCCTCATAGCCTTCCAATGTTTGATTAGAGACAGGAAGCCTTGTGTTATCTATACATTTGAAAGAAAAAAGTCACTGTAAATTTTGTCAAATTATGTCTTCTGAATTTGTTCATTCTAGAATGTTAGAAGATGAAAAACAAACAAACAAAAAAAAAACAGCTTTTTATCTTACCTTCAACAACCTCCAAATAAAAAGATTTCCCAGGATCATATCCATACATTTCAATACCACACCAGTATTTGCCAGTGTCGGCCATCATAACATTCCTCAGGGTCACCATGAAAAAGTTTTCTGTTTGTTTATCCAAAATAGATATTCTCTTGTCTATTACATGTCTACTCAAGGCCCAAATCATTCCTGAACTCAAGTATTTTGAATAACTGACAAATTTGTGATCATATAAGCAAGGGATTATGATAGTTTGTTGTTTTTGAACAAATATCTTAGTGACTGTAAGGATTTCCTGAGTTCCTGTGGAGAAAAATATTAAATTAAAAACTAATGTTTCCATTTATGCTATAAGAGTACAAATAAACCTTTCATTAAAGGTGTAATTTCTGCACCACCAAGAGTCACCAATGTTTTTGCATTTGCAAAAATAATGGTAAATAAAGCATGTAATATTTATCTGGTCATATGATCTCAACATTTCACTGCTCATGAATGTGTGCCCAGCACCATATGCAGAATAACCTGGTCTCATAAAATCTACAATTTTGCAAAATGATCGCTCACACGTATTGCATCAGTTTCCTGGTGAAATGAACAGTAGAGATGCTACTACAACAATTACTTTTATTCCCTTTCACACAAATCATGAGTAAGAGGGCAGATTATGAGTTCATAAACACTTACTTTTTGCCCCGTTCCTCACACAGTGCTATCTTATGTCATCTTATCAAATTTACACATGACTTGTAATGTTTGCATTGCATAAACAACTGCTTTTACAAGCTTGTTTGAGCACAATCAAATTGGACTTTACCTCAACTAATAGACCATTGCACTTGCGGTGCACAATATTGAGGTATGAGACTTGAAGAGTACACGAGTCAACGCATGAGACAAAAGTGTCATAAAAGCACCAAAAAATTACACGTATATTCAACAATTGTGTTTTTTTCAGGGGCCTCGGTAGCTCAGTGAGTACTGACGCTTACTACGATTCCTAGAGTCAAGTTCAAATCCAGGGTTTGTTGAGTGACTCCAACCAGGTCTCCTAAGCAACCAAAATTGCCTGGTTGCTAGGGAGGGTAGAGTAACATGGGGTAACCTCCTTGTGGTCGCGAGTCGCAATTAGTGGTTCTCACTCTCAATGGGGCGCATGGTAAGTTGTGTGTGGATCATGGAGAGAAGCATGAGCCTCCACATGCTGTGAGTCTCCACGGTGTCATGCACAATGAGCCACGTGATAACATGTGCGGATTGACTGTCTCAGAAGTGGAGGCAACTGAGACTTGTCCTCCACCACCCGGAATGAGGTGAGTAACTTCGCCACCACAAGGACTTTCTAAGCAGTGGAAATTGGCATTCCAAATTTGGAGAAAATGGGATAATAAAAATAACTAGATAGGTACATTTCCTGAAGAAAATGTGAGTGGTGCTTGCCGTGGCAAAACTCGTCAAATAGCATTTTATAACTGCTGAGATATGTGTTTTTTTACTCGGTTGCTAGGGTACCCCTATCTGGTTGCTATGCAGTTACCATAGTGATATTTATCAAGTCTCCTTGCTATCCTGAGTAAAATCAGTCAACCCGGAAGTGTCAACGATGTTCTGATCCAGAGATATGTGATTTGTTACTTGGTTGCTAGGGTAACCCCTCCTTGTTGCTAGGCAGTTACCATAGTGATACTAATCAAGTCTCTTTGCCATCCTGATTGAAATAAGTCAACCCGGAAGTCTCTACGGTTTAGTGATGCAGAGATATGTGATTTGTTAGTCGGTTGCTAGGGTAACCCCATCTGGTTGCTAGGCAGTTACCATAGTGATACTAATGAAGTGTCTTTGCCATCCTGATTGAAATAAGTCAACCCGGAAGTCTGTATGTTTTTGTGATGCAGAGATATGTGATTTGTTAGTCGGTTGCTAGGGTAACCCCATCTGGTTGCTAGGCAGTTACCATAGTGATACTAATGAAGTCTCCGTGCCATCCTGATTGAAATAAGTCAACCCGGAAATCTCTATGTTTTTGTGATGCAGAGATATGTGATTTGTTACTCGGTTGCTAGGGTAACCCAATCTGGTTGCTAGGTAGTTACCATAGTGATACTAATCAAGTGTCCTTGCCATCCTGATTGAAATAAGTCAACCCGGAAGTCTCTACGTTTTTCTGATGCAGAAATATGTGATTTGTTACTCGGTTGCTAGGGTAACCCCATCTGGTTGCTAGGCAGTTACCATAGTGATACTAATGAAGTCTCCTTGCCATCCTGATTGAAATAAGTCAACCCGGAAGTCTCTATGTTTTTGTGATGCAGAGATATGTGATTTGTTACTCGGTTGCTAGGGTAACCCCATCTGGTTGCTAGGCAGTTACCATAGTGATACTAATCAAGTCTCTTTGCCATCCTGATTGAAATAAGTCAACCCGGAAGTCTCTACGTTTTTGTGATGCAGAGATATGTGATTTGTTAGTCGGTTGCTAGGGTAACCCCATCTGGTTGCTAGGCAGTTACCATAGTGATACTAATGAAGTGTCTTTGCCATCCTGATTGAAATAAGTCAACCCGGAAGTCTCTACGTTTTTGTGATGCAGAGATATGTGATTTGTTAGTCGGTTGCTAGGGTAACCCCATCTGGTTGCTAGGCATTTACCATAGTGATACTAATGAAGTCTCCGTGCCATCCTGATTGAAATAAGTCAACCCGGAAGTCTCTATGTTTTTGTGATGCAGAGATATGTGATTTGTTAGTCGGTTGCTAGGGTAACCCCATCTGGTTGCTAGGCAGTTACCATAGTGATACTAATCAAGTGTCCTTGCCATCCTGATTGAAATAAGTAAACCCGGAAGTCTCTACGTTTTTGTGATGCAGAGATATGTGATTTGTTACTCGGTTGCTAGGGTAACCCCATCTGGTTGCTAGGCAGTTACCATAGTGATACTAATCAAGTCTCCTTGCCATCCTGATTGAAATAAGTCAACCCGGAAGTCTCTATGTTTTTCTGATGCAGAGATATGTGATTTGCTACTCGGTTGCTAGGGTAACCCCATCTGGTTGCTAGGCAGTTACCATAGTGATACTAATCAAGTGTCCTTGCCATCATGATTGAAATAAGTCAACCCGGAAGTCTCTACGTTTTTCTGATGCAGAGATATTTGATTTGTTACTCGGTTGCTAGGGTAACCCCATCTGGTTGCTAGGCAGTTACCATAGTGATACTAATCAAGTCTCCTTGCCATCCTGATTGAAATAAGTCAACCCGGAAGTCTCTACGTTTTTGTGATGCAGAGATATGTGATTTGTTACTCGGTTGCTAGGGTAACCCCATCTGGTTGCTAGGCAGTTACCATAGTGATACTAATCAAGTGTCCTTGCCATCATGATTGAAATAAGTCAACCCGGAAGTCTCTACGTTTTTCTGATGCAGAGATATGTGATTTGTTACTCGGTTGCTAGGGTAACCCCATCTGGTTGCTAGGCAGTTACCATAGTGATAATAATCAAGTCTCCTTGCCATCCTGATTGAAATAAGTCAACCCGGAAGTCTCTACGTTTTTCTGATGCAGAGATATGTGATTTGTTACTCTGTTGCTAGGGTAACCCCATCTGGTTGCTAGGCAGTTACCATAGTGATACTAATCAAGTCTCCTTGCCATCCTGATTGAAATAAATCAACCCAGAAGTCTCTCTGATTTTCTGGTGCAGAGATATGTGATTTGTTACTCGGTTGCTAGGGTAACCCCATCTGGTTGCTAGGCAGTTACCATAGTGATACTTATCAAGTGTCCTTGCCATCCTGATTGAAATAAATCAACCCAGAAGTCTCTCTGATTTTCTGGTGCAGAGATATAGTTATTGCTAAACGGTTGCTAGGGTACTCTGTTTAGTTGCTAGGGAGTGGCTTGGAAGCTGCCAATCATGAAACTCCAATGGCTGCTTGTTAGTATGAATGATATAAACCAACTCCCATGCCTCTGTGACGTTCAGAATGGAAGATATCCCTCTATGGATTTTGGTTGCTAAGGTGCTCGACAATGGTTGCTAGGAAGGGGCTAGGAAGTGTTGAGGTGATTCATGATTGGCTGTTTGCTGCCCCGAGTCAAACGAGACCACCCTTGTGTTTCTATGACACTTCTATCCGGAGATATCCCTTTGATGTCTTTCATTAGAAGTCTATGGGACTTGTTGCTAAGGTGCTCTAAATTGTTGCTAGGGCGTGGCTTGAGCCTGCCAGCCTCTTCAAATATGGCAAATCACACGTTTCTGCGAAATCCTCGCTCGGAGCTGTGACGCGTCAAAGTTTGTCGCAATGTTAAGTCTATGGGATTTTTCGGCGCTTTTTTGCCCCTGGGGCAATTACCGTACTCCGATACGCTTATAAAAGTCATAGCACACGTGTCCTCAATAGGCCGTTCGATTTGACACCTCATTCGTGGGTCTACGCCAAACGGTGCTGGGACGAGTTAGGTGCCGAAGTTTTGTACGGAGATAGAATAATAATAAAAAAAAAAGAAAAATAAAAATAAGTATGTGAGATTACAATAGTGATGCTTTGCAAGCACCACTAAAAAAAGAAAAATAAAAATAAGTATGTGAGATTACAATAGTGATGCTTTGCAAGCACCACTAATAAGTATGTGAGATTACAATAGTGATGCTTTGCAAGCACCACTAATAAGTATGTGAGATTACAATAGTGATGCTTTGCAAGCACCACTAAAAATAAAAAGTATAATAAGTATGTGAGATTACAATAGTGATGCTTTGCAAGCACCACTAAAAATAAAAAGTATAATAAGTATGTGAGATTACAATAGTGATGCTTTGCAAGCACCACTAATAAGTATGTGAGATTACAATAGTGATGCTTTGCAAGCACCACTAAAAATACAAATAAAAATAAAAATAAAAATAAAAATAATAAGTATGTGAGATTACAATAGTGATGCTTTGCAAGCACCACTAATAATAAAAAAAAAAAAAACAATTGTGTTTTTCATCTCACATTTGCTTTTTATGACACTCTCAGATCATATATCGTATCATTTTGCAGAAATGTCGACACAGTCACATTTTTATGAGATCAGGCTCTTTTTCTCTAGGACTGATATGACTAGAGGGTTTATCTTATGTGAGAGTTTAGCAATTTGCAAAAAATCACTAAGCTTTAAGCTTTAGTAAAACCAGTAAATATTGGTGATAAATTCGGAAAATACTTGCAGATTTAGTTAATATGGAGCATTTTCCAATGTACTTCATGTTTGCTACTTTTTATTTACATTTCAGTTTGGTATCAGCTATGAGTGTAGTATTATGTTTTTGAAATATTTAGCTGCTATATTTTCTTTTTTACAAGAAGTCATCACTGAAAGAAACAGATTTCTGTTTTGTCTTACCTGAACAGTCTAGTAGGAGGAACACCAGTAGCAGAGTTGCCATCATTCTGACAGTCTAAAGAATGTTCTTTTAGAGCTGCTATTGGTGAACTGTGTTTCACATCAAGCCACACCTTAGAGTTGTGGTCACAGCATGAATTATTGCACTATATTTTGTATGGAAACTTATTGTGCACTTAACATTAAATTAAAATTACAATTCTATTCACAGAATACTCATGAGTATGCTTTTCATTTGATTTGCTTTATGTAAGTAACTTACTGATTTGTAAGTTTCTTCTATTTCGATGGCTAATGAAGATGGCTTTGATAAGAGCATACGGCTATGACAATGACTAACTTGATTTTTTTTTCAATCATCTTATAATCATCTTTATCTTTTACAATTTTAAATCATGTAAAAACGTGAGTTTCTTCTGTTTTTTGAATAAACTGATGTTTGATAGTTGTCAACGAATTGCTGTGCATTGTTTTATTGTTCCTCTTTTTTAATGATTCGACGGTTTCAGATCTGTTGTCAAAAAGACTAATTTAAACGTGTTGAAATACTTTTTTTGTAGTCTGCACTTAACAGATAAGCAAGATGCAATGTTACTTTTATACCAAGCTTCACCCAACAGAACACAAAAGGTTTTTATAATGGTTGAGATGCGTTTTGCAAGAAATGGTAGTGCAGCGTAGTTCTAGTGAGAAGACTAGCAGCTGTACATCATCACATCATTAGCTGGGTAATTCCCAGCAAATCACATGTAAGCCATTGTTTTATAAGTCTGCTCACAATCTATCACATTGCTGTTTCAGTGTGCTAACACGGCAACCTCCACCACCCCACCACCACCACCAGTTGAGCCCTGTCCCGCGGGGGTAGGCTCCTTGCCCCTGCCTCCTATCTCCGGCAGGACATGACAGTTCCGGGTACAACTCCCTCGGACCGCCGGACGGGGCCTATGCCAAAGAGAGAGACGTTACTTTCTGTTTTACATTTATCAAATAAATGGCATCTTAAACTTCACTCAAGCCTGCGTGTCTTCCCGATAGAAATGTTATGATTCTTGAAAAGGATTAACATTTAGGACTGAAACAGATGAATATTGAAAAATAATGATACTTTTGATACCATTCTTTAGTCATGGCAGTGTTTTTGGGCAGAATTGTGAGAGAGCCCACTCCCTTGGATGAAAAGCAACCCCACACATGGATGATCTCAGAATGCTTCACTGTTGTCACAACACAGGACTCATGGTAGCATTCACATTTTGATGTCCCAAACAGTCGTAAGGGTGCTTCATCAGAGAAAGTAACTTTGCACCAGTCTTCTGCTGTCCAATCCTTGTACTTCCTACAGAATTTCAGTCTGTCCTTGAAGTTTTTCCTGGAGAGAAGTGGCTTCTTTGCTGCCCTTCTTGACACCAGGCCATTGTCCAAAAGTCTTCGTCTCACTGTGCATGCAGATGCGCTCACACCAACCTGCTGCCAATATTGAGCAAGCTCTGCACTGGTGGTGACACAGTTAGCTGACTCCTCAGGAGGAGACGGTTCTGGCACTTGCTGGACACTCTGGGACATCCTGAAGCCTTAACAACTGCAGTTGAACCTCTCTCCTTGAAGTTCTTGATGATCCGGTAAATGGTTCGTTCAGGTTCAATATTCTTTGCAGCTATTTCCTTGCACGTGAGGCCATTTTGATGCAAAGCGATGATGGCTTTACTTATTTCTATAGAGGTAACCATTTCTAACAAGAACACAATGATTGGAAGTACTTCTTCACTCCTTTTAAAGCAATCAGTCTGCTCTTATAATCCAATCAGAATGATACAGTGATTTCACCTGACTAGTACTCATTCACACTTTCCCAGGTGCTGCTGATATGATTAGTGAAATGATGTTAGCTGGTCATTTTGTGCCAGGGCCAAAAAAAAAATGTTTTCCTTTTTGTGATTAAAGTAATTTTTTTTTGGCAAATGAAGCTTTTTGCAATTATTTAAAATGCACAATAATCTAGAAATAATGTGAATAAACACCACAACAACTGAAGCAGAAACACAAAATTTATGTCACTGCCAATACTTTTGGCCACGGCTGCATAGTAACATGTCTGTTAATGCTCCATAAATTATAGAGTCAACGTTTAAGGTACATTATTACCCTAATCAACCAAATGTCTCCACGGACGGAAATGCCTTGTTCTTGAAAGAGGTCAACAGCAAATGGCCAGACTGCTTCAAGCTGACAGAAAGGCTACGGTAACGAAGATAAATCCTCTTTACAATTGTAGTGTGCAGGATATCTTCTCAGAATGCACAACTTGCACAACTTGAGGCAAATGGGCAACAACAGCAGAAGACCATGTCGGGTTCCACTTCTGTCAGCCAAGAACAGAAAACTGAGGCTGCTGTGGACCAATCATCTGTGTACTTTAGCAGAAATTGAGATTCATCAGAACAGGCTATGTTTTTCCAGTCTTTAACTGTCCAGTTTTGGTGAGCCTGTGCCAACTGTGCCCAAAAGTGCAACTCGCTTACAAAATTATTTTATGAGGATAAATAGCAAATTCGCCTTAACAGGAGTTCAATGTTCATTGAATGTGTACCCCCTCAAGATGAGAATAAATGAGAGTAATTATAATGTTTATCAAATCCTCACATTTTCTTTCTGCATAATATGCATAATTAGTACTTAACTTCAGGTTGCTCAAGTGAGCCTGTTCCTGCAGTTACTTTACTTTAAATGCCTTTGGATGAACGATAACTTTCCTTTTCTGGCAAGTGCACCATTATTGTATTTTCCAGACATTGCTGCATTGGTGTTGTCTGAATGAACTAGCATTCAGCTAACCTTGCTATTGGTCATCTTATTGTTGGCTGTGGTGACAGTACCTTGAGATCTAACCTTTACTTCTTATTTTGGCTATGATATGTGATATAAATATGACTTTGACTAAAGTATGTTTTGTTCATGAAGCTTTATGGCACATTGACTAATGAAATATATCACACATTCAACAGAACAGGAAGATGACAGAAGTGCTTTTTGTGGCAAAGCCAGTTTTCAGCTTGTTTTTTAATATGTTCAAAGATACCGAGGCATGATAATGTAAAATATAATGTGACTTGTGAAGCAAAATTCTTCTCGCTTCTCTAGACCGCAGAAAGCAGATATTGCAACACATCATTCGCAAAAAACTTTTGTGTTGCAACCAGTGTTGTGTGTAATCTAAATACAAAGTTATAATAGCATCCATCCATCCATCCATCCATCGTCAACCGCTTATCCTGTGTACAGGGTCGCGGGGGCTGGAGCCTATCCCAGCTAACATTGGGCGAAAGGCGGGGGACACCCTGGACAGGTCGCCAGTCCATCGCAGGTTATAATAGCAGTCAATATAAAAAAAAAAATAATAATTATTATAATAATCAAAAAATAAAGTGATAAGATTACAGTTGCTGTCTGCAAATCAAATCAATTACTTTTAAGAACATTTGGGTACAAATATTCCTAAAATAATGGGCCTATTATTTATCTATAAATCATTCATATGCACTGTATTTCTCTTTGTATTTCTGT
This sequence comes from Xyrauchen texanus, assembly GCF_025860055.1. Lineage (NCBI taxonomy): Eukaryota > Metazoa > Chordata > Actinopteri > Cypriniformes > Catostomidae > Xyrauchen > Xyrauchen texanus. The sequence goes on along the minus strand of NC_068316.1, from coordinate 22,938,852 downwards.
GACAGTTGAAGTAATCATGTCAATGATCAAGGAGGAAATATAGACATTATTTTGAAATTATTGCACAGGAAAACAAACACTAGTCTGTGAAAATTGTTTTAGAATGTAATTTGTAATGTGATAACTTTAGACATGAAGTGACTTTATACATTATAATGCACATTTTATTCATTTGCACTTTGCATATTATAATACACTGACATGCTCCTCTGCAAATATCTCAAGACAGTCACAGGATATATTTGACAAATGCATTTGAGAAGGATGTCAAAATTCAAACCATTTGTGTTTGAACCTGTAAACGGGTAATTTCAGGCATTGTGGGTTATATCAGTGGCGGCTGCTGGTCTTTCAAAGAGGGGAAGCTCATTTTCGGCCTACATTATAAACTTATTTACCCTATTTTTTGCACTAAATCAATCTTAGGTGTTGATCTGCCCTGCTGTTTAATTCAAATTTTTTCCTCGTAAGGAAGACTTTCAAATGGCTTCGCCAAAATCAGGTCGACAATATTAGCACCATCTGCCATCGTGCGCAGTTTCACCCGTACGACGCTAGCCTAGCCTACTGTATGAATGAATGAATGAATGAATGAACGAACGAACGAACGCTCTAAAACAAAATATATTAGACTTGGTAAAACTAAAACAAGGAATGTGGTGTATAATTGTGTGAAATGTATTATGCAAATTGACTAGCAATTTCGCCAAACAAATATAAAGAAATAGGTTGCAGCAGTTTGTCTTTCGACTACACTTGAGAAATCCGCGATGGGACTGGCGCTGAAATAGCTTCAGTGACTTCTTATAGTACAGATTCGCTGTCAATCAAAAGGAGATGCAGTCTTTCGACAGATCCTCCAATCATCACGCGGAAGCCCGGAGTCCGGGCCAGCCCACTCCTCATTCACCCCCAGAGATGCTGAGTGTCCGTGGGCGGGACATAATCGCAGCATTTATCCAATGACCGTCCATTTTCGGAGCACTGAAAAAAACTGTTCAGAGCAGCCACATTGAAGTCAATGGACGCTCGGCTTCAACAGGGAAATGCACTGACGCTACGGGAATGTATGAGAAGTAAATCGAGTCAGCCGACCTGCTATATGTAATGTAGCTGATTCTGAACGAGCTCGTTTTCGAGATGAACGTGTTCTAACGCATTTTTAGTCAATAAATTGTTTACACAATAGTACATATTTGACCATTATTTTTTTGACATTATAGGGGAAGCTGAGCTTCCCTTGCAGTCTTAAAGAAATCCCCACTGGGTTATATGCAGCAGATTCTTATACGGCTTCCAATGTATGGGGATTTTCAAAGTTACGAAATACTACTGCTACGTATTCAGGATTTTGCTGTCATATTTGAGTGGACAAATACACATTCTTTTAGGAACAGCAAACACCCAGTTACTGAGTAATTTATTGAGTAATTGTGCATCTACTATCATTGTATTTCTGAGTGGTCAGTCCTAACTTCTCATCTACTAGTTGTGCCTAAAGCCAATACTTTATCAATGTTTGGAAACTGTAAACAGTGAAACTGTGCAATGGTTACTTTATTTTTTTAACCTGATCTACCATGATCTATTTTATGTGTATCCTAATGTGGTCAGGTTTATGTAGTCATATTAAACAAAATTCTTGACAAAAATTTGTTACGGTGTGTCTGACTAATCTGTGTTTGTTTAGCAACACAAAACAAAAGATATGTGCTCTTTTATGTTATGGGGTAATTAGATGTATTTTTAACTGATAAATGGACATTTTTCTCTATAAATGACCACACTAACATTATGAGAGAGAATATATTTTTGTAAACATAGAATATATGTCTGTTCTCATTTCTACATTAAAAAAGTGTAAGCAATCATGGTATGTTTCTGTAGTTTTCAAAGATATTTCCAAAAACTATAAAATATACTGCCATTTATTCCAATGTTTCAACACCTTTGCAGGATCCGAAGTGATAGTTGAAGATTTTGGCTGTTAGTGCACAAAATGAAAATTCAGTCCTTTGTGAGGGGCAACAAGTAACTGCAGAGTTAATAAGATCTCAGACCGTTTTGTCTGAAGTGCACACATACTTAGTTTCTCTTAGAGCACGTATCCAGAGTCAAAGTATTTTTATTGCTTTGTATAAAATAATAAAAGCATGTGAATGCACGATTAGATAGCTAGTTGGTATTCATATTTGCGTTGGACTTTTTTCCCCTGCTGCTTGCATTCCTATCAGAACAGACCTGCAACCAACTAGTTGAGAACCACTGGTTTAATTTAAATTCAACTTTATAATAAAGTTGTAATATTCTTTAGTAAAATTGTATTTATTTTTAGTAGTGCTGTCAGTTGCTAAATGTTTTAATCGCATGTTTCACAGTTAATCAAAGATTTAAAAATACTCTCTCTCTCTCTCTCTCTCTCTCTCTCTCTCTCTCTCTCTGTGTCTGGTGCATGCTGGGAATTGGGAAGGGAATGCATGGGAGGGTGATCTAGGTGAGAGGGAAGTTTCAAAAATTTTCACTTTCTTGCTTTTTCTTGTTTTTGATTATTTTAATTGATAAAGAAAAAGTACAAAGAAAATTATATATAAAAAAAAAAAAACAAAAAAAAAAAAACAAAAAAAAAAAACACTGAGTTTGTTTTCCGTGAGAGTTGTCTCGTGTCGGAGGTAGGGATGGCGTCTCACACTCACGCGAGTGTGCAGGCGTCAGGCCTCAGGCCTGTCGCTCCGGCATGGGATCAGGTGTGTGACCCAGGCAGGTGTGCCTGTAGAGGATGTGTTGCTGGACGTGGCAGAGCGCGTGGGGCATGAGAACATCATTTCGGCGTCTCGGATGAACAAGGCCGTTGTGGTATTTTTGAAGGAAGAGAATCTGGTTCATGGTTTGATCGAGAGCGGGATATCGGTAAGTGGCACTTTTGTTTCTGTTCAACCTCTAGTTTCAATCACGACGAAGGTGACGGTTTCTAACGTTCCGACTTTTATTCCTGACGCGGACATTGAGCGAGAGCTTTCGATTTGGAAAACTTGCCAGTGGAATTAGAACTGTTTCACTCGGCTGTAAAAATGCCGCTTTAAAACATGTGTTGTCGTTTAGGCGACAGGTGTACATGTTTTTAAATGAACCGACACTGAATATCTCCTTTCGCTGTGTTTTTGAGGGCAAGTGGTACATGATGTACGCTGAGCACGGGAGAGATGCGGTGTTTTGAGTGCGGGAGTATTGGACATGTTAGGCTGTCTTGTCCTCATAGAGCTGAACTTGAGAATGAAGCAGGCCCTAGCAATATTTCAGATAAGAGGAAGGAAAATGAAGTGCAAAAGAGTAGTGTACCAAATCTAAATGAAGCAGCAGTGGTGAATAATGAGGATCAGAATGTGGATTCAAACTTGAAGGAAGGAATGATAATAGAAGACCCGTCCCCTAATAATGAGAAAGATACAGAGGAAGCTTCTGGTAGTAAGACAAAACAAGGAAAAATGAAGAAAGTTAATGTTGTAACCGATGTGGCTGTTGAGGGAAGCACTGTGGTACAGGGGTCTGAGCAGGGTGATACTGTGGTACAGGGGTCTGGGCAGGGTGATACTGTGGAGAGTTCAGAGAATACAAGCCAGACGAATGATGATGCAAGCGGTTTGAAAGGTGATGTTTTGGAAAGAGGAAAGATAGTATCTTTGATTAAGAAGGTGCAATCAGATATGGTTGATGAGGAGATGGATGACGATGGTGATGATGATGATGATGATGATGGTGGTGGGTTATCTGATTTCTCAGATGTGTCAGATGTTTCACAATTAAGCTGTGAGCAGGTTTATTCACTAGATGAAATAAATAAATTCCTAGATCGAAACCTTTGGAAAACCTGTTGATGTACGGAATCATTTTTCTGATCTGAAGAGGTTTGAGACTTCTGTTTGTTATTGGCAGAGGAAGGTTGGAGAAGATGAACTCAGTCGGTGAAAGAGATTTCGTTTAAAAAATTTCTTGCAAAACTGCGAAGGGTAAAACCCCTATAAAACGTAAATTCAAATAATTGAATCAATGGTTTATATATCACTCAGGATGGCTTTACTACACTCTTCATTTTTTTCTCTCTCTTTTCTATCTCTTTATAATTTCTATGGAGATGATAAGGGTAGCTTCTCTAAATATTAACGGAGGGAGAGACAGGAGCAAGAGAGCAATGGTGGCAGAATTAATCAATATTAAGAATGTAAGTGTTTCTTTTGGCAAGAAACACATACAGACTGTAATAATGAATTAGAGTGGTGTAGATGGTGGGAGGGGAGAGCGTCTTCAGTCACGGCTCAAATTTGAGTGCTGGAGTAGCTATACTTTTCTCAAAAAATTTGAACCTGAAAATGTTGTCAACTGAAGAAATAGATAAGGGTAGAGTTTTAATGGTTGCTGGAGAAATAAATGAATTAAAATTTATTTTTATAAATGTTTATGCTCCAAACAATGGCTCAGATCGTGTGGATGTGTTTAGGAAGTTGCAGAGTGCATTAAGAAAATGTGATAATGATTCTTGCATCATAATGGGTGGGGATTGGAATTGCACTACAAATTTTCTTTTAGACAGGAACAGAGAGGAGTCTCATCCACCTTCTAGTAATGCTCTTCAGAATATTATTGATGAATTTGAGTTGATGGATGTGTGGAGGAACATGAATAAGAGAATTAGACAGTATACATGGGTTAAAATACTAGACTCTAATGTAACTGGAGCAAGATTAGATAGAATATATATAAGTAAAACAAGTATGAATAGAGTATCCAATGCTAATATTTTCCCTAACGGTTTTTCGGATCATCATATTGCAACCATAGATTTTAACATTATTACTTTAGCACGTCCAAGGTTTTACTGGCATTTCAATACTAAATTGCTGCAGGATAGGTCTTTTTGTGAAAAGTTTGGTGATTTTTGGAAATTGTGGCAGTTGAATAAAGGTAATTTTGAAAAAATAACACAATGGTGGGAGGTGGGGAAAGCACAGATAAAGGTTTTTTGTCAAAATTTTTCCTATAATACTACTGTGTGTGATAAAAAGAAAATTGAGCAGTTGGAGAAAGAAATCATTGGTATGGAAAATGTGATGGATGTAAATGTTTTGGGTGCTTCCAATGATTTAAGGAATAAGAAACTTGAATTAAGATCCATCTTAGAGGAAAGAGCTAAGGCGCTTTTAATTAGAGCAAGAATTTCTTCCATCAAGGACATCGACTCTCCCACTTCTTATTTTTTAATCTTGAGCGGAAAGTTGCACAACAAAAGCGCATACTTCACCTGCGCAAGGAAAATGGAACTTTAACATCAAATCCAACAGAAATGAGGAAAATGGCAATGGATTTTTATGCTGATTTGTATGGACATACTGACTGTGACTCTGGGAACATGGTACAATTATTACAAGGACTTCCAAAGTTGCAACCTGAGGATAAGAAAAAGCTTGACACCATGATCAGCCTTAACTGAACTTTCAGATGCAGTTCAGCAACTCTCCACAGGGCGTGCACCAGGAATAGATGGTTTGCCTGCTGAATTTTACAAGACTTTTGGACTGTTTTAGGTGAAGACTTTTATGAAGTTTGTTGTTAATGTTTTGAAAAGGAATGTTGCCAACTAGCTGTCAGAGGGCTGTGATCTCTCTCTTACCAAAAAATGGAGATCTAGGTTTTTTAAAAAATTGAGCCCTGTTTCTTTGATGTGCTCGGACTATAAAATATTGGCAAAAGTTTTAGCCAATAGGTTAAAAAAATACTTACATATTGTGGTCAAAGGAGAGCAAACTTATTGTATTCGGGTCAGTACAATCATGGACAATCTGTTTTTAATAAGAGATGTTATTGATGTGTCTATTAATGAAAATTGCAATGTTGGTTTTTTGTCTATTGATCAGGAGAAAGCTTTCGATCGGGTGGGTCATGAGTACATTTTCAAAGTCTTGGAATCTTTTGGGTTTGGGAATTGCTTTATTTCATGGATCCAATTGATGTATAAAGGGGCTTCAATAATGCTTAAGATGGGGAATGGTTTGACTTATCCATTGCCGGTGAAAAGAGGTATTCGACAGGGTGTCCTCTCTCAGGGCAACTCTATAGCCTAGCAATTGAGCCCCTGTTATGCAAATTAAGAAATGGATTAAGGGGTTTTATGGTCCCAGGTGACCCAAGGGAGTCGAGATTTTTGTGTCGGCTTATGCTGATGATGTAACTATTTTTGTCACTGGGCAAGAAGATATGCAAATATTATGTGAGAGTTTGGATGTCTACAGAAAGCGTCTTCAGCTAAAGTCAATTGGGGAAAAGTAATGGTTTTATTGTGGGCCAGTGGGAAAATGGTGGGCCACCTCCACTTCCTGGGGGATTGCATTGGGGAAGAGAAGGTATTAAAATTCTTGGAGTGTTTTTAGGAGTAGAAAATTATAGAGGAAGGAACTGGGAGGGTTTGCTGGAGAAGGTGTCTGCTAAGTTGTCTAAATGGAAATGGCTATTGCCAGAGCTATCCTACAGGGGTAGAGTTTTGGTTACAAATAACCTGGCCGCCTCCATGTTATGGCACAGACTCAACGTTTTAGAGCCACCAGATGACATTGTTAAAAGTATCCAGAGGAAACTGGTGGAGTTCTTTTGGTCAGGACAGCATTGGATTCCTGCAGCAGCTCTGTATCTTCCAACTCAAGAGGGGGACAAGGTTTGGTTGACGTAAGGAGTAGGATCAGCACCTTTCGATTACAGGCAGCTCAGAGACTGCTGTATGAGGAGGACGTGGGGTGGACCGGATGTGGCATGCGCTCTGTTGAGAAGAACATCGAATCTGGGATACGACAAGCAGCTGTTTTTACTGAAGGTTAATGAACTGGATTTTAATCACTTGACTTCATTCTACCAATCAATGCTAAAAGTGTGGAACATGACGTTTTCTGTGACCAGAGAGTTGTTGCGACCACAGGACTGGATTATGGGAGAACCCCTGTTTCACAACTCTTGGATACAAACAAATATTTTGTCTTCAAGCAGTGTGAGGAACTGTCTGGTCAGAGCGGGATGTACAAAGATCAAACACCTAAGGGATGGCAATGGGTGGAGGACGGCAATTTCAATTCAGCACAGGACAGGAATACGTTCTTTACGTCTCTTGGATCGGATGTTGGAGGAAATTCAGTCAGCACTGCCTGGAGCCTGTAGAGAAGCACTGGGAGCCTTCGCAGGGATGGAGCTACAGAGTTCCAGCATTACGGGTCTCTGCTGCACGGAAAGGCCGGATGATGAGGATTCTTTTGTGTCCTTTAAAACCCCAGAGTTGGGATTTTTTCAAGACATTGGCAAAAAGGCATTATACATTGTGTGTGTTAAAATGTCTCATCAAACTGTTTTGAGAAGGGTTAAAACATGGAGGTGGACAGAAGTGTTTGGGCCGGACTTCAGAGGGTGCTGGAGATCTCTGTACAAACCTCCTATTGAGAAGCGTACTGCAGATTTACAGTGGAGACTGATGTATGGTATAATAGCTACTGAACAGACACGTGGCGCACCTGAATCCAGAAGTAGGGAGGGAATGTCCTTTTTGTGGAACGGAGGAAACGGTTGATCACTTGTTTATCCAGTGTGAGAGGTTAAGAGATCTTTTTAACTTTTTAGAGGTTTGTTTCGAAAGCATGGGTGAGGAATTTTCTTGTCAAGTTTTTATTAGTGGTCCAAAGTACAAAGTCAGTGATCGAAGGAAAGTGGTTTTATTAAATTACCTTGTGGGAACAGCTAAGATGGCAATTTGGAAGACACGTAAAAACAGGATTTTGGGAACTGGTTCAGTTGATGCAGAGAGAGTTCTGAAAGGGATGGTGACTGCTCGAATTAAAATTGAGTATGCTTATTTCAAACTAGTTAATAATATTATGGATTTTTCTGCAGTGTGGTCAGTGGGAGGTTTTTTGTGTGAGGTTGGGGAGGACGAAATGTTGGTTGTAAAGATGTAATGAAAGGGCTGCAATCTGTATTGATGGGATTGTGTTTTAATTTATTTTTAATTTATTTATATTTTTGTAGTTTTTTGGATGACATATTGGATTGACATATGATAAATGATAAAATAAATATGTTTTAAGCCTCTCTCTCTCTCTCTCTCTCTCTCTCTCTCTCTCTATATATATACTTCTTTTCCTGTAAAAATGCAGAAAACAAAACAAAATGTAACAATACAATTTTTTTTTTTTTTACATTTTCTAAACAAAGCCTTCCGCAGTATAAAGATAGAAATCCACTAAAATAGCCCCAATTCAAGTAACATTAAACATTGACAAATTTAAAGAACTCACCCCATTGGTTGTGTATTTATTGCAATGTGCATTACATCTCTTAAACCCTCATCCTTTACAATACTAATCAGCAGGCTGTGGCAATCCATTATGGATTTGGAATTCACACGATTCGCTTCAGGGCGTCAAGCACCATTTTAAACTTCCAACGTTGCAAAGTGTGTCTGTCGTTTGTATGTATGACAGAAATAGTAATAGTATTGGGCAGTGGTGGCTCAGTGTTTGAGGATCAGGGTTACTGACCAGAAGGTTGGAGGTTCAAGCCCCAGCACCACCAAGATGCCACTGTTTGGCCCTTGAGCAAGGCACTTAACTCCAGGATGCTCTGGGGGGATTGTCCCTGTAATAAGTGCGCTGTAAGTTGCTTTGGATAAAAGCGTCTGCCAAATGCATAAATGTAAATAGTAGTATGGAAGTACTGTATGTCATTCTGAAAAGGACCAATGTCTTGTTCTGCTTTTAGCGCTGGCACTGCCCACATAATGATACTTGAAGTAATCATTAGCTGAAGCTTCGAAAGCTCAGGACCAATGGGTACAATGTTGAAATTATATGAACTTTGAGCGGAGCGTCCACAGACCCTCCACGGAAAACTCGCACATGCTGCACAGCGGTCCATCATCAGTGCCATATCACGTTTGGCTTGTCTGATGAGATGTACTGTATAAGATTTGATGTGCTTCCGGACACATCGCAAATGTTCCGCCCTTTTCCAACCAGTGTTCAGAACTCACAAAGAGCTGAATACAATTTTACAATCTAATGTGAAATTTGGTAAATGCGTTAATTGTGATTAAGAAAAATTGACACATTAAATATTTTTAATTATTGCATGCATTAACGCATTCATTTTGACAGCTCATATTTTTATAAGAAAATAATGCTTGTATTACAGACCCATCTAAATTTACACACTTCCAACATTGTTAGTTTGTGCGGTAGCTCACCTGAAAGAGTGTTGGACTATGGACTCCGAGCCCAGATAAGGACATGAAAATTAAACGAAAGTATAAGTGACAGGAAATGACGTGGTTGCTTCGGTAAATGTGCTTTTGATATTAAATTTGCTTAAAATCGGTTAAATCGGTTAGGTTCAGGTGTTGATTTAGCTTGAGGATGTCTGTATTGTTTACCTCGCATTTAAATGTTTTAACAATATAAGTTAGGTTTAGGCTAAATTTTTAGGTTAGGGAGGTATGTTTTACTCATTAAAAAATCCATCTAATATTCCCCTTAAAAACATGTTTGATTAAAACATAATTTCACTTACTTTTGGCGCCCATGCTTGACATTTCACTGGGAAATGTCATTTACAAAAATTTAACCATTGTCCCAGAAATTTCATGAGATAAAACTGGAAAAAATAACTCATCGACTCTCCTCATCGTTTCCACTTCCATTTATAATGCCAGTTTCTTAATAATGTCACAGACACCCGAGACAGCACATAGAGAATAATCTAATGGATTCATCTGATTCTGATCTCATTACATTTGCAGCAGTGGAAATATGGGTTCTTTACAGAAGACAAGAACTTTGATGACAGATCACAACAAGTTCAAGGTGAGTTACTAAAAGCGGTCTCTTTGTTCTGCATGTCAGAATTAGCAATGCTACCGGTAGTCAAAATAATCTGAGAGTGAGGTATCACCACATGGCATATCTGACCTATAAAAGTTTGACTTTTAATGACAGTGGAAGCAGAATTTTCATTCAAGAGTGTCTGCTGGAGAGTATGTAACAATAGAGTTTCATTTTATTTTACAACGTATTACTGGGATATCATATATTAAGACTGAACTAATTGAAATATACTTTTGTAGATGTGTAGTATTTAATAGGTCATGCTATGAAAAATACTAAAATGCCTTGATCTTTTGAAATAAAAGTGTTTAACGTTTGCACACTGTAACTTTCAGAATTCAAAACTCACTAACCGATAGTGTCATTAAAATGTGAGATGATTATTATATGAGGTTTTTAAGGGTAAAGCTTTATTGAGTTTTAAATCAACAAAACCGACCTTCCTACCCTAAACCTTAATCCTAAACCTAACTGGAAAAGCAAATGGGAAATGAAAAACAAAATTGCTGAAGCAACCATGTAATTTAGTGGTGTTTCTATGACAATTTCGGCTCGTGTCAACTCATGTATTACTCACAGTCCTTTGCATTGCAAGTGCAACGGTCTATCAGTAAAACTGTATCGCCTTAAAAGTCATGCACTATAGTAAAAGTGTTTTAATGTCATAATACAGCATTGTGTTACATCGTGATTTGTGTAAAAGTGAATAAAATTAATTGTTGCACTGCCTCTAATGTTCATTTCACCAGGAAACTACCGCCATACGCACAACGATAGACAGACACTTTGACAGGCTTGCAAAAGGGCTGAAAGAAGATGGAAGAAAGACAAGCTCCAGATCTTGTATGAAATGTTAAAGGAATCCCTATCTCAGTAACAGAAAGCAGTCAGATCGGCTAAGTCTATATACTTATCTGATCTTATTGATAAAATTGCCACAGACCTAGAACTCCTAGAGTCCTAGAGTCAACAGATATGTGTGAAAGCTTCTGTCAATTCTTTGTTGATAAGATATGGAAAATTAGACAAAATATTAGTCCAACATCCTATGGTCCTGCTGTGTATTGAAACTGTATTGGTATTTTTAGCCATTTCAATTCGGTTTCCTTTCCGTTTTTACAGGAGATTTTTTCGTAACAACTTAAGCCAATGGAGTCTCCATGCAATGTCATCCCCCCCATGTTTTCTTAAACAAGTTTTTGATGTGGTTGGGCCCACTCTTCTAGTTGTATCAATAGGTGCCTGGAATCAGGAATTGTACCTGACTGTTTGAAACATGCCACTGTTAAACCCCTTTTAAAAAATCTGAATCTACAATAATATCTAATTTTAGGCCATCTCTAATATTACATTTTTATCCAAAATTATGGAGAAAGTGGTTCTTCACCAATTGCAGAGGTTTTTGTTTGATAACAAGATCTTTGATATACACACACACACACACACACACACACATATATATATATTTCAATCAGGTTTTAGAAAATTAATTCGACTGAGATGGCACTTGTAAAGGCTTTAAATTATGTCTTAATAGCCACTGATTCTGGTGACCAGGCTGTCCTGGTTCTTTTAGATTTAAGTGCTGCATTCGATACTGTTGACCATGAACTGCCCTTAGTTGGTTCCAATCATATATTAAAAATCGAGTTTAGCTCCCCTGACTTGTGGGTGTCCCCCAAGGCTCTATTTTGGCCCCCATACTTTTTTCTCTTTATATGCTTCCCTTAGGCTCAATTAAAAAAAAAAAAACATGGCTTGAATTATCACTGCTATTCGGATGATGCACAAATTGTTCTGCCCCTGAAGCATAAAAATGGCTTAGAATCTGTCTGATGTTAAAGGCCTGGATGTCTTAAAATTTCTTACATTTAAATGAAAGTAAAACTGAAATCATTGTGTTTGGCTCTTCAGAAGCCCATAAAACTTCTTATTTAAAATTTGGTGTCTTATAAAACTTTTGAGGTCTTTTTTGATAGTGCCCTTAAATTTGACAAGTAAATTAACTCAGTTGTAAAATCCAGTTTTTATCAACTAAGACTACTTGTCATAGTGAAGTCCTTTCTGTCCATCAAGCACTTCAAAACCTCTAGACTGGACTATTGTAATTCCCTATATTTGGAAATAAACAATTCTTCCATATCTAGATTACAGCACCTAAACTTTGGAAAAGCTTAACGACTTCTATCAGAACTGCTCCAACACAACATGTTTTTTAAAAACGCATCTTTTCTCTCTAGCCTACAATTTGTGATGGTCTCTGTTGTTTGTTATTTTATGTATTTTTGGTATATATTACTATGTTTTATTGTATTTAAAAAGTTCTTGCAAATACATTGTACAGCACATTGGTCAACTGTTGTTGTTTTTTAAATTGTGCTATATAAATACAATTGAATTGAATGAGCCAAAAATGCAAGCCTAGGTATAGTAACGTGTTTACATGAGACCAGGTAGGAAAAAATGTATGGCACCTTTAACATTCAAGAATGTTCAACCAGAGTCTCAACCAGTTTATCAAACATGGCATTCTGATGAAATCCTTAGGCAATATGATCACATTTATTATCATATAAAAATAATATACATGGGAAGCGTTACACACATAAGACAAACAGACAGGACACAATAAGGCCCATCCCACCATGCAATACAGCTGCCTAAGCAAAATAATACTGTTTGAAAAAAGGGTGGCCCTTAATGTGGTACAGGCATATACACAACATTTCCAGCTCAAAGACATGACAACACAATACATTCTGTAAAAACACGTAAGAATACACATGCAAGCACTAGATTTTAAAATGACACATGGTGACTTTTTTCATCAGAAACATCTAAAAATAGAACATTTAGCTTCTCTTATCAACATAAAGATTTTGTTTTTGCAATACTTAATATTTAAAAAGAAATCTATACACACATACATATTATATATATATATATATATATATATATATATATATATATATATATATATATTTAAACTTTATAAGCAAGGCATATTGTGTTTCCACTTTAAGGTTAAACAGTACGATTGTCATATTTGTTTACATGGCTGTGGCAGGGCGGAGGGCGGGGCCGGGTCGTGATTATACACACCCGGTCCCTTATCAGGATAATTAAGCCTCTGAGAGGGATAAAGGCCGATGGCAGATGGTGGTGCGATGAGAGAGAGATAGTTTACGGACATGTCCATCATGTGTGTGTGTTTGTCTTTTTAAGTTTATCATTAAAATATTATTTATATTGCCAAGCCGGTTCTCGCCTCCTCCTTTCCATTGAACGACTTTATCCCACTCAGAGGCTTAATTAGCCTGATAAGGGACCGGGTGTGTATAATCACGACCCGGCCCCGCCCTCCGCCCTGTCACAATGGCTTTAGTTCCTCTTTTTTGTTTGGAGTTTTGACTACGAGGAACAATAAAATCAAACAATTTGTCCTTTTCTTGTTTGGTACAGTAGGGGAGACTGAGATTTTAGATTCTAGATAATTCAAAGGCTTCAAAACTTTAGACAGAAGAAAAATAGTGGAATAAAATCATCTTATTGTTGAAAATATCACAAACCTTTTCTCAGGCAGAGAGTATTATATGAATCATGTGCTGAATTCATCTTATCTCTCTATCATATTTGTGACTGAAGAAATGTTATGTGTTCAAATTGCCCCCGGTCTCCCCTACTTTCAGGTCTTTTCTTATACTAAGATACAATAGTGTTTTGAAAGCTGGTATGTGCATTAGCAATTGGGTCAGTGAGACATTTAAAAGCAGCAATTTTCTTGCATCTAAACCCGACTTCTGAGAAGTTGTGCTATCTGTAACTCATGTTTCTTCATTTACACTTTTCGCTCCACCATTTTCAAAGCTGAATTCAGTGCCCTTACAAGACAACATAGTACAGTTTACTTGCGAAGAAGTCCTTAATAATGTGAGAAAAAATATGTACTGTTTTTTTTCATCTCATTAAGTTGGAATTTGATTGTCCTTGTCATTTTGCAGTGTAATGATTGTCTAGACAACGCCAACTGGAACAGCTTCCTGTCGAGACATGTAGTGACCTTGGAAGGCCAGAGGTCAAATACATGGTAGTGTTACTTGGTAATGTGGGATTACAAGGGAAATTGCATCCCTGTTATAGAAAGGAAGAGACAGAAGAGGAAGAGACAGAGGGAGAAAAAGAGGGGGGTGTTGGTAGCAGCTGAACTAATGGTGGAAAGTTTGACCTCAGAGTTGAGGAAGGCAGACAGGGGCACGTGGGACACCAGTGTAGGGCTTCCAGAGTTTATGAGGGAGTCGATCTTCTCTGCTTCTTTACTGCAGGCTTCAATCTGTGGATACACAGAAGACAGAAACATATATTTTAGCTGCACTAACTCTGGCGCTGAAGAAATAGGGCAGTAAGTCCTTGTAGACAGCTTTAATATTTTTAGGAAAATGTGAGGAACATCTGGAGCATGATGCAACCGCATGAAACCATGCACTAGGGAATGAAGGGGGTGGAGACCTTTCTCAGCATGCTAGTGACTTAATTTGTTGGCTTGTCTGGGAATAAAGACAATAAACTAAACTACTGTTTTTTACAGAGTGTAATTAATTGTTTGATGACTAATGGGCACATTGATCATCATTTCATAGAAATATATTGTAACACAGAGCTATAATTCTACAAATTATTTTAAATGTCTTACAATAACAAGGAAAATCTTTGTTTTGATTAGCAATTTTCGGTGCCACTACTTTGAATGTACTTATATTAAAAAGCTAAGCATTTGATGCAATGTACATTTTGGGTACATGTACATGCAGGTACTTTAAATGTAAGAGCAGCATCTATGTACACAATAGGTACATTGTATCAAAAGCTTATTTTTTTTTATTACAGAGTAGTTAAAGACACCATGTTTAAAGTGGTATACCAAGTATACAAATTTTCTTTAGTAGTAATCAGCAAAAAAATAGAAATCTTCCTTGTCCATCACACACAGTACACATCTCCATCTGATTTTTAAAGTGTGAAAGCAACATGTTAACATATGGTGTGCTCTAAGGATGGTGAAGAAAATATGGTGCTGAAACGTGCAGTCAATTATTTTGCTGTACAGTGACATCATTGGCTTTCCTCTTCTAACTTACTAAAACACAATGGAATAAATGAATACTGCAAGTACAGATGGTGCATCTAAGCATAACTTTTTTTTCCAATGTTATTGGTGCATGTAAATGCTCCACGCTGCAACTAATAATGAAACTATAATTAAAATCATTCAAATACATTACATCATAAAGCATTTATGCATTCATTAAGCATTTCTGTAATTAATCATGTAATGTAATTAATTTGAACAGCAATGCATTTCACTGATCTCTGCATCACCTTGGTCAAAGGATGGAATACATTCTTAAAATGGAATACATAGTCTATCAATTAATTGCCAACAAAAGCCTTCATCAGCCAAATAACAAAGGACAATATATCTGTATTCACTTCCTCAGTTAATTCAGGATGGACTTCAAATACTTTTAGTCATTAATCTTAAAGTTCATAAAAGATCTTTTTGTTTAAACATTGGCCCCTAACATTTTCTTAGATTACTAATTTTAAACAATGACTTGTACTACACAAAATTAACTAATATTGGCATTATATTCATGCTGTTAGCCAGAGGGGAACTGGTTAACCAGAGGGGAACTGTTAGCCACTCTTGCAGGCTCACTGCAAGAGTGAGCCTGGTTTCTCATAAGGTTATTTTTCTATATTTTCTATATACATCTTCTGGAGTTTTGTGTTCCTTGCTACAGTCGCCTTTAGCCTGCTCACTGGTGGTCTAAATACAAATAGTATTTACTAATTTATTTATTTATTTTAAGGCACAATTTACAATCATGTTGTTTAGCAAACGGCACAATTATGACTCTAAGACATTACTATATTCTAGCTTCTTTTTCTGTTAATGCAAAATTTTCTGCTTTGAAATGATACATGTTGTGAAAAGCGGTATACAAATAAAAATGACTTGACTTTAATTTCTACAATACAAAATGTGTTTTTCCATATCATTAAAAATAAACCTATTATTGGTCTACTTCTGTCTGAGCTATTTTTAATTGTTGGTCTATATACTCATGCGTCAGACGAACACTTTCAGAACATCACACTTTGGTTGCATTGTGTTTCACTAGTTTTCAGCATCTCTTTTGTCAAGTTAAATATAGTTTGAAATGTTGACAGACGTCTCGAGATCCCTGTATTCTGTTGTGCTTGGACCAGCTTTATTTGAGTCTGCTGAAGGCTGTGCTGCCTGTTGCTCTTGATTAAATGTTGAGGCGTGTTGCCTATAAAGCTGGAGCTGACTGCCCCCTACTGTACATCAAGTTTGAATCGCTCCGATGGAAGGACCATTTCATATTTACGTATGGATCTGGGGCATGATTCATTGTGTTAATTGTGCTGCCATGCAAGGTGCTAGCCTGCCATTGGGAGCAACTTGGGGTTCAGTGTCTTGCCCAAGGACACTTCGGCATGTGGAGTCATGTGGGCCGTGAATCGAACCGCCAACCCTGGATTAGTGGCCAACCCGCTCTACCACCTGAGCCACAGCCGCCCTATCCTTATGAGGACTCTCCACAGACATTATTAGACAATAAACCTAACACTCACAAAAACCTTTCTGCATTATTATTATTACATAATGTTTTTTTAAGCGATTTGAATAATGGGGACACTAGAAATGTCCTCATAAACCACATTTATAGCATAATACCCTTGTAATTACCAGTTTGTAACCTAAAAAAAGTCCTTGTAACCACTTAAACCTACACATACACACACACACACACACTCACAAACCTGTAGTGGTGTAGGCTGCTGGTCAACAGGCGCAATGAGGATGATGATCTCAGATTCGATGCTCAGGTAGCCAAAGATGTCACACTGAGGGACAGAGATGTGTAGCCGCAGGATTTTCAGGATGTTGTGCACCATCACAGGCTTGTTCCTGTTCAGCTGAGAACACATACACACACACACACACACACACACACACACACACACACACACACACACACACACACACACACACACACGTACAGTGTTGTAAAACTGAGAAATATGAAAACAGTATGTGCAGTCTCGTTTAATACACTTAAGACTATTTATCTATAATTTTTTAGTAAAATTTTTTCAAGTGGCTAATTTTAAAGATCCCATGAAAATACTTGTGTTCACGTAATACCTGTGTTCACGTATTTCCGTAAGCTGGGATGGGACATTAAATAGACAACAGAATTTTTTTTAGTTCACAGCCACAAACATGTATTTGTTACTTGCTTTTGCTAGTCTGTTTCAGGTGGTGTTAGGGTGAAGTACAGTTTATTTTCATTCTATTGGACTATAATGTACGCTCCGGCATGCATATTTTTGGGCAGTTTATTAGAAAAAGAAAGATTACATTATAAATGTGCATATATATAATATTGTCAACTTTTAGGGGAACACTAGCATATAGACGGCCTCAAAGCTAACAGACACGGACTAAAAACCACAAATCTCCAATGTAGTTTTCATGGGGTCTTTTAAAGGCCTAACAATGGTAAACAGTTTCATGAAAAAAATACCACTGAACAGTTTGTACAAAAACGGAAAACTTTATCAACCATATCCACTGCATTTATTACATGTAACATTTGTTTACTCTTGTGGAGTGAGGCCAGTCCCCATACAATGGATATTTAAAATATTAAACACTACTTAAAGAGCATTGTTAGAGACTAATGTGCTTAGAGATACGGAGTGGGTGATGAAAACCCTTCTGTTAGGGAGTAACAAGCTTTATATGGGAATACCCAGGTGGGGCTTTTACAGTTTATGATCAATTCTGCCACCTGCTGTCTGCAGGGTGTAAATGCAATTGACACATGTCTAAAATCAGAGAACTCTAAACGAGAGAAAAGGAGGGAATGAGTTTGGAGGGCAGAAAAAAGCACAACACGGAGTGAAATATTTACCTTAGCAAAGATATTCATCTGTGCTTTGTTCCAGAGGATCTGTAGCATACCTGCACACACAGGACAGCAGGCGCCTACGAACACACAAAACAATCAAACTGCGTAGCTGCACCTCTACAGCATATAACATTACACTAATGAGTGTGGTAGGAAACAGTTCTAACCAGGTGGTGTGACTGGATTGCAGCCCTCTGTGGAGAGAGGAGGACAGGGCACAGCGTTACACCCTGAGTCGGATGTGAACTCTGACACCACACCGACCGCATGGCAGCGACCCTGATAGTCAACAGCAACGCGGTCTGAAAAAGCTTCACACACTGTACTGTAGGTTTCTCCATTGTGGCCACATACCTCTCTGGGCTTCCTGCAAGCATCCTACAAACAACACATCACACCCATTAGTAGTCTAGAGTAATAAACTAATCTGTGCTCAATATTTAATGACATTTCATTACTGGTGCTGCAGTTTTGTTAAAGCAATCAATATTATTAGAGCATGCCAAAACACCACATAATACATTGAGCTGCTGCTACTTTCATGTCACTTTTTATCACTCTATGCTCACGTTATTTTCACATAAAATAATTTGAACTCAAATCAAATAAACAGCCGTGAAATAAGCTGTTCACATCAGGGTCCTGATGTTTGTATCATCAGAGCAGCGTTCAAGCAGCAGCAATTAGCAAATATATCGATCTTTTAATAATGTGGAGCGGCAATTCATTTTGAACGCTCAGCCAAGAGCTGTCTAGAGTGAACGCTACTTTCAACTTTGGCTGCTTACAAATTAAAATGTAATACTACTTGAGAAAGAACATCTGAACTCAATAAATGCCAAGCATGCTTGGACTGGTCATTCACCACATCACAGACTATGCATGTCATCAAACTTCAAAGCAGAAAATCAGTATCATATGCCACATCATAGAATACTTATTCTACATACAAAACAGAATAGAATTATCTTCTGCTTAACTAGCTATTTTTGCAATAAAAATGTATTTTAACTGGCATTAAATTACTGTGCTAAATATTGTCAAGATTTTAGAAAGGCTGCATTAATTAATATTACCTAGGTGACGTCCCCTGAAAAGGAAAGTTGTTTCAGAGAAGGTTTACAAAACCTAAAAATGTTTTCTTCCTCTTTGAAATACATTAAAATGTACAATAAAACCAGGAACAAGTATTAAAGTAAATAAAGTCAATTTTGATTTCATGTTGTGAATTGAATTCTAGTTTAGGGGAATGAAAATTCTGTTCAAACATTTGTATGACCTTAACTCCCCATTGTAGTGTATTCCTACCTGACAGTGGCCCATGTATGCCAGGGTTTTGCTCCGTAAGTGCAGTAGACACAGATTGGCATGCTCCGTGTTATCTGTGTCACAAACTGGATCCAGCTGGTTGTGGTCACAGCCAGACGGGCGAGTAGCGCACTCGTACTGTGGGCAGGGATACTGTAACAGATCCGTCAAACACACTTGTCGTTTAGGTATGCACCTGTGAACAAATATGATGACAAATATTATGACAAATTGATAGGATATTGGTCTTGGCAGACTAGATCTGGTACGCTGCTGCTGCAGGGCAAGTACAGAGACTTACTACTGCAAGAACATACACAGACATACTGAGTTAAGCATATGGACATGCTGCTACTGCTGTACAATTAGTAAAACACAAGACATGCTGCATCAGGCATGTATGACATGATGATGCACAATTAGACATAAATACAACTGCCATGTAGCAGATCTAGACAAGTGAAGCTGGGTTTCAGAAAAAAAGTGTGCTACAGTGTAACCAGTTTACTTGCAAACTGAGCAAATTAAAAAACACGCCAAAGGACCTATCAACTTATTCCATGTGAGCCAATTAGCTTGTCATTTCACATGTGAGCAAGCTGATTGGCTAACAAAGAACCTATCAGCTTGCTTTCCAGAATTGCATACCTGAACTTAGTCATTAATAATATATATATATATATATATATATATATATATATATATATATATATATATATATATATATATATAATAATTTTGAATAGCTGTTGATGAATAGATGTCATTTCATAATAGCACAATACATTTAATATATATATATATTGTTTTGCCATTTCTTTTCTCTAAACTGTATGTCTGTTAATAAAAAAAAATTCCACAGGAGAGTAACCTCATCCAACCATAAAAAACTGTACTGTGATGGTATCAAATAGTAATACCAATGGTTTTTGATATATGCATGGAACTAAATGATTACTATATTTATGTACCATGGTATTCACGTGGTAATCCAAGGTACTTAAAAGAATACCATGATACTACCATAGTGTATGTTCATAAAAACTTGGCATTGTTATTTTACCATGTCCAAATTGAACATGGTAGTACCATGATACATTTTTCTAAATAAAATAGTGATTAAATGTATGTTAAAGGGTTACTTCACCCAAAAATTGTAATTCTCTCATGATTTACTTACTATTAAGCCATCCCAGATGTGTATGGCTTTCCTTCTTCACAGAACTGAAGTGAAGATTTTGACAAGCACATTTTAACTCTGTTTGTCCATACAATATAAGTAAACAGGTGCCATTAGACTACTGGCTATTTGTGTGTCCAAAAGGCATATTTATGCAGCATAAAAGTAATCCACAAGACTCCAGTCGATCAATGAATGTATTTTGAAGAAAATCTGAAAAAATTAATCAGTAATTAAAACTTTATTAACTTAAAAAAATTGTCTCCTGCCAGCAGACGACGCATCACACTGCTGTCGCATGACTTGAGCGTGATGGTGTGTTCATGTGAGAAGTCGGAAGCATGCTTTGTATACAACAGAGGAACGAATGTCACGTGGGAGCTGGGTCATTTCAACAGAAATGCAATGATTTCTGCCCAGAAGCAACGATTTAATGTTAAAAACGTTTAAATTATCAATTCGATTCTTACATCAACCTATCATAATCATGTGGATTACCTTTATGTTGCCTAAATATGACATTTGGACCATAAAACAGCCAGCAGTCTAATGGAAATAGTATACTTCCATTGTATGGACAAAAAGAGCTGAAATGTGCTTATAAAAATCTTCACTTCGGAAGTAAGTAAGACATACACATCTGGGATGGGTTAAAGGTAAGTCAATCATGAGAGAATTTAAATTTTTGGGTGAACTAAACCTTTTTTTTTTTTTATCAAGATAAAAAAATTCAAATAAAAAAACAGATGGTAAACTATTAAGGTCACAGTTATAAAAACTTAGGACACTAAAGAGACCTTTCTTCTGACTCTGAAAAACAGCAAAAGGGTCCAGGGTCCCTGCTCATCTGCTTGAACATGAATGCTGAATGGAGGCATGAGGACTGCAGATGCGGCCAGGGCAATAAATTGTTTGTACTGTGAGACGCCTAAGACAGCACTACAGGGAGACAAGAAGGACAGCTGATCGTCCTCGCAGTGGCAGACCACATGTAACAACACCTGCACAGGATCGGTACATCCGAATATCACACCTGCGGGACATGTACAGGATGGCAACAACAACTGCCCGAGTTACAGCAGGAATGCACAATCCCTCCATCAGTGCTCAGACTGTCCACAATAGGCTGAGAGAGGCTGGACTGAAGGCTTGTAGGCCTGATGTAAGGCAGATCCTTACCAGACATCACCGGAAACAATGTCGCCTATGGGCACAAACCCACCTTCGCTGGACCAGACAGGACTGGCAAAAAGTGCTCTTCACTGACGAGTCAGGGTTTTGTCTCACCAGGGGTGAGAGTCAGACTTGCGTTTATTGAATGAATGAGCGTTACACAGAGGCCTGTACTCTGGAGCAGGATCGATTTGGAGGTGGATGGTCCATCATGGTCTGGGGTGGTGTGTCACAGCATCATCGGACTGAGTTTATTGTCATTGCAGGCAATCTCAAGGCTCATCCTGACATGATCCTCCAGCATGACAATGCCACCAACCATACTGCTTGTTCTGTGTATGATTTCCTGCAAGACAGAAATGTCAGTGTTCTGCCATGGCCAGCTAAGAGCCCGCATCTCAATAACATTGAGCACGTCTGGGACCTGTTGGATTAGAGGGTGAGGGCTAGGGCCATTCCCCCCAGAAATGTCCAGGAACTTGCAAGTGCCTTGGAAGTGTGGGGTAACATCTCATAGCAAGAACTGGCAAATATGTGCAGGCCATGAATAGGAGATGCACTGCATATATATTATGTATATATAATATTCTATAAAAAAATTTTTTTATATTTTTGTGTTGTGTAAAAATTAATTCCAGATAAGTTTCTTAAATACACCATGCATAGGCCAACAGTAAATACTCAATGCAAATAATATGGGCATGTTTGTCCTTCAAATCTGTCTTTGGAAACCAGACATGGTAATTTATTTCTATGTACTGATGTTACCATTATAAAAGTAACTAAGGTGTTTAACATCAAGGTTCATCATTTTACCATCTTGTTTACAAAGGAACAAATGAAGGTGAAAAGTCTTCCTTTGAAAAGCGGGCCAAGGAGGTGTTGCGCAACTTGCATTGCTATGTGTTACATAAGACAGATGTCAAACAGCACTTGTCGTAGAAGGGAGATTAACAAAAAGACCCTCAATTGATGTTTGAGTCATTTTACTATTTACTAGCATGAAAGAAAAAGATGAATACAATTTCAAATCATGAAAATATGGCCTAAACAGTTGCTCTTCAGTAATATTGATATGTGCCTTATTAAGCAGCACTAATAAACAAACTGTGTGTACAACTGGCCATAAAATGTTGTTGTAACCAACTTCACACATACATCGTCTAGGTTACGGATGTAACCTCCGTTCCCTGATGGAGGGAACGAGACGTTGTGTTGGAGAAGCGACACTAGGGGTCTCTCTTGAGCGCCGAACATGCCTCTGATTCATTGAAAAAAGGCCAATGAGAAGTTGGCAGTCAGTATTTGCATACCCCACCCCATACATACGGGTATAAAGGCGAGGCAAATACTAGAGTTCATTCAGGATTTTTCTGAGGAGCCGGAAATGGTTCTGGCCACTACAGCGGTTCGGCTCAGCGACGTGGCCGGGAAGACACAACGTCTCGTTCCCTCCATCAGGGAACGGAGGTTACATCCGTAACCTAGACGTTCCCCGTCTGTCGCTCTCTCCACGTTGTGTCGGAGAAGCGACACTAGGGGTCCAATTTAAATCCGCCATGCGCTGAGCCGTGTACGTGTTCTGCTGACACAGGAGCAGGCAGGTATTTGTTACGTGCCAAACGACCAGCTGTGCCAGGGCACGTACCCTTCCCCAATGCCCCAGAAAAGTAGTCGGGATCCTTTTGGTTACCCTAGGCAGGGGAACAAGGTGATGCTTGCCAACCTGGGAACGGGCCAAGCCTGGCTGGGCCTCTTTTCTCTCGATGTTTCTTGCATAGAGCAATAGACAGCCGGGGCCCTTACACGCATTGAGGGAAGGGGGTCTTACCCAGTTTCCCCTATTTTCAGGGGGGGAAAGACCCGCGGAGACCACCCCTGCCCAACTGGGGAGGTATGGTGGTGAATACATCACATGTGTTCTTAGGCGACACGTGGAAGTGGCGCGGTGGCAGATCCAGCCTCAGCGAGGGTGGAGTTGCTACACACGGCGACCGGCGACCCGACCCTCTTGATGGAAGCGAGCGCGATCAGCAGTGCCGTCTTAAGGGAGAGGGCCCTGAGTCCAACTGATTCTAGCGGCTCGAAGGGAGGTCTCTGGAGGCCCGCGAGGACTACCGAGAGGTCCCAGGAGGGGGACAGGCTTGGCCGGGAGGGATTTAACCTCCGGGCGCCTCTTAGAAACCTGATGATTAAGTCGTGCTTACCAAGAGACTTACCGTCTACTGCGTTGTGGTGAGCCGCGATAGCAGCGACATACACCTTTAGGGTGGAAGGGGACAGCCTCCTCTCCAGCCTCTCCTGCAGGAATAAGAGCACTGACCTAACTGCGCACCTCTGTGGGTCTTCGGCCCTGGAAGAACACCAATCTGCGAACAGGCGCCACTTCTGGGCGTAAAGCTGCCTGGTAGAAGGGGCTCTGGCTTGGTTGATCGTGTCTATGACGGTAGATGGTAGACCGGCTAGATCTTCCGCGTCCCGTCCAGGGACCAGACGTGGAATTTCCAGAGGTCTGGATGCGGATGCCAGAGCGTGCCCTGCCCCTGAGAAAGAAGGTCCTTCCTCAGGGGAATTCGCCAGGGAGGGGCTGTCGCGAGGAGCACGAGGTCCGAGAACCAGGCCCGGTTGGGCCAGTAGGGAGCCACTAGTGTGACTTGTTCCTCGTCCTCCCTGACCTTGCACAGTGCAAGAAGGCTCACTGGGAGAAAAGCATACTTGCGTAGCCCCGCGGGCCAGCTGTGCGCCAGCGCGTCTGTCCCAAGGGGAGCCTCTGTTCGGCCGTACCAGAGCGGGCAGTGGGAGGTCTCTCGGGAGGCAAGCAGGTCTACCTGGGCTCTGCCGAACCGTTCCCAAATCAGCTGGACCGACTGGGGGTGGAGCCTCCACTCTCCACTGGGTAAGCTCTGTCGTGACAGTGCGTCCGCTACCACATTGAGCTTGCCGGAGTCGCTGCTGGCTCCAAAGAAGGAGACGACGGGCGAGTCGTGACATGTGGCGGGAGCGTACGCCGCCTTGGCGATTTATGTATGCTACCGCAGTGGTGCTGTCTGACCTAATTAGGACGTGTTTGTCTTGAATTAATGGGAGAAACCGCCGCAGGGCAAAGAAGACAGTCAACAACTCTAGGCAATTGATATGCCAGCCCAGCGGGGCCCCTCTCCAACGGCCCGCGGCTGCGTGCCCTTTGCACACGGCGCCCCAACCCAATCTGGAGGCGTCGGTAGTGACCAGGATGCGTCGGGACACCTGCTGCAGGGGCACTCCTGCCCGTAGAAAGCAGAGGTCTGTCCAGGGTTGTAGTGTTTTTCGGCAGGCGTGGGTGATCGTCACACAGTGCGTGCCGTGGCGCCATGCTCATCTCGGGACTCGAGTCTGAAGCCAGTGCTGAATCGGTCTCATATGCATGAACCCCAGCGGCGTGGTCGCGGCGGAGGATGCTATATGCCCCAGGAGCCTCTGGAAGAGTTTTAAAGGGACCGTTGTGCCTGGCCTGAATTTGGCGAGGCATTTCAGCACCGACTGCGCACGCTCGTTGGTGAGACGTGCGGACATTGAGACTGAGTCTAACTCCATGCCGAGAAAGGAGATGCTCTGGACCGGGGTGAGCTTGCTCTTTTCTCGGTTGACCTGAAGCCCCAAGCGGCTGAGGTGCCTGAGCACCTGGTCTCTGTGAGCGCATAGTAACTCTCGGAAGTGGGCCAATATGAGCCCGTCGTCGAGGTAGTTGAGTATGCGGATGCCGGCTTCTCGGAGCGGGGCAAGAGCTGCCTATGCGACTTTCGTGAAGACGCGAGGGGACAGAGACATGTAGAAGGGAAGGACTTTGTACTGGAATGCCTGGCCGTCGAACGCGAACCGTAGAAAAGGTTGGTGTCACGGCAAGATTGAGACGTGGAAGTACGCGTCCTTCAGGTCTACCGCTGCGAACCAAATCTAGGTGTTGGACGCTTGTCAAGATGCATTTGTGCGTGAGCATTTTGAACGGGAGTTTGAGCAGCGCTCGATTGAAAACTCGGAGGTCCAAGATTGGCCGTAAGCCGCTGCCTTTCTTGGGTACAATGAAGGGCTGTAGAAACCTTTCTTCATTTCGGTTGGAGGGACAGGCTCTATCGCGTCTTTGAGTAAGAGAGTAGCGATCTCCACGCGCAGAAATTTGGCATGTTGGCCGTGCACTGCGGTAAAGCGGGCACCCGTGAAGGGGGGCGGGGGCCTGGCAAACTGAATTGCGTAACCGAGTCGGATGGTCCGGGCCAGCCAGCGAGACGGGTTGGGAAGTGAAAGCCACGCATCCAATCTCCGTGCTAGGGGCACCAAAGGGACGGTTATTTTTGACGTACCCGGCGGGGCATTGCAGCGGGGTGGAGCAGGTAGTACGCCGTCGGGAGGCGCGGACGCGTCCCGAGGCTCTGGTGCTGAGAAAAGACTCAAAGCACTTACCTTGCTCCGGACATCCGGCAGGGGGCGGGTTGGTGACTGAGGAGGAGGTCCTTTAGTGGCATCCTCTGGACTCATCAGAACCGGCCGGCCGGGGAACAGTCGTGGGGCTGAAGGCGGACCTGGGGCCGCGTTCAGCGTGCCGGGACTGTTGAGGCCTGGCGGCAGAGTGCCGTGAGAACGGCATTTGTGGGCCAGGTGACCCAGAGATTCTCCTCCTGGCCCTCCACCGGGGAACGGAGTGGTCTTACCAGCTCCGGAGCTAACGTCTCAGTCTCTGGGTCGGTCATCTCAGGAGCGCCTGGGAGCCTTCCGGGTCCTCGAGGGGGTCCGTGAGATGAGGGGGCGTCCATCTTCTGCGGGGAGCTCGACGCCAGGGCGGACAGCTGGGCCCATGTTTGTTGAGGCGGAGCACCGCTTTTCTTTCTTTCTTGAAAGTCGCAGGAGGACGCCCTCGGCGAGCAGACAGGGCATGGCCCCTGGCGGCACGTTTGCGGCAGGGCAGGATGTGTGAAATAGCCTCCATCTGTTTCTTCACCACTGAGGGCTGCTGGGTAGAGTCGTCAGGTGGTGTCGCCGAATGGACGGAGCTGGGAGACGGGAGCGTTTGAGAAAGCGCGCTTTGTCTACCTCCTCTACTGCGACCAGGTCCAGTCCATGTGTTGAGTTTCCGGACCACAAGAGGGGGGGCCATCGCGTGTTCGAGTGCAGTTCCTGCAGCACGTCAAGAACAGGACTACCCAAGTGCACATTTTTGGAGCCTTGACCCGGTGGACTGCAGGGGGGCCATGGCGTGCAGGGGAGTGGTCTGGGACAGCTCTACCGCCCGAGGGTAGTGAGGCGGAGGAGCGAGGAAGCTTGGCTTGCTCAGCTCGTCATGCACGTCGGGAAGAAAGGAACTGGGGGTGGGCGCGGCTGTGGCGGCGCACATGCCCGTGGAACCAAACAAGTAGCCGTGAGGGGAGGGGGCGGGATTTTCGGTCCAACCTCGCTTCGCTGTACCCAGGGGAAGCATATCGGACCTCTGTGCATCAGGCTCAGACTGGGCGCGCAGACCCGAAGGTGGCAGCGCAGACGAGTCATCAGCATCAGACGCCGCTGTAACGCTCTCCGATGCAGCGGTGATTATCGTCATCCAATCCCGGGAGCTCAAGGGACCGGCAGGCCGGCCGTGAAGCGGGCCGCACTCATCCCGAGCAGATGCTGGGGAGGCGGGTGGTTCGCGGGGGGGGGTACCCGGCGAACACAGCCCGTCTTTATCCCCAAATCACCTTCATCGCCCGCGGCACCTGCCCCAATCCCGTGGGAAAGAGGCGAGGCGCGGGGGGCGGCTGAAGTGGCTTTCTCTCATGACAAAAGAAAGCCTATGACCGCAATGCTGCAACAGCTATGTTCTCGCACTGAGAACATAACCTTACTGGAGAGAAAATGCTCATCCCGAGCTCGGACGGAAGCCAGCAAGCGTACCGGGGAGGCGGGAGGCTCGCGGGGGGGTACCCGGCGAACACAGCCCGTCTTTATCCCCAAATCACCTTCATCGCCCGCAGCGCCTGCCCCAATCCCGTGGGAAAGAGGCGAGGCGCGGGGGGCGACTGAAGTGGCTTTCTCTCACTACAAGAAAAAGCCTATGACCGCAATGCTGTCATGGCTATGTTCTCGCACTGAAAACATAGACCATTCATAAAAACGCTGCCTGCGTGTAATCGCAACCCAGGTACGCCAGGCAGTTTTTATGACCTTAGGAGGTGGGGAGAAATCGACCGCATCGGGAAACTACACAGAGGCGGAAACACGTCTTTAAAAAGACGCGTCCTGAAAAGGACGTTCAACACCGCTGTGTATTGCTCTTTTAGAGAAAATCACTCTCTTAAACAACTCTCTTAGAGTTGGGTTTCTGCACTGTCGAAGCGCCCAGGGGCAATTGCACTGCCGTGGAAGAAGGAGAAATCGCCGCTGTAATGCGCCCTCAATCCAACAGCATGCAGAGCGTCAGAGGAATACAGGAACTGGTATGATCTCACGCGAACAGCATGCACAACCATCGGCTCCGAAGAAAATTTCTGAATGAACTCTAGTATTTGCCTCGCCTTTATACCCATATGTCCAGGGGCGGGGTATGCAAATACTGACTGCCAACTTCTCATTGGCCTTTTTTCAATGGATCAGAGGCATATTCGGCGCTCAAGAGAGACCCCTAGTGTCGCTTCTCCGATACAACGTGGAGAGAGCGACAGAAGGAGAACTTGTGTTTCCATTGCTTCAATCACACTAATTGTGAAACCCATATGTTCACATGTGGCGAATGTCTGGAGTCAGCCAATGTTAAATTGGGCCTGTGATATAAGACTGATCCCTTTAGGCCACAAAGTCTAATCAAATGGCAGGGTGATTTCAGAGGAAGGGTTACATAAACAGGGTCCCCCCACAGTCCTCCTCCAGGCAGAAACTGCGAGACACCTGAACAAACAATGAGTCTAGATGGTCCAAGATAATTTGGGGGGGAAGTCTACAGACAAAGTCGGGATTTAAGCAAAAAGATGTAGTGAAGCTAGTAGGTGAAAAATCGAAATTGATATCCAGACCCCTGATATTCCTTGTTGACAATCTGCAAGTTCAGATTGTAATGCTTGAAGAACTAAGGTTTTAAAGGAATATCTAGGGCCAAATACAACCAGAATATAATTTGGATTCATCCCCCCAGTTTGTAAAAATGAACAGAAAACACAAATGGATGCACTTACAGAGGAAGCCTAGCGTGCAATTGGACCAGAAGCTCAGAAATTTGAAGTTTGTACTTTTGGTAAAGCTTTGACATTTTGAGTACAGCACCATTTGAGGTGGTACTACTTTTCCTGTGGATGAACTTCTGGTTATGCATTACCAACATAATTGCTGTAGGTAAAGTTTGCTTCATATTAAAAGTGCTTTATGGACAGTTATGTTATGTCCTTTCCTGGTGTTCTCATGCAAATACCTTTTGAAAGTAATCTGGTTTACTATTTTGACTGGTTGTTACATGATATAAAAGATTGGATATATCTTTGCACAGACAAGGTTGGTAAACAACTCTTTCACACAAGTCTCATTCTAACATGTGTAGATATCAGCCTGATCTCATGAAATTGACATGACAATGGAAGCATGTTTACAAACCTAAATTACATGCTCCATTACAGGTTTTACTGCAGTTTCCAAGTTAAATGTCCAGCAGGGGGCACCAAACGTGAGTGAAATTATGTTCTAATCAGACGAGATTTTTAGGGTGAATATTAGATGGATTTTTGAATGAGTAAAACGTACCTTCCTTACATAAAACTTTAACCTAAACTTAAATGAGAGGCAAAAAAACCTTCTTTATCCTAAATCAACACCTAAACTTAACCACTAGCATTTTAAAAGCAAATTTGACATTAAAAGTAAATTTACTGATGCAACCACATAATTTAAAGTCACTTCTATAAAATTTTGCTTCCCATTCACTTCATTTCGAGTGTCTTTGGATGGGCTCAAGTCCAAAGTCCAGCATTCTTTCAAGTTGCAATCATGGTGGAATAAGTGTGTAATAGTAGGTAGGTCTATAATACAAGCGTTACATGTAATTTTTTCAAATTATGCGTTAGAGTAAAAGTGTTTTGATATAATTACATAGCAGGGTGTAAGTAAAGTAGGTAAACGAGCAAATAAATGTGTTTATAAAGTCATTATCAGCTGTTGCATTCATGATTTGTGTGAAAGCGAATGAAATGCAGAGTTGTTGTAGCGCTTCTACTGTTCATTTCACCAAGAAACTGCTGCAAAATATAGAAATACGCACGTAAAACTCAGTTTGCAAAAATGTAGTTATAGTAATGTTCATTCTGTGAGAGAAGGTTTGTAAAAGTTATTGAAATTTTATATTATTTATTCAAATGCCTCTTAGGCTTCCAACTTTTTTACAAACTTAGCAAAGAGGCAAAATTATTTGTTGTGGTTATCGACAGCAATCCACAAATCCCATAATGTTCATTTAACTTGGTTTGGCCACAGTATAGCTCTACAACATAAACTTAATGAAACATGCTCATGGCCAAGAAAAATCTTCTCTTTGTTAATGTAGAAATTATATTAATGTGAATAAACTCTTTGATTAACCATCTGCTTTTGATTAAGAAGGAAATTAATGTTCTGAAGGTTCAAACCTTTGGTTCCTTTGACAGGGGTTTGGTGAGCAGGGATCGATGCTTCTGCAGGACCCAAAAACAAAATGATCGTCTCGGAAGCCGACACAGCGTGCAACACAAGCACTGGGGTATGTGCGTCCATTACGTGCACAAACAGGCACAAAATGATCAGCACAGCCGCAAGGAAGCCCTGATGGGGAGTGAAAAAAGAATAATATGTACGAAAAGGCGTCAATATTCAATATGATTTTTATGACTAGAAATATGTCATTTGTTACAAACGTGATACATTATGTCCCATTTTGAGTGATGCCATACATAAAATAGGTACTGTAAAAGGGTATGGCATAAAATACTCTTGAGAAGTTGACATGTGCTGGGGTGTGACATGCTATGCTCCATCTAAAACAATTTTAAACAGCATTTTTCTTTTTATCCAACTTTACTTGTATAGCACTTGACACAATAAAAATGGTTTCAAAGCAACGTTAACAAGAAAACCATATCTTAATGACTAAATGCCCCCTTTAGCAT
Source organism: Xyrauchen texanus (assembly GCF_025860055.1). Lineage (NCBI taxonomy): Eukaryota > Metazoa > Chordata > Actinopteri > Cypriniformes > Catostomidae > Xyrauchen > Xyrauchen texanus. The sequence continues at coordinate 22,908,155 of NC_068316.1, read as the reverse complement.
GCAAAAAGTGACTCATGCATCATTTATGACCTCAGATTGATTACATAGAGACAACATATTATATTTGTTCTTTGTCACACCGCAGAACTACTTTATAAAAAAGTGAAGGCAAAAGGTGTTTAAAAATTTTGAAAAACGGAAACATTCATACTTTATACATTTTAACCAAAATGTTGATAAAAGGAAAAGGTCAATGTATATGTCATGCGTCAACTACCTAAAAACAAACTTAAACACACACCTGTGAATAGGCGTCGATCCTCATTAGAGCTGTCTGACCTGAGACACTGGCGAGCAGAGCAGATGGTTTCTCCAGCGAAGCAGGAACAGGGGTGGCAGTCTACCCGGAAGGACGTACCATGATCTGCACAGTAAAATCATTACATCACATTTATTAGTCAAATGCTAATTGGATAGCTCATTCACATTAGGATATTTACTCTACCATTGTGATATGACTTAGGAACTGTAAAAATCCTTGTGAAATTAGTATATCTTCCGTATTTAGCACATTCAAAGCGGGCCTAATCCAGATTGCTTGACACAACTCTAAAAAAAAAAGAGCACATCTGTCTAAAATAAGCCCTAGATGGCCGACCCCTTTAGAATTGGAGCAAAAATAAACATAGACATAATGGTTTTTATACTGTACAAACTATATATTCTATCTCCTACCCCTACCCCTACCCCTAAACCTAACCCTCACAGAATTTGCATTTGCAGAATTTTCTGCATTTTTAAATTTTCAAAAAACATAATTTTGTATGATTTATAAGCTGTTTTCCTCATGGGGACCGACAAAATGTCCCCACAAGGTCAAACATTTAGGGTTTTACTATCCTTATGGGGAAAGTTGGTCCACACAAAGTGACACACGTACACACACACACGAACACACACACACGCACACAAACACACACGCACACACACACACACACACTAGGGCTGTCAATTTAATGAGTAATTCAGTGAGATTAATTTTATAAAAAATAACGTGTTAAAAAATTTAAGCAATTAATCGCAATGCCCCGGGCGCAATACAGGTGAAGAAAACAACCCTTCAGCAGACAGCACAACACAAACATGAGTTATGTTCTTGCGTTCAAAACAGGGCTGGACTGGAAGAGAAATCGGCCTGGGATTTTACATGGCAACTAGCACAAAACCTTTCTGCATATCACGGCACCGTTTTGTGGTCCGTTCTGCATAACGCGGCGGCTCATTTTAGCTTATCGTGGGCCATTTGGCCCGTTTCGCGGCCGACACACCGGCCCGCTCAGTTATCCCGATGGCTAATCCGCCCCTGATTGGCCACAAAGTGCGTTGGCCCACCGGGAAAATGCCCGGTATGCCAGATTACCAGTCCAGCCCTGGTTCAAAACACTTGATGGAGTGCAAATTCAAACTAAGGGATCTCAAGATGTGTTCTAAGTATTAAACTATATTTAACTTGACACAGTGACCTAAACATTTTATGTTTATGACGCAACACACCCGAGACGCTACACAAGCATGTCTGACGCAGGTGTAGATTGATGGGCTCTTAAACAAGCCCTCATAAAAAATCTCCAACTGATTGACAAATTCACTTGTGAAATGGATTGCTGTGAACTGTGTGTCAATGATTGACTTATTATCAATAATATGGTTGTAAACAATACATTGTATTCTAAAGCAGCTTTTTGTATTGTCTTATCAATGATGAACTCTTCTGCTACAAGAATGTAATACATTTTAATTATCTGAATATTTTTTTATTTTATATATATATATATAAATCTTTTGATCTAAAAGCTTATGCTTAAATGTTTGAAATTAGCTTTGTAGACAAAAATATAATTGTGCAATCATATTAATTTATTTCATTATAAAAACTAATATTTAATTAAAATAAAAAAAGATTTTGGAATGGATGACTTGGACCAAATAATAAAGAAAAGCAGCCAATAAGTGCCCAACATATAGATGGGAACTCCTTCAATACTGTTTAAAAAGCATCCAAGGGTGAAACCTCAAGAAGTTGGTTGAGAAAATGTCAAGAGTTCATGTCTGCAAATTCTAGGCAAAGGGTGACTACTTTGAAGATGATAAAATATAACACAGTTTTGATTTATTTGGATTTTGATTAGTCACAACATAATTCCTATAGTTCCATTAATTCCATAGTTTTGATGACTTTACTATTATTCTAAAATGTGAAGAAAAGAATTATAAGAATAAGTGTTTCAAAACCTTTGACCAGAAGTGTGTGTGTGTGTGAGATTATTCTATTGAGAGTTTAGGTTTGATATTATTTATGCAGCAACGAACCAATAGGTGGCAGTGTCCACATTAAACATGACAGTCCACAGCTATTACATTTCTAAGGATGATGTCTAATTACATGTAATTTGACTGAGTTTGTGTTGAAAAATTAGACTCATACTTAAATTTTATTTGCAACATTTTTAGCTGGATATAAAAACAAAGGAAGTAAATTCTTCTTTTACACTTCTTGTTCAATCGAGTGTATCAATCTTTTCTGCAATATTCTAGCAGATGCATCACAGATATGGGGGCAATGAATAGAACGAGACATAACAAAAAACAGATTTCTTTTGTAGGTAATTCATTTAATGCAATCAATAGAAATGTGCAAGACTTCAAAGTTTTAATTGAGGTAATTATTTAATTTAACGATAACAAACAGCCCCATTTTCCTTTTATTTTTACAACAAGTAAAATTTTATGCAACAGCTGTTGGAAATGTATAAAACCTTTTGGCAGAAATTAGCTTTGCAACTTAACAACTTGGAAATAATATTGTATTGTATTGAAGCACACAAGGTTCTTACTTTTTCTTTGTCCTCCAATCAAACAGGTCTTGGTGGTGTCAAAGCATGGCATTTCGGCACAGTTCTCCAGACGGCCACTTTGACCGCAGGTGCAAACTTCAAAGCAGCCCACCTCCACGTTCCGAGTGGGCACTTGGATACGGGCATCCATAGGGACGAGAAACTCAGAAGCTTCTCCTAGTTTACACCCTAGAAGACATGAAAAATAGCCTTGAGAAATTTGCAGTGCAGTTTGTATATATTGTAACGATATAATAATTCTGTACGGTACTTGTTATTCTCTGGCAGTGTTCGAATAGCATACTTCTACTTTTTCTGCAGCCTATAGTATGGTCACTATGCATAGTGTGCACATTTTTCAAAATCAACTTCTTTACACTGATCAGCCACAACATTAAAACCACCTGCCTAATATTATGTAGGTTCCCCTTGTGCTGCCAAAACTGCACCAACCTGCATCTCAGAATAGCAATCTGAGATGGTATTCTTCTCACTACAATTTTACAGAGTGGTTATCTGAGTTACCATAGACTTTGTAAGTTTGAACCAGTCTGGCCATTCTCTGTTGACCTCTCTCATCAACTAGGCATTTCCATCTGCAGAACTGCCCCTCACTGGATGTTTTTAGTTTTTGGCACCATTCTGAGTAAATTTTAGAGACAGTTGTGTGTGAAAATCTCAGGAGATCAGCAGTTATAGAAATACTCAAACCAGCACATCTGGTGAGAAGAAGAGTATATCAGAATGCTTTTCTGAGATGTGGGTTGGTGCTGTTTTGGCGGCACAAGGGGGACCTACACAATATTAAGCATGTGGTTTTAATGTTGTGGCTAATCGGTGTATATATGAGATGATAAAAGGATGCTGAAACAAAATGATCTGAAATGTAGGTGGCGCTCTAATGCATTTTAGCACTCACTGTTGTGCTCTTCCATAGACATTCATTCTAATTTTCAGTTCAAGCACTGAAAAAAACCCTCATTGTTTCATTGAATATCTTGGCCACTGAGTGGACTAGAACAGTGGTTCTCAACCTTTTTGACTCCAAGGCCCCCCATTGTCGGATAAAAATATTCGAAGGCCCCCCATGTATGCAATTAGATATTTATATTATAAGATATAACTATTATAAGATATTTCCTTAAAACTTGTGATTCCAGAAATGTCTAGGACTGTAAATCCTTTATAAAAAGCAAGCTGTTGAAGGGAGTTTTTACATATTTGGCATTTTCAGTAAGCTGAATTATAATAATTATATAAAAATAATAATAATCTATCATATTTTAAATTAAAATAAAAACAATTTAAAAAGATCTTGAGGCCCCCTGGAAGTGTGATGAGGCCCCCTAGTGGGTCCCGACCCCCTGGTTGAGAACCACTGGACTAGAAGCTCAATCTAAATGTCATTAGAAAGCTAAAGCGATGATATAACATTTTATCATCAATAGTCAAAAACATATTTTCTGATGATTTATTTTGCATGCTTTTCCTTCTTGATGACATATTTTGTTCTGGACATCCAAGATTTAACATGGGATTATTAAGCCAAGCAAGCTCACAGACAAGTAAAGAATGGCTCATTTTTTAGAAAACTGCCTAAGGTAAAAGCAGATATAAAGCTTTAAGCTATTTGGGGCTTACAGCAGCAGTTATCGGAGCATAAAAGAGACATTTGTATTTGATGACTTACAAAAATCATATATAACTTTGTGATTCTTTTGAAAATCTTTCAAACTGTGGTATAAACTGTACAATCACACACATGAAAGTGATAGCGTTCATTTGATATTTGACTTCATTTAAGTGCTATATAAAGGACTTTTATTTTTATATGAATATTTCTACCCCATTACCTCAAAGGGGTGCAAATTTTCAACGCAAAGGTTGTGAGGTCTTAATTTGTTATTTTAAGTAACATAAATGTATAAGTTTATCCCTGAAAAGTTCAAATTCTAAGCTTTCAAATGATCCCACATATGCCTGACATTATGTTTTAAGTGTAAACATTTTTCGCAATCATATAGTTTAAGAAGTTAACCATTGTGGATGTGCAATGTGATGAGGTCATGTGTCTTTGTAGCATACTACCATTTGAAACATTTATAATTGCATATTTTGCATACTGTTCAGATACTGTTTACAACCAGGAAGTACACTGTACATACTGTGCAGAAATCAGTATCCTAATATTCCATTTCAAACACATCTTAATGTTGTCTGAGGGAAATTTTACATACTTTATAGTATTTTTCTTTCATAACAAGCTATAAGTGAACAAGTCGAGATGTTTTCTGATAACATTTCTACAGTCCTATAACTAAAAATATATATTCAGTGACTATAATACCAGGTACACAGAAGTATGGCAGGCAGTCTTGTCCTGGGTGGCAGCCTTTCCTGTTCACTTCACAAAGATGGTTGCTTGGACATGGATTAGGGTTGCAGGGATGGATCACTTCTTCAATAATATTAGCAAAGGGACTGGGGGCTGTGGATACCAGAATGATTCCAACAATAAAACAGTCAACGCAGAGGACATAATCAAACATAAGTCAGAACTTAACCAGGGCTTGGGCCAAAAATGCCTCAGATATTTATAATGTAAGTGCAAATGTGCCTTAGTAAGTAGAGCTCCTTTTTTAAACACTAACATTTCATGTATTCCCAGTATTCCCTGTGTCAGAGGTGAGTGTAGTTGAATGTCTAGCCAGCCAATATACACTGTAATAAGTAAACAAATGTCTGACACATAAAAAATATTTCTGGTGTAATCTGATGTAGTCAGGTGATTAAGTCATATTAAATATTATTATTAAAAATGAATAAATAATAGAAAATAATAACAATAAATATGAATAAAGAATGAGTTAATATTTCTGACACTGGTGCAGCAGAGAACGTTTACTCTACAGACACTCACTGAGGTATCTCTTCAGAGGAATGCACCGCTCTGGATCATCTGTTGGGGACAGAAGGTCACATATCCGCTCTGGAGTCTGTCCTTCAAGAAACCGTTTGCAATCTCCACACTGGGTCAGGATATCTACACAGTCTGACCTGAGGAGACACGAGCAGCACAGTGATGATAAAATTCATGTATCTAAAAGGAAGTTCTTCATTCGCCAGCTGTGCAAATCAAATATCTACAGCTCTCAATTTCTGATTTTGGAACATCATGAAAGGAAATAGGTGGTGTAATTCCTGATTACTAAAACACTTAGTACATGAATATTACATGTACTTTTGTTGTAAACATGACAAAAATCCTTTTTTTTTCTAATGTCAGAGGCGCAGAATGAGGCCAGACCCCTCCTCTGTGTGCCTGCCAACCTTGAAACTTATGTGAGCTTTGGACAGAGGAGATGAAAGCTTGCTTCCTGTTGACTGTATACACCATAAAGAGGCCTCATACTTGGAGGGATATTGCTGTGTTAGAACCAATTTTTCAAGTCTGCTTTCAACTGCCACATGTCCAAATGTGGCATTCTCGAGGGTCCAACATAACTGGTTTGACGTCCTGAGGTGTAATTTCTGATTCGAGCCATTTATTTGTTATTTCTTATTCCCTCACACTGTTAGAAAAATATGTAGTGTTTTGTTAAGCTGCACATTGTAAGATACTTAACTAGCACACACTGTATATGATTGATTTGTTTTTTTAAGTCATCTACAATAATAAGAATAATGAGAAATACATTTGAAATTGCGAGATACACAGATCAGCCACAACATTAATAGCACCTGCCTAATATTGTGTAGGTCCCCCTCGTGCTGCCAAAACTGCACCAACCCGCATCTCTGAATAGCATTCTGAGATGTAATTCTTCTCACCACACTTGTACAGAGTGGTTATCTGAGTTACCATAGACTTTGTCAGTTTGATCCAATTTGGCCATTCTCTGTTGACCTCTCTCATCCACAAGGTGTTTCCATCCACAGAACTGTCACTCACTGGATGTTTTTAGTTTTTGGCACCATTCTGAGTAAATTCTAGAGACTGTTATGCGTGAAAATCCCAGGAGATCAGCAGTTACAGAAATACTCAAACCAGCACATCTGGCACCAACAATCATCCATACGATTATCTATTCAGCCAATCGTGTGGCAGTAGTGTAGTGCATATAATCAGGCAGATATGGGTCAGGAGCTTCAGTTAATGTTCAAATCAACCATCAGAATGGGGAACAAATGTGAGCTCAGTGATTTGGACCATGGCATGATTGTTGGTGCCAGATGGGCTGGTGCATCTTTGTCCCCTTTCACTCTGTCCCGGTTAGATCAAGTTTGTTTTATTCTTTCGAAACATAAAATACTTATTTCAGATTATACAGACTATATCTCTGTAATCTATAAAAACATTACACCAGTGAAATTAAAATTCATGGTCGAAACTGAATATTCTGAACAAACTTTTTCTTTTTCTTTTTGTTCTTAAAAATAAAAATAATAGCCAAATCTACTGTATATTTTCCTTCATTTAATGAACAGGCATTTGCTGTCAGCCATGCTAAACCACGCCCCAATATTGCACGAGAGTGTATGTCAAGACTGCAGAACAGACTTTCTCCAAGAAGAATACCAATACAAATGGCTCAGGATTTATTTGTGCATTAAATTACACATACACATGTTTTCTAAGCAAAGAAACTCATATATTTGTGCATTCTTATGGTGCGTGGATTTGTAAATTGAGCATGAGTGGATCTGTTGCGTGCATGTGTGGACCATTTGCCCGTGTATTCCCATGTGCATCTGTTGATCTGTTGCGTGAATGTGTTCTGGCCACTCTTAATGGTAAACAGTGTGCAACCACAGATGCAGAAGATCCCACTCGTTTATGGGCAGAACCCACAAAGCTTTCGTATTCTGTTTTGTGGTGAAATATAGAAATACTCTTTATTACCCTAACAAATGTAGCCTGTCTGAATGGGAACGCCGTTCCCCCACGAAATTCACTACGTGAATTTTGTTCCCCCGTGTTCTCCCCAATGTCCAGCCCTGACTGTCTTAAAAATTAGATTTATTTCTTATAAATGTGACTATTTGTAATTGCGACTTCCTCATAATTACAACTTTACATGTCGCAATTGTGAATTTATATCTCGCAATTGCAACTTTGTTTCTCATAATTCTGACTTTATTTCTCACAGTTGCAACTTTTTGTCTTACAATTGTGACATTATATCTCGCAACTGCAACCTTAGTGTATATCTCACAATTGTGACTTTATATCAATTACGAGAAAAATAATTGCAGTTGTGAGAAATAAAGTTACAATTGCGAGATATATTTGCAATAGCGAAAAATATAAAATATATAAGTTATAATTGTGAGAAGTAAAGATACAATTTAAAAATGCAATTTAGAGAAAAAGTCAAAAACTGTAATTATGAGAAATAAAGTTGCAATTGCAAGAAATAAAATTTGCAACCACAAAAAATAGTCACAGTTCTTCAGTTTGAGATATAAAGTCGCAATAACGAAAATAAATAATTGTGAGAAATAAAGTTAAGATATAAAGTCGCAATTTAGGGAGTCACAATTGTGAGATGTAAAGCTGCAGTTTTTACAAGTCACAATTATGAGAAATAAAGTCATAGTTACATATAAAGTCGCAGCAACGTATAAATTAAAAATTGCTAGAACATTTTTACTTTGAGACAACTGCGACTTCATTTCTCATAATTGTAACTGTTTCTCAAAATTGTGGCTTAATATCACAATGTTATTTCTCACAATTATAACTTTATTTTTTTGTTATTGCGACTTTATATCTCGAACTGAAGAACTGTGACTATTTTTTGTAGTTGCAAATACATTTTTGGTGCTTTTGTGACACTTAAATGTCGACTAGCGTGCTCTTCAGGACTCATACGTTCATTTGAGCTACAACTCAATTTCATAACATTCAAACACGCTGACAAATGTAGTTGATTATGTAATACAAATGTTAGAATATATCATGCCCTATAGTAAAATGGTTTAGATATCATAATTTTGCCATGTTGCACACACAATGCTATCTTAAGTGTTTATGAACTGATAATCTATCCTTTTACTTGCGATTTGTGTGAAAGTCTTTGTTGTTTTAGTGCCTCTAGTGTTAATTTCACCAGGAATTTGCCGAAATAGCATATAGGGGCTGTCAGACTCCATAAAGTGCAAACAAATATTCCTATTCCTTTATCTCCACTAATTATCTCTGGCAAAAATTAAAGGAATTTTTTAAGAGTTTTTAGGTAAATCAGAACCAGTAAATGGATGACCATACACAACATCCTGACCGGCATGCGCTTTCTTCCTAAAACATAAACATTTAAGCCTGCTCGATCAGGACACGGAGGGCCAAAATCTTGTGTGACAGTTTCAAGCTTGACTGATGCATCCTGGGTCGCACCCTGCCATCACTCATAGTCACAGGCCTTTATTCTTAGTGTCTGGAGTCACTGTGTTACTTGTCAGAGAGGAAGACAGGATCATTCTTGAACATTCTCCTGCAGAGTTGCGTGAGGAGGACTAATCCCCACAATACAAGAGTTTAGATCTATTCCGAACAGAATGCCACTGAATGTGAATGGGCCGTGTGTAAGCACAGGTGCAATATATGTAAGCAAAACAGCCACTGGCTCTGTGTGATGTCTATGAAGTAGGCCATGAGGTGAAACCTTGCACAGGGCTGTTTTGACTAGATTTCTGACAAGTATTTTTCAAAATGCTTCTAGTGTTTTGAGAAGATTTATGCACTGAATACAGGTAGTCAAGGATTTATAATGTACACAGTAAAGCTGAATAGATTTTAGAACTAAAAGACCAGACAGATAATTCTATTTCATGTTTAACTGGCTACAAAATATATATATGTTAGCTTTGTTCTAAAGCAACATGCTGGTTTAGAACTCCCTATCACATGACAACCTGCAATTAACTGGATATGTTTAATAGTTACTGTATTAAAGAAGGTTAAGTACTGTGACAGAACACACACTCACTCAAAAATGAATAAAACAGGGCATGTAGCATAAACTACTAACAGATCATTTGTGGAAAAAAGGGTGAATTATAAGACATGTTGCTTCTAGAAGGTTCTCAGTCAGAAGCATCAAAAAATTTTTGGGTGAATCTCACATAACCTGTCAAGAACATTTCTGGGTCAAATTTCACCTCAAAATCTAAAGAAAAGTAATTTCACATTTAGCCTATTTTGATGTTAATTCAGATTTATTTCCTTCATGTGTTTTTTGCATTATGGCACTATTTTCATGACAATTAAGGGTATTTTCATACCACAATTCTCATTATTGTAAAGCTAATTAATAATAATAATAATAATAATAATATATTATTTATTATAAAGTATATTTATACATAATATAACTATTTCCTGTACTGCCTTTAATTTATGCTGCATTAAAAAAGTAAGTAATTTTTTCTGACATACAGTAGTCTATAATACAGTAATGAGAATCTAAATGGTCTTAATTCAGAATAAAATATGAATAGTCTTAAAAGGGTTAAAATTGTTTATGCAAAATATACTGTAAAAAAAAAAAATCTGTTCTAACTTCCAAGGGACTGAGCCGTTGATTTAGCCACACACTACTTTCCCAAAACATTGCACTGATACCGTTAAAAACCGACACAAAGCATATTTCCACGGTTTACAAACACAACAGTAGTGAAATAGCCCCCTAAACTAACAAATTATTAATCAGAATATGGCATTAAGCCTCAATAATTTGCTGCAACAACAAGACTATGAGAACACGCAAAATGATCGACAGCCAGAAAGTGTCAGAGACCGTGGTCCTGAGACATATTTTTGCTGTTTGCAAAGTCTAGAGCTGTCACAGAGACTGGTGAGATATCTCATGACACTTATTTCACTGATATCTTTCAGGGAGTAGGAAAAGTTTTTGGAGATCTTTCCATGCAAAAATTGCTTACAGGACCTTTAAGTGTTCCCTGAATATGCTTCTGTGACATTCACATATTTATACATCACATTGGTGGCTGGTACATTTCAAAAGTAGAAAAGCTCAGACTGTATTATTTTGGATGTCTGCAATATTGTTTGCAAACCAAATATTTGATTTTGAAAGCTTAGATTGCATATAACGCAGCTGCCAAATACTTTGTGCCCGACAGCAGCGCTTTTACACTTCATAAGTTGTCAATCATGTACATCATTGTTTCATATTTTGGCTGTCAGTTGCGAAGTCCGCTGTGCCATTTGAGAGCTTGACCAATTATCATATAGAGAAGCAGAGCTTCCAGGATGAACAAAAAGCATTGATTGAAAGCCCAATTATAATTTAATAAGCAATCAAATGTGTATCCAATGCAAAGAGTGCTCATGAAGATCCCATAAACTCCAGAAGAAACACGGCTTCAGGGTGGGACACAAAATGGTGTGTTTAGAGCAGAGGTTGTGCTAGAAAAAATATTTTTAAGTCATAAATGTTCTCATTTCATAAGTAGACCTACTAGGGCTACTTTCAGAGGCATAGTATTATAATGGCACATACAGCACATGACAGTAAATATTGTGTGATACATTTTTTGGCTCCCCAAGCACAAGTGTGATGAGACCAAGGAGTTATATTGAACTTGGTTAAAATATTTTGTTATTATATATATTATATTATATCTTTTTTTAACCTGTCAAATTGACAGACAGCATTTGGAATCATCCGTCATGCTTCAAAAAATTTGGTAAATGAATGAGAATGTTCGGTTAATGCAACACCTGGTCTAGAGTCTCTCATCCAATGAACATCGAACCTTTGCCCCATTGTTTTAAATGATACAGGTATATCAAGAAGATGAAACAAACAACTCACCTGCAAATGACACTTCCTCTGGACTTGCTGTAGCATGGTTTGATCTGCAGGGCACAGGCTACAGCTTTCCACATCTCTGGCTGACATTTCCGTATGTCCAGCACTGGGATGTTCATGAAAGGCATCTTGATAGTTCCATTGGACCAGAGTTTGAAATCGTTCATGGCACCCTGATCTGACTGAACATTGCAGCTTCGAAACAGCTCAGTTGGCCTGAGAACACAAAAAGCCACCGTGGTGTGAGTGCTGATAGTAACTTAATAGCATTATTTTAAAAAAGGCATATATTTTCCACAGAACAGGGCTCAACAATAAGGATGGCCTGCTGGCCAGAGGGCAGTGAGAGTTTCGTGCCAAATGAAATAGATATAATTTGACCGTTTAGGCCAGTACTGCACTGTTACTAAATCTTACAATTGTTGATCTAATACATTTGTTTTTAATCCTTGCAAACCTATACATTTGGTTTTCTGTGATTTATTGAATATTATTTTCACAAATTCTACTGATGTGATTGAATTTGTCAACAAGGTAATGTAATCTAGCGGAATAACATAGATTTTGTTAGGAATGGCTTGTGAAAGTCTTTGAAAGCATAAGTAAGTATTGGTTGAAATGATCAAACCAGTTGTGGTTTGTTTTAAATAAATGTTTTAAATAAAATTAAAAGAATAGCATTCATGTACAGTATTTATTTTTTCATGGAGGAGCCAGCAAAATTTTGGCAGGACAAGTAAATATCTGAACTATTGGACCAACTAGGTCAGCAGAAAAAATCTTAATGCAAAGCCCTAAAGAAACAGCGAAGGAAATAAAAGTTGAGTTCTGTTTCCAATTTAAAGCAGATCTGTGTTGTTTTGTGGCATTGCATCCCAGAAGGCCACTGTTTACTACCATTTGTCACTAAAGAAACATGCATCCAAACAGTGTACTGATGAATGTTTGGAAAGAGCGACTTCCTTCGCAAACCTGCAGCAGAGGGAACCTTTTTTCCTCTTTTTTAATTTTTTTCCCCTTTTCTCCCCAATTTTGGAATGCCCAATTCCCACTACTTACTAGGTCCTCGTGGTGGCGTTGTTACAACTAAGTCTCAGTTGCCTCCACTTTTGAGAACGTCAATCTGTGCATCTTATCACATGGCTTGCTGTTCATGACACCCCAGAGACTCACAGCATGTGGAGGCTCATGCTACTGTCCGTGATCCACGCACATCTTACCACGCACCCCATTGAGAGTGACCCTAATCGCGACCACGAGGAGGTTACCCCATGTGACTATACCCTCCCTAGCAACTGGGCCAATTTGGTTACTTAGGAGACCTGGCTGGAGTCACTCAGCACACACTGGATTCAAACTGGTGGTAGTCACCTTTTTTTACACTCTTTTTATATAGCTCCAGTGTAGGATGAGTGGAGAAGTTGGTGGATAAGGCTTGTAGCAGGTTGCTGGATGTGGTTGAAAGCTGATTACTGGTCATTCAATGGTTTGTTTACAACATTCTCTGCTGGATGTGGTAAGGGTGATATGTGACGAAGAGTAGAGGAAAACCATGAACACTAACCGGAATACAACACACTCATTGCTAAGGAACCCTTAAGGTGCATTTAAAGCATCTTTTAAAGTCAACATAAAATGGCAACTGAAACTTATTTTACTCCCATATGACATATTCATGAGTGAAACACAATATTCAGTAAGACAATTAACTATAGAGCAGGAATCAGTAATTAGTTGTATTGTGTTCCATAAAAGAGCCTGAACTAAATCAACTGAGTTTGTTTTTGATTATGGAGGAGATGATAATTTTTTCAGAGTAATCAAGCCATAATTATTTGAGCCTCTGACGTTTCTTTATTAAATCTATCGTTATTTGCTATTATTGCCATAACCTTCATCACAAAATGAAGCCAGATCTTGCAAGCTTACATTTGCTTGTGGAGGACTAGTACCTTCCTGAAACAATTTCAAGAGGATCTTGATGTATCCCAAAGGTAATGCTTCTTTTCCTAGTCAATTGTTATTTTATATCCATGTCAAAACCTTTATTAAATGAATCGTTGTTAACCAGCATTAAATTACTGGCAAGATGTTTAAAAGGCTGCATTACATACTAAAGTACCTTAAAACAATTCCTAAATAGCTATTTAACTATTGGTTAAAAAAAGAATTCTGCCTAGGTGATGTCAGATGAAAAGGAAATATATTACAGATTATTACATCTTGATAAAACATTTTTTTTTATATATATATATATATCTTACTCTGGAATATCTTACACTGATTAATTGTGCAAAGTAAGACCAGCAATGTGTATTAAGAAAGTATATTTTGATTTGTTTTTTAAATATATAAAACAGGCAGCTTTGTCACAGTATAAGATCCATATAATTACATTATAATTACCTACAACGAATGTACTGAATATTGGAGTAAAACTTGGCACATTAACCATTTTCCTGTATATAAGGAAAGTGCGAGCACAACCAATAACCTCTTTTGGACATGATGAAGATAAGGTACAAGACTTTTGCCCCAGTGGTTGGGATTTGCATGTCTCTTCTTTGTACCAACAAACAGGTTGGGTTTATTTGTGCTGTGGTATAGAGCATAGGTTGTCTCACAGACCTGCTGTGATTTGCATCAGGGCATGTACACAGCACTCCAGGCATGCTCCACACACTGGGTCATATCCGTCCCTTCTGCTTTCTTCCATATTTGCGTTCAATCCACTTTGAAATCTGCAGGAGTGCCGGCGGCCCAATCATCCCCAGAAATCCTTCAAAGAAATCAAAGCCAGCGGTTGTTTGCCTGAACTCCAGATCCTGTCATGGAAGCAGGGGTGCCATCATCACAGAGAGTGCGATTCATCTGTCTTCTCCAAAGAAAATAATACCCGAAATATTTAAAATTGTACTGGATTCCTTCCTCACCCTGGGGTTCACAGTCATTTTAAAGAGATTTATATTACACTCTCAAGCAATTTTTATGGGAACTGAAATTACATATTGAGAGTTTGAATTACTTCATGGGTAGTTTTGGGAAGTTAACCTGTTGTGTAACATGCTATACTCCATCTGAAATATTTTAAACAGCATTTTGTTAATTCTTTCATCTTGTTAGTTATTACCCATGCAGCTTTTATGACCTCATACTGTATTATTTGAGAGGTTACATAGAAAACTTCTATCACACCATAGTAACATTACTAGTTAATGGTGAAGGCAAAAAGTTACTTAACCTCGTGACACCCCTCGACAACATGCGTGGACTTTGTATTTTGGCTTCCCTATATGCAATGTTTAATTTAATTTGAACTGATTATCTCAGTACAGGAGACTCTGTCCTGTCAGTAAAGGGTTACAATTTCGACGTACGGAGTCATGTGACCAAAAATCATGACATTGATTATAGCAGACTTTATCTTTGGTAGAAATGTCAACACATCTACATCTGGTAAGAAACCTAATAAAGTTTTTACACTGAAACCTGTTTGAGTCAAAAGAGTAGAGTATCTAGTTTCATCCAATATGCCATTTTTTTACATTTGAGCGATTTATCGCGAAACACCAAGCTGCTAAACACAATGATCACGTATGTGGACTAAAGGCTCATTTTCATGTAAATAAATCTACATTCACTGTGCATTATTACATTGAGAATCAATGGATGCATCCAAAAGCTTAAAAATGTTGCTTTCAGAGGCTTTATATGGAGTAAGGACTCACTGGTCTCGAACTCTTCTGAGACCAGTGCAGACAGACAGCGCACTGGATGTTAAGTCATTCACTAAATAGGGAGCAAGGGAGAAAAGGAGCATCCTATAGCTCTCTATGTAGCTAAGTGCATTCAATTAAACTTCCTATCAAAAGTTCAGTTTCAAGGCTGCAGATGATGTTTGGATCACTCAACATGTTTGGCATACATGGCACAATGCTAATCCATACATAGATTCAAAATTTTTGATGTCTAATTTAATTTTAACATGGTTGACAGTGATTGGATGATGCTGGCCATTACTTTAAATCAGAATTATTTATGCTAATTTCTGATGTTATGTCTGTAAAGTCTCAAAAATATGAAATGTACAGTCAAATTTTTATGTTGATTAAAAACGTCTTTACTTACTGTATAATATAATTTTACATTTGATTGATATACATTTTGCTAGATGTTTACAATAATCAAAATAGGGAAAAAGGTTAGATTACTAACACTACTACTGATAATAATAACTACACATGCCGCCATGACGACTGTGTGTTGTGTCTAGTTTCCAGGGCGTTGTTATCAGGTGTGTTTTTAGAGTGTTGTTATAAGGTTCCTAGGGTGTCCCTCCCATTACTTCTGCAATTACATATCGTCCACCAGCCAAAAACCTTAAGTCATTAAGCTTAGAATAGTTATAGCAGACATATAACTAATGAATTATATTGTTTTAATAAAATAAAACAAGAAATAGTCACCAAACCTTGAGCTGTAAAGGTTTAAACTCAACTCAGGTTCTGTGTGAGTTTAAGTGTCTTTAAGCTCTGTTAATTGTTTTGAATTATTCCATTTTCCATAAATCTGTTCAAATCAACCACTACCAACCACCAGACATAATTGGACTCAAAATCATGAAAACGTCAAAGAGGTTTAGAACTTTAAAAGAGGTATATCCCTTTACAATGTACCTCAAAGGTGTGTTAAAAATGTGACATGCCATTTAATCATCATCACTTTGTCATTCGCACACATTGTATAAAAGTCCTGAATTGCCCTTCCCTTAAACTTTTGAGAGGGCCCATGGGACTGACAAGAGTGTAGCATTGGGCAAACCACGAAGCAGTGGTGGGAAAGCAGCAGTCCTATCATAGTGCCTTTTTGACCTGAAAACAATGCTGGGCTGCTTCTGCCATCATAAATCATGCTGTCTATGTCTGTTACCCACAGACAAAAAATGGTTTGGCCACAGAGAGAGGCTGAACAATATGACTGCTGACCAGGGGACTGTTTATGGATATTCATTTTTCCATGAAACATACACCACATGTTCAATTTCATAATAGCATCCAAACTTATGAACCCAGTGAACTACTGTCTATAGTAATAAAAAAAAAAGAGCCTGAGAATATTACTGGATCAGTTAGTACAGATGAATATACTGGGAATATGCCCTATGTTAACTTGATGTTGACACTTTCTGAAGAAAATGAGTAGTGCATAGCTCTGTAACTTTGCGCTCGGGTGTTGTGGATGCCGTTATGCTGCTTTGCAATCACAAAAATGTTCTGGGTGGTTTTAAGCATGTTGCAATGGTATAACTATGGTGTTCTGGGTGTTTACAAGGGTTTGTTGGGTGTTGCTTCCTGGTCCAAGTCAAAAGGGCCCATACCAAGGTCCCTGTGATATTTTGATTTCTACACTCTTTCTAATCTTTCTAATCTTAGACTTTGCAAGTCTATAGGTAAGTCTTTTTGCTAGGTTTATCATCCGTTAGGTGTCATTTGTAAGTCCGACCACTTCAAGAAGTAATAGCACACCTCTTTTCAACAAGCCACAAAATTTGAAGCTTCATTCATATCTGGGTTATGCACTACAAGTTCAAAATCCTTAACCCTAATTTAGGGATGTCACGAATACGAAATTTGGCAGATGATTAACTGTCAAACAAATACTTGCGATTATGGCGATAAATGGTCAGTTTTGGAGCTGTGACGATTAATTGTCATATAAATTGTCATATTTTATAAGATGTGATTTGTTTTCTGCATGTGTGCTTCATTCACCTTAAGACATATTTAACTTCAAATATATAAATCAAATAATAAAATAGATGAAAGCTAGGATTTGCTTATAAGGGTTAAATATTCCTAAACACTTAAAATATGTCTCTCTTTTTGGTCAACTTTAGTTTTGGTCAATTTTACATTAACACTTGTTGTTTGAACTCAAATATATTTTATCATTTTTAAATAAAAAATAAAATGGAATGTTAATATATATTTGTGGCATGGGGGGCGTGGTCATGTGTCAGTTTGCGGGAGAGCGATAAGGCTCGTTACCTGGGTCGTAATTATCTCTAACACCTGTCTCTCATTATAGTGATGGTGGAGGGAGACCTGAAAAGACTTGCCAGAGTGTCAGAGAGAGGAGAGAGTGTGACCTACAAACAGACAGCCACAAGTACTTTTCTTTGTTTATTATTTAGTCTGATCCAATGGTTACCAATGATTGTGTGTGAAGCTCACAATTAAAAGACTGACCTTGAACCTGCTTCGCTGTCTCCTGACTCCTCCAATTTATATTTTTGCGGGAGTTTGGCATGAATTTTATACAAAATATCCGCTCAATTGCATCCAGTAAACTAGAGATTATGAAAGCCTTCACTGCTGCTGATCTTGCCAAGGGCTTAGAGGACCTTGACATTGGCCAAGACCTTTCCTTTGTGCAACGAAGTCTAGGCCTCAGATGGGACCTTGTTGCAGACACACTCGCTTTCCAAGTGGCTAATGTTGAAAAACCATATACTTGACGTGGTGTGTTATCTACTATTAATAGCCTGTTCAACATGCATGGGTTTGCTGCTCCTGTGAGTGTTCAAAGTTGACAAATTCTAAGAGATCTGACCACTGACGTCTGCGATTGGGATGCACCACTCCCTGAACACAAGTTCGAGCAATGGCAGAAATGGTGTACTTCTCTACAAGATCTATATTTGAAAATTGAGGTATCAGAAGATGTTTATGCTCATCTAAGTATATAATAAGTTAATGTACAACACTTATTCTTTATTATCTTTTGTTTCTTTATTTATAATTTTCTGCCCTTATTTGGGCATTTAAATGTGATTGGAATTTGAATGCTCAATAATGGTGGTTGTCTCAAATAACTGTGGTTAGATCAAATAACTCAGGTGGTTATTTAATAATCACGAAAGGCCTACCCTCAGTATTAGGATTGGTACAATTGAATAAGAAAATAAAACCTCCAGTTAGAAAAACAGAGTTTCCAACCTGTTGTTAAAATTGGTGCAGTAGGTCAGATCCTTGCAGCCTAACTGGCACGGCTCCCTCACGTCAGCCAAGCAGGTTATAAGGTCCATCTCAACAGGGTTATATTCACAAAGCTGGTCAAACTCCTGCCACGTCTGAGTGCCCCAGTTGGTGCTGATCTCCAAGCACATATTCCTAATACATAGTGAAGATATGAACCTTCACACCCAAAACATTTTCTCCATTTCTTAAAAAATTAATAAATAAACATTATAGGAATGTTGATTTGTAATGGTCCAACAGTGAGACATATTGTTGATTATAAAATACAGTTTCATCTAGATTTAACCATTTGGGTGCTGACCTGCAGTGTGAAGTGTTGGCTTTGGAGCAACAGTGGAGTTTAGCGTGGTCCATCTTTGCAATTGGAGGGAATTCTGGATCTCTTTTGGTGGGAGGGTGTGCGCTTCCCAAGAAACACTGCCAAAGCGGGTCCTGTGGGAGAGGCTGACGGCCACATTCTTTGATCAGACCGTCCATGATCTCCTGCTCGGTGGTCATAGTGCGGAGGATGCGTTTACAGGCCGTCTGACAGTGGGCCTCCTCCGCTCTGTCACAACAGTACAAACCTGGGATAAGACACAGAGAAACACTAAAAATACTTGCGTAAGCCAGAACCAAAGTAAAACTTTGTCACTGCGCCACCCCAAGGACTTAGAGCACATTGGGCATTGGGCATTCCAAAATGGGGAGAAAAATCAATAAACAGTGGATCTGTGGAACTGTCAAAATATTGCTCTTTTTGTTTGAGCATCCCAACATGACAACAGTACAGTTAACAATGCCTGACACATATCTAATAGTGTACCTTAAACAATCACATGATCTGTTTTCCCCTTAGCTCCAGATAAACTGTTTTACATATAGCTGCACATCCATACATTAGGTTAAAAACTTGAATTATGGTCCCAATTTATGTTAGGTGTCTTTAACTATTATGCACAAAAAGTAAAGCCCCAGTAGTTTAATCCAGTGTTTCCCAACCTTTTTTCTGCCACAGCACTCTTTTTACGCCTAAAAAAATTCCACAGCACACCACTATCCCACATAGGCTTACCATAGTTATGTGATTAGATGCAGGACTCACTCCATCAACGCACAAAGTGTATGTGGTGACTATATCTGTGTATCACGCACATGAAGCCAGCACAAACATAGGCAAGCATGATTTAATCATAAAGTTCCTTAAAGGAGCAAGACGATTAAACCCACCTCATCTGGCTACAGTCCTGACTTGGGACTTATATATAGTCCTAAAGGCTCTTGCAGGGCCCCCCTTAGAAGACTTCTTGAGGTACGAGTGATGCACTCCTTGTTTCTCGTTCAGAAATTCTGAGGAAATGGTATTTGTGCACCTGCTTTTATAGCGGACAGCTTCGTGCCAAAACAGGCGGGGCTCAAACACCATAGCCAATATTAGAATATTGCCGTTATCGTAGAGAGGTTTCAACTAGTTTGTGTAAGAAGGCACTCCCCATATGCGTTAGTCAATGTCTCATTATCTTCGTCTCAGGGAACCGAGGTTACGTACGTAACGAAGATATTCCTAGGAGCCGTTTTGGGGAGATATTTAGCTCCTAATCTGGATTAGGTATTTTGGGGGCATATATGGATTGTCGGAGATGCTGCAGCCTGTGATTGGTCAAAAACCTATTACACACAAAGCATTGAGAAAGGAGAGGAGTCCACAGCCACCATTGGAAACAACTAGCTGCTAGCATGCTACTCGCAGGGTTGTATAATTCACCAACAATGTGTACAAGGAGGATCACCCGTTTCACATGTGTGTGTGTGTTTGTGTGTGTGTCTTCATCGGGAGACACACTTTGAGTTTTTATCGCATTTGTACTGTGTGACTACAGAAAATAAAGTGATTTCTGGATTACTGTATCACATTTTTCCTGGGGTGACATATATAAATAATCAGATGTTTATTGAGAGCAGGTAATTTAACTCTATTATACACTAAACCGTCAAGAAATCTAATTTACATAAGGAAGTATTGTGTGCCTGTCACTGTGTGGTAAACTGGCATCAAAACTCAAATTTTTTAAGTCAATGAGAGAGTAGTTCAGTACAGTCATTTATGTTGAGTCATAAAAGCCTATATTATAAAAGATTGTGTTGATAAATAGATTTATAGTGCTTTCATCATGTTGTCAGCTGAGTTCAGCGTGTGCTGCGAGATAGTCTGACCACTCGTCTCATCTCTCACAAAGGCTGCAGCAGCACGGAGCTCCGCACAACCAGTTAAAAGACATAGACTGCGTATGAAAACGGGAAAATGCTGCCTTCGGGGACTGTATAAGGAGGTAGGATGAAATAAGGTGCTTTTTAAACTGATCAGAGACCAGTTACCTTTAGAGTTTCATTCATCCAAAAATGCTGTCGTTTAAATAAATAACTGATTTTCGGATGCAGCCAAAGCTTGTGTAAAACAGCCCTAACAAATGTGTATCCCAGCATCCTCTGTTGGTGTTGTTGATTTCGATCTAGTTGATTTCGGTGCCACTCTCTTATGACTAATATTTACAAAGAATCTGAATTTTTTTTCAAGAACAAACTAAAGCACCAGAAGTGAATGAAGCCTGCATACATACAGTACTATACTTAGGCCCCGATGTACTAACATCTCAAATAACTGGTGCTAATTTGCTTGTGAATCTATCAAATTGTGTGTGCATGTCTTGGCATTTTTGTGTGTGATTTACTAAGAAAAATCATGCAAATAACTACACATGCAAATATGTTGAACACACCCTCCAAAAGGAGGCTTTTGCAGTTACAGTACAGCTCTCACAAAATACCATTATATTTTTATTCAATATGGCATTTATATGTTTATTTATAGGATTGTATGATATCATGGTAAAATCCCTGCTATTTAACAAGTGTTGATGAGAATGCACATGACACTCTTCACTTGAAATGTTCATAATTCACAACGAAAATACAATATTATGTACACATTAAGCCATCACACCACTAATGTATACTTAAATGAAATCTGAATTTCAAACCACTATTATCTTGAACATGCAGAACTTGCACTCTCTGTTAATTTCACGGGATCAAGATGAAACCTTTTTGGTATACAGGTGTGTATCAGCCAGCCTACTGGAAAGAACAGCCACTTAAAATATTTTGCAATATTTCTGCAGTTAAAAACATTGTATAAAACATTATATTATGACATTATTTGGGCAAAAATTGCTAGTAGGCTTATGATGTTATCAGTTATGATATAGATTTTTTCAATAATCATAGTTTTTTCATGGGTATTAATTCCTTTTTACATTAACCGGGTTTGTCCGGTTCACTGTTTGTCCGGTTCCCACCTCCTCCTTTCCCATTTTTTACTTTGTTACAATCACCAAATGAAAACCTTTGCAGAACAAAAACGTCAGTGCATTTTCATCATTATTTTAGGTGAACTAAAATAAGCCAGATTAGATCTTACAGTAAATGAGATATAACAGTTGTTGCACTTACTGTCAATAGGGCTTCTGATTGGGTAGGATTTGGTATAGTTGGCCACACAGCTGATGAGTGGTGGACTGACGCTCTGGCAGTAATCTTTGACAGTGTTAATTTGGGAGACACTGGGTGATGAGTCTGTGCGGAAGATGGCTTGGCAATATTCACGGCAGGTCGTGTGTCTCCCTGCATAACTGCAGCATATTGAGCCCACTAGGGTACAAACACACACGCAAATACACAGGTAATCTATGTGCCATTGTTCAAGTCAGCGTTAACAAACACTAATACATTTGGGTTTTGTGCCATGCTTGAAATAAAAGTGCACACAGAAATCTACATGGCAAAATGAACAGATTTAAATAATCAAATCTATGTATGGGTTAACAGTCACTGGTCACTCAGTTTGTGAGATAGCTTTAATTATTCAAATAATGAATTGAAGAACAATTAAAAACTCTGATGTCAGATATCAAGTCATGAAGCCTTTGACATGTCTGGGAAGTTTTCTGCAGGGCAGAAGTCCTACAAATTAATACAAATATGCACTTTAGTCTGTTGGGAGCTCAATGACAGCCCAAAGTTCAGTAGGGTAAAGGTCATGACCTTGCCTCCAAGCCACATAAACATCTCGTGAGGCAAAGTGGCATCTCATTTCCTTTTAATGTAACCCAAAGTGTGGAAAAATGACACCAACGAACAGGAAATTCAATCTCCGAGGACTAAATCAACTACAATGAGGTGCAGGCTGATTTCTTACTGATGAGCTTTCGATGAAATCAAAGAACTTTTAATGCAATTTTGCTTACTTTCATTTTTGGTGATACAGCTGTAGAGTGGTTTCTGCAAAGAAAAAGAAAGAAAGAAAAAGCTCTTGCAATGTAGTAGTGTCCAATATGAAAAATTCATCCCTCCATCTTTTAAACTTCTGATTACTTTTTCTATTCTCATCGGAAATTATTATATACACAGTATTGATAACACACTACAGTAGTCGCCCATAACAATGACACATATAGGGTACACCATGTACAGATACACCCCTGAAAGTTAATTCTATTTATTAATTACAGTGTATTTTTCAAATTGACCCCAAACAGAGTCAATGTTAATATACTGGATACCAGTCTAATTTCTGAAAAGTGCATGTTTACTTCGTGACAAAACAAAGGATTAATTAATACATCAGCATACTAGGTTTTGATTAGCTCAGAACGTATTAAAATAATTTTGAAGGGAAAGTAAGAGGTTACATAAAAACAATAAGGTAAATTTCAACAGAATATGACGATTAATGCAGATTTTATTCAAACCACTTAGTCTTTTTTTTAGATTATTTATTTTACTTAATTTTTAAAAAATGTATTTAATGTTTTTTTAGGCTGAATGCCTAAATACTGATAATTACACTTGTTATTACAGTCCTGTACTCTCATGACAGCAGCTCTGACCAATACAAGCAACAACTTTCTTTGAAAAAAAGAAGAAAAAGAAAAAAGAAGGAGCTTGAATCTCTTTCAGTGCAGCATAAAAATTGGGCAGCATCAAGCATGCTTAATTCTTGACGATTCACAGAAAAATAAGGGCACAAGATGAACGCAGCCAGGACCTAAAATTTGGTGAGAGTGCAGTCCAAACCAAAAATTGTGCCTAATGTTTGTTTGTTTGTATGGACAGGATGTCTTTTGGGGAATCTTGTTTATTTTTTTTATAATACTTATTCACCAAATTCCAACTTTACTGAAATATACTGTAATATGGTGACATAATGTCAGGTTAGAATGAGGAAATTATATTTTTGCACAATTCAACACTAACAAAATACCCTCATGAAGACTTTTTGGGGTTTGTTGAAAATGGGAATTAATCACAAGATACAGCAATAAATACAAATAAACTCTGAGTCAAATTTCAGACTGCAAAGCTGTTGGCAAATAAACTTTCAAGTCGAGACAAACAAACTTAGAGTCAGTTTTGGCCATGAGAGACTCTTTGATGGATGTTGTAAGATGGATTTCAGAGATGACTAGGGAAAGATAAAGACCTCCCACTCACTGGCTCCTTTGATCTGAACAATCCTAAGTAAAACTGATTGCGCTAATGAGAGGCAAAGTGTGTACTGTGAGTATACTTGTAGGTGTTTGTAATTTTAACTACATTTTAGCATTTTATGAAGAAAATGTGTTGCGCTTATATGTGTAAAGCTTCATTGCTTAGGTGTTTTGAGAGGTTGTTAACATGTTGCTACATTCTGCAGTTGATGGGGTGTACTGGTTGGTTGCTAGGGTGCTGCTAAGTGGTTGCTAATGTATTCTGGGTGGTTGCATGGTGGGTGGCACAAGTCAAAAGAGCCCACCCCTAGGTCTCTTTGATATACTGGTCCCTAGATATGTGGCCCTCCATCAGTGTGAGACTAAGGGATTTTTTCACCTGTTCTGCCAAGTTTGATTGTTTAGAAAATAAATATCAACAATTTGAGGAAACATTAATTTCTGTAGCTGAATTGTAATAATAAAGGTTAGGGATTTGTTCGAATAATGTTATTATAATGTCTTATGATTCTGTGTTGTATATTTAGTCCTAACTTAAAGGGAGTTCACATAAAAATGACCTAAAAATTCACCTTTATGCACCCCCAAGTTGTTCCAAACTAGAATGACTTTCTTTCATCCGTGAAACACAAAAAGAGATAAAGTATAAGGCAGTTAGCCTCAGTCAACATTCACTTTATTTGTATTAAAAAAGAATGCAATGAAAGTGAGTGGGGATAGACACTAACACGCTGCTTAAAATCATTTTTGTATTTTGAACAACATAAGGGTGAGTAAATTATGACATAATTTTAATATTTATCCATTTAAGTGCTGTTACCCGTTTATATGAAGTTACTGTATAAAGATTTTTTTGGCCAAAATGTGTAATTTTCTCTCATAGCAAGAACACATCTCCTACCTCTGAGTCTTTCTTGCATACTTTTGTGATCTCATTTTTAGATGATGCCTAAACAAAAGACAAAAAAGTTAAGGCATTATTTTTTTTTCTCACCTTTTTCTCCCAATTTGGAATGCACACTTCCCAATGGGCTTTTTAAGTCCTCGTGGTCGAGTAGTGATTCGCCTCAATCCGAGTGGTGGAGGATGTATCCCAGCTGCCTCCGCGTCTGAGATGTCAACCCATGCATCTTATCACGTGGATTGTTGAGCACGTTGCCACTGAGACGTAGCACATGTGGAGGCTTCACGCCATCCACTGCGGCATCCGAGATCAACTCACCACGCTCCCCACCGAGAACGAACCACATTATAGTGACCACGAGGAGGCTACCCCATGTGACTCTACCCTCCCTAGCAATCGGGCCAATTTGGTTGCTTAGGAGACCTGGCTGGAGTCACTCAGCACGCCCTGGGATTCGAAATAGCAAACTCCATGTGTGGTATGCAGCATCTTTACCACTGAGCTACCCAGGCCCCCAAACATTAATTCTTAAAGAATCATGAGTGAGTGATTTTTATAATGAGTGGGTTCAACAATGACTTCTTTGCATTCTCCAAGTTGTATCCCAAACAATATGTTTACAGCCAAGAGCAATCGAGATTACATTGGAGATTCAAAGAAAGATCATATCATCCCACGTGGCTGCTTTATAGATTTAAAAACCCTTACCTGTTTGCAGTCCCTGCGACATTCAGGCAATATGGCCAGCTCACAACATCCCAGGCCAACCCAACCATCAGACTTTTTTGATGCCCCTGAGAAGGAAAGATATTCAGTGCAGAACACCATTTACAGACAGATACCATCATGCCATCTCTTATTAAACGTCAGTTATATTTAGAGTGAATTTAATTTACATTAATATACAACACATGAACTCTATGCATACATGTTACTTTGATGACTCATCAATGACTAATTGTCAAAATAACAATCACCAAGGCATTAATCTTGACAAAAATATTTCGTTCAGACATGTTTTTAATGTTCTGTATTTGGCTTTGGTTCTTAACATAGTGAACCTCAAAGCTCTGGACTGGGACTTTAATGGGCATTGTTAGATGTAGTTTGATATATGTGATGTATGATATTTTTGCATCTGGGAAGCATTAGGCCTTCAGAGAGTCTAAATACTCTCTTGTTCTTTTTAAGACTGGTACAGGTTGAAAAGACAGGTGGGTTTCTGCTGACACCCCTAAACAACTCCATCTGGGGTCATGAGTGCACATCATACCGGGTAATGTATCGTTGATGCAGATCCAAAGTTCACTCTGCAAAAAAAAGAGGGAAGAGCTGTTTAGCATTACATCAACTTTGAAAACTTTATTAAAGAAAAAAGAACATTATTTCATCATCTCCTCATCCTCATGTTGTTAAATTTTTGGTCTTAAAGACACACCCAATGATCATGATTTTGATGACACTTTCTAGTTCTTGACGTATACACAGAGCACTAGATGGCACTAGGAAGAGTAATCAAGCTTGAAATCATGATTGTGTCTAGAGACTGCAACGGCAAGATGTATAGTGAAAAGGACTTACATTTTGGTCTATTGTCACCCAAATCTGATTGGATTACTTCATAAGACATGGATTAAACCACAGGAGTCATA
The DNA here is from genome assembly GCF_025860055.1 of Xyrauchen texanus. Lineage (NCBI taxonomy): Eukaryota > Metazoa > Chordata > Actinopteri > Cypriniformes > Catostomidae > Xyrauchen > Xyrauchen texanus. The sequence goes on along the minus strand of NC_068316.1, from coordinate 22,881,363 downwards.
TTAATTACTTTTATGATGCATTTTTTTATTTTATTATATTTTACTGATTTATACAATAAAAAAAGCAAAACATATACTGTATACACAGAATCAACATTTAACCCCAATCACTACCCTTCCCAATCCCCGACCCCACCCTGACCCCCAACAAACATTCCTGTGGTTACACATGAGTATATATATATATATATATATATATATAAAAAAAAGTTATAATAATCACACACATTTATAACTATACCTCTCTCTCCACTGCCCCTCCCCAAGAGCCCTCCAAGAATGCTAAATAGTTGCCCCATTTCCCAATTAATGCATCCAAGTTCCCCAGCCATCTAGATGATGCTTCCTCGAAAGCCCCACCCTCCCCATCTTTGCTCCAGCTGACATCCATCCCCTTAAAAAGACTTGTATGGCAATCATAACACTGGTTAGAATGCAATTTATTATGTGTTTATTCCCAATATTGATGACCGACCCATTGCCTAAAATAAAGAGTCTGGGGCAAAATGAAATTTGAGTGCCCAATACGTCACACACAAAACCCTGAACCTTCAACCAAATTTCTTGGATCTTAACACTCCACCAATAAACATGGCTTGACATCGCCAGCAGGTGGGTGTGTCTTTAAGACAAAGCCTATACACTCTAGAGGGGGTCCAATAGAATTGATGTAAAATATTGAATTGCATAAGACGCACCCTTGCATCTCTAGATGCAGACTTGATATTTTTTAGTATCCTAGCCCACACTCCCTCCTCCAATAAGTTGAAATCTTTCTCCCATAATCTCTTGAGAGAAGCTCCAACCAGTACACTTGTAGGTGTTTAAACTAAAATCTTTGTTGGGAATAAAATACCCAAATACTTAATGCACTGTTTGGGCCACTGGAAGGCGCCATTACCAGGCAGTACATTTTCAGAGCTAAAGCTTCGGATTTAGACTAATTAACTCTGTATCTCGAGAATTTAGAAAAGGAATTAATAATTCTGAGGTAGCAAGGCATAGATCTAGTAGGGTCAGAGAAAAAGAATAAAATATCTTCTGCATGAAGCAAAAGCTTACACCTCCTACCACCACCCCTGGAAAATCTTCCTCCTTTCATATCATGGATGCTAATGGTTCCAGAGCCAGACAGAACAATAATGGGTAAAGAGGGCAAACCTGCCAGGTGCCCCTATCCAGAGTAAAATAATCAGATATTAATCCATTAGTTTGTACCGCCACTACCGGGTGTCTATAAAGTAACTTAATCCAACCAATAAAAGTATTCCCAAACATTTCCAAAATATTAAAAAGATAATCCCATTCTACCATATCAAATGCCTTTTCAGCATCAAGTGAGATAGCAGCGGCCGTAGTCTGATCATTCGCCACTGATAACATGATATTGGTGAAATGCCTAATGTTTTCAGAAGAGCTATGGCCCCGAATAAACCCCAGCTGATCTATATGTATAAGAGATGTCATAACTTTATTTAATCGGTTAGCCAAAATTTTGACAATACCTTAACGTCTAGCTGGATCAGGGAGATTGGACGGTAAATCTTACACTTGCTTAGATCTTTGTCCTTTTCAAGAATCAGACTGATCCAGGCTTGCGTCATGGTTGGCGGAGGCTTTCCATTCTTTAATGATTCTGTATAAACTTCTAGCAACAAGAAGAAAGGCCTCAATTATCTTGCCAAGCTCCTCCAAATTTATCTCAGAATCAAGAGAATGTTTTTGCTCAGTTGTCAGTTTAGGAAGTTCTAATTGTTCCAAAAAGTTTCTAATATCCTCATCAGAAGACGAAGATGTGGAACTATAAAGATCAAGATAGTATTATTAATATTAACAGCTGAGGTAAATATTTCACCACCAGCAGATTTCACTTAGGGAATGGTAGAAAACGACTTAATATGTTATATATATATATTAACCATAAGTTTTCTTGCATTTGCTGCCAACTCAAAGTATGACTGTATTGCCCTGAACAGCCAAAACTCCACCTTCCATGACAAAATAATATTATATCTGTATTTCAATCCGGTCAATTCTCTGAGGCCATCAGACGACAATCGGCACTACAGCTCTGCCTCAGCACTTTTAATATTCCCTTCCAACTCCATAAGTTCTCGTGCTTTGGATTTTTTGGTGAATGATACATATTGTATGATCCGGACCCTAAGAACCGCTTTAAGTGCCTCCCAAGCCACACCCATAGAGGATCCTGAAGACCAGCTGGTCTCCATATAAACATTGATTTCAGCCTTTAACATTTGTTTGAATTCAGGAATTTGCAAAAGGAATACATTAAGGGGCAACTATATGATTTTCTTTTCTCCATATGTGGCAACACCTCTAAACACACCATGATGTGATCTGAGACTAAAATGTTCCAATTGAGCAATCAACAACAGATGAAATGAGAGACTTAGATATATATAAAAAAATCTATTCTTGAGTAAATCTTATGGACTGATGAAAAAAATGTATAGTCCCTACCAGATGTGTTCAAAAGTCTCCAAATATCTTTAAGACCAAGATTTATACACATCCTGTGAAGCGCCAATGTTGCTGTAGGGGGCATACACACTTTTGCTTCACTATGATCAAGGACGGAGTCCATTGAAGATTAAAGTCTCCAGCGGCTTGCATTGCACAGACCTGCAGAGCTGAAATATTCTTCTAAAAATCTTTGTTTGTGTTCTGCAGAAAAAAGAAAGTCATAAAGATCTGGGATGGCATGAGCGTGAGTTAATGATTAGCGTATTTTCTTTTTCGGCTGAACTATTCCTTTAAGTTATGTAGCAAAAACTAGCCCCAAAAATTCAGTAAACAACAACTTTTGATCTGGTCTTCAAATAAAGCTATGGCTTTAGAAGGCTTGTAATATGGTTTATAAATCATATGGACTATATTTATGGTACTTATTTAGCTCGTTTTCGTGTCTTACAGCTCCAGTATCTATTCACTTTCACCATATGGAAAAGAGCAGGCTGAACATTTTGCTTAACATCTTTGTTCCATTGACAAAGAAAAATCATGCAGGTTTGGGTGGTTTAGGGTGAGCAGACGATAACAGGATTCACATTTTTTAAGGCCACATCCACATTTAAGTGTTTTTGGTTGAAAAGACATTGATTTAGTTATATTTATACCTCTCATTCGCACTGGAATGCTCTCTATACCACATACTTTGGAAAATGATGACATTAAAAACCTAAAACTGAGTTTTCAACCAAAAACATAGTGTGGATATGGCCTAGGCATGTATTTAGTAAAAACAACTAAAATATAATGCGACATAATATATGAGATTAAATGTTTTTTCAAGTGATGGCAAACTGAAAAATAAACACACTTTTATATAACCCATTTTGTCTTATTAGAAAGAGCATTTGAGAACATCTTGTGTACAAACAGCAAATTGTAAAAAAAAACAGATATTTGGAACTCTGAACACTTTAGTATTGGAGAAGCTCCTATAAACTTGTGTTATTGTGAATTCACTAGGGCCCAAGAGAGCGTCCTATTATGACTCAGCTTTAATTAAAAGTAGATGCATATGAGAGGCAAGAAAAGCATTATTAAGATTGTAAACTCTTGCGGTCAAATGATGTTGGATCAGTGTGAAGCATTGCAGGCTTGTGGTCGCTCCTCATCCTCTTGATGCAGGGAGTAACAGGCAGAACATTCCATCAAAGCCTGGGCTTTGACAAGATAATGAACTGAATAAACAGGACATTGTTTGAGATACACGTTCTACGTCATTGTAAGTACTTTGACATGTTCACTGGCTTATGAAAAAAGAAGCTACTGTCAAAAAGATTCATTTGTGAGCATCATTTGTGAACAATTTCTGTCAACAGAAAAAACAAATGCTGTATTCATGTGCTTTATGACGCATTACAGTAGAAAAACATTCTTTATTCTGAGTGTCAATTTCAAACACAGCTGCACGTATAACACCATTTTTTAACACCCTTTAGAAGTGAAGAGCTTTTGGGAGTATCTGATTTTCTATGCTTGTGCCGGTTCCAAAATCCATTTGCATCCATTTGGGCAAATTAGTGCAGGACACATGTCCAAATAAAATAGGCCTGAAGGCTTCCACTGTGGATAATTAGAGGCTGAATGTAATTGTATATTACTGGCACTGGCATTCTGGCTTTGTAACTAAGGGAAGGAGGGTGGAGGGCATGAGGTTGCTTTCCTGCCTAGATCTTAGGTTCCCTTTTCAGACAACCAGGTAAAACCACAGTTGCTAGGGAGGAACAGGAAGCAGCAGTGGTCACTGTTTAAGATTTCCTGTGTTGCCAAGGAGACAGTTTTAGCATAAACAGACATTTGGATATGGAGGATTGAGGAAATGATGTTTGCCTTACCAAAGATTCTGGGCAGTAACTTGGCAAACTGAGAAGAAGGTGCCTTAGACGTGATTCACTTCTAATGGTCACAAGCTGCAGAGAGAAAAATGTAAATAGCTTTTAAACGTTAAAATCATACAAAGTTTACAATGTTGTACAAAAATTCATAAATGTATGTGGCAGTGATTTCTACTAAGTGTTATCAAAACGTACCACCCTAACCTAAAACTTTAACCTAAGCCTAATCAATATTGTTTTAAAAGCAAATTCTACATTAAAAGTACACTTACTGAAGCAACAACATCATTTGTGTTACTTCTATGTCACTTTTACTTTCATTTGCATGTCCTTGGCTGGGCCCAAACCTCAGTCTCTGAGTCCAAAGTCCAATACTCTATCATGTGAGCTACAGAGCAAGCTAATCACATAGGAATAAGTGTGAAAATGTAGGTGGGTCTGTAATAAAAGTGTCAAATAATGTGTTAGAGTAAAAGTGTTTTGATATCATAACATAGTAGGGTGTGAGTAATAGAGTAAAACTTAACTTGTTTTTAAGTCATAAACAACCATAATACCCGTGATTTGTGTGAAAGTGAATAAAAAGCACATTTGTTGTAGCAACTCTAGTGATAATTTCACCAGGAAACTCCAGTGAAAGTTAGAACGTGGCACATGAAACTCAGTTTGAAAAAATGCAGTTATAGTAATGTTCATTCTATAAGACTAGGTTCAATCTATAAGACTAGGTCCAGCTTCAGCCACTTGGTAGCAGTTCGGAAATTCGGAAACCCTGCATTTCAATGTGCACATTATCTGCCCTAAAAAGTATGTAAGATAAGAAGCATTAGCATGTCTCAAATGGTAGAATGTTTAGAAAAAGGGTTCCAAAGTAGCACAGATTTTCTACTATTTCCGGTAGATTTGCAAAGTGCGAGTCAGTGAACACTTTTTCGGCTAATATTGCCACAACCCCTTGCTTGACGGAAGAGGAGTTTATTGGTTCACTTCAGAACTAAAAGTGTGAAACGTGAAAAACTGCAAACATGGTGGTGAAGACGGAGCTTCATTAGTTTTTAAATGTTTCACATAAGCCTCATGTAAATTTAATGGTTAAACGCAGTGAAAAGTAGCATTGTTCACACTGTAGGACGAAGACGCTGATTAGCTCGTAAAATTGCGAATGATCAGCTGCTCTATTTACACAATGATGCTTGGATTGGATTAAAAATGGAAAAACCTCAAACAGAAACATTAATCAAATTAACACAATTGTATGTTCTCGTTTTATTTTGGCCATTTATTGTATCACACTGAAATATAGCGGTGATCAGATTTCCTTTCAATGAACTGTTGAATGATGTAACCGTATGTGACACTTCAAAAGACAAAAACAACAAAGTGATGCAGCACAGTGCCATGCAATTGTTCTGTCTTTCTTCATAGGTTACAACATTCAAGAAATGATAGATACAACAAATTTTTTTACTTTAATCATAATATCGCATTGTTAATATATTTATTTAATGATTTGCATATTAGATTTAATCTTCAACACATTATAAACTTCACACATTCTGTCGCGATAATGATAGCGGAATATATCATTTTGGCTTGCTTTAAATACATGCTACTACATGTATCATATGTACTGTAAAACATCAGCAGATCTCTACTCGAAAGACCCACAATCTATCTCCTCTCTCTGCTTCTTCTCTCCAATACAGTGGAAATCATTGTGGGGTAGCATAAATAAAATAAAATAATGAATGAATGATAGTGAAAATGAAATGAGGAACGTGAATGTCATGACAACTGTAACAAGATGATTGACAGGTTGATGTGGTCGCAGGATGCCAATGACTATGCAAAATTACTGTTTAAAAAAGACCCAATCTGCCTTTGGTCGGCCAAGCAACTATCCTCGTTCTGATCCACTTTTGGTGTGTCGAGCTGGTTGGGATGCTCAAACAAAGAGCAATGTTTGGAAAGCACCACAGCCACAAAATGGGGGGTCAACCTATGAATGGCTTGCTTATAGTTGTCTCTGTCACATATTTAAATTATAACATGACATCACTTCTTGAAAATTGCTTCTACAGTAGTTTGTAGTTTCCAGCTGTAAACAAAGAATATGTAGGCACTCAGTTACCCTTGTTGTTTATTCTGTTTGTATTTCTTACACTTGTCTCCCAATGGTCTGGATTGGGGTCCAAGGTCTGGATCCTAGTGTAAAAACATCTACAAATGGACTGATGGGTCAGTTCAATCAGATCATGGTAGCAGAACCCATGGCAGCAGATACCATAAACAAAATCAACTTTTTAAATCTGTTTTTGGTAGTGTGTTTGGGAGTACGATCAAGAATGATCATCTATTCATTAATATCAGTGTTCTCTCTGAACATTTGCCAACTGACTGGTTTGGAGCACAGAAGCCAAAATCATTTCCAGTAAATTATGCATGTTCAACATTCTAAAGGACAACCACCATCCAATCATGGCTATCATGGTTCTTTTTAATTGGTTTGGCCAAATGTTGCTGCAAAGAATTCCTCTATGATGAAGGGTAATTAGTGACCATTACCCAGAAAATAGGAAAATGTGAATTTGATGTTTTGTATAATTCCTTTCTGCAAAACAAAAAAAGTATTTGAGATCAGCAAAAACAATCTGTACTCCTTACCAAATAAATGGTGAGAACTGGCTTTTACACAAAAGACTGACCTGAGGCGAAATCTGCTCGTGAACAATTATTTTTTAATTATTAAATTATTTTATGACTTTTTTTCCATACTTTTAAGAACCTGCGATTTTAAGGTTTCTATAAGTGATTTATTCTGGAATGCCACTCAAAACCTAAAAAATATTCCTGAAATAGGTGTACTTAGTAATCACACTTGTCTCTTTTATCTGTCTGCAGCTTAAATATGTTAACCAATCAAAATACTTGGCAGAAAATTTGCATGAAAAATGGACTGAACTAATTGCAATTTTGCATTTAGTGCAATTTTGCTAAAACTCAACATGTGAAAATGTTTTTGTTCTTTATATTACCTCAAATTAATTAATCTGTGCGTTAAGGATTAGCGTGTGATAAATGCATAGGATATTAAAAATAACTAGATTCAGACACAAGACCAGCTGCTTGGCTGTGATTTGCAGCCGTTCCATCAAAGGAAACCTGCCGACCCCACCCACAAGAAAAAGAATGAGCTCTTCAAATAAATGAACCATCCAGTCCATTTGGAAAAGTTTCTCTTTTTCACTCTCCTCTCCTCTCCTCTCTTTCCTTTTTTATTTTTTGTTTTGAGGGCTAAATCAATGGCTGTTGCCAGTAAGAACTTCTAAAGGAGCGCAGCCCCCCTTCTCAAAGGGTTGAAGGCCTCATCTCATCAAAGCATCAGCCGTCCATTAGGTTGAAATGGCCGTGGCGATTACCATCCCGCCTGGGCTCTGTGACAGAGCTTGGTTCCTTCCTTTCTCTCCAGAAACCGTAGTGTTGCTGCCTGTCTCTAACAAGATGTTATTATTCTCTTTAATCTCTCTTCTTTATAAACCATTTTTATAGATCGGTCTTACATGCTTTTAACTTTCCCTTCGCTATCTCTCTTTTTCCCTAATTCTCTCTCTGTATGTCTTTCTTTCTTTGAGACCAATTTCTGTATTTTGTTCTCCATTATTGGGTTTTTGATCATGTCTTTTGGTCAGTGGCAGGTGCAAAACCAGTCACAAGAGGGCTTACATTTGGACATCTCTTGTTCGGACTGTCACTTTACTTTGAATAGGACAGTCTTTCTCTGACGGGGAGAAGGGGAGGGGGTTGTTTTGGCACAGGGTTCAAGGGGTTAACGCACAACCACTGACTGACCCATCTTTACTTCATAAAAAGGGCCTTTCAGAAGACGTCTTCATGTCTTTGGTGTTCCAGAGCTCAGAAATGCTCATGAATCTGTTAAAGTCGGCTTGGTATAATTACATTCTATCCCTGCAGTAAATAATAATAGGATGTAGAGTGCGTAATGGACCGAGAGAAATAGAGAGCCCTCACCTGCTGCTCACAAAAATAGAAGAGATGGGGACTTTTAGCAATACTCTATATCCAAAAAAGCTCAGACTGAGGCCCTGATTTACTAAGATCCCAAATAATGGGTATTAATTTGCTTGTACAGTCTATCAAATTGCGTGTGCATGGCATTTTATGGGTGATTTACTTAGAAAAAATGGCAACGTTGCTATCGCGGCTTTCTCTCTTCCGAGGGAAAGCCACTTAAGCCACCCCCGCGCCATGCCTTCTTCCTGCGGGATTAAGGCTGGCGTGGCTGGTGATGAAGGGGAGAGCAACAGACTAAGTTTCGCCGGGTAAATCCCCACGAACCACCTGCCCCCAGCACGCTCGTTTGCTTCCGTCCGGGTCCGATGCAAGACCGGCTCGCCTCATGGCCAGTCCATTGTCTCATTTGGACCCCGTGAGCTGGATGATGATTGCGCTGCTGCATCGGAGAGCGTCACAGCAGCGTCTGGTTCTAATGATTTGTCTGGGCTGCCACCTTCGGGTCTGCTCGCCCAGTCTGAGGCTGACGCGCGGATGTCTGCTATGCTTTCCCAGGCCACTTTGAAAGGCTGGACTGGAAAGTTCCGTCCCCCTCCCGCTCACCCCTCATGGCTAGTCGATTGGTTCCTCAGGTCAGGGCCCCCCCCCCCACCCCGGTGCCTTTCTTCCCGGAAGTGCATGACGAGCTGACAAGGTCGTGGAGAGCACATTTTACTACCCTTCTGAGATGGAAGACCCAGGGAGTCAGACATTCGCTCAGGAGCAGGTACCATGAATACTTTGTCCCCCGGTGGAGGGCCAGCATGAAAATCCTTGTTTTCCCACAATGTCACCCACTTCCTGGGTCATCTAGCCAGTGCGTGCAGTTCTCACGGCACCCCGGCACCAAAAACCACAGTATCCCTTGGGCAGTCCCTCTGTCCCCGGTCCAGTGTTTGTAAAGCTCCTCCTTCATTGGGTAGGACCTGCCATCGTGCCACTCCCACGTGTGGCTTGACAATCCATGTGGTGTATTGGCCACATATCACCTCCCCCTAGTCTGAGCAGGATGTAGCCTCCGCAGGGTCTTTTCACCCTGAAAGAATAGGATCGGGAAAGATCGCCTTCCCCAACGCATTTCCTAGCGTTAAGATAGCCCAAGATGGCTGGCTTGCTCCCATTATGGTCATGTAGCACCTGTTCTTCCCTTAGGGCTGAGAACCTAAGGTCTGTATATGACACCTTTTTCTGAGGGCATTGGGGAGGGTTACGTGCGGTCGATTCAGTTGCTTCAAGCACGCAGCAGCCTGCCTGTACCTGTGTCAGCAGTTCACATAACACGGTCTAGTGCATGGTGCTTTGAAATGGGACCCCTTGTGTCACTACATTCGACACAACGTTGAGTGAGTTACAGAAGGGGAATGTCATGGTTACTGTTGTAACCTCCGTTCCCTGATGGAGGGAACGAGACATTGTGTCCCCCTTACCACAACACTACACCTACCACTGTAAACGGCCATACCTTATTCTTGGACCCTCAGTTCAAAAACCTGACTGACAGATGCACGCCCGCTTCCCTTTATACCTGTATGTCCGAGGGCGGGACATGCAAATTCTGTCTGCCAATTTCTCATTGGCCTATTCTCAAGTTCAGAGGTACGCAAGGCTCTCAAGAAAGGCCCCTTGTGTCACTACATTCGACACATGTCTCGTTCCATCCATCAGGGAATGGTGGTTACAACAGTAACCATGACGTATTAAAAAACAAATTTGTGCATGGAACTACTTTCGTACGCAAAGGATCAGAATCTGCCGTTGCTGGTTCAAACCAAATGATGCATTTAAGCCTTTGTTAGTAATTAAAACATGTCTCTTCAGAAATAGTATAAAGGCTTGTGCTGTTTCGAACAAGTTATTGGATAAACAAGGATGGATGTGTGCGTGTGTGCCTGCGTGAGAGAGAGAGAGAGAGAGAGAGAGAGAGAGAGAGATGGAGTGCGTGTGATAACCTGTTGCCACACCCAAGCAGAGATATTGTCAGCTTTCTGGTGATCAGCTTTCTCAGTGGAAAAATTGCATCCAAGGGGGGTATTTCTCTCTATTTCGCAGTAGCTGGTGCACAAGAATCATTCTCTATAAAAACCGCAATCTTCATTTTGAACAGTAGTTCCTCTCCAATGTGGAAACAAGTTCTGTAATTAATCAGTATGTTGTGTCTTTCAGCTGTGATGCATCTTAATGCTGAAGTTGTTCGTTTAAAGCCATTTACAGCAATTTTCTTTCTTTAGTAGTTTAGTAGTAATACAAGCAATCACGGAGCATGGTTATTTGTAAACACTGACTGATGAGGATTCACTTCACATCACCTAACTGGCTCATATTACACACAAAAAATATCTTTTTCCACCACCTGCTGGCTAACATATGTAATATAAAAAAAGACAGCACTCTGGACACGTGTGTAACAGACACACATATAGTAGCTCTTAACACATATGCACTGCTCTTACACTTTAGTTTAGAACAGCACGAACACAAACGGAGTGATACACACACAGTGATGCATCAGAGTGCTGATGGTGTCAGACCATCAGTGCTCATGGAACATCTCTCGTCCAATCAGATTTGAAGTCCAGAACTAACTGTTATATATATAATTATATCACAACCATATAACAGTAATATTCATTATACAAAGAAGAATAGTTGTATGCATAAAAAACAGTAAGGAATTATATTTTGTGTCATATATATATATATATATATATATATATATATATATATATATATATATATATATATATATATACTTTGAGAAATATCAATTATGTCAATACAAATGTTGATCATGCATATTAATTAAATATTGGCAAAGTACAACAATCACCCGATATTCAAAAATGTGTACACTTATTTTCAAGAGTAAATTGTACATAGATATAGTTTCAGATATACCATGATTCAAATCATAAGAATATGCAAATAGAGATGTTTCATAATAATCCTATAGAAAAAAGCTGATGGACAAATCTTCATTCAAGGGCATACCCCTTCTTACACAGTTGTGATATCAATAGCATTCTTTTTCCTGATTCAGAACCTACGACAATGCCGGCTCCCACTATGGATGATCTCACTCGAAAATGTAAATATCTGTGCTCCAAGGAAATTAGATTGCAACTCAATGGTGCGATTCTCAGTGAGTATGTGAGATCTAAGAGAATTCCAAGGGGACTACGTAGTCAAAAAGTACTGACCATCTGTCGAAGTGATGACGAGTTTTGCACAAAGTGGTGTGAAATCCTAAATAAAGCCTCTTTGGACCTGATGGACTCATTATATATTTTACACATCAAGAGTCAATTAATGTCCATCAAGACATTGTTGAAACCAGGGATAAAATGGCACTTCTACAGAATCGATGATTGTGCAGACTACTGAGAAGGATTTGGAAGACACGATGCATTCTTTTAAAGAAGATGTACAGAAGAAGAAATTAAGCTTTGCAGAGACACCATTGATTATTGTGAAGTTTACCCATGACCTAATAAACCCCAAAAACAAGTTAATTTCAGGCAAAAGTCAATATATACATCTGGATCCAGTTTTGAGTATCAATCCGACTCAGATCTTGATTTTTAATGGGAGAAAAAATACATTACCACAAATGTAAGACCTCCTCAACAGCAATAGTACAACACTCGGTGGAGGACCTAAGGACCTAAAGTCAATTGAGGAGAACACGATTCAATGTATCCAACACCAGCCTCTCTACTTCAGAAGAACAAATACTCAACAAAGGTTTGTCTTATGTCCCTCAAAAATCTATGGATCCCATTCAGCTGAAAATTTTAATGTTTAAAAAATTTGAAATTGAGATACTTTTACTATAAAGATGTTGTACAGAGGGGGGGCCTGGGTAGCTCAGCGAGTCCCCTGGATTCACGAGTTTGAATCCAGGGTGTGCTGAGTGACTCCAGCCAGGTCTCCTAAGCAACCAAATTGGCCCAGTTGCTTGGGAGGATAGAGTCACATGAGATAACTTCCTCGCAGTTGCAATTAGTGGTTCTCGCTCTCAATGGGGCGCATGGTAAGTTGTGCGTGGATTGTGGAGAGTAGCATGAGCCTCCACATGCTGTGAGTCTCCACGGTGTCATGCACAACGAGCCACATGATAACATGCGGATTGACTGTCTCAGAAGCGGAGGCAACTGAGGCTTGTCCTCCACCACCCAGATTGAGGTGAGTAACTGTGCCACCACGAGGACCTACTAAGTAGTGGGAATTGAGGATTCCAAATTGGGAGAAAAGGGGATAAAAAAAAGATGTTGTACAGAGACAAGATCAGCCAATGTCTGGGAATAAATCCTTTAGAGCTAAAACTTATTTTTGCCCTCCTGTTAATAATGCACCAATTGAAACTTTTTGCAATTTGGTTTATGTGGATATTGATAAAACTCTGAAGATACCCAAGGCCAAGTATTGTGGCTTTAAAGAACAACAGATTTTGATGCAGCTTCAAAAACACAAAGTAATGGGAAAAAGATTGATACCTTTTTGCATGATGCATATGATAAAGCTTTAATTATCTCAGTGGAATTGAAGCATGTTATTAAGGATTTTCCAGTAACTCCTGTCATGAACTTTAGAACTTGTCTAAAGTTCATCCATCTTTGATTCATCCTCCTGGTTGCCTTATAGTGGCTTCCAATGAAAGTCTTTTGGAGCCCATATCTCATTATGCTGATCGAATTCTTAAATCTTTGGTGGAACAACTTCCATCTTATTTGAAGGTTACAAGTGATTTTAACAGATAAAAGATAACTTTGAAGGTTGTGATGCAAATATCTTTCTTGTCACATTAGATGTTGTTTCTTTATATACCAACATCCCACATGATATGTGGAAGCTCTCAAGTTTTTCCTTGAATCAAGAATTAATAAAACTCCATTGTCTAATTTTGTTCTTGACATGATAATCCAGATGGATATTTCACTTAAAATCTTTACATCCCAATGGAATGAATGAAGATTTGTCCCTCAGCTGTTTTCTATAGGATTACTATGACGCATCTCTATTTGCATGTGCTTATGATTTGAATCATAATTGTTGTATGCATACAACAATTATTTTTTGAATAATGAATATTATTGGTATATGGTTATATAATAATATAATGGGACATTTGAATATGTAATTTTTTATATACAAACCCGATTCCAAAAAAGTTGGGACACTGTACAAATTGTGAGTAAAAACAGAATGCAATGACGTGGAAGTTTCAAATTTCAGAATACAACATAGATGACATATCAAATGTTTAAAATGAGAAAATTTATAATTTTAAGGGAAAAATAAGTTGATTTAAAATTTCATGGCATCAACACATCTCAAAAAATTTGGGACAAGGCCATGTTTACCACTGTGTGGCATCCCCTCTTCTTTTTATAACAGTCTGCAAACATCTGGGGACTGAGGAGACAAGTTGCTCAAGTTTAGGAATAGGAATGTTGTCCCATTCTTGTCTAATACAGGCTTCTAGTTGCTCAACTGTCTTAGGTCTTCTTTGTCGCATCTTCCTCTTTATGATGGGTGAAAGATGTGTTCAAATGTTTTCTATGGGTGAAAGATCTGGACTGCAGGCTGGCCATTTCAGTACCTGGATCCTTCTACGCAGCCATGATATTATAATTGATGCAGTATGTGGTCTGGCATTGTCATGTTGAAAAATGCAAGGTCTTCCCTGAAAGAGACGACGTCTGGATGGGAGCATATGTTGTTCTAGAACTTGGATATACCTTTCAGCATTGATGGTGCCTTTCCAGATGTGTAAGCTGCCCATGCCACACGCACTCATGCAACCCCATACCATCAGAGATGCAGGCTTCTGAACTGAGCTCTGATAACAACTTGGGTTGTCCTTGTCCTCTTTAGTCCGGATGACATGGCGTCCCAGTTTTCCAAAAAGAACTTCAAATTTTGATTCGTCAGACCACAGAACAGTTTTCCACTTTGCCACAGTCCATTTTAAATTAGCCTTGGCCCAGAGAAAACGCCTACGCTTCAGGATCCTGTTTAGATATGGCTTCTTTTTTGACTTATAGAGTTTTAGCCGGCAACGGCGAATGGCACGGTGGATTGTGTTCACCGACAATGTTTTCTGGAAGTATTCCTGAGCCCATGTTGTAATTTCCATTACAGTAGCATTCCTGTATGTGATGCAGTGCCGTCTAAGGGCCCGAAGATCACAAGCATCCAGTATGGTTTTCCGGCCTTGACCCTTATGCACAGAGATTGTTCCAGATTCTCTGAATCTTTGGATGATATTATGCACTGTAGATGATGATAATTTCAAACTCTTTCAATTTTTCTCTGAGAAACTCCTTTCTGATATTAATCCACTATTTTTCGCCGCAGCATTGGGAGAATTGGTGATCCTCTGCCCATCTTGACTTCTGAGAGCCACTGCCACTCTGAGAAGCTCTTTTTATACCCAATCATGTTGCCAATTGACCTAATAAGTTGCAAATTGGTCCTCCAGCTGTTCCTTATATGTACATTTAACTTTTCCGGCCTCTTATTGCTACCTGTCCCAACTTTTTTGGAATGTGTAGCTCTCATGATATCCAAAATGAGCCAATATTTGGCATGACATTCCAAAATGTCTCACTTTCAACATTTGATATGTTATCTATATTCTATTGTGAATAAAATATAAGTTTATGAGATTTGTAAATTATTCAATTTCTTTTTTACTCACAATTTGTACAGTGTCCCAACTTTTTTGGAATCGGGTTTGTAATTGCTGTCCTTCTCTATATCCTAATATATACACGTAGATACTTGATAACTTGTCTTTGTTACTTTAGTAATATATGTGAATGGTAGTATACCATATAAAGAGGCAATATATGTCTAAAACATTTAGCAAACATTTGTGTATTTTTAATTCTATTCTAGTAGGACAAATATGGTAAATACTCCCTCTTTATAAATGGAATCAGGCCCACTATTGTTAATGGGACACTGATGACGATGTAAATAGAAAACGTTTTGTCTTTGCACTAAGCAATTTTTGGCCTCTTAATAAACTAAAAAAATGTTTGTACACATGTGTGATCTTCCCCTCTCTTTTGGACTATAGTATGATTTATTGTTAATTGACTGGTGTCCTGTTGCTCTGACCTCCAACATCACCAAATGCTTTGAGAGACTAATCAAAAATTACATCTGCTCTGTGCTGCCTCCATCACTGGAATCACTGCAGTTTGCATACTGCAACAACCGCTCCACTGATGATACCATTGCATCTACACTACACACTGCTCTCTCCCACTTGGAAAAAAGGAAAACATATGTGAGAAAGCTGTTTGTAGACTACAGCTCAGCATTCAACACATAGTGCCCTCCAAGCTTGATGTGAAATTCTGGGCTTAAACAGCTCGCTGTGCAGCTGGATCCTGGACTTCCTGTCAATAAGATGCCAGGTGGTTAGAATGGGCAACAACATCTCCTCATCACTGGCCCTCAACACTGGAGCCTCACAAGGCTGTGTTCTCAGCCCACTCCTGTATTCACTGTACACACATGACTGTGTGGCAACACATAACTCCATTAAGTTTGCTATGATACAATGGTGGTAGGTCTGATCACTGACAATGGTCAGCCAACAGAGAGGAGGTGCACACTCTGACACGCTGGTGTCAGGAGCACAACCTCTCCCTCAACGTCATTAAGACCAAGGAGCTTGTGGTGGACTTCAGGAGAAAAGACAGAGCACACAGCCCCATCACGATCAATGGAGCACTGGTGGAGAGAGTCAGCAACTTCAAGTTCCTCAGTGTCCACATCACAGAGGAACTCACACAGTTGTAAAGAAGGCTCACCAGCGCCTCTTCTTCCTGAGACGGCTGAGGAAGTTTGGAATGAACCACCACATCCTCACATGGTTCTACACCAGCACTGTTGTGTGCATTACTGCCTGGTACGGCAACAGCCCCGTGTTCAACCACAAAGCCCTGCAAATGGTGGTGCGCAACTGCCAGACACATCATCGGAGGTGAGCTTCCCTTCCTCCAGGACATCTATACCAGGTGGTGTGTGAAAAAAGCTTGGAGGATCATCAGAGACTCCAGACACCCGAGCCATGAGCTGCTCTCACTGCTATAATCAGGCAGGCGGTTTCGCAGCAGGAGGACCCGCACCAGCCGACTACATGACAGCTTCTTCCCCCACGCAATCAGACTTTTGAACTCTTGATCTCTCACGATCAATATACATCAGCACTGCACTTTATTAAATTATAATCATATTATCTCACACTGGACTGTCATAAATTATATTCTCTCTTACCAAAACTGGCAACTGACTATTAACCGACAGCCTGAATGTCAATACAGCACAATTCAACATACTGTATGTTTTATATATACTATTTTTATTGTATACTGTGTATTCTATATTGTGCGTATTGTATACTGTACATTGTATATTATTATTGTATATTATCTTGTGTAGTTATGTGTATATTAGATATGTATATTGTGTTGTGTAATCTGATGTTATTGTAAATTTGTATATGTCTCATCACTGTCATGACTGCTATGTTGCTCAGAAATGCACCCAAGAATATCACTCACTGTTGCACTAGTGTATATGGTTGAGTGACAATAAAGTTATATGATTTTTTAGCTTACGCACCAAAGCTACTTGGAAATATAAGCCCTTTCATTATTTTACATGGATGTCTTTACAGATTTTGTTCTGCTGTTGGTTTACTTCATTTTGTTAGTGTGAATGTGTATGTGTATTACCTGTTCACATGCTTCACTACACTGAGGAAAGAGTTCTGCGGCATGATGGCAGCAGGAGGGATCTAGAAAACACACAGAAAGAAGGCAAGTTCAGTCCCATTTGATCCCATGTACTCCCAAAACTTTTCACTTTAAGCCCTGTCAACAGAGAATACCTTTGTATTCCCCCATGAATAGCCAGTCTAATGTTTTGTATCTTGAAATGTCCACTATACTGTATATGGACATTGTGGCTTTATCTGTTTTAAGAATGGTGCACTCTAAGTGTAGTGTTTAATTCACATTGCACCACAAATTAGTAGTCACAACACAAACTTGACGAAAAAGAGTTAATGCTAAATAGTGATGTATTTTAATTAATGTCATGAACATTCTTAAAGCCAAAAGTAGGACATAATTGGTTAGTTTCATTGTCAAAAAATATAATGAAGCTAGTATTACCGAAACTAACAGTAGTGTTAACATTTTAAAACATCTGTAAAGCTACCAATAGAGCTGACTTTTTCATTTAACTGCAAAGCTAACAGTAATATTACCATTTTTAAACAACTACAAAAAAGCTAACAGTAGCACTACCACTATCAAACAACTGCAAAGCTAACAGTAGCATTATTCTCAAACAACTGCAAAGCTAACATTTAGATTTATGCATTTGGCAGACACTTTTATACAAAGCAATTACAGTGCACTTGTCACAGGGACAATCCCCCTGGAGCAACCTGGAGTTAAGTGCCTTGCTCAAGGACACAATGGTGGTGGCTGTGGGATCAAACCAACGACCTTCTGTTTAACAGTTATGTGCTTTAGCCCACTACGCCACCACCATTCCACAGTTGTTAATAGTGGCACTGGCATTTTTCAATTAACTGCAAAGCCAACAGTAGCACTGTCGTTGTCATAACTGCAAAGTGTATAGTAGTGTTGCTGTTTTAAAACAATTGCAAAGCTGACAGTAGCATTATCAAACAACTGTAAAGCTAGCAGTAGCATTGTCAAACAATTGCAAAGCTAACAGTAGCATTTTCAATCAACTGCAATGCTAACAGTAGCGTTGAATTGAAAGCTCATTTGCATTTGAAAATAATGAGTTGCAAATTAGTTTTTTGTTTTTGTAAGGAGTTGCTAGAATTTTCAATTAACTTTTAAGCTAACCATAGCATTGCCATTGTCAAACAACAGCAAAACTAACAGTAGTGTTGCCATTTTTAAAACCACTGCAAAGCTTACACAGCAATGTCAAACAACTGCATAGCTAACAGGTCTTTCAAGTGTCAAATGCCTTTATGGTCGAACGTTAGAGATATCAGGTCAGAATCTGACTTTGGATGCAGTGAAGCAGTAGCCTATGAACAAATTTGAGATGCTACTTGACATGAACTGTACATGAAGCAGAACTATAAGGACAGTCAAATGTACAGCAACATAACTGTCATTCAAAGGGAACCCCAAAGGAAATGAGAAGGTACAACAGGGTGCAACATGGTTCAGTAAGGTGCATGCTCCTATTCTGTGTGCTCAACTGTTTGCTTATACTAATCAAAAGGGAGAGTTGTGGCTTTGAGAACTTTGGAAAAACATATTGTCATCTGTTTGAGCTCCTCTGGAAAAAGTCATCATTATCAAAATGAAGCACTTTCATGTCAGCCCAGACTCAGCCTCCCTCCATTTGCGTCTCATCCAGGCCGGTTCCTTTCATCAATGTGATTTGATCCGTTTCTTCTGCTTTGTTGTATCTATCTCTGCCTTTTCTCCTCTGTCTCAGTAAAGGAGGAGAAAAGTGCCAAAGGGAAGCAGCAATTGTGACTGAGGTGTGTGGATGAACTGTGTGTACTATTAAATGCTCTTCTTTGGTGTCTATAGTGAGTTAAGAAGAGGGGCTCTGGAGGGAATCATAAGGGTATTGAGTAAGAGGGTCTGGAAGGATAAGAGGGTCTAGATGTACACTACCTAACGTGGAGCATTCCAATTTTGGCTAACATTATAAAGGTTGGTAACAAACATTGTTAAAATATAGTTAATGGAACATCCTTGTGATTTGATTAGAATTCAATAAAAGTTCTTACAACATCAGAACAAAACATTCTTGTGCCACACTGTTTGTACATCCTTTAAACTATATGTTGAAGGCAAACATGTTTCACAGCATGTTTCAAGTAATTTTGCAGAGAAAATCTTGACATCCATTGCATGTTCATGAGCACTATGAGAGAAGCCCATTCGCAGAGGCTAGAGTGTTAACCTGATAAGTTGTAGTGTTATTTGCAGTAAATGACATAAGGGTAAATTATTACAAAATTGTAATTTCTGGGTGAACTATTCCTTACAAAATTGACATTTTCATGGTTCCCACAACCACATTGTAACCTTTGGAAAATGTTTTAAGAACATACATTTGTTTGCTGAGATCTGCTTTAGGTCCAAGTGTGTCTGGATTTGAAATGACCAGACATCCAGAGGAAGTGAGATACACCAGCACCCCTTTCCTTTCATCCTTCTGATTAAAGGACACAATAGTTTATAGAGCTGACACCGTTTATAGAGCTGACACCAGTGGTTTTTTAACATGTTGGAGCGTGCATGCATTTGTAAGGGACAGTGTATGGATGGGTGCTTGTCTGTGGTGCGGATGTAAACTGTGCAATAAATCTTCACTTTAAGAAACATGTCTCAGCTCTTGTGGCATTGTTGTTCTTTTGAGGTTGAGGAATAGACCTCCATTGTCTCTGAAGTAAGCCTGTAAATGGAAGCAGTTGTTTTGTTTAATGGGTTCCATGGCCCTGTTACCAACATACATGATGGGGTTTTAAAGCCATAATAAACATACTGTCACTTTGTGAGTCACACACAGAATTTTTTTTAGATTGCCAACACACTCTCATGGCAAAATTGTCAGGATTCATATGACTTTTCTAAATTTGGCTAATGGGTATGATATCAACCAACTGCACGCGTTTGAATTCCTATGACTTCCACTACAGCCAATGGCGTCGCTGGACATCATTTCCATCTAATACAAGACGATTACTTGCTTCTGTCACACAAAACAGCTTCCTATCATGTTTACACACTCTACTGATTGGTTAAGTTTAGATATGGGGTTTGGGTATGGGCACAATATTAATAAGTATGTCCTTAATGCCTCGTACACCGAACTCGTGCTTACTTCCGCATTAGACATCTGGAAATTTGCAAGTGATGAAGTCGTACGAACAACATCATGCAAGACCATACAAAATACCCAACTCGTAAATTATGTATGACTTTTCATGAGATTGGGTTGGAGATTACTATTCACGAGGGGCCAATGATCTAGTAAAGCCACAGCGAAGTAGGGTTTTGTGTACTGCAATTAATTGAAAGTTATGCAAAGGACCATTTCAAAGCCATTTTAGATGCATTTAGTGCTTAAATGTACTGCACAATTAGACAAGAACATTTGTGTTTTTTGTATTCCAAATTTCAAATGATTAGGCTTTTTAAAGCTGGTGAGGCTGAACATGAGTTGGGTTGGGAGGAAAAAAGAAGAAAAGAGAATTGGACAAAAATGATCTGGTCCAATTGACTTGCACTGAGATTAAATTGAGACTAACTTGTTAACCTGCACCCCCTTTTAAACAAAAATTCAAGAAATTACATACCAATCTAAAATGGTTGCATTTCATAAAGTCTTTGAATTACATGAATAATTGTGGTCTCTTTTAACAGACACTTGGCACAGTATGTTGCCCAAATTTTCAAAGATCATGTCATGTGGATTTTTTTAGAGGACACTCTAAATGATAACATGAATACCAAGTAATTTAATTCATAAAATGGAAACCTTTGCCATGGAGATTTTTTTCTTTTCTGGAGAGAGATCTGAAATATCTTACTCCTATAATATTTTAGGAAAAACATCTGAACAAAAGTTCATATTTAAATTAAACATAATAGAGATCTCCAATAATTCTCTAGAGTTTTGAAAGAGCAACTTCTGAGTACATTTTTCCTCTTTGTATCCACAGACATAGGGGGCAGTATTTTTGTTTCCTGTTTGCAGGTCATGTCATTAACCATTATGTCTTAACATTTTCCAAATAACCAACAAGAAAATTCCAAGGCTGCATGGTATTTTCAGTTAAGCTAAGCTTGGGTGCCTGGGAACCAGATCTCTATCAAGTACTAAAGAGCAACTCCTCCATGGATGCAACATGTGCTAGTATTTTATGCTTAATAGCTTCTGTGTCCCTGTTTTTCTGAAGAATAGTAATAATGCTACCCACAAGCCACATCAAAGGAATTCCCCTCTTCAAACCCATCTTCCCCTCTCCCAACTCCTCCCCCTCCTCAATGCTCCTGAACATCCCTCTTCCGCTTGCTAACATCCAAACTGGCCCAATTCAGATAGGCTTGAGGATGCTATCCACCAGTGCTTCTTTTGCCAAGTGTACTTCACACGATCGTTTTTAGCAGTGGGGAAAGAACTCCCCAGAAAGTATGGGAGAAGGGTAAAGCTAGCCATGCATGTGCAAAGGGTGCTTGTGAAAATGCACATCTGATGTCCAGAGACTGCTGGATCTCTGACAGGAATGAAAGAAAACCTTAAAGGGAGGCACTTTGACAGCCTCAACGAAGCTGATCAAACACCAATGAGAACCAGACGAGAGGGCAAGGGGTACAAGTACAGGGTGGGGGGGTTTCAATATGTGGTCGTGAGACCCTGGACCCTGGACCCTGAACTGCTTACATTGAAGGCCGTGAGAATTATATTTATCCTCAAAGCCTTGGATTTATCTCCAAAATACACAACTGGAACGGATATATCCATCGCTCTAAAGGACGAGAGTGTGATTATGTTGCTAAATCTTCATTCTGACTAAGTTAAATCTACACAGTATGTGATTATTCTGTACAATTTAGTCAGAATATCAAAATGTAAAAGGTGATAGAAAAACATCTAGATTTTTCAAGAGGTCCTTGCAGGTTCAAAAGTCAACACCACGATGTTAGGTTGTTGTGGGTTGTTGCCAGGACATTGCTATACGGCAGTTGCAAATGTGTTCTGAGTGGCGATCAGCATGTTGCTATGTGATTGCTAAAATGTTCTGAGTATTGTTTAGCACGTTGCTATTGCATTTTGCTAAATTGTTCTCAGTGGTGTTTAGCACATCACAATACAGTTGCTTAAGTGTTCCAAGTACACTTACACTTACAGTTCTGGAATACTAGTCGCAAACTTGCCACAAATTTGCAGCAAAAACTCATTAAATGCACATGCAAATGAGCTTGTGATTCGCTGCAAATGTTTTGCCAGAAGTTTGCTCTTTACCGGTAGTGTTGAGCCTGCAACAAACCTTTGCCAACAATGGAAAATTTGCCGCAGGTTTTCTATGTGAAAATAATCAGTGGCACATTTGCGTCAATTTGTGGCAAATTTCCATTAACTCTCAATTTTTGTAAGGGTATTGACTAGCACGTTGCTATGTGGCT
Source organism: Xyrauchen texanus (assembly GCF_025860055.1). Taxonomy (NCBI): domain Eukaryota; kingdom Metazoa; phylum Chordata; class Actinopteri; order Cypriniformes; family Catostomidae; genus Xyrauchen; species Xyrauchen texanus. Next base: position 22,858,703 of record NC_068316.1, on the reverse strand, counting down.
GCTAAAGTGCACTCTAAGTATTGTTTAGCACATTGCTATATAGCTGATAAAGTGTTCTCAGTGGTGTTTAACACATCTCTATGCAGTTGAGTTCTGAGGTGGTTAGCACGTTGCTATATGTTTGCTAAAGTGTTCTCAGATTTAGCATGTTGCTGTGTGGTTGCTAAATTGTTCAGAGTGGTTTTTAGCATGTTATGCAGTTGTTAAAGTGTTCAGAGTAGTGTTTAGCACGTTATGGGGTTTCTAAAGTGTTCTGAATGGTGTTTAGCAAGTTGCTATGCATTTGCTAAAGTGTTCTGAATGGTGTTTAGCAAGTTGCTATGCATTTGCTAAAGTGTTCTGAGTGGTGTTTGGCATGTTGCTATGGGTGGTTGCTAGCTTATATGTGCCATTTAATGTCAGATCGCTTAGAACAATTGTAGCACACATAATAATAATAATAATAATAATAACAATGAATTATATAAATATAATAATATGAAGCAAGTAAACATATAAAGAATAAACAATATGTATATTATATAATATATGGCATCAATTATCTCCATACCACAAATGGTGTGGGAAACTCAAGTTTAATTCTTAGGGTTAGGGTTTTGTATTAATCTGTAACGCTAAGGGGCCATTCATACCAATGCATTTTTTCTATAAAAATCTAGATGCAGCAAAGCAAATAGAACAGAATGCAGGTGTATCAAAACATGTTCTTAAAAGTTGAAGTTAAGCATCTACAAAACATAGCGTTCCTTTGCAAGACACTGAAAAAACAATGATATGCTGTGCACTGGCCAAAGATGTCCGTCTAGCACATTTACACAAACAACACAGATGGATCCAAAAACGTATTAAGTGTGAACAACCCCCTAAGTTTTTAACTATCACTCAGTCCATTAATGACACTTTGCACAACCAGTCTATCAAATTCTACTTTGTTAAACCATAATGATTTTGGTGTGAAAACTCATTGCAGAAATTACAAAAGTTGGATTTCAGACTAGAGCTGGCCCATGTTTGACTTTCTCAATATAGATAGGAGGATATATAAGGGGGAGGGATATTAGCTTTTAAAGGACAGCCATTCCCATGCACTCCCTACTTCAGAGGGCAAAGCAAAGCCACTTGCATTCCTTCACAGACTGTCTGGTCAAAGTGCCATGCCCTTCACCAATAATAGGGAGAAAAAGGTTGAACATGTCCCAGACACCAGCAGGGCACTTAGTAGAGGGACCTGACTAACTAGCATACACTAGTAATCCTGGTAGATGTGGCATTGTTTTTAGACTTACACTTTCTAGAGTCAAATTTTGATATTGCTGAGCTTGGCAGCAATGTTGAACTTTGACTGTGTGGTTCCATATTATTAGAATACAGTGGATTCTCTAGCACAGGGGTACTCAATAGGCGGACTCCCTTCTGGATACGGATCGAAGGACAATTCAATCCGGACTGAGCTCTGAATCTTTGTGTTAGTTGTCTGACACCTGGCTAACTGATTGTGTAAGCATATGTGTATACACACATGGAGCGGGAATAAATAGCATTCAGAGCTAGAGATAAATATTTCTCTATATAGAGGGAATAAAGCGTGTCTTGCTCTACACGCTTTATTCACTGGCGTTGAATGCGCTTGGTTTATTCCCGCTCTGCATGTGTTGCCTCACTATATACAGATTATAGATTCCGAATGTATATTTTAATTTGCATATCAACTAATAAAGTCTTTATTAAATATTTGAATCTTTTGGTAGAAAATATCTTTTTTTTTTTTTTTTACTAAGTACTATTGCTGCCAATGTGGCAAGTTATAAAAACTATTCAATAAAAGATACATCATTTCCTAACCATATAACGACTGACACCAGCTACATATCATTATCAGGACCTTTGCTGGGAAGGAAATGTAGAGACCGGACCTCTTGGAACTTTAATTGAGTACCCCTGCTCTAGCAAATGGTCAATGTGTATTATACCACTTTACCACATCCTTTACCACATCCATTATGGTAGAAACATCAATTGATAATGGGAGTTTGTGTGAAAACAGAATTTATATAATGTGTGTGACTTCTAGGTTTGAAATTAAATCTTTATGAAAATTGCATAGCTGACCCATTGCTTAACAAAGCATTTAATGAATATGCCTCTTTCTATACCAGATGTCTGTCTCTTAGAACATTCTTTTCTAATTTGACTTGAGACTTCTAAAAATGCTATATTCCTCTTGAATTGAAGATGTTGGGCTTCGATTAGCATAAAGGGCAACTACCAATCCATATTGTGGTTGAGTGGAAGGAAAGCAGGGCAATTTGTGGCCTCTTTGTGGCCGCAGCCAGGGTCGCTTAACGAGCTGGGATTTTAATGACACAATTGAAGGAGCACTGGACCATTCAGTTTTGCTCTCCCTGGCTGTCCGTCTGCCATCTTTTGTGCTTGCAAGACATTCAGCCAAGACCAATCAAATTACTGTTGCCATGAAAATTGATAAACGTCATGCAATGAACACTTCTACCAGATGTAGTAGTGTTTGCATGTTCCTCTGGAAAAAAACAATGTGCAGCATAAAACAACAACATTGTGTCTGTTGCTTATTGAGTTGAGCAACATGGTGAGTTTCAGCGTTTACATTATACAAGTTGTGCAGTGAACCTAACTGTTTCTCACTGTGAGACCTTTAATGAACAATGACAGTTACACAGGGGCTGGTTGGGATGCATAGCGCTGAGAGGCCTATAGGCTGCTAATGAGCAGTGGAACAGAGACACTGGCCATGAGTTGAATCTGTGTTTAGTCCACTAGTGTATTCAGAGAGGTCCGCTGATTCCAGCACTGGATACACTGAAAAAATGTAGGGCATTAGGTTGCACAGACAAAAGGGTTAGATCACATAGGAATAGCTCCTTACAGGGATAGTTTACCCATAATTTACTCACCCTCTTGCCATCCCAGATGTGTATGACTTCCTTTCTTCAGCAGAACATGTTTGAATAAAAATAGAAAAATAACTCAGTAGGTCCCTATAATGGATGTGGATTGTAACACGATTTGTAATGCTCCAAAAAGTACAGACAATCAGAATTAACATCATCCATACGAATCCAGTTGCTAAAATAATGTCTTATAAAGTGATGTGATTGCTTTTGGTGCAAAAAATATCAATATTTTATTACTTTTTAACTATAAATAATCGCTTCAGTTAGGCAGCGGTATGCGCGTTCACGAGAGGGCTGAGGTCACGAGGTCTTTCCAGTGATGGCATGGAAACGTTCCATTTGTAGCAGCAGAAATATTCTCCCCCATTTAAGTGTCCCTTATTTTACAACTTCAAAAGTGGCAACTTGGGGAACAGTTTCTTGTTACAAGGTGGACCAATTAAAGCCGTTTTGGTCTGCAATGATGTGATGCATTGTTACATGGGTGGAAAGAGGTGATGGACTTCACAGTTGGAGGGTAGTCCTGGACAACCTCGAAGATAAACAATGACCTAAATCAACAAAAGCAGTGAGTGATAGAGGCCTGTGTGGGGCCTGGGGTAATCCTTTCAACCTGTAAAGAAGCATGCACTGTCACCCAGAAGGGGGTCTGAGGGACACAATGGAGTAATGGACAGTTGAAAAGACCAGGCTGACTTTGGGTACAATATTCATTCAGTGGGAGCCATGTGGCAAGATACAGTAGACCGTGTTTCTCCTTTGACAGTGACAAGGAAAGACTTTGTCCAGGCGTATGTGCTCTTTTGAGCATTTTGACTTAAGGAAGCTGTTGGGTAAATCTCACGAAATGTGGCAAGAACATGTTTGGAATATATTTATATATAACACAATATATTACACAATTTTACATATTAACATAAATATTATTACAGTATATATTATTACAATGAACATCTATTGAGTATCACCATTGAGAATAATGGGAATTCCTAAACTACAATTTTAAAACATTACAGTTACGACAATTTGAGATGTGTTGAACTATGATGAACATAATGTCACTATGCAAAATTATCTTAATTATCCTAAAAAGGCTTCATTTTCAATATAAAAAGAAAAATTTCTTATTTTTTGATTTTGGGGTGAAATGTGACCTGTGATTTTTTGGTGACATCCCATTTAATGACAGCCTACTCAGCCAATCATTTCCTTCTCTTTTGTAATGGAATCATTCTGTATCGGCCAACTACTTTGAGTGAGTAAAAATAAAAAATATATCCAGTAGCATATCATTGCACAAGCCATAACTGCAGTTGTGTGAATTTCTCACACAAAGAATCTTCCTCTTCCCAAAATCTGCATGGGCGGAAAGTTTTCTCAGCCAGTCAAAAAAGTGAATTCAAGATGCAACCCACCATGTACAATACACACTTAGTTTGACACATAGTTTGACCTTTGGTTGAGATACATCCCTTCTTCAAGTTCAGCCTTTCACCCCTCCATGGAGCAAACCATTGACCATATACGACACATGGCAGCCCAAAAGTAACCAGTGAGCATGTGAGTTATCATTTACGCCATACTGACACATGCCTTCTTCAGCATGAATGGATCATCTGCCCCAGCAAAGCCTTGCCATTTCCTCCTGGAGTAAGGAGCTGGCATGTGGCTACAAAGACACTTTGATGGTTTGACAACATGGAAGATCTGAGAAATAAGCAGATGCAGTCTGCAGTGCATTGAGATAACACTGATTGCAGATGATTTTAATAATTACAATATCAGGAGGGAAAATTATGTTTACAGGAGCACTGTCAAAATCCAGGACCTATGCATTATGACTCATTTCAAAACTCAAATGACTAATATGAGGCATTTACGGTAAATTTACACAATTGGCATACACTTTTATCCAAAGCAACTGACGGTGGATTCAAGGTACACATTTTGTTACTATTGCCATGAGCTACCAGTTGAGCTAGATGAATAAATACATTACAATCACAGCTGTTAAACCAGGAAGTAATCATGTTTATATAATCAATTAAAAGATTCAGAGGTTGCAATTAACCTCTAAGATTACATTTTTACTCCACTGATGGTTAGGTTTAGGGTTGGGGTTTGGGTTATTGGAAAGAGTTAATAAAATGTCCATTCCTGTTGAGTGTACTCGCTTTATAACTCAAGTTTGATTCCACTCTGTGGACATTTCACCCAGGAAAATGAAGCTCACGTGCCTATACGTTCAACAACACTTCCAGCTTCGGCCACTGGGGGCAGTGGTTCAAATTTCGGTAAGCACAGACCGATTTCAGCTGAAGAACTTTCCACCTACTGTTGTCAAATTCAAGTGAGATCAATCTTGGTGTTTCATATTCATTTACTTCCAAAATGTGAAGACCTAATGGTTTGATATGCAAAAAGAAGTTTTAGGTTCAAACTTAATCTTCAGGTACTCTGAAGCTGGAGAGTTTCAGCTGAAGATGGCTCAGCCACAGTCCGTTTACATGCCATCTGATTGAACACAAAACTGGATCAGTTTTTGCAACTACTTGTTGCAAAACTTGTTGCCCTACTTGTTGCAACAGTAGGTGAAATTCTTGTGTGCAGTTCCGAGCAACATAGCAGTCATGACAGTGACGAGACATATACCAATTACAGTAAAACAACATACTTACACAAAACAATTTACAAATCAAATGTACACATACTTCCACAACACAATAATTATATACAATGTACAGTAAACAATACACACAATATACAATACACAATACAATAAGTAAGGAGTATATGAAATATATATATATATATATATATATATATATATATATATATATATATATATATATATATGAAGTAGTATATTGAGGAGAATATGTTGACAGTCCAGTGTGAGATTATAGATGAATAAAGTGCAGTGCTAATTATTGATCGTGATCAAGTGTTCAACAGTCTGACTGCTTGGGGAAAGAAGCTGTCATGTAGTCGGCTGGTGTGGGTCTTGATGCTGCGATACCGCCTGCCTGATGGTAGCAGATGCCTCGGGTGGCTGGAGTCTCTGATGATCCTCCGAGCTTTTTTCACACACCGCCTAGTGTATATGTCCTGGAGGGAGGGAAGCTCACCTCCGATGATGTTTCTGGCAGTTCGCACCACCCTTTGCAGGGCTTTGCAGTTGTGGGCGGTGCTATTGCCGTACCAGGCAGTGATGCAGCCAGTCAGGATGCTCTCTACAGTGCTGGTGTAGAACCGTGTGAGGATGTGTTGGTTCATTCCAAACTTCCTCAGCCGTCTCAGGAAGAAGAGGCGCTGGTGAGCCTTCTTCACAATGGCCTCAGTGTGGACGGACCATGTGAGTTCTTCAGTGATGTGGACACCGAGGAACTTGAAACTGCTGACTCTCTCTACCGGTGCTCCATTGATGGTGATGGGGCTGTGTTCTCCGTCTTTCCTCCTGAAATCCACCACAAGCTCCTTGGTTTACTGACGTTGAGGGAGAGGTTGTGCTCCTGACACCAGCGTGTCAGAGTGTGCACCTCCTCTTTGTAGGCTCTTTCATCATTGTCAGTGATCAGACCTACCACCGTCGTATCGTCAGCAAACTTAATGATGGCATTGGAGCTATGTGTTGCCACACAGTCGTGTGTGTACAGTGAATACAGTAGGGGGCTGAGAACACAGCCCTGCGGGGCTCCAGTGTTGAGGGTCAGTGATGAGGAGATGTTGCTGCCCATTCTAACCACCTGACGTCTGCCTGATCCAGGATCCAGCTGCACAGCGAGCTGTTTAAGCCCAGAGCCCGGAGTTTCATATCAAGCTTGGAGGGCACTATGGTGTTGAATGCTAAGCTGTAGTCAACAAACAGCATTCTCACATATGTGTTCCTTTTTTCCAGATGGGAGAGAGCAGTGTGTAGTGTAGATGCAATGGCATCATCAGTGGAGCGGTTGTTGCGGTAGGCAAACTGCAATGGGTCCAAAGAGGTGGGCAGAACAGCAGATGTAATCTCTGATTAACCTCTCAAAGCATTTGCTGATGATGGGGGTCAGAGCAACAGGACACCAGTCTTTTAAGCAAGTGATTGTGGCTTGCTTCGGTACAGGCACAATGGTTGATGTTTTGAAGCATGTGGGGACTACAGACAGGGAGAGGGACAGATTGAAAATGTCTGTAAAAACACAAGCCAGTTGATTCGCACATGCTCTGATGATGCGGCCCGGAATGCCGTCTGGACCCGCAGCTTTACGGATGTTCACCCGTCGGAAGGATCGGGTTATATCCACAACAGAGACGGAGAGTGAATCAACCTCTGTGGCGTCAGCTGCGCGTTCTCTCTCCGCGAGGGCGGTGGTGTTGTCCTCGAAATGAGCATAAAATGTATTAAGTTCGTCCGGGAGAGATGCAGCGGTGTTCACAGCGGAGTCTTTATTCCGTTTGTAGTCCGTGATGGTATTAATTCCCTGCCACATACTTCTAGAGTCAGTGGTGTTGAACTGACCTTCAAGTTTGTGCCTGTACTGGCGTTTGGCTTCACTGATAGTGTTACGGAGGGCATAACTGGCTTGTTTACGCTCCTCCGTGTTAGAAGAATTAAAAGCGGAGGACCGCGCATTGAGTGCCGCGTGAACCTCACTGTTAACCCATGGTTTCTGGTTGGGGTATATCCGTATTGTTTTGGTCAGAACAACATCCTCTACGCACTTCCTGATGAAACACGTTACGCTGTCAGCATAAACCTCGATGTCGTCATCAGAGGCGGATCGGAAGATCTCCCAGTCCGCGTGATCAAAACAGTCTTGTAGCGCAGAGTCTGATTGGTCCGACCAGCACTGGATCCTTCTGAGGGTGGGTGCTTCCCATTTCAGCTTCTGCCTATAAGCGGGCAAAAGCAGAACGGAAGAGTGGTCCGATTTGCCAAATGGGGGGCGGGGGAGGGATTTGTAGCCATCCCGGAAAGGAGAGTAACAATGATCTAAAACCCGGTCCCCTCGTGTGTTGAGTTGATTTTGGAGCGATTGTTTTGAAGTTGGCTTTGTTAAAGTCCCCGGTAACAATGAACGCAGCCTCAGGGTGCGCGGTTTCCTGCTCACTTATACACCCATACAGTTCCCTGAGTGCCTGGTCTGTGTCGGCTTGTGGCGGGATGTACACAGCAGTGATGATGACCGCTGTGAATTCCCTCGGTAGCCAGAATGGTCGACACAGAAGCATGAGAAATTCCAGATCAGGAGAGCGGAAAGACTTGATGAAATGTACGTTCCTCTGATCACACCATGATTTGTTTATCATAAAACATACACCACCACCTCTGCTTTTACCAGACAGGTCTTTCGCTCTGTCCGCTCGGTGCACGGAGAAGCCCGTGATTTCGATGGCCGAGTCTGGAATCTCCGCAGCCAGCCAGGTTTCTGTAAGGCAGATAACACAGCAATCTCTCGTTTCTCGTTGGAAAGAGATCCGCGCTCTCAGCTCGCAGAGCTTGCTGTCCAGAGACTGAACATTTGCCAGTAGTATACTGGGTAGCGGGGGTCGATTTGCACGACGTCTTACTCTGATGAGAACGCCGGCTCGTTTTCCTCTTTTCCTTCTGCGTTTCCGCGGCCGGGCAGCCCAGACAAAGGGCTCCGCCGGCGTGTTTGTAAACAGCGGGTCGGCATTAAGGAATTTGAAGTCCGGTTTTCGATGTGAAATTGTAGAACCAATGTCCAAAAGCATTTGTCTGTCGTAAACAATAAGGCAGACAACATCCAAGACAAAAAAAAGAACTGTAAACAAAACAAACAATAAACCGCAGTGTTGTAACGGAGCTCGCAACGCAGCAGCCATACTCGGCGCCATCTTGAGTCTAATCTAATTTATATACTGTATGTTGTTCCTGGTTAAATATGCTTAATGGCAAGTATCAAGAAAGAGCAGTTGATGGGTTAAGAGTCTTGCTTATGTTAAAAAAAAATTACAAGGTAGGATATTGCACCCCTCCTTGTAGAAAGCAGTGTGAATGAGCTGCTTTAAAAGAACCCTTAAGGAGCAGAAATTATTCATTTTTAAAATATGGAATTTATGTGGTTGAGTGTGTGAATTATTCATTTAGCTTCCATTGCCAAATGGCTTGGGAATAGACACTCCCTTTCACTTGGCCTCATCATATGGATAGTAAACACAAAATGACCCTCCAGTATTTGATTATATCCTTGAGCCATTTTCAAGAAGCATAATTTTCTATAATTAACACTGGAGAAATGTTGTCAGCTCACAGTATATTATGTAACCACAAAGTTTGGATAGTTGGGCTTTCATTGCATTAAACAGCATGCTGTTTGTTATGTTCCAGTCCCATCAAAGTCCTTTTCAAGGGAGGTCAGCCATCTTTGGAACGCTCCCGGGCAGCTATTTTCTATGGATACAAGCAACATAACAGCTTGAATGGGGGAAGTCTAAAATCAAGATTATGGTCAAAGAACGTACTGTACTGTATTTCTCATCAGCAGTTAAATCAGGCAACAATTGGATCATAAATTGTGCTTCTTTAGCTAAGGTTATGCTAAATAATGAAATTTTACTGTGGTGAGCATGATTTGGAGATTGCAATTTCACTCTAAAATTAAAATGTTACTCCACTGAAGGTTAGGTTTAAGTCCGAAGATTAAGTGTACTTTGGTAAGACGAAGTACAGGACGCATGACTGAAATCACAACATCATCGCAGTGCGCAAGCACTGAATGCCCTCAGCCCAATTTTTCTAACCCCGTGTCTTTGAAAGCGCAGATCACATATGCGCCTGGAGTTATTTGCACTAATTAGTGGGCCCATAAGGTGGCATCACTTACATTTTGAGCTGTTGCTGTCATGAAGAAGCACTAGAAGAAGATTAAATCGCCTCTAAACATCAGGAGATGAAGGTAAACACAACAACAGTGGATGTGCAAGTTAAGAGCATGTATGTGAAGAGGCATGGAGATACCTGCATTTGTATAACTCGAGTCTGAAGGAATATAAAGACATCTTTATGGGTCTTAACTCCTGAAGAGAGAGTGTGCACAAATATATGGAGTATACCTTGACATGCTCCCATTCGACTGTATGCAGACACTTGAGCATTCACGTCAAAATGGAAGTATACCGAGGGCTTTAGGGTTGGGGTTTAGTTTATGGGGTATGGTTAATAAAATATGAATTCCAGTTGGCTGTATTATGTCATAAATATACAGATCACTTATGGCACAACCTTTGGAAACTGGGGGCAGTGTTTAGAATTTTTGTGAGCACTGACAGATTTTATCAGCAGAACCGCCAAATTCAAAGTGTGTTTAGACTGCCAAAAAAGACAAAACAACTTAAAAGTACCATAAAAGTAGTCCATGCAACTAATGCACTATCTTCCAAAGCTTCTGTGTCTGTGTATTCCAAGTCTGATGTGTAAATATTGTCTTCATATTTACATTAATTTACATTTTTGGGTGAACTACTATTGTATTTTATAAAACAGATATTTCCAGTCCTGGATGTTGATTGGTTAACAGCTGCGTTTTATTCATGATAAAACACAGCTCTGATCTCTTCACGGAACTTCTATTTGTATCACTCCGCAGCACTCATAGCTCCGCAGTGTTGTAACGGAGCTCGCAAAGCAGCAGCCATACTCGGCGCCATCTTGAGTCTAATCTAATTTATATACTGTATGTTGTTCCTGGTTAAATATGCTTAATGGCAAGTATCAAGAAAGAGCAGTTGATGGGTTAAGAGTCTTGCTTATGTTAAAAAAAATTACAAGGTAGGATATTGCACCCCTCCTTGTAGAATGCAGTGTGAATGAACTGCTTTAAAAGAACCCTAACAGTTATTCTGATTGCCTAGCAATGTTCTGTTTACTGTTTACACTGCTTTGCATCATGCCTAACAATGCCCTTGAGCTGTGACAATATCCACAATATAGCACAGCCTCTCATTCCTTACTGCTTAAATAAATCCCCCTTCATTATGAGTAAAGTCCTTAAAAATTCTGCTTTGTTATTGTGATGAAGTGGAATTTGACTGCATCCAGACTTTCTCCACTTTCTCTTGCCAAAGTGTCATCACTGAGGAGGTCCTGCAAGAACATCTGCCTAGCCGTAATGACAGGGTATCCTGCCACTAACAGGCCACCTCGCCTTTAGAGCAGCACAGTCTGGTCATGGTTCATCTTATACCCGCCAAGTGTCAAAATATGCTTCCCATTTTCCATCATGAAAAATATAGAGTTCGGCTTTAGACAAAGTCAAGTGAAAGGGATATTTACTCATTGACAAAACCTTAAATGAAAGGTTTGTACAACATTGTTTGCTGGTGATCACTGGAATTTCAAGGCAACTAAAAAAACCACTTGTGTTTCCTGCCAGTTCACTTCCTGTTGGAGTTTTTCTGCTTTGTTTTTCTTTTCTTTGCCTCAAAAGCTTGGATTCTTTCACAGTCGAAGTAACAGGCAATCTTTTTGTCTGTCCAGCGAAGGCAGGGTGTTACAAAATATGTTCCAATGCCACTTTTGCATTCCTGTGTCTGCTGAAAAAGACCACCGTTTGCCCTGTCTTCAGAATTTAAGGGTTGAAGACACGCAATGTTGAATGGTGGACAAATCTTTGTTTCAACCGGCTCCGGCATTCCTCTGTGGTAGGCCCAGTATTTTATGGGGGAGAGAGTGTAATGCCTGTGGTTCAAAGGTCATTAATAATTAAGGAATCTGACATGAGTGAGGAAGGATGGACTTGTCATTGTGGGTCCCAGAGGTTTTCAAACTGAGGTGTCAGCATATGAGTTTCTTCTGAAATTACCCCCACTCTGCAGTAATATCAAATTAAACATACTGACCATAAATATGCCCAAACTTTTGTTGTTAATATCTCTTTAATCAACTTTCTATCCTCTGCCAATCTGGTGATCTCTTGCTTTAGATATTCTTTATCCAATTCCAGGCCTACACTTAGTAGAAGTGTGATCTTTGTACACTTTTTCTCAAATCAGTTGTTGGAAATGGGCAGTTTTCAAGGTTAACTTTCAGGATCTTGTTGTTTAGTAGAGCCAAGAAGTATTTTGACCATTCGCTTAGGAGTTCAGACTAGGAGATGGGAGTACTGCCATCGAGCATTCAAACCTTGTTGGCGGAAGCGGCTTTTGGTTTTTCAGTGATGTCATTTACTAGGTTCCAGACTTTGTGGTACTCGTGATGTTTGTTCTCTAGTTCTAGTGCGTCGAGCTTGGCGCTGATATAGGCATCGTTGTATGCTTCGAAAGCTTGTGCAACATTTTTATTTCGGCATGCCTCTTTGTTTTTGCTTTCAGATCTCCTTTGGTGATGAGCTGGAGTGTGGTGTTGCTGACCCAGGTCGGTTGTTTAGATTTCGGCTGTTTTCGGAGAACTTTTTCGTTTGCACCTACTGTACGAGTGCAGCATTCAGTGCATTTGCTCTCTCTTGAATTTTGTCTTGTGGTTCTTGGATTGCCACTTCATCAAAGAGGGGTTAAAATAATTTTTTCACTTCCATGTTGAATTTGTGTTTGAATTTTGGTATTTTCAATTTCTCGTACATGAAATTGCATCTAGCATTAGGTGGTGTCTTGCTAGATCTCAGCGCAAGCTTGAATTTGGCACTCACAATCTTGTGTTCTGATCCGATGCTGCAGGTGTTGTATGCACGACAGTTCTTTAAAGAAGTCCACCACTTTATGTTGAACAAAATGTGGTCGAGTTGGTAATATTCACCTTTTGGCTTCTGTAGGTGCGCAGCCTTGTCGGTCGGTTCGGGAAGCAAGAGTTGGCTGGTCAAAGACTTGCCATTTCACACATGTGAATCATTCATGACCCATTATCGTTGGTTGTCATATGATAGCAGTGACCGCCTACATCTCTTGGGTTTGTTAAATGTCTGTCGTTACCAATTCGTGCATTAAAGTCTCCTGCAAGAATGGTAATCGCGTGTGGTGGAATAGACTTGGTTAGCTCAGTTAGGTCATTGTAAAACTCGTCTTTGTCACGTTCTTCGACTGTCTCTGTTGGGGAGTACGCTGAGACTATGCATACTTTTGGATTGCCCTTGATATGTACGATTATTATGCGCTCCAATATGACTGTGATTGAGGTGGTTAACTGAGCAATCTTGCTGTTGTACAGAATGGATACTCAATGGCAGATGGATGATGAGTCTGAGTGTGCCAGTGTCCAGTTGCTGCATTGTTTGTGTTGACTATAGCCCACCGTATCTGATGTTTTATGACGGTGCTCTTGGAGTGCTACGATGCCGATGTCGTATTTCTCGCATTCGGCTATAATGTGATCGATTTTGTTCGTGATTGGTTCACCTGTTTCATGGCTGATAGTATCGTTCAGCATTCTCACGTTGTTGGTGGCCACAGAGAAGTGCTTGTTTTTTGGTTTTGGTTTTCCAATCTTCGCATATTTTTCAGTGGCTGGCAGATTGGTTGAACAGCCAACACAGACGTTGATAACCTGGGCCAGCATGTTTAGAATTTGGTTGCATTTTCATATTGTTTATACTATGCATATTTTCCTTATTCCAAGTAAGACCATGATGGGATACGAGCCCTCATGCACAGACTAGCAGTGGGTTTGCCTTTCCAAGGTCTCCTTGTACTTGCCTAGCCCTACCCTCAAAAAGCCTTTCTAGGGTTAAACCTTGTACTTGCCTTAATGAAGTTTAGGTATTACCGCTGTGTCCAAGTAGTACTCACGATAGTTTCTCTAGCTATCGGTCCCCATAACCATATTGATCAAAGATCTTCTGGTAGGCTATCCAACAAGACCCTATCGGATCAGTTTAACGTCATAATCAGGAGATGATATATATATATTAAGCTTTATGAATGTAATTTTTTATATATATTACACAATTAAATTAGTTATGAAATAAAAATTGTTTAGATATATTACATATTTGCAGTAAAATATTTCTTGAGGGCAGGGTGATTACATTTATGTTTTATATATTTTATAAAATATTTAGATGGTATGAAGCACAATTTTAGGATACCTGACAAAATGTACTGTATGTTACCGTACTAACAACTAGCACTATCGTACATAGTTTTGACAGCGTGTGCAGTAGCCACAAAAATAAATAAATAAAAAAAACAATTAAGGGTTGTAAATGCAGGGCATCGGAAGATAAATAATCCAAGCAGTTTTCAATGAATGCTTGGGAAAATCTTTCAAAATGTATTAAAGACTGAAAACAACTGATGCCACACTGTGGAGTGTATTAAGCAGCACATTCCCAATTAACAACATCCAAGAAAAAGCTTGAAGTTTGAAGAAGAAGCTAAATATATTTTTTACATATTTTTAAAAGAAGCCAAATCTGTGTTGGTCAGCCCATTGTTCAAAAGGTCATTGCAAAACATGTACTTTGTAGGAATTGGCTTCAAATCAAACAGTTTCTTTCAAAAATATTCTAAAAAATATTTAAATACCTGATAATCATGAATGCGCTTCATAAAAACACATGGGAATCATCCATTAAAATCGCTTTTTGGCACAATATTACTTTGCGATTGTGTTAAGATATTTACTATGGATAACTTCACCACTAGTTCACCACTCAGATCTGCGTGTATTCCTGGACTTAATATCCTGAATATGATGTGAAGAATAAAGTCAGAATATGACATAAAAATGCCAGATGGTTTAAATGGCCAAACAACATGTGAGCATAGCATGTGTTCAGTTCTGTGATCGCACATATGTACGGCAGATATGTGTGTCTGCAATCTAAATGAAAGCAGGTGAGATCAAGATCATTCTCAACAGATGCAAGAAACACACCAGACCTTAGTAAAGCAGAGCAGTGCCACCCCACTGGCTCTTCAAATCCAATAACAAAACATCAAACATTATAGAAAATCGAGTCCATTCCATAGAAATCGAATGCCTTCGAATAAAGGACAAAATTAGTACATGAGCTGTAATTGTTTGCATATGTTCAGGTAAAGATGTGCTGGTAGGATGTAATTACAGATGAAAGATCAAACAGTCTGTCCTCCAACATATAAACATGGTATGCCCAAAAGAATCTGCCAAGTTAGCAAAGCTTATAAAGGTACCTGTGGCAAACTCCTTAAAAAAAGTTAGCAAGGGATACTGCTTTATGTTTTGGTAGATGTTGCAATGAAAAAGGTAAAGAGAAAAAAAGAACTTAATAATAATAGTTAATAGGCTGTGCTATATTGTGGATATTGTCAAAGCTCAAGGGCGTTGTTGTTACGAATGAGGTCGGAGTCAGACAAGGGATGAGGATCCAAATGCGGGTTTATTGATAAAAGGAAACAAACAGGCATGAACAAACAAAACTACCACGATGGGCAAAATGAAAACAGAACACGAAAACACAGGAACTGGAAACACGGGAACACAGGTATGGGAGCAAGCATAAACTACGCACAACAACATTCAACGATAGACAAGGACTGAAACAAAAACCAGGATATATATACATGAACATAGAACTAAGGGGCCAATGAACAAACAGAACACCAAACAAGATAACGAGGGAAGCAACAGAGGCAAATGGCAAGTTAACGAGGGACAGGTGAAAGCAATGACGGAAAACACTAACGCTAACAAAGAGACTATGGAGTTACATACGGGACAAAAGTGAAAACTAAGGAATGCAAAAAGTGACAAAAATGGTAAACAAAAGGGCAACGGTGGAACAAGACAGTGTATACATAACAGAGTCCCCCCTCAAAGGATCGGCTTCCAGACGATCCTAAAAAACAAAGACAAAAGACAAAAAACCCACAGAGAACAAAATGATGGCACCGGGGGCAGACAGGCAGACCAGGGGGGGCACAAGAGTAAGGAGGCAGTCCAAGGGGCACAGAGGGCAGGCAGGAAGTCCAAGGGGGCACAAAGGGCAGGCAGGAAGTCCAAGGGGGCCACAAGGGGAAATGAGACAGTCCACAGGGGCACAAAGGGAGATGAGACAGTCCATGGGGGCACAAGGGGCAATTAGGCAGTCCACGGGGGCACAAGGGGACAGGTTTAGATGGCCCCGGGGCTGCCCATAAGGCAAGGGCCGGTTCAGGGGGCCTGGGAGGAGGCCGTGGGCCAAGGGCCGGTTTGGGGAACCTGGGAGGTGGCCACAGGACAGAGGCCGGTCTTGGTGGTCTAGGAGATGGCCGTGGGGCAAGGACCGGTTCAGGGGGCCTGGGAGGAGGCCACAGGACTGGAACAGGGTAAGGAGGCCTGGGAGGAGGCCACAGGACGGGAACAGGGTCAGGAGGCCGGGGAGGAGGCCACAGGACAGGGACTGGGTCAGGGAGCCCGGGAGGAGGCCACAGGACAGGGGCCGGGTCAGGAGGCCTGGGAGGAGGCCACAGGACAGGGACTGGGTCAGGGGGCCTGGGAAGAGGCCACAGTACTGGGACCGGGTCAGGAGGCCTGGGAGGCGGCCACAGGATGGGAACAGGGTCAGGAGGTCTGGGAGGAGGCCACAGGACGAGAACAGGGTCAGGAGGCCCGGGAGGAGGCCACAGGACAGGGACAGGTCTAGGAGGCCTGGGAGGCAGCCTCAGGACAGGGACAGGTCCCGGAGGCGGAGCTGAGAGGGGCTCTGGAGACGAAGTTGTGGGAGGTTCTGGAGGCCCAGGAGGCAGAGCCAAGGGAGGCGGACCCATGGAAAGCTCAGGAGGAGCAGGAGGCAGAGCTGAGTGAGGCTCTGGAGGCTCAGGAGGCGGAGCTGAGGGAGGCGGAGCTGAGGGAGGCTCTGGAGGCTCAGGAGGCGGAGCCATAGGAGGCTCAGGAGACAGAGCTGAGGAAGGCTCGGGGAGAAGAGCCGTAGGACGCTCTAGAGGCAGATCCCTAGAAGGCTCTGGAGTCTCTGGGAGCAGAGCCGTAGGAGGCTCAGGAGGCGGAGCCGTAGGAGGCTCGGGGAGAAGAGCCCTAGGAGGCTCGGGAGGTGGAGCCGCAGGAGGCTCTGGAGGCAGAGCCGCAGAGGCTCGGGGAGAAGAGCCCTAGGAGGCTCGGGAGGCGGAGCCGTAGGAGGCTCGGGAGGCGGCGCCATAGGAGGCGGAGCCGTAGGAGGCTCGGGTGGCGGAGCAGCAGGAGGCGGAGCCGTAGGAGGCTCGGGAGGCGGAGCCGTAGGAGGCTCGGGAGGCGGCGCCGTAGGAGGCTCGGGAGGCGGCGCCGCAGGAGGCTCGGGAGGCGGAGCCGCAGGAGGCTCGGGTGGTGGAGCCGCGGGAGGCGGAGCCGCAGGAGGCTCGGGAGGCGGAGCCGTTGGAGGCTCGGGAGGTGGAGCCGTTGGAGGCTCGGGAGGCGGAGCCGTGGGTGGCTCGAGAGACTTGAGGGGTGGAGCCCTGGGAGGCTCGAGAGGCTTGAGGGGCGGAGCCCTGGAAGGCTCGAGAGGCTTGAGGGGCGGAGCCCTGGAAGGCTCGAGAGGCGAAGCCCTGGAAGGCTCGAGAGGCTTGACATCTGGAGCTCTGGGAAGCTCGGAGGGCGGAGCTCTGGAAAGCTCAGGAAGCTCGGAAGGCGGAGCTCTGGAAAGCTCGGGAAACTCGGAAGGCGGAGCTCTGGAAAGCTCGGAAAACTCGGAAGGCGGCGCTCTGGAAAGCTCGGGAGGAGAAGCCTTAGAAGACCCGAGAGACTTGAGAGACTTGGGAGGCGGAGCCCTAGGAGGCTCAAGAGACTTGAGAGGCGGAGCCCTGGAAGGCTCGAGAGGCTTGAGAGGCGCTGGCTCTAGGACGGGCACGACCACTGGCGCTGGCTCTTGGGTGGTCACGGCCACTGGCGCTGGCTCTTGGACGGTCACATCTACTGGCACTGGCTCTTGGACGGTCAAGGCTACTGGCACTGGCTCTTGGACGGTCGTGGCTACTGGCACTGGCTCTTGGACAGACATGGCTACTGGCACTGGCTCTTGGACGGTCATGGCTACTGGCACTGGCTCTTGGACGGTCAAGGCTTCAGGCACTGGCTCTTGGACGGTCGAGGCTTCAGGCACTGGCTCTTGGACGGTCACGGCTACTGGTACTGGCTCTTGGACGGTCGAGGCTTCAGGCGTTGGCTCAGGGACGGTCGAGGCTAAAGGTGCTGGCTCAGGGACGGTCGAGGCTACAGATGCTGGCTCGGGGACGGTCGAGGCTACAGGTGCTGGCTCAGGGACGGTCGAGGCTACAGGCACTGGCTCATTGACGTTTGAGGCTATTGGCACTGGCTCACTGACATCTGAGGCTACAGGCACTGGCTCACTGACTTCTGAGGCGACAGGCTCGCTCACAGTGACATGCGTTGGTGCAGGCTCGCTCACAGTAACATGCGTAGGTGCAGGCTCGCTCACAGTGACAGGCGTGGGCGCAGGCTCGCTCACCGTGGAAAGCGTGGGCGCTGGCTCGCTGACCGTGGAAGGTGTGGGCACAGGCTCGCTGACCGTGGAAGGCGTGGACTCTGGCTTGAACACCGGGGCAGGCGTGGGCCGGAAGGCGGAAGCCCATCTTCTCTCCCTCCTCCGGGCAGACAAAGAGGGACGCGCTGGCTCGTGGAAGGCGACTGACGTGAGGGTGAGCTCGTTGACAGGTGGAGTTGGTGTTACAGGGGGCGCCGGGGGTGGCTGAAGAGACACCACTGTGGACGGTGAGGCAGGGTCCTTCTCAGCAATGTCCACCGCGAGCGGTGAGTCGCACACCAGTAGGGTCGCCACCAGGAAGTCGCGGAGGGTCCAGTCACGCGTCGCCTGTGGCAGCCGCTCCTTCAGTGCAGGGTGCAGATTGCCCCTGAAGAAGACCACCAGAGTGTAGTCCGGGAAATCCGAAATACTCGCCAGCTTAAGGAAGTCGTGGATGTGGTCCTCTATAGGGCGGTCTTCTTGCCTCAAGCAGAGCAGGTGGTAATTTGCTTGTTGAACCGCTGGATCCATGGTGGTCTATCGTTCTGTTACGAATGAGGTCGGAGTCAGACAAGGGATGAGGATCCAAATGCGGGTTTATTGATAAAAGGAAACATACAGGCATGAACAAACAAAACTACCACGATGGGCAAAATGAAAACAGAACACGAAAACACAGGAACTGGAAACACGGGAACACAGGTATGGGGGCGAGCATAAACTACGCACAGCAACATTCAACGATAGACACGGACTGAAACAAAAACCAGGATATATATACATGAACATAGAACTAAGGGGCCAATGAACAAACAGAACACCAAACAAGATAACGAGGGAAGCAACAGAGGCAAGTGGCAAGTTAACGAGGGACAGGTGAAAGCAATGACGGAAAACACCAACGCTAACAAAGAGACTATGGAGTTACATACGGGACAAAAGTGAAAACTAAGGAATGCAAAAAGTGACAAAAATGGTAAACAAAAGGGCAACGGTGGAACAAGACAGGGTATACATAACAGTTGTTAGGCATGATGAAAATAATAAGTACTGAACTTCGGAATTCTTTCAGAACTTAAACTGAAAGACAAATGAATATTTAAACATATTGTGGCAGGGAATTAATCATCGCTTTTGACATACATAGTGGTTTTAGCTGTAGATTACATGGCATTCCTTATTTTGCTGAACTCTTGCTGTGAGAATGACAGAGCTTTGATTTTAAGCGAGGACTGCCACCTCTATTTTTTCTGTTCTTGTTCTGAGCCCTACTTGATTGGCTGCAGATGTTTGCATAGAAAAAAAGAGAGCTTCAAATAGTTACAACCTGAGATGCTGCTAGATCTGAGAGATGTGATAACCTCAATGCAACTTATGGAGTAAACACATGTTTTTTGTAACTGTACTGTGAGAGGGGGAAAGTTTCTAAGAAATGCTGCTTCTCCTAGAGAAGAGAAGCTGGACACCCTATGAGTACATAAGGTTAAAAGGTTCAAAAGGCTAACAGCCAATTTTTGCATGCCCACTTTATCTATTTAAAAGCAAAAGTAGCTTAATGCCTTCAATATGTGTCAGATGTCTCGTATCTGTTATTTACTAAGCACATGTCCACAAACACACACTTCACACACAAACTTTAAAAGACTTTGGCATCCAGATGTCAGCTTGACTTTGTCTGACAATGATAAAACATGAAAGAATCTTGACTTAAAAATGTCATCATATAATATTCATATTATATGCTTTATTTTTTTTTTATACATATTAAGTTGTTAAAGTAACAGGGAAAAAATATGTTACTTTACAAGAAGAGACAAACATTTTGCCAGTGCATGATATCGTGGAAAGAGAGACTCGCTGATTTTGACAGCACAAAACAAATGGCAACTGTAAACAAAAATAACAAACACATTCTCTCCTCTTTAACACTTTTATGACGCTTTCATCAGTAACACATATTATGATTTTTCGCCACCTTATGAAAAAGCAATCATTAGTTAATACACTTTCAAATAGTTAAAAATGTCAATAAACTTTGACTGATGTAATTTTTCATATTAATTTTTGAATGTGCGTGAACAACTGATAAGTTGTGATATGATGTACAATATCCGTTTGTTAAAGGAATATTCTGGGTTTAATACAAATTAAGCTCAATCGACAGTATTTGTGGCAAAATATCGATTACCACAATAATAATTTAGACTTGTCCCTCCTATAGGTTAAAAAAATATAGGTTACAATGAGGCATTTACAATAGAAGTGAATGGGGCCAATTTGTAAACGTTAAAATACTCACTTTTTCAAAAGTATAGCCACAAGATGTAAACAATATGCATGTTAACATGATTTTAGTGTGATAAAATCACTTACTAACCCTTTCTGTGTAAAGTTATAGCCAATATTACAACTTTGTTGCCATGATGATGTAATGCTTTAAACCCTAAAACAACTGTAAAAAAATACAATTTAAACAACTTTACAGCTCAAATAAAACACGAGTTTTAACAAAAGAACCAATGTAAGTGCTTTTATAAAATTATAAGCTTCATATTTTTGCCTTTAAACACTCCAAAAAATTACCCATTCACTTCTATTGTAAGTGCCTTACTATAACGTTGATTTTTTGCCTTTTTTTAAAGAAAAGGAGGGACGAGTCGAAATAATTTTTTTGTGGTAATCAACATTTTGCCACAAATGCTCTCAATTGAGCTGAACTTGTATTGAACCCGGAATATTTCTTTAATGACTTATGTAATGTACCAATTTACAATAATGCTGTGTTTGTAAACAGAAGTTAACTTCATTAGTTATCATGAACTAAGAATGAACAACACTTATTCATCTTGGATAAAAGTTAATTTTAACACATACTAATACATTTTAACATTAAAAGAAGTATATGTTAACATTAGTTAATGCATTATGAACTATATTAACCAATAATGAAAAACAGTATGTTTTAGAAACTGACATGATTCATTGTTAGCTTATGATACCTACAGTAATGCATTAACCTCAGTTTAAAGTGTTTATTGACTGTACAGAATCCTGACAAGATCTCACAGTATCTGAAGAGAATAGAAACTTCTCCCATTCACATAAAGAGAGAGGCACATTCAATTCTATTAGTAAAGAGCCCAAAAACAGAACAGTCAAATATGAGTAGGCTATTTCTTTCAAACACGTGTATATTAATCCTTTAATTGAATAGTAAATAAAATCTGAAGCTATTTTTTGACAAATTGCCTGCAGCAATAATGGATGTATAAGCTACTCCGGAAAGTTATGTGACGGTACAGAATAAAGTCGGCAAATTATTTGACAAATCAAGAAGCAAGGGCTACATATCAATCCAGTGTTTTTAATAAATGATTAACCAATCATAACAAATCATAATATGACATAAAAAAGCCTGAGTCTGAGAATAACGGTGCAAGAATCAACAAGTGCAAATGTGCTATTATTGCGTTATTATGCTGTTATTATGCAGTTTTCTTATTAAACACACACAGTCAGTGCTTTTACTACGTCTTGTTGGTAACATCTTTTACCGGATTAACAGACCGTTTATTGACGGAATCCTAGAAGAAAACTAGAAGCCGACAAAGAGAACTAAAGCGGACTTACCCTGAGTATAAACGAAGACGCAGAAGTTGCAGGAGAGAAGCAAAATGATTATCTCAAAACACACATACATCTTATTGAAATCCTAAAGTGCATGGTGGACTCAAACGCAAACGAGACACGAGCTCCATGAGACCATCTCTCCTAGGAGTTCATCTGTGTGTGTCTGCGGACAGGCCGCGAGCACAGAGGAGACGCGGAGCGCGAGCGGAGCTGAAGATCTGAGCATGTGCGGATAGATCACTGCTGAGAGGAGGGCTGGGTTATCGGAGCCATGAGAAATCACCGCACTTATACCGTTATGTGCCCGAGGGGTGGGGTAAGGGAACGGCCTCATGAGGAAAAAAAATGTCTTACAAAACTTCAAAATATGAGGCATTTATTGCACTTCAGCAGCCCTAGCTAAGACTGATATTAGACTTCATTAAAAGTAATATAATTCCTTTTTTAAGTTGGAATGAAAACCTTTGCATTGATATGGGTTGGGAGTAATGGACTACATGCAACGGGATTAAATATTTAAAATACAAAATATTAGTAACTGTGTTCCACTACAATTACAATTTAAATAATTGGTAATTAGAATACAGTTACATTCAAAAGTTATTTTGATTACTGAAGAGATTACTTTGCATTTTATTGATTTATTGTTCCATTTAATGTTTAGTCCTTTCAGATGGAAAACATTTATACACATAAATGATGTGATCCAAAGTGCATTTGAACAGCGGTGAAACACTTTCTTATGATGTGTTACATTCATACGAGCAGACAGAGAAGTAAGTTTGAAGTAAGTTTGAAGTAAGTTCGGTGCAGAAGAAATAGAAATAAAGCTTGGGTACATTGTCAGCTTTACGCTATTTCTAGCCATTTTGCATGTGCATGTTACACAATCATATTTTTTTATCATGAAGATTCGCGTTGGATCATAATTTCTTTTTTTTTCTAGTAAGATCTTTGATATTAAGGCAAAAATCGTATTCTTGATAATAATTTTTTTTTATGTTTTCGTGTAAAAATGTCTAAAATCCTTAAAACAAGATCAGTTTGATTGATCTTTGTTAGAAACAACACTGCATTTAGGTTTTTCAGAGAATGTATTTTTAACATGTATTTTGTCTTACTGTACTGAGTTTTTACTGTCAAAACAAGTGAAAAAATCAACCAGTGCTGAAGAAGTAATCCAAAGTATTTAGAATACGTTACTGATCTTGAGTAATCTAATGGAATAAATTACAAATTATATTTTACAGCATGTATTCTGTAATCTGTAGAGGAATACATTTCAAAAGTAACCCTCCCAACCCTGTATATTCTCAAATGAGATACAGAACTGTGAACAAACACAAAGGGACTAATGTTTAGTCCGTCCTTAATATAAGGCCCAGGGCTATGGCACAAACCCACCACGGCTATTCTTGTCCATTAAATGGATGAGGCAGCCTAACATGTTCATTTAAAAGCCAGACATTTGGTCAACTGTTCAACACATAAAAATGGATAAAACAAAACAAAAATAACAGATCAATCAATAAACACAATTCAACAAAACCGTCTCGAGACTGATTGGAAATAACACAGATCCAGGTATTGTTCTGCTAAGGGCTGTCACATCTGTATATGATTCACATGACATGTCAAACCTTTGACCCTGTATCCTGCTCTTGGGCCATTATGTGCACAATCATATTAGAACACAGATGTCCACTGTGGTTTTTCATCTGCATATTCAGTGGAGAATGGAGGGTAAATATATGATCCTTGACCTTATCACAATCAGAAATGATTAGTCAGAAGCTGCCCCTTAAAAAAAAAAAAAAGAAAGAAATGGGAGAGATGGAAAGATATGCAAAGATATGCTGCAAACAGAGGGCTAAGATTATATCTTTGGGCTATCAAGGTTGGATCAAGCCAACATTATATAAAGTACATACACATATAATACATTTCAGGCATTTACCTCCAAGGTTCACCTCATTGCTACCAGTGAACCCATAATTTAAATCTGCATTGTGCTATGGCGTGCAATCCTGAGGGTACAACATGTGCTACTTGGTTTGGATTCTAGATGATTATTTTGCTCTTTTGGGCAGGCCACTTCATCCAAATAGCTGTTCATCTAGGTAATGACAACCTATTTGAAGCTGAACATAACCAAGATATCTTGAGATAATTACAGTAGGTGTTCCAAAGTAAGCTAAAATTAGGAGAAAATTTGAGACTGTTATTACTTTTATTGTTGTGAACGTAAATAACTAAGTTGTATTTAATTAGGTTACTTTACAACCTCTATGTAGGAATTGCCATTTGGTCCCTCCTACATCAAGGGTCCTTCTGTCACATCCTACGTTGTACTTTAATTACTACTCACAATCAAAAAATGTGGCTTTGTTGTGGCTGCATACAAGAATTGGCTTGAAAGAGGCAAAAGACCATCAGGAAACGGCACTAATTCTCCAATGTGGTTCACACATGCATGGTCGCTCACCCTTAATGGGTAGAGGTCTGCCATATGAAGTCCCAACTATATTTAGCCACACAAACCGCAAATGAAAGTCAACTGTAACCTTCATTATCCTAATGAGCCTAAACTCCCTAATTCTTAGTTCCCTAATCATAGAGCCCTGTGCTAATGAACACGCAGCTGGCTCTATGTGACATACTGAAATGTCAAATTAACAATGGTTGGAGAGAAAGTGACCTGGCGCACATAAAAGGCCTCCTGTTGGGCAAAGAGAGCAATGATCCATGTGTAGTGTTCAAAGCAATGTGGAAGGCTTATATCATCATACTATAACAAAACTTACAAGTATATATTTGTGGTTAAAAAATGTAATTCATAAAGGAAATTCTGTAATTTATATTGGATAAGGTAACAAGGAAAACAGCAGCTAAGAAGGGTGGTTAGGACCATGACATGACTATGGTCGGCAATAATAATACAATTAAAATAAAGATAAAATAGGAGCATGACTGCAAAAACAGGCCATACATATAGTAAAGAATCACTTACAAATAGTATACTATAGTTTATTGCAAAATACCATATTTACTACACTGATTGTTAAAATAAATATTTGGTACTGATTGAAGTTACCAATAAATAAATGAACAAAAAACAAAGAAACAAAAAATATCTTAAAAATGACAAAAAGAGAGCAAGAAAAGTAATTTGTCATTTTTATTTCATAAGCGTATTTGTATTAATTCTAAATAAAATATTACATGCAAATTGTAAGGTTTACAATTTTACATCAAATCTGATGAAAATTTGGTATGAAATTTAAAGTGTAAAATTTTTTATATATATATATATATATATATATATATATATATATATATATATATATAAGAACTATATCACAATTCCAGTGGGTCAGAAGTTTACATACACAAAGTTAACTGTGCCTTTAAGCAGCTTGGAAAATTCCAGAAAATTATGTCAAGCCTATAGACAATTAGATAATTAGCATCTGATAGGAGATGTACTGAATTAGAGGTGTTCCTGTGGATATATATTAAGGCCTACCTTCACATCATGGGAAACCAAAATAAATAAGCCAAGACTGAAAAATTGTGGACCTCCACAAGTACCACATTCATCTGTACAAACAATAGTATGAAAGTATAAACACCACTGGACAACACAGCCATCATACCGCTCAGGAAGGAGATGCATTCTGTCTCCTAGAGATGAACGTAGTTTGGTGCAAAAAATTCAAATCAATGCCAGAACAACAGCAAAATACCTTGTGAAGATGCTGGAGGAAACAAGTAGACAAGTATCTATATCAACAGTAAAACAAGTCCTATACCGATATAACCTGAAAGACTGCTCAGCAAGGAAGAAGCCAATGCTCCAAAATCACCATTAAAAAACGCCAAAAGGGTGAGGCTTTTAAGCCGAAGAACACATCCCAACCGTGAAGCATGGGGGCGGACGCATCATGTTGTGGAGGTGCTTTGCTGCAGGAGGGACTGGTGCACTTCACAAAATAGATGGCATCATGAGGAAAAACAATGATGTGGATATATTGAAGCAACATCTCAAGACATCAGCCATGAAGTTAAAGCTCGGTCACAAATGGGTATATCAAATAGATAAACATACCCCCAACGTTGTGGCAAAATGGCTTAAGGACAACAAAGTCAAGGTATTGGAGTGGCCATCACAAAGCCCTGACCTCAGTACGATAGAACATTTGTGGGCAGAACTGAAAAAGTGTGTGCGAGCAAGGAGGCCTACAAACCTGACTCAGTTACATCAGTTCTGTCTGGAGGAATGGGCTAAAATTCCAGCAACTTATTGTGAGAAGCATGTGGAAGGCTCCCCAAAGCATTTGACCCTAGTTAAACAATTTAAAAGCAATGCTAACAAATGCTAACAAAGTGTATGTAAACGTCTGACCCACTGGGAATGTGATGAAAGAAATGAAAACTGAAATAAATACTTCTCTCTATTATTATTCTGACATTACATGTTCTTAAAATAAATTTGTGATCCTAACTGACCTAATATATGTATGATAATCATCAGACCATGCAAATAGATCCCATTTAAGGCTCTAAACGTTTCTGTAAGTGCTCACTGTTTACAACAAAAACAATTTTTTGTATATCACACAACATTTCACTGTAGTGAAAAACAGACATGTAAATGGATTATAGGAAAATAGTGTGACATAACAGTGTGGCAATGCCAGTCTGAGGGTGGCAAACCTCACCATAGTGCCCTCAAAAACAGCCAAATCCCATGCCAACTCAACGGCCAACAATTTAAAATGGTTCTCTCTGCCCCCTCCATGTTCCATGTTTAGGAGGTGCAAACTTTCCCAATAAATCACAGTCCGTTTAGCAGGCTGAAATGCCTCTATTACAGTTTCAAGGTTTACCGCAGATGCCATTTCTGGTTCAGAAATTGTATTCATAACCACACAAAATGGTGTAACATTTGGGTTCGCCTAAGGTCAGGTTTCCCAGAATCTTTGTAAATAATCTGCAAAAGGAAAAATATGAGTATTCACAGAATTGCACATGCATCTGAGGTTAAAATGATCATGTGTTGTTTATATCATAATGCAGATATTTCATAAGCAATGAAATGACAATGGGACTACTGTGATATTGGCTATGAACTAAAGAATCAGTTTTTACAGATTTGATTCAGCTCAGAGGCATCAGGCTAAGCATAACACAGGGGATCAACAATAAACAATGGTGAGCAGGATTCAGAGGTCGCATTTTCACTCAAAAATTAAATGTTTACTCCATTGAGGTTTATGTTTATTGTTGGGGTTTAAGTAAGGTATTACATCATTTACAGCTAAAAATACAACTCAGTTTTGGCACCTCCACAACAATTCCAGCTTTGGCCACTGGGAGCAATGGTTCGCATTTCAGTAAGTGGTTCCAAATTCAGCAGCAGAACTCTCCTCCTCATGTTGCTGCATTCACAGTGTGACCAGTCTGTTAGGCTTGTGGTTTTCAAAACATTGTGGCATTTTATTGGTAGGTATAATGTAAACAAACACTGGCATGGAATAGAGATCACATTTTGAAAAAAAGAGTTTTATTTAATAGACAAAAACACTGCTTAAATTTCTTCGTTTTAAGAAATTCTATAGAAAATGGTCTTGTGAAGAACTTATGAAGACAAGGCATTCGCATATTGAATAATCTAAAAACTGTAGTTTGAAAAATGTTGTATGAAAATAGTCAAGAAATTGCATGATATTTCATTTTGAAGAGCTGGAATTATAAAATACATCTTTATCCTTAGTCACTTTAAATTTTTGAATGATGTGCAGCCACTGTATAAATAAAACACTGAAATTAAATTAAATACAAACAGAATAACAAACAAATAAATGACGTGATTAAAAAAAAAAAAAACCTTGGTTGTCTTGTAAAATCAACTCCAAAAAAATACAATATGAAAAGTACAGTGCATCAAAATGTCTTTAAAACAATACACTTTATTCTAGAAAGATGGCATTGATTGTCAGTTCTTGTGCCAAAAGCATGAAGTTTTGGTCACTTGGCTTTTGGGCCTGCTGAATTTCTGTCATTGCATCTCTGTCCAAACAAATGTACATCTTCCAGTTTGTTGAAAGCTGGAAACGAAGGGTTTTAGTATCTGTAATACCATCTTCTGTGGCGATACTGTGCCTTCTGGAGTTCTTCAATGGTTTTGTGGTCGTGGGTGGTTTCGATGCACAGGACGATGAAGTGGTTGGAGCAGCTGCGGGTTTGTTGGTTAAGTAAGCCGCTGTAGAGGAAGGATGCTTGACCAGTGATGGCCATGTCACCAGCTCTCCAGGACTCACAGTTCAAAGCATCAAGCCGCTTGCCTCTCTCTGAAGAGCCATGCCATACAGCCTTTTGAGGCCTGCACACACAAATATGCACACACATGAATATAAATTGTGACAAGACAAAACATTTATGGCTACCAACATATCTAAAACTCTAAGTACTTGAACTAAAGATGTGCAAAACTACATATTTTAAATATCAACTAGTCGGAACATAAACTTAGTCAACATACTCAGTCAAACAACTGTCAGGTACTGCAACACTTAAATACAGGTAGATGTACACACCAGTATATGCTTTAAATTTGTATCCTCCTCATTAATTTAACTGAAGACAAGGCACGTTAATGTGCCAAAATAGACAGTGATCTACAACTGCTGGTCTATGGAGAACCAAATAACATATCTGGATCTCCCAAAGAGAGGTAACACACATTTAATGGGTTTATTGGAATTTATTTATTATTACAAAATTTAATAGCCCACAGAAAGCTTTTACCCCTAAATCCCTCCAAACAAACCCTGTAATCAAATATTCTAGGGCTGTATTTTTAATATGAAATATATAGGTAATAATAAGCTTGGATAAATGCATTTCAGTCTACTTTATCACTGAAACATTTGTCTAAAACAGACAGCCATCTAGCACGACAACTGAGGTATGTCATGCTTATTAAAGCCCTTAAAATAGCCTTTATGACACGCTAAATGTTGACAGGTCTGTGAAATGTCTCTTTCTGTTACATCCATTCATACCTCTCCTGAAACCCGAGTCCCTGTGGGGGCCCAGAATACGTCCCACTTCACAAACAACCCTAAAAAGGCTACTCGCTAACCACAATTGCTGCTACGCTGTCACTGCCTCATCTGGTGTTTCGTACAACAAGCTATATTTACTGCATGAAGTATAAATACACATAAACAGAGAAAGACATTTAAAAATACACGGGTGGAGAAATGAGAAATGAAAGAGAGAGGTGTAGCCGCTGTCGTCTGGATTGTGGTTAGGCCATCCTCTACTTGTTCTACAAGGACGTAAGCTGTGTTTGTACTCTGAGGAAGAGGCAGTCCCGCATCGGGGCTTGGCAATGCATTAGACTCTGCAAGGGCTGTCCACAAATATGGGGGCAATCCACATGTTCTTGGAATAGCAATGATCACGGCATGCTGAATGTAGCTTTTGCTCTTTTGCGCTGCATATATCACATTGTTTAAGCAATGGTATATTCACAACCCAAGATATTATTTCTGACAAGCATGTTAAACAAAAGAAAGAAAGTCATGCAGGTTTTATATAACATGAGTGTGAGTAGATAATCATTTAAATTTTTGTGTGAAATATCCCTTTATGAAATGAATAAGGTAGAATGATATGACTGAACACTACTCATGGCCCGAGACATCTTCGCTTTTTAACTTATGAGTGCAATTGCTTGCCTTAAATGCGTATGAAAGAATTTCTTACAACCAACACAAACCACTGAATCTTTTAAGCATATGATTGGATCAAGTTGTTGAAGTATATTCTAATTTGACTCTTCACTGACCTATTTATAATGTTTTACAAAGTTTTTATTCATTTCAGCTGAGTAAATGATGTGCTGACAGGCCGTGAGTGCCTTCAATGCTTAACCGATTGATGATAATGTTGATCTGAATCAAGTTAATTTATAAAAGCTTTGAAATGTGCACACACCAGAAGGGGTCACTCATCACATCTCGCCCATCAAAAGAATAAAGAGGGATGCCGGCAGGGAGGAGATGGTTGGAGAAGATACTCTCCCAGTTCTTGAAGAGGACCTCGCCCTACAGAGACAAATCACACAAGGGAATTAATCATTGAATTCCACATATTTCTCTAATTAATGAAAGGCTTTTTGAAAGGGAATTTAAAATTGAGTGTCTAATATATGTACAAATCTGTATATGATATAATACAGTATGTATGAACATTATAATAAATGAATATAAAATCATAAGGTCTATTTATACCAAGAATGAAACAAAAATGCTAAACAAATCATAGACTAAAGGTCTAATCACTCAAAAGAATTATACAAATAGCTGGTATCTTGTTGGCCGGTGAGTAATAAATACAATAAAATAAAATAATTGTCACATAAATGTTTACTCTGTGTGAAATTTTCATTCTTAATGCAATCTATATTGGAACCAACAGTAAATCCACAACCCGTAAGTAAGCATTGTAACTTATTTTATATGTGAAGAGGTTAGCAACAAAACAAAACCAAAAACAACGAAACAAAACGAAATAAATGGTGTATTGTTGAACACAATCTTGTTTGTGCCAAATATTCACTTTTGGTGTGAAAGGGCCTTAAATGTTATGGCAGGATACAGGCACAAGTGTGTATTTTAATACATTACAGAAACTTCTTCAAAACATAATAGAGTCAATCAGTTGCGATCATGATTAAGAATTATTAGCAACAATTATTACCAAGGCTCCATCAAAAAAGATAAATATTATAAGAAATGTTCTTTACCCTTAAGTTGACAATTGGCATGCTTGTACGGTACATTGACTGCACTATATCAATCAGGTCCTGAAGGTGATGAGAGAGGAAGGCCTTGTAATCATCTCGGATGCCCATGGCTTGAGCTTGGGTCTTACAAAGCTTGTTAACTGAATGGATGGAGCCCATGTTTCCTGTCAACGGCGTGTTGAGAGCCACCAACCTGAGCTGTGAAAAAATGAGCAATGAAATATCATTATACATAGATCTACATATACTATGTAGAATCAGATTATCAAATATGGCAATAAAAATGGACCATATCATATAATTTCACTCCAAAACTACAAAGACAATGGAGACAAAAATGTTTTTGGTGTGAAATCCCTTAAAGCTATATTCGCAAACACAGTTTGTTTGATGCTAAATGCCCAAAAATACTTCATACAATTTCGAAGAACGGTGTGACATCCGTTAGAACAAATCTAGCCATGAAGGAGATGTTTTTTTAGTTCATTTTGGTGGATGAACTTGGGTGAACATTTAGGAAAACTTCTTACCAGTTGCTAAACACCTTCTTACAGTGGGAATCCATTCAGAATAAGCTTTCTACCACCACCTGGTTCATTAGCAGCTCTAAACTGCTAAAGGCCGCTGTATCCATAGAATTTCAACAGGCCAGGGCAGGGTTTCCCGATAACATTGCAACTTAAGCTTTAACGATCTTCTTAACTACCGTCGCTCATTATTTTATGATGGAGTAACACCTGTTTCCCAAACCAGCAGGTAGATCGCTCATTATAAACTTGAACTTAAGTGCTTCATTATGGGAGTCTTCCAATCCAAAGGTGCTGATCACTTTGGCCAGTATATGTCCAGGTGTTTGTCTTCTCAAAATGAAAATAAAGTGGAAATACTGACAAACAAGGAAGTTTGTAACCTTGTTGAGGAGCTGAAATGTATTACATAACTATTACAGGAACATGACAAAGAGTTCAAGATGTTGACTTGGCCTCCAATTTCCCCAGATCTCAATCTGATTTAGCATCTATGGGATGTGCTGGATCAACAAGTCCGGTCCATGGAGGCCCCACCTCACAACTTACAAGACTTGAAGGATCTGCTGTGAACGTCTTGGTGCCAGATACCACAGGACAACTTCAGAGGTCTTGTGGAGTCCATGCCTCGATGGGTTAGAGCTGTTTTGGCGCCATAAGGGGGGCCTATATGATATTAGGCAGGTGATTTTAATGGTGTGGCTGATCTGTGTATCTAAAAAATCACCACAAGAAAAAGTACAACAAAAACTGTAAAAAAAAAAAACTTTCGTAAAACTCTGAACACGGTGCCTTGACGTCAGCCGTTATATGATTGGCCAGCGAAGACTCACGTGATCCAAGTAGACCACTACGCTCTCTACAATGATTAAAAACATGGAGGTTGATATCTACTGTATGCGCTAGTGAAACTAGCGTGCAGCCATCTTGTACATTTTGTCTCTGAACTTCTGTTCTAGCGGTCGCTATATAGACATCTGTGGTGTTGATGTCAAAGTAAAATTTGCAGTGAAGTGGATTTATAGGTTGTAGAGTTGTCAAAAGTCATCATGGGTATTTTAAAGTGTTCAGGGGATGTCATAACAACTGGAAACAGAGCGGGAGATTTTAAAACAATAGTACTTCATTCATAAATCCATAAGATCCTACCTTCACACTGTGGACAGACTGATTTCCTCATTGCTCATGAAACTCCACAAGACAACACAAAGTCATTAAAAATATCTCTGTTTGACACCTCTGACTAACTTCTCATGTCATTCACCCCTTGTGTTATAGTTAAGGTGGCGGATTTTATGCGTGTGAAACCAGGACGGGGGAAGGGGTGCTATATTTATATACACACATACATGTGAAACTTTTTAACTGAGTGGTTAAAAAAGCATATTTTACTGATCTAGTGTGAATTCTACTCATAGAATCACATTAACGTCTTGAGCATCCTCGTATTTAAATGTACTTCTAAACGCCTCCCACAGCGGTGTGGCATGTGTCTGAACGTTTGCAAACAGTGTACCACTGTTTAGTTGTTTCAACTTCTTTTTACCCCTGAACGAACAAAAAAGAGGAACTTCTCCGGAAGTAAACTGAAGCCTTAAGGATCAAGGAAGAAAATTATTATGTTAAACATATGTAGACTTTCTCCGTTTCTCTTTTTAAAACATTTCTTTAGAATGTACAAATTCTAACATTATAAGTGGAATTCAGTGAGAGAAAAACACTACAAAAGTATATAATGGCAAATCTTAAATCATTCCCCAATTCAGAAAGGGGGGACCTTCAATGTTTTTCTACAGACTATGTTGGAGTGCTAGAGAGAGCATCACTCTTCATAAGCTAACACAAACCGAGACTGGCTGGGATGCTCTTCAACGGTAACAGATGGACAGCACCGTAATTTAGTCCTAAATGGGAGCTATGGAAACCACAAGGATACTTTTAGAGTACTGATCATTAGAGGCTTTTGAGGTGCCCTGACCAATGTTTTTCATAACCAAAAAAATTACAAATCTTAAATATCATATACAGTGTTTTGTTTTAAGTGGAGGACAGCCTGGGAATGTTTCAGAGGCAAGATGGGGTGAGAGAGAATTATCTGGTTCCATTTTGTACTGCATCTTTATTTTGGGGTTATACAGTGGAAAAGTTTCCAGAAGTGGAAGCCAACCATCAGACAAGCATGTATAAACACACACATACACAAAAAGCACACACACAACAAAGGAAGGAAAGAAGGAAGACTCAAACACAAGCACATTTAACCTTGCATGCAAGCTAGGGCTGGGCACAATAGCTTAAAAAAAAGGACGATATTCGAAATATATCTTATATAATTATCTTATATTATTGACTTATATCTTATAATGTTTTATATTTATATATGTACAAAGTATAACACAACCCCCCAAAAACAGCCATTTTAGCCAAATAGATTGTAAATATTTTAATGCAAGAATTAAAATGTAATAAAATATAGTTTAACATAACCAACATAATGCTCTCATACTTACAAGTCACAAGACAAGGTGGGATCATAAAACTATTCTAAATCACACAGTTTTAATTAGTTAGAAAATGTTAAAGTGCTTTAATAGGCTACTGAATTAGCAAAATCAGTACGAAAACATGTTGAATATTCTATATATCCAGTCCTTGTTCAAATTAAGAAGTTCGTTATAGGGACAATTTTGTGCTATGTACACACACACACACACACACACACACACACACACACACACACACGTTGGTCTACCTATCATTTTGAGGACTTTCCATAGACATAATGATTTTTATACTGTACAAACTATAGATTCTATCCCTTAAACTTAACACAACCCCTAAACCTAACCCTCACAAAAACTTTCTGCATTTTTACATTTTCAATAAAACATTGTTTAATATGTTTTTTAAGCTATTTAAATGATGGGGACACTAGAAATGTCCTCGTAAACCACATTTATGGCATAATACCCTTGTAATTACCAGTTTATAACCTAAAAAATTGTCCTCGTAAACCACATAAACATGCCCACACACACACACACACAAACAGAGCGAGAGAGAGAGTGAGAGTGAGAGAGAGAGAGAGAGAGAGAGAGAGAGAGAGAGAGAGAGAGAGAGAGAGAGAGAGAGAGAGACTTACTGCACTTCCTGTGTGGATTTTAGGTGTATTGCTGAGTGGAGGTGTCAGCATCAGTGGACCAGCCTGTAGGGGATTAGTGACATTTCAGTTTTGACTAGTTCAATCCACCCAGGCACATTCACACATAATTTTATTTAAACTAATGACATAACCTTTGAAATATTCACTTTCCTCACTTTTTCCAAGGATTATTATTTGATTTTGATTTTTTTGAGATCCAAAACTTTGTTACTTACATCATCTTGTGAGAAGACAGGGGATGGATACTCCTCAATCAGGCCACCAAGCTGTGAAAATAAAAAAAGACCAAATTAAATCTGGAAATGATCAAATTTGGAGGAACTGAACATAAGCCATAACATTTAAACTATATAATGAATCATTCAATTTGGACATCTGGTATAAGTTACCTGAATTTCTCTCCAGCCTCCTGGCACTTTAATATAGAGTTTAGCCATATCAGTAACAAAGGACAATGTTCCCTCCTCGTCCACGTGTGTCTGCTGTCTCAGGGCTTGAAGATTTGCATATTTCCTGACCTGGAGAAAAAACAGGGGACCTATTTCAGTGAATGAAATTATGCACTTTCTTTAAAGGGGTCATGTCATGAGGAATCAATTTGATTCAATCCTTGATATTGTGACATATACGAGTTCATTGCACCATAAGAACATACTATGTGTTTCAGAACTCCAAAATTCCTCTACAGCCCAAAAGAGTATTTATTGTCTCCACTCCGCAAGAACGACTCGATTTGAAATTAGCCACATTGTTACTTTAGGTTAATTTGAATAGCCCCACCTCCGCAACATACACAATTGTCACAGTGAATTAATAAAGAGAGAGCGACTGAGGTATAACAAAGAAAGTTGTACTATTGTAGTTTGCTTTTAACCAATTAAAATAAATGTTTTGATATTTTGCTGCCAGTCATGCATGATTTTTCATTGTTAATTGTGATTAATTGCAGATTTTTCAAAAGTCCTGAAATTTGACTTTGAATATTATTCCTTTAGTTCCATATGTCACAAAAAGGATTTACTAACATTTTCCAAACATAAAGCATTCCACAGTATAAGGCTAGAAAAGCACTAAAATAGCATTAAAGTAACTTAATAGTTTCTCAAAGTGTAATTGGGAGGTTGACTCATTGAAAAAAATCAGTCCCCATAGGTTGTGTTCATTGCAATGGGCATAAAATCTCTAAAAACCCTCATCTTCCACAATATTATCCGTGGCTATCCACTTTGCTACAGCAATCGTGAGGCCGCATTTACATGCTTCATGCCGCTTTAAAAGTCCACATGAAAAGTGCTTGCAGAGAACATCTTGTTTTGCTTTTAGAGCTGGCACTGCCCACGTAATGATATTATATCCAAACTATCCGGTAAGAAGGAAGCGCAATGCGACGCCATGGAAATGCTGATGTTTCACTCCAGCGGGTCAGGTAAATGCATCTTATCAAAAGTCCTTTCTGGGACTTGTTTTGTACAAAAAAAAAGGTGAAACTCCAGGCAGTTGTATAGAACTCACACAGAGCTGAATAAAGTGTGTATAAATAAAATATCTTTAAGTGTGGCTTAAGTGTCCAAATACTATTTGGGGCCACTGTAAATATAAAGGTAATTCTCACACCCTAATCTGGGTTACGTATCCCTAAAGTCTTTTTACATTAAAGTAAGAATATGTTTCAGCATGTTTCACAAACCAAACCTAACCCACATCCGGTTCTGTTACTTAAGGGTCAAGATCAACTATCAGCATCTTAGGATCTTCTCCAACATTATTTTGAAAAACATGCAATCTACAGTATTTACCTACTTTACCATTGTGTTAAACTGTGAACATCTTAAAACCACGGAAGCTTGTAACTCATTAATTTTACTCACAACCCTTGAGGTATCAGCGGCTCTTCCCGGGGGCCCGGGTGGACCGGGTGGGCCAGGGATTATGATGCCTGAAACAACATGAAACCTTTTAGTGTTACCCTTATCCATACATATCAAAGTGTGATAACAGCAAAACAGCACCGTAGGCCCTGTTTGTTTTTCATCACAGTGAAATGAATAGCTGTCAGGACACACAGCAGGGATTAACTATAGATTGTGAGGGAGGTGTGTCTCCACTGAAGGCCATTTGGTCCCTCATAGACTTAAATCAACAACATGGGCACTTCTGTATCAGAAGAGGAAATCAGGATGAATTGAAACAAATAAACAAAGGAGCTCAAACATATGTATTGCTTTTCTGAACTGCTTGACCTCTTTGAATGCCACCTTTTGAAAGAATTGTTAGTTTAAAGGGATAGTTCACCCAAAAATAAAACATATGTCATTATTTACTCAACCTTGTATCATTCCAAACTCATTTGCTATTGTTTTTTCAGTGGAGCACAAGTCAATTTTTTTAAAGAATTTGTACACAGTTCTAGCAGCAGTCTAAAATGCCTGTGGCTGTTAACATCAAAAATTATGTCATACTACATAAAGTAAAATTATGCACATTCTTTTTTT
The DNA here is from genome assembly GCF_025860055.1 of Xyrauchen texanus. Taxonomy (NCBI): domain Eukaryota; kingdom Metazoa; phylum Chordata; class Actinopteri; order Cypriniformes; family Catostomidae; genus Xyrauchen; species Xyrauchen texanus. The sequence continues at coordinate 22,821,775 of NC_068316.1, read as the reverse complement.
TTGCATTTTCTGTCCTTTTTGGCGCTTGACATTGGTTTCCATGAACTGTGGATGTATGCCACAAGCTGTGTAATGATGTGCCATGCAAAAATAACAGCATGAAAGAATGACATAAGTGTGAGAAACAATGACAGAATTTTCCTTAAAGAGTGAACTATTCCTGTATGAAACCTGGTCTACTGTTCCACAGATCCTGATTTGAAGGCTTGAACCACTGAGTATTGCAAACTTGAACAATACCCATTTATGCTATTAGAGGATTTCTAATAAACCAAATTTTAAGCCTGCTAAAAGAGATGCAACAATATTTTAGGATTATGTATTTTGAATGTTTGTTGTTACCAGAGCTGTATTGTCCAGGTGGGCCCGGTGGTCCTGGTGGACCAGGAGGTCCAGCAAAACCATTTCTCCCAAAACCTTGTGCACCAGGGGGTCCTCGTTGTCCTGGATGACCAGGCGGTCCAACGACAGATGCACCTTTAGGTCCCTGCAGACAAAAAAAATGTAATTAAATATATATTGCTTCACAGCATTAAATCTTAAGAGCTGACAATCTTGACCATGATACTGTATGTTTTTGGAAAAGCATACTACCATATTACCTTTATGGTGTGACATTTCTGTATTCATGGAATACCCTGATGACCTACTACATTACATTGGCCAAAATGTGCAGTATATACACAATTTGCGAAACACCATATGGCACAATGCACCTGACTGTCCATTTCCACTGTGACAAATGAATATCAGTCACTATTTTTAAGAGACTTTTTTAAATCTTCTTATTCACTCATTATTAATTGGATTACTAAGAGTTAAAACATTATACACAAATTTGGGTTAAAACTAATTAATGACTGAGATGATAACAGGACGTCACTTGTTTACAGAAACATGCAATGTAATGAGGTCATATGAAAATGTAGCATACTAGCATTTTGAATGTGTATCACTGCATTCTGTTTTTCATATTTTTAAAAAGTAGTAGGCAGTGTACATTTTATAGTGCACAGTAGCAGTGCACGTGAATTCCATTCTGAATCTGGCTCAGTGTTGTGTGGATTACTTATGAAATGTGATCTGGTACAGATTACAAAATACATGACTACAACTGTTAAATCAGTTAAATAATCTTTTAAATTATTTACCTCTACAGATAATCATTTTGGTTTTAAACCGAAGCATGGTACGGATATGTGCATATATGTCCTGAAGGAACTACTAAGCAACTATAAGAGAAAAAACTCAACTGTTTTTATATGTTTTTTAGATGCATCTAAGGCATTCGACCGGGTGAATCATTGGAAATTATTTAAAAAATTGGATGCAGCAGGAGTCCCTAAATACATTGTCAGAATCCTTTCATATTGGTATGCCCAACAGACCATGCAAGTGAAATGGGATAGCTGTATGTCGGTACCCTTTCATATCAGTAATGGAGTAAGACAATGGAGCATCTTATCCCCCATTTTATTCAATTTTTACATGAATGATTTATCATATAAATTAAACCGAGGTAAAACTGGCTGTATGGTCGGTAGTACAGTGATGAACCATCTTATGTATGCAGATGATTGTGTGATTTTTAGCCGAGCTCAGCTGGACTGCAGCATCTTCTTAGTATATGTTCTGCGTTTGGGGAAGAACATGATGTAAAGTACAATGACTCCAAAAGTGTTATCATGATCTGCAGAACCGCAGAAGACAGACATTTAACTTTTCCTGTTTTTAGGCTCGCAGGTAATGTTCTTAATATCTGCAGTAAAGTGAAATATCTTGGTCATCTGATTACAGATCAGCTTACAGATGACAATGACATTACTCGTCAGTGCCGTATGCTGTATGTGCGGGCAAATGTTCTGGTACGCAAATTTGGTTGCTGCACTGCTGGAGTCAAGTTTACCCTATTTAAAGCATACTGTTCGCCTTTGTATACTGCACATCTGTGGCTGAACTATAAAAAAGCTAGTCTTCAGAAATTGCAAGTAGCATTCAATGACGCTCTGAGGATGTTACTAAAAAAGCCCAGATCAACTTGTGCAAGTGAGTTGTTTGTGAGCACCAGAGTGGACACACTACAGTCTGTCCTGCGAAAAGCGATGTTCAGGTTCATTTGTCGACTGAATGATTCTGTAAATCAAGTTGTTGTAGTGCTGGTGAATGTTAGGTACAGTGCCACACGCTGCATGTCTCAGTTTTGGGAACACTGGTATAAGTGTCTTTTAAAAACGAGTCATTTGTGTATTTGTATTTGTATTTGTATTATTGTTTTTTATTTTATTTGTATGAATGGACCATGAGTCTGAATAAAAGGATAATAATAATAATAATAAATAATAATAAATATTTTTTTTCGTAATCTAATCTGATTACTTTTGGATTCCCTATTGCATGTATTGATGAAAATTTAATTTTAAGTGTATTAAGATTCAATTTGTACTGAGTATGTCAAAGTGTGGCTAACACTGACACCTAGTGGCCTGGATGCTGCATTATTCAAACAGTTGTTTTCAGTTACCAATACCATTGTGTAAATTTACTATGCATATTAAACCAGGATTAATTTAATCCATGAATGAAAGTGTCCAATAACAGGGCAGTTAATGAAATTCAGCTGGTCATGTAATGCTAAAATGTCAACCCATGTGAGGGGCCCCTGCTCCATGTAGAATAAAATATTTTTTATAAGGTTACCAATATGACTGAACTCTTCATCTCATGAGTGGTCATGATTTTACACATGTTTCATAATTACTAAACTTTAATATGACACGCATTTACAATTTATAAGTAATTGAGTATGTAATGTAGATTAAATATAGTTCATTATAACCCAACATTGCTCATAGCTGTGTTTGAAGTGGAATAATAATATATTCCATTCCTGCATATTTTGGCTAATGTAGTAGGTTATTCAGGTATTCCATGCATACACAAATTTCAGGTGCATACACAAATTTTCTGCTTACTGCAGAAATAGTATGAGTAGGGTAAAACAGGGCAAAAGGCTGCTTTGATTTTATTTTCTACCAAAACACTAACTAGCAACAAAAACTACCACAGTACTTTCCTAAACACCTGTTGGTCCTCTTCCATGAGAACATAGCATGTAATGCCTAAAGACTGATTTTTATCTAATATTTAATATTTTTTTTGAGACAAAATACTTATTTTTCATTTTCAATTTAGTTCAAGGAGATTTTATATATATATATATACATAACTGTCCAATAAGTGAAAGGATAGCATTTGGGGTAAAAGCAGGGGCTAAAGGCCTATTACACTCATTGTTTTTCTTAAGTGGAGTGAATAGGTTTGTTATGAAAAAAGTGGGCACATATAGACTAATCCAATCACAATGGAGATTCATTTGTTTTAAAAATACTTGACATGCAATGAAATGTTAAATGTGATTGAAGTGAACAAGACATGATGCAACCTTTTCTGAACTGTTTATTTAGAATAAGCATTATCTTAATTTGTTACCAAAAAAAAAAAGCATCTTGTTGTCTCAAATGGCAAATTGTGTCAAATAACGATTGTCCAGGTATGTAAACTATTTCACTATATCCTACCTGGGGGCCCTAACCCTACCCCAAATACTCAAAATAACCTTCTGTTGTTATTTCTGTTCACTCAAATTACATTGCTCCATCAAGAGTAAATACAATAAAATGTATTTTGTAATTCTTGAGACACTTTGTGACCAGAAAAAAAGCAAATTTTCCTTAAGGTGGGCCTTTTGCCCCAGTTGTACACCCTACTATCTTAGTATGCTTTTCTGAACATGAGCATCAGAATTAAAAGCTTTGAAGCCTAATAACATTTAAGAAGAATGTATGAACATTTCACAATAAATTATAATCTATCTGTGAGATCACACCAGCATAGGAAAGCATCTCAAATCTAGAAAGCACTTATTATACGTATTTGTTTTGCTCTGGGTCCACTTTAAGAGTTTGAGACTTTCTTGCAATAGCTGAAAAAAGTTGATTTGTTATGTGTTTGTTACACTATCCTAATTTGGATCTAAGAGACAAAGTGAATGCAAGTAAACAATCTCAGTCATTATCGTCAAAGTGATTCACAGTTCATTGTGGTTTAGTCTTCCAAAGTGATACTTTTCATCTCTGAATGAAGGCTATTCACCCATGAGAAGCAAAGTAGTGTGCAACTCATCGTGTAATCGGGCAAATTTGAAATAAATCAAATCTTGAATCACATAGAAAGTTCAAAAAGGACTTTGAGTTAAATGAGTGATAACAAGTGAGAGACACAGAGAAGTGTGAAAATGAAGATAGCATGAAATCTGATTGAGACAGTAGTAAAAAGGCAAACAGAACCAAAAATGTGAGAAAGAGACTGAAAGAGAAATGTAGAGGTAGACAGAGAGAAAGAACAGAAAATATCAGACAAACCTGTACATGGTCAACACTGGTTGCATTCAATTAAATGCATCTTTGTCAACTGCACTTGAGTCTAATGGAACACTGATACAATAGGTTGTTGTACAATTACAGTTGCTGTTACTCTAATAAAAAGACATATTACAATGCTTTTAGCTGCATTGCAGAGGGTTCATACAATTACATAATATCCACTCACCACCATGCCAGATTTCCCAGGGACCCCAGGTAGCCCCGGCATCCCGGCTTCACCTTTTTCTCCTTTCTCTCCCTTAAAACCATGGTCACCTTTATCGAACTGTTAAACAAACAAAGCAATGCATTCTAAATAAAAACAAAACAAAACAAGCAAACATTTGCACCAACACAAAAATGAATCAATAAACAGATTTTCAAATTGCAAAATTTGACAGGCTGCTCGGGCACCTTCCTCCAAAATGCGACATTTTTTAACAACATCTTTAAAAAAAAATTACTGTATGAAAATTATATTTGAAACCTTAAACTTACTGTTATTTTGGTTTCCAGTGTATTGCCTATAACAGAATGGATCAGAGCACTTATAATCTTGCTTGACTTGAAAACAACATACATGAAGTGAAAAACTAACTCAAACGTTACATTTTAAAGGACATGGAGCAAAATTGTGAGAATTTTTTTTTCTGTTGCACATATAATTTGATATGATGCATCCATGCATTTGTACTTTGTGATTGAGGGCATTAGAGAGGACATACTTAAGGGAGATGGTAAGCCTGGAAGACCCCTCTCCCCCTTTTCCCCTTTGGCTCCAAATGATGAGCAGCTAGCACCCCCTACAGGTGAAGAAGTCACAATAAATAACAATGGTTGAAGCTTCCAGTTCAGGAAGTTTATGTTTAGTTCTGGAAGGTTTTTAGACACTTAAGTCATTCTTAAAAAGGTATGAATGTCACCCTAATCCTAACATAGCAAAAAAATATTTTCACTCTAAATATTTCACAAAAATAACTTTTATGTTTTAAACAATCAATATACTTTTCAAATTCAAGAAGAATTGCATTTTGACACTTTCTGGTTGTCAAACATTATTGAAAAGCATTTATTCTCAGATGCCACTCAGATTGATATTTTGCTATTGCATTTATACATTTTTGTAGCTTAAGTGTCCAAATACTTACTATATATATATATATATATACACTCTTGCTCTTATGGAAAGAAATTGGAACTTTTATTCACCAAAGTGGCATTCAACTGATCACAATGTATGGTCAGGACATTAATAACATGAAAAATTACTATTACAATTTGAATTTTTTAAACTTATTTCTACTTCAAAAAATTCTCATCAAAAAAATCCCCCATTTGCAGCAATGACAGCTTTGTAGATCCTTGGCATTCTAGCTGTCAGTTTGTCACTCAGGTGACATTTCACCCCACACTTCCTGTATTTCTCACTCGTCATAGATGTGGCTGTCTTGTCGGGCACTTTTCATGCACCTTACAGTCTAGTTTATCCCACAAAAGCTCAATGGGGTTAAGATCCATAACAATCTTTTCCAAATATCTGTTGTACAATATCTGTGTTTCTTTGCCCACTATAAGTTTTCTTTTTGTTTTTCTGTTTCAAAAGTGCCTTTTTCTTTGCAATTTGTCCCATTATGCCTGCACCCCTGAGCCTTCTCTTTACTGTTGTACATTAAACTGTTGTTATGCGGGTAGAATTCAATGAAGCTGTCAGCTGAGGACAGTAGGGAAGTTGAACAGCTGGCCATCTGGTGCAGTTAAAACAACCTGGAGCTGAATATGCTCAAAACAGTGGAGATAATTCTGCACTTTAGAAGGAACATTGACCCCCCTGACCATTCTAAACAGCACTGTGGCAGCAGTGGAGTCATTCAGGTTCCTGGGCCCTACCATCTCACATGACCTGAAGTGGGAGACGCACATTGACTCCATTGCAAAAAAGGCCCAGCAGAGGTTGTAATTCCTTCTCCAGCTGAGGAAGTTCAACCTGCCACAGGCACTGATGATACAGTTATACTCAGCAATTTGCACTTCGGTATTTGTCTGGTTTGGTGCAGCTACAAAATCGGATATCAGAAGACTACAAAGGACAGTTCGGAATGCTGAGAGGATTATTGGTTGCCCCCTGCCCTCCCTTCAAGAACTGCACACTTCCAGATTGAGGAAAAAGAATGGAAAAATCACTCTGGCCCCACTCACCCAGCCCACTACATTTTTTATCTGTTGCCTTCTGGCCGACGCTTCAGAGCTCTGAGCAACAGAAACGTCAGGCACAGGAACAGATTTTTTCATCAGGATATCCATCTCACGAACAGTTAAACTGCCTCATTGAGTAACAATTATGTGCAATTCACTGTTTAGTCTTTTTATATTTATCCAACACATCAAACTTCCTCTGCCATTACATTCCCTTGCATCTGTACATAAGAGATTTGTATTTGCACTACTATATATATATACATACACAACAGTTAGTTCTGGTCCTCAAATCTGATTGGACGCGAGACGTTCCATGAGCACTGATGGTCTGACACCATCAGCAATCTGATGCTTCACTGTGTGTATCACTCCAACCATGATCCTTGATCGGTTGTATTACTACTACACTACTAAAGCTAGGAAATAGCTTTAAATGGTTTTAAACTAACAACTTCTGCATTACGGCTCATCACAGCTGAGAGATACATCAGACTGATTAATTACACAATGGGTGCTGTAAGGCAGAGGACATTGTGGTTTCTATAGTGATTGACTCTAGCGTACTGGCTACTGCAAAATAGGGAGAAATACCCCCACTTGGATGATATTTTTCCACTGAGAAAACTGACAGCATCTCTGCTTGGGAGTGGCAACAGGTGATCGCACACACTCCGTCTTTCTCTCTCTTTCTCTCCCTCTCTCTCTCTCTCTCTCTCTCTCTCTCTCTCTCTCACACACACACACACACACACACGCGCACACACACACATCCATCCTTGTTTATCCAATAACTTGTTCGAAACAGCACAAGCCGTGATACTATTTCTGAAGAGACATGTTTTAATTACTAACGGAGGCTTGGACACATCATTTGTTTTGAACCAGCAACGGCAGATTTTGATCTGTTGCGTAATAAAGTAGTTCCATGCACAAATTCTCTTTTTATGACTGTACTCATTTTTTGAATGTACTTGTTCATTGAACTGTTGTATATAGGCAATATCACACTTGCAATCGTGTTATATGGCCCTAAATCAGCACTGCTGTGATCCGGCCAAAGGCAGAGTGCCATAGGCCATATCACACTCTTGCTCGTATGATATTGCTTATATATATATATATATATATATATATATATATATATATATATATATATATATATATATATATATAGTCGTATTGTGTTTTCTATATATACTAAGTCTATTGCATAAGTTGGCAACTCAAAAACAAATACAATGACAATGTTAAGCTTCATTTAACAAACCAAATAGCTTTTAACTGTGTTTGATATAATGGCAAGTGATTGTCTAGTACCAAATTATCAATTTAGCATGATTATTCAAGGATAAGGTGTTGGAGTGATGGCTGATGGAAATGGGGCCTGTCTATATTTGATCAAAATGACTTTTTTTCAAAAAGTGATGGTGTTGTTTTTTACATCAGTAATGTCTTGACTATACTTTGTGATCAGTTGAATGCCACTTTGGTGAATTAAATTATCAATTTCCTTCAGAAACAGCAAAATCTGTACATTATTCCAAACATTTGGCCACCAGTTTATAAATATTATAGAAACATATATAGAAATATGCCAGCATTGAAAGATAAAACATTAAAAAATAATGGTGAACATTTAATTTATTTTTATTTATAGAATACTATTATTTACTTTTATAACCACAAACATATTATGTGTGTAACGGTTACCCTGTCTTGTCTCACTGTTGCCCTTTGTTTGTAATTTTGTCACTTTTGTTATTCCTTAGTTTTCACTTTTGTCACCCTTGTACCTCCATAGTCTTCCTGTCAGCCCTCCTGTTCACTGTTCATTGTTTTCACCAGCCCTCGTTAAGTTTGCCATTTGCTTCTGTTTGTCATCTTGTTATTTTGTTTGGTGTTCTGTTTGTTCATTGGCCCCTTAGTTCTATATTCATGTGTATATATATATATACCCTGTTTTTTGGTTCAGTCCCTGTCTTTCGTTGATTGTTTGTGAACGTGGTTGTATGTTGGTGATGTTCGTTCCCATGCCTGTGTTCCCAGTTCCAGTGTTCTCGTGTTTTGTTTTCATTTTTGCCCATCGTGGTAGTTTTGTTTGTTCATCTCTGTTTGTTTCCATTCGTTTAAATAAAGTTAACTGCACTTGGATCCTCAACCTTTGTCAGCCTCAGTCCTCAATCATTACAGAACGAAAGACCACACCATTGATCCAGCAGTATTATGCGCCAGATATCATTTGCTCTGCCTGAGGCAAGAGGACCGTCCTATTGAGGCCCACGTCCGCGTCTTCCTTAAATTGGCGGCTGTTGTGGACTTCTCGGACTCCTCCCTGGTGGTCTTCTTCAGGGAAAACCTGAGTGGCTGGCTGAAGGAGCGGCTGCCGCCGGCATCACGCGGCTGGACTCTCCGCGACTTCCTGGAGTTAACCTTGCTGTTGTGCGGCTCCCCGTTCACGCCTGCCCCGGTCTGCGAGCCAGAGCCTACGCCTGCCCCGGCCAGCGAGCCTGAAGTCACGCCGACCAGGAACAGCGTTCCAGCGTCGCCAGTCACCTTCCATGAGCCAGTGCGGCCCACTTCGTTTGCCCGGAGGAGGGAGAGAAGACGGGCTTCCGCCTCCCGGCCCGCGCCTGCCCCGGTCTGCGAGCTAGAGCCCACGCATGTCACGGTGAGCGAGCTAGAGCCCACGCATGTCACTGTGAGCGAGCCTGAGTCCTCGTCAGCCACGGTGAGCGAACCTGAGCCCTCGACCGTCCCCGAGCCAACGCCAGTAGCCTCAGACGTCAGTGAGCCAGAGCCGATAGCCTCAAACGTCAATGAGCCAGTGCCTGTAGCCTCAGACGTCAGTGAGCCAGCGCCTGTAGCCTCGACCGTCCCTGAGCCAGCGCCTGTAGCCTCGACCGTCCCTGAGCCAGCGCCTGTAGCCTCAACCGTCCCTGAGCCAGCGCCTGTAGCCTCGACCGTCCCTGAGCCAGCGCCAGTAGCCGTGACCGTCCAAGAGCCAGCGCCAGTAGCCAGGACCGTCCCAGAGCCAGCGGCAGTGGTCGAGCCCGTCCTAGAGCCAGCGCCTCCCAAGTCTCAAGTCTCTCAAGTCTCTCGAGTCTTCCAGGGCTCTTCCTCCCGAGCTTTCCAGAGCTCCGCCTTCCGAGTTTCCCGAGCTTTCCAGAGCTCCGCCTTCCGAGTTTCCCGAGCTTTCCAGAGCTCCGCCTTCCGGGCTTTCCAGAGCCCCGCCTTCCGAGCTTCCTGAGCTTTCCAGAGCTCCGCCTTCCGGGCTTTCCAGAGCCCCGCCTTCCGAGCTTTCCAGAGCTCCACCTTCCGGGCTGTCCAGAGCCCCGCCTTCCGAGCTTCCTGAGCCTTCCAGAGCTCCGCCTCCCGAGCTTTCCAGAGCTCCGCCTCTCAAGTCCCTCGAGCCTTCCAGGGCTTCGCCTCTCGAGCCTTCCAGGGCTCCGCCCCTCAAGCCCCGCAAGCCTTCCAGGGCTCCGTCCCTCAAGCCCCGCGAGCCTTCCAGGGCTCCGTCCCTCAAGCCCCTCGAGCCTACCAGGGCTCCGTCCCTCAAGCTTCTTGAGCCTACCAGGGCTCCGCCCCTCAAGCCCCTCGAGCCTTCCAGGGCTCCGCCCCTCAAGCCCCTCGAGCCTTCCAGGTCTCCGCCCCTCAATCCTCGCGAGCCTTCCAGGGCTCCGCCCCTCAAGCCCCGCAAGCCTTCCAGGGCTCCGTCCCTCAAGCCCCTCGAGCCTACCAGGGCTCCGTCCCTCAAGCTTCTTGAGCCTACCAGGGCTCCGCCCCTCAAGCCTTCCAGAGCTCCGCCCCTCAAACCCCTCGAGCCTTCCAGGTCTCCGCCCCTCAAGCCCCTCGAGCCTTCCAGGGCTCCACCCCTCAAGCCTCTCGAGCCTTCCAGGGCTCCGCCCCTCAAGTCTCTCGAACCACCCACAGCTCTACCTTCCGAGCCTCCTCCAGTGCCTCCTACGGCTCTGCCTTCAGAGCCTCCTAGGGCTCCGCCTCCAAAGCCTCCTAGGGCTCCGCCTCCAGAGCCTCCTGCGGCTCCGCCTCCAGAGCCTCCTGCGGCTCCGCCTCCCCGAGCCTCCTACGGCTCTTCTCCCCGAGCCTCCTGCGGCTCCGTCTCCTGAGCCTTCCTCGGCTCCGTCCCCGGAGCCTTCCTCGGCTCCGTCCCCGGAGCCTTCCAGGCCTCCGCCTCTAGAACTGCCTATGGCGCCACCGCCCTTGGCTCCACCTCCTGAGCCATCCTCGGCTCCACCTCCTAGGCCTTCATCTGCTCCGTCTCCTGAGCCTTCCTCAGCTCCGTCTCCTGAGCCTCCTACGGCTGAGCCTCCAGAGCCCCCCTCAGCTCCGCCTCCTGAGCCTCCAGAGCCCCCCTCAGCTCCGCCTCCTGAGCCTCCAGAGCCTCCCTCAGCTCCGCCTCCTGAGCCTCCAGAGCCTCCCTCAGCTCCGCCTCCTGAGCCTCCGGAGCCTCCCTCAGCTTCGCCTCCTGAGCCTCCAGAGCCTCCCTCAGCTCCGCCTCCTGAGCTTCCAGAGCCTCCCTCAGCTCTGCCTCCTGCTCCTCCTGAGCTTTCCATGGGTCCGCCTCCCTTGGCTCCGCCTCCTGGGCCTCCAGAACCTCCCACAGCCTCGTCTTCAGAGCCCCTCTCTGCTCCGCCTCCGGGACCAGTTCCTGTCCTGAGGCTGCCTCCCAGGCCTCCTAGACCTGTCCCTGTCCAGTGGCCTCCTCCCAGGCCCCCTGACCCGGTCCCTGTCCATACCAAGTGGCCAGCTCCCGGGCCATCTAAACCGGCCTCTGTCCTGTGGCCACCTCCCAGGTGCCCTGAACCGGCCCCTGCTCTGCAGCCATCTCCCAGTCCACCTAAACCCGCCCCTACCCGGTGGAAGCTCCCCAGGCCACCCGACCTGGTTCCCAGCACACACCCCCAGAGACTGCTTATCTGCCCTCTTGCCCTCCTTGGTCTGTCTCCGTGTCCCTTGTGCCCCCGTGGACTGCCTGTCTGCCCCTCGTTGCTCCCTGGACTGCCTGTCTGCCCCTCGTTACCCCCCGGACTGCCTGTCTGCCCCTCGTAGCCCCCTGGACTGCCTGTCTGCCCCTCGTTGCCCCCTGGACTGCCTGTCTGCCCTTTGTGCCCCCAGTCATTGGTTATTTGTTCTTCCCGTTTTTGTTTTTATTGATCGTCTGGTATCCAATCCTTGAGGGGGGGCTATGTAAAGGTTACCCTGTCTTGTCTCACTGTTGCCCTTTATTTGTAATTTTGTCACTTTTGTTATTCCTTAGTTTTCACTTTTGTCACCCTTGTACCTCCATAGTCTTCCTGTCAGCCCTCGTGTTCACTGTTCATTGTTTTCACCTGCCCTCGTTAAGTTTGCCATTTGCTTCTGTTTGTCATCTTGTTATCTTGTTTGGTGTTCTGTTTGTTCATTGGCCCCTTAGTTCTACGTTCATGTGTATATATATACCCTGTTTTTTGGTTCAGTCCCTGTCTTTCGTTGATTGTTTGTGAACGTGGTTGTATGTTGGTGATGTTCATTCCCATGCCTGTGTTCCCAGTTCCAATGTTCTCGTGTTTTGTTTTCATTTTTGCCCATCGTGGTAGTTTTGTTTGTTCATCTCTGTTTGTTTCCATTCGTTTAAATAAAGTTAACTGCACTTGGATCCTCAACCTTTGTCAGCCTCAGGCCTCAATCATTACAATGTGATACTAAATATAAAAATCTTTTATAATAATAGTAACAACATTACCAGATTTATATATAAATAAAATAATCAGAAAATAACACAACCGTTTTAACTCACCTTGTGTGTCTCCACTAACCTGAAGAAAATCAAACAAATAAAGAGAGAAGTGTGTGAATATAAACAAAACACAGTTAATTCAAAACATTTAGACTGTAACCACCTAGATGAGAAATCAAATGCTGGTTAAAGAGGGAACATTTGGACTAAGAAAATTATGTTCTAATGAAAAATGAAAGAGTTGTGTTTATCATGAGACTATTGTAACTACAACAGAAGTGATAGGTTCAAAATAAGATGCTGAGGAGTTTAGATCTATTGCACAAATTGATGTCTGTTAAGGTGAGAAAAACACATGTAGTAAATATTTTATTAACCTTTTCCTTCTTAGTCTACATATATAATGCCAGGGGATCTCAATCCAAGAGAACACAGTCATTTGAAAAGGAAAAGAACACGGTATTGTAAAAATATATCAAGGAACCAAACAACACTGCTGATTTTCATCGTCCTGTGCTGTTTGAGAACATGATATTCAAGAACATAGCAGAATACTACACTGCATGAAATGAGCTGTATCTGGACCAGTAGATTCCTGTATAAACTGCTGAATTTCAGACTTATTCAGAAATCTACTGGCCCGGAGTATCAAAATCCACAGGCCCATTTACATCCGATTATATACCATTTTGTATATATAGTGACTGACAATTCTTTCTGTACGTAATCCTCTTAAGGTATCAGTAGTAATACCACTGTGCACAATGGTTGAGATTTAGGCATATTCCTAAAGTTTTCATATTTTTGTTTTTTATGCACAAGTTAGATTATTTTCTTTTTTAGTTTATGCTTTTATTACTAAATTTTTTGTTATGTATTTATTATTTTATTAATTTCAGTTTACTGTATTTCACAATAACTGTTTTTAATTGGACATATTTAATTGTTTGCATTCAATTTCTTTAGTACCCATACTTACCCGTATATATACAGTACTGTGCATAAGTCTTTTGCACATAAGGTGTTTCACAAAAACATTTGTCTTAAGATGGTTATTTATATCTTCAGCTTTAGTGTGTCGATACGAAATATAAATGTTAGACTTCCAAACATTACTTTTGCAAATAGAAAAGATTAGAATAGAAGAACAGGGAACCCTGCAACAGATGTCATGGCCCACACAGAGCCCCCACTGAACATCTTTTCAGTCTGAGATTACATATAGAGATAGAAGCAATTGAGACTAAATAGATAGAAGTGTGGCAAATTCTCCAAGAAGCTTGGAACATCCTATCAGCCAACAACCAAGAAGAACTGTGTCCAGGTGCAAGTAGGAGAATTTGGGCTGTTGTAAAGGCAAAGGTGGTCACACCATATATTGATTTAGCTTTTTTTATGTTTTCTGGACTTTTTATATTACTTGATTTGTATGACAATAATTGATAAATGAAAACTATTTATTTCATTATTTTTGAAGACATCCTCACTATACATACAGTATTGTGCAAACGTTTTAGGCATTTGTGAAAAATGCTGCATAGTGAGGATGTCTTCAAAAATAATGAAAGTCTGTACAGAAAGACATAAGAGTTTACATAAGAGTTTATATATACAGTGGGTACGGAAAGTATTCAGACCCCCTTACATTTTTCACTCTTTGTTATATTGCAGCCATTTGCTAAAATCATTTAAGTTCATTTATTTTCCTCATTATTGTACACACAGCACCCCATATTGACAGAAAAACACAGAATTGTTGACATTTTTGCACATTTCTTAAAAAAGAAAAACTGAAATATCACATGGTCCTAAGTATTCAGACCCTTTGTTCAGTATTTAGTAGAAGCACCCTTTTGATCTAATACAGCCATGAGTCTTTTTGGGAAAGATGCAACAAGTTTTTCACATCTGGATTTGGGTATCCTCTGCCATTCCTCCTTGCAGATCCTCTCCAGTTCTGTCAGGTTGGATGGTATTCAGGTGTTTTTTAGCAAACTCCATGCAGGCTTTCATGTGTCTTGCACTGAGGAGAGGCTTCCGTCGGGCCACTCTGCCATAAAGCCCCGACTGGTGGATGGCTGCAGTGATGGTTGACTTACTACAACTTTCTCCCATCTCCCGACTGCATCTCTGTAGCTCAGCCACAGTGATCTTTGGGTTCTTCTTTACCTCTCTCACCAAGGCTCTTCTCCCCCGATAGCTCAGTTTGGCCGGACGGCCAGCTCTAGGAAGGGTTCTGGTCGTCCCAAACGTCTTCCATTTAAGGATTATGGAGGCCACTGTGCTCTTATGAACCTTAAGGGCAGCAGAAATGTTTTTGTAACCTTGGCCAGATCTGTGCCTTGCCACAATTCTGTCTCTGAGCTCTTCAGGCAGTTCCTTTGACCTCATGATTCTCATTTGCTCTGACATGCACTGTGAGCTGTAAGGTCTTATATAGACAGGTGTGTGGCTTTCCTAATCAAGTCCAATCAGTATAATCAAACACAGCTGGACTCAATTGAAGGTGTAGAACCATCTCAAGGATGATCAGAAGAAATGGACAGCACCTGAGTTAAATATATGAGTGTCACAGCAAAGGGTCTGAATACTTAGGACCATGTGATATTTCAGTTTTTCTTTTTTAATAAATGTGCAAAAATGTCAACAATTCTGTGTTTTTCTGTCAATATGGGGTGCTGTGTGTACAATAATGAGGAAAAAAATGAACTTAAATGATTTTAGCAAATGGCTGCAATATAAAAAGAGTGAAAAATTTAAGGGGGTCTGAATACTTTCCGTACCCACTGTATATATAAACTCTTATGTGATTTTCTGCAGTACAGTTTGGTTGACATTTTCTGACCATATGATCATGGCTATTAACCAAATACTTATACTTACTAATACTTACTATTGATTATCCATTAGCCATTTAAATGAACTATTCTGTCAGTACATGGCAACAATGTAGGTGTTAATAAATCCCTGCATTTTAAAAACATTGTTTTTTTCTGCAATATCTGTCAAAACTATCAAGTACAATGAAATGTAGTTATTATTGAGTTAAATATCACCACTGATTGGCTAACAATATTCTACATTAAGGATGTTCATTTTGTCCATACGTCATGTAGCATGCTGAAACAAGTATCATGAAGATGCCTGCTCTGATTATACAGTATATAATCATGAGACATCCATATGCAATAATTCTACATGTTGACATTTAAAGATGACCGTTATATGTTCCATTACAAATGTATACAAATCTTACATAAAAAAACAAAAAAAAACTTAATAGAGTGCTTTTTTTTTAAATATAATTATCCACATAATATAGCCTTGATGTGTCCTTACTCAAATGTTAGTTTCATGAAAAGTGAGTCAAAATCAATGGGACAATTGTGTTTGACTCTCTATTAAACTCAACGCAGTAATATAGAGGCCAAGAACAAAGTACCTGGCATTGTCCATAAGCTATATCAAACTTTTTAAAGACATCTTTAAATGACAACAGGCAAACATCTCCACCTGAAAGGGCCTCATGCTGTAGTTAAAGTGGAAAATGGTACGATGGTAAAGAAAAACAATGATGAACTCTATATAATGGTAATAATTAACCATTAACATGTTAGATGGTACTTTAGCCAATATCCATAAAAATGTGGTTGTGAGTCCTACAAATGTAACACTTTTAGTCACTTCAGTTATAGTATAGAATATGTTTGTCACTCTCAATTATAACCAAAATGTGTGTGAACGTAACAATATATAGTACTCTAAAACAAGAATGACAACCATATTCTGCTGCTGCATTAACGTAGATGCAGAGTTAAAGTAATGCCAGTTAAAATGTGCATTACTCATAAGATGGGTTTATTATGACAAAAGAACCAACATTTTGAGTTGTAATCATGAAAGGGATAGTTCATCCAAAAATGAAAATTCTCAAAAATGACTTTCTTCTGCTAAACATAAAACAAAGATTTTTAGAAGAATATCTCAGCTCAGTTGGTCCATTCAACGAAAGTGAATGGTGACCAGAACTTTGAAGGTCCAAAAAGCATATAAGGGCAGCATAAACTTAATTCATGAGACTCCAGTGGTTAAAACCATATCTTCAGAAGTGATATGATAGGTGTGGGAGAGAAACAGATCAATATTTAAGTCCTTTTTTACTATACAGATATCCTCTCTGCCCAGTAGGTGGCGATATGCACTCAAAATGCAAATCGACAAAAAACAAAAGAAGTAAAAATGTGAAAGTGGAGATTTATAGTTAAAAAAATTGCATAGAATGGACCTACATATTTATTCTTCGTTTGTGTTCTGCAGAAGAAAGAAAGTATGTAATGGCATGAGGGTGAGTAAATGATGAGACAATTTTCATTTGTGGGTGAACTATTCCTTTAAGCAGCCAGTTAGAGTAAGAGAGTTTATTAGTTCAGAGATGATGATGATGATGATGAAGATGATGATGGCATAATTAAGCCTTAGACGACGACTCAACGTGTCAAACACACACTTAGTAACTTACAGGCTTTTTGCAGTTAGGTCGCGGAGGAACTGGAAACACTGTCTATGAAAACGTAGAGGTAAAGTGAACACTGAGCATGAGAGAGATACAGACATAAATCACAGACAGTCTGTGTATGACACAGAGACAAACAGAGACAGAAAGAGAGAGTCACTTACTCCTTTAGGACAGTTGAATATTCCTGGACGTCCTGGTGGGCCGGGAGGACCAGGTGGACCCTATGGGATAAAAGATGGATGGTTATAGAAGACGACTGACACAAGCCAGACAAAAATGGGTAAAAATTAAAAAAGCAAACTATTAAAAAACATCAAGAAATAAACAATTAGGACAACACTTCACAGTAGGACAGGATTTCAGTACACACAACAGCCAGCTTGCTAATAACAAGGAAAACTTATGTTGAATAGCAGGCTGCTCTCCAATTTTAAATGGAGCTAACTTCTTGCTTTCAGATTTTGCAGCGAGTTGGTGTGGCACTTTAATTCAGGCACTTCTTTCAGTACTCTTTATTCTTTGATTGAAGCAATAACTTATCTGATCTTGTGCAGTTTTGGGTAAAACCAAGAGGAACAGAGACATTTTTAGAAAGGCATATAACATACACTGTAAAAGTGGTATCCAGCAAATAAAGTATTACTTTACTTCATTGCTGTACTTCTATTATACATGTCTCAGTGCAGCTGTCTCTTTAACATGTTATTTACTGTAATAGAAAGTAACCATTGAATATACCTCATTTTTACCACATATCTACAAAACTACGTACTGTTTAGATTCTGTATTTTTACATTTTCATTTGCACTGTAATAGTCACCTGTCATTTCTACCTCATTCACTGCCATTGTGACTTCTGTATTTACACTTTATACTCATTTGCACTGACTGGTCTTTACCATCTGTGCCTCTTAAAGGAATGTTCTGGGTTCAAAACAATTTAAGCTCAATTGACAGCATTTTGTCACGGCTCCGGTGAGTTTGTCGGTTTGGTTTATTTTCTCTCCCTCATGTCTTCCAGGCAAAGCCAGCATGCATGATCAGTGTTTCCATGGGCACATATATTGTTCACAAAGGAATGCCGATCATGCCGTTAATTAGTGTGCTAGCAACACATGGTTCTCCTCTAATTCACTCCCTACTTAAACCCTCCATGTTCTCAGTATCCTTGCTAGACTGTTGTTTTATGTGAAGTAATTACCTCACTCTCTCTGTCTAGTTAGTCCTGTCTCGTGTATCTGTTCGCTTTGCTCATCTCTGCCCACGTGTTGTAAGTGTGGTTTCCTTCCAGTTTGCTATACGCTTGTTCTATGTGCTCACAAATATTCAACAGAGGATTCCTCGTCCCTGCCCGAATGTCAGGAAAGTGATTACCTTCCAATCTGCTGGGTGTTGTTCTCTGCACCTTCTATGAAGGATTCCTACGAATCAGCTCCTGATTTACACAATGCACAAACTCTTCTACGAACACACTCTTCATGGATCTGCCCATTGTGTGGCTATGGCACGCACTCATCCCCAAAACTCCTTCCATCAACTGCAGTCAGTGCTGGGATCTCCAGTCTTTGCCAGCACATTTAAAGTTATAATTTATTGTTAATAAATCCTATGAACTGTTGCTCTGCTCTTAGGTCTCTTTGTCTTGCTCTCACTCTCGTGACAGAAAAATCTAGCCAAGTATGGACCAAGGGGAGGAATCTACTCTTCACTCCGCCCTCTCTCAGAAAGGAGCTTTACTGGGATGTCAGCAGGATAAAATCTCTGAATCTAACCAGGCTTTGGAGATGAAGGTGTCACAGCTCGCTGAGCTCACCTCTGTTGTTCAAGAACTCCACCTACCTCCCAATGCTGGTCCCTCTTAGAAAACATTCTCTCTGGCTCCGGCAGTTACCCACGTTTCTGGGCGTTCAGAGGCTCTTATCCATCCTCCAACCACGTATTCAGGTGAGGCGGGATCCGGTAGCACATTCCTTTCACAATGTTCCCTGATCGTCACATTACAGCCCTCTGCTTTCCTGTCGGAGACTATGAAGGTGGCATGTGTGATCACAATCCTCACCGGAAGGGTTGGTGAATGGGGGACTGTCATGTGGGACAACAGACATCCTTGTTGTGCCTCTTTTCAAACTTTCTACACTGAGCTCCGCCGAGTTTTTGATCGCTTGGCTCAAGGTTGGGAGGCAGTGAGGGTCTTATCCAGACTGACTGAGTTTTGCACCCTAGCTGCTTGTTGTGAGTGGAATGACCATGACATGTTGGTCCGGTTTCTGTATGGGCCTTCCGATTAACATCCAGGACAAAATCTATCCTTTGGATCTGCCCACACATTTCGACGATTTGGTTGATCTGGCTATCCGAGTCGATCAACTTCACCTCCTCAGGCGGCTGGCAATTCCCTCTGTTCCACTACTTTGGCCAGGTCATCAGAATCACACCCGACACTGAGCCCATGCAAGTCGAGAGAACTCAGATGTCACATAAGGAGAAGCAGTGAAGCCTCGTTAATGGACTATGCTTTCATTGTGCCTGGTCTAGCTATCTCTCTGCTTCCTGTCCGGTAAAAGACACCGCTCATCAGTAGGAAGGGGGTTACTGGTGAGCGCAATGCTTATGGACAAAGCCCCCGGACTTATGGAAATCTCCCGGCCCAGCTGCAGTATCGCTCTCCCTGTAGCATGGTCTGTGGGGGCGGTGTACAGATGGTCCCATGGCACGACTCTTCCTCCTCATCGCCCGTACGACTGTGCGATTGAATTTCTTCCTGGCACCTCGCCTCCTCAGGGACAGCAGTATTCACTCTCGGCTCCCAAGAGGGATGCAATGAACAGGTATATCAATGATTCTCTAGCAGCCAGTCTCATCCACACTTCCTCATCACCGGCAGGGGCGGGGTTTTTCTTCTTGGGGAAGAAGGATGGCTCACTTAGAACCTGTATAGATTATCGGGCTGAATGACATCATGGTAAAGTATCGCTATCCTTTGCCACTGATGTCCTCAGCTTTAGAACTCTTGCTAGGAGCATCCGTCTTTACAAAGTTGGACCTATGCAATGCTTATCACCTTGTCTGAATTAGGAAGGGGGATGAGTGGAAGATGGGGTTTAACACCCATATAGGACACTTTGAACATTTGGTTATGCCTTTCAGATTGTTCAACGCCCCCACCATCTTCTAGGTGCTTGTAAATTATGTGCTTAGAGACATGATTGAACATTTTCTATTTGTCTATCTTGATGATATTCTGATCTTCTCCCAGAATATCCAGGACCATGTTCAGAATGTCAGGCAGGTGCATCAGAGACAACTAGAAAATTGGCTGTTCGTCAAGGTGGAGAAATGCACTTTTCATGCACAGTCATTCCATTCCTGGGGTTCATCGTTTCATCCGAGGGAGTGCACATGGACCCTACTAAGGTCAGAGCTGTCTCCGATTGGCCAAGCCCAGATTCTGATGATGGATCTCACCTCCACCCACACTGACCTTTGTTGTTCCCTGCGGGCTGAGGCCGCATTTTCTAAATTAAAGGAGCAGTTTTCTACTGCACCCATTCTTGTAACTCCTGACCCTGCAAGTCAGTTTGTGGTGGAGGTGGATGTGTCTGAGTTTGGAGTGGTCCTGTCGCAGCACTCTTTCTCGGATGGAAAGCTGCATCTGTGTGCCTTTATTTCGACCGCTTAACACCAGCAGAAGGAACAACAACCGAGAATTGCTGGCTGTCCGGTTGGCCTTGGGTGAGTGGAGTCATTGGTTAGGGGGTTCGGGGGTACCTCGAGTACATCTGTAGCACCAAATGCCTCAACTCTAGACAGGCTCGCTGGACATTATTTTTCACTCACTTTAATTTTATCCTTTCATATCGCCTGGGAAAGACAAGCCTGACTTATTGTCTTGAAGTTGAGATCTCCACCGTTCCACCGGATACCATCCTACCGGACACTCGAGCTGGAGGCTAAAATCTGTGCTGTGCTACAAAATACTGCACCTCCCGCCACGTGCCCAATGGGTCAGTTATTTGTTCCGCGATCATTTTGGAGGCATGTCCCACAGTGGGGTCACTCATCCAATGTCGCTTGTCATCCAGGGGTTACTCACACCCAGATGCTCATTAGACCGCGTTTCTGGTGGCCATCGTTGCGCAGGACATACACAGGCTCATTGCCGCTTGCCCCATCTTCGCGACTAATTGACCTCCGGTAAATGGACCGGCACCAGTCTTAGCTCTCATCTTACGCGTGCAGGGAGATGGTTTGGTTGTGCTCTGACTCCCCTCACATAAGCTGGGTCCCAAGTTTATCAGGCCGCTTCCCTTCACCAAGGTTATTAGTCTGGTGGTGGTCCGTCTCAAATTACCACCTTACCACAAATGTTTCCATCCTGTTTTTCATGTTTCTAAGATAAAACTGGTTTTACATTCTAATTTGCATCCCACCACTTCCGTCCCTCTGCATCTTGTTGAGGGCTCTCCGGCGTACATGGTTAGGAGACTGATCAGCGTCAGGCGTAGGGGAAGAGGGTTCCAGTACCTGGATGACTAGGAGGGTTATGGACCTGAGGAGAGATGCTGAGTCTTGGCTCGGGACATCCTGGACCGCACCCTCATAGATCCTCTAATTAACTCCTTTCTTAAACCCTTCATGTTCTCAGTATCCTTGCTAGATTGTTGTTTGATGTGAAGTAACTTCACTCTCTCTGCCTTGTTGGTCCTGTCTTGTGTATCTGTTTGGTTTCCCATCACTGCCCATGTGTCGGGAAGTTGGTTTATATATGAGCTGATGAGTTGTGGACAATTAGATGTGATCTAGGAGCTTTATGCAGCTTTATACAGTCCCATTTAAAAGACTGTAAGTTTTTCTCTCACAGCCTCGTTTGCATTCCCGTCAAAAATCAAAGTTGGCGCTACTGTGAATAAGTTCTATAACCTGATACAGTGTAAGCAACGCTGCAATAATAGGAGTTCTAAAGGTTTTAAGATAATGTTTGATGCCATGGTTACAGGGCAATAAATCTGTGTATAAATCTATGGGAAATACTCACAGGTAACACTGTTGATTCTCCTTTATCTCCTTTACGTCCATTCATTCCAGGACGACCCTGAGAAGAAACACAAGTCAATTATGTGTCAATCAGTCATAGCAAGCAAAAATGCTAATCAGTTCAGCAGCTGCACCATTTACAAAAAATGCATTTGGGAGCAGTTAGCATAATTCTCAAACTCAGCTCCATAAGACAGACACATTGCTCATATCAACATGGAGAAGGTGGGTCAAATTACATAACATAACTAAGTCACTGTCTAAAAAAAGTGAAAAGTTCTAGCATTGTTTGTTTGCAAATGCCACCTGGTTTGATATTTTGTTATCTAATACAATGAAAATTGCACAATTGTGGCTAAAGCAGCCAAATACATATTTGGACAACAGCATAGTGCAGATCAGTAATTTATGTCTGTGCAAATATGAATAAATATGAAAACATATTAATTGCCATTATTAAAATGCACATCAACTAGAGATCTTGCATTCAAATGTTTGATAATGTTCTCAATGACTTTATAAAGAATATATCAATATGAAGGCTGCATGTACTGGATCTGAAATATTAGGTAACTTACCGGACGTCCTGGAAATCCAAATTCCCCCTTTGGTCCAGTCGGACCTATTGGTCCCTGGTTAGGATTAAATAACACACAAATGAAAAATCACTTTGAGGCAAGACTACTCACAAACACATCGAAGAACCCTTAACACAGGTGCACTGCTAAATGAAGCCAAGCTGTGGGAGTATAATGTGCCAGAATCTCTGCCTCGTCTGGTCTGTACAGGGCATCTCTGGCCTAACTACTTTTTCCAAAACATTTTGAATAGAAGCAGCTGTACGCAAACAGCAAGGCACAGGAAAAAGAAACAATTATGAATTGGAAAATTGCAAGGGACTCCAACTTATCTAAAACAAACATGACTTATTGAGACTAGTAGTCTAAATGGAAAATATGTACGTTTACGTGCTTTGATGAAAAGCATGTTCACAGGTTACGTGAATATGGCTAATACAGCAACAAAATAACATTGGCTGCAAAAAGCAAACTATTGAGAAGGCTCTGTAAATTAAAGGGATAGTTCACCCAAAATGATCATTCTTTCATAATTTACTCACCCTTATGCCATCTCAAACTTGTATGACTCTTTCTTCTGTGGAACACAAACTAAGATATTTTGATGGGGATATGATGTGTTTATATATATATATATATATATATATATATATATATGTATGTAATATAATGGTCTGTTTATCATCCAAATCCGATTGTGTTGTTTCAGAAGACATATATTAAACCACACGAGTCATATGGGCTATTTTATGCTGCCTTTATGTCCTTTATGGAGCTTCAAACTGTTGGACCCCATTGACTTGCTTTGTATGGATATACTGTATACATATCATATCTCTATCAAAGCATCTTATTTTTTGTTCAGCAGAAGAACGAAAGATATGAGTTTGAGATGACAATGGTAAATGATGAGAAAGATCCTAGAATTTCAATTTGGAGTGAACTATTCCTTTAATAAACTAGTAATTATTAAACTGGTTAATTTCACCCTTGCAGTACGTTTGGATTGCTTCATGTTGTTATTTGAAATGTTTTGATATGTTACAAAAGTTCATGGGTGAAAAAGCTTTGAATATTGAGCTCACATGGATTGTGAATGTAAGGACCTATATATACTATACCTCTGCAGGGGCAGAGGGTGGAATGTCCATCGAGAGAACCGAACGGGCTGGTGGGTCGGCCGCGAAACGTGCTGAATGAGCCGTGATAAGCTAAAATGAGCCATCGCGCTATGCAGAAAAGGACAGCGAACCCTCCCAAGTTGCCATGTAAAGTTGCCGTGTAAAATCCCGGGCCGATTTCTCTTCCCTGTCCAGCCCCGAATCGAGTGTGTTGACTGGTGACAATAAAAGGGTTATTCCCAGTAAATTCCCAATAAAAAGGTTATTTATATAAAAAGGGTTATGAATTGTAAATAAAATTGTACTTGATAAAGTTTTGTTTTCTGTAGGCGTTTACGTGTTGACTACAAAATTATAATCAATTGATGGTTATTTTTAAAAGTTTATTTTGTATTATTGCTATTATTATGAGTGCTAACATGCTTTTTTGGCAAAAAATGAAAAAGTCACGAAAGCACAAAAATTCTTGAAAGCAGTTCTTCTCTGGTTACATCAGACTCCTCAATACTCAGAGACTGGTTTGACATACACACACACACGTGTCCTGAGTTGCACTTTAAATTACTGTCACTTTATAACTGTCTGCTACCTCAATAACTGCTATGTGCATAGAACACTATTTCATAGTATGTTATGTTTATGTTTTTAGAAACTGTCATCTTTTTGCACTACTGAGTACTGGTCGGTGCTGCACTGTCTCTCACTGTGCCTATTGTCCTGGTCATTGTCAGAAATTTCTTGTACTGCCCCGTACTTTTTGCACATGTTTGCACGTGCACTTTATATAGGTATATATATATATATAGGTATTTTATATAGGTATTTTATTTAGTTGTGTAGTCTCATGTGGTCCTGTGTTTGTCCTATGTTGTTTTATGTAGCACCATGGTCCTGGAGGAACGTTGTCTCGTTTCACTGTGTACTGTACTAACTGTATATGGTTGAAACAACAATAAAAACCACTTGACTTGACTTGACTTGACAAATGACATATCTATCGCTCAAGTGTGACTTCTCATACTTCTTGAGCTGCGATTATAAATATATTCCCAAATACTGCACAACTTTACTTTTGATAAATGCTCCATCAGGATACATTTATACATTCTTTTTTTCGTTCAGAAATTATAACATCACTTACAACAAGATTAACATAAACAGGGGTACACACAACACTACAGCAGGAAAAAACCCTCATCTATTTTGAGTGAGTGCGCAAAGCGCTGTTAACAAGCTACGGTCATGTGAAACGTCTTATCCAATTTCCGTGAGAGTGCTAATTATAAGCACAATATTCGTGCCAGCGCAAAGCATAAATGGGTATGTGTGGGAGTGTTTGCGCTATGTAAATGAAGTGGGGCAAAGTGGCGCAATTTGCTATTTTGCTAAGAATTTGGTCATTGCACTAAGACGTTTCAATACCATGTCTTAACTCAGAGCAAAGTCCGAATTCAGTTCCTGCATTTTTAGTTTAGAGATTTCACCAGCAGGAGGAAATAAAGTTAATGTCCAAATTCTGAAAGTACAGAACATCAAATAATATCCTTGACGATTTCTGTTGAAAGCCTTTTGTTGAGACAAAAATATTATATTTGTGTTACATTTTCTAGAGGTCATGTTTATTTTTTCAATTATTCTTATTATTTGCATTGTTATGTTTAAGTCACTGCAAAGGGGGCCAGTGGAAGCAGTAAAATATTTGGATTTGGTATCATTTTTTTTACCACTTCATTATATTGATTCTATTTTAAATCGTCTGAAGTGTAATTTGAATTTAGAAATATTTTTGGTTTAAGGTTTTTGTGTTTCAATGTCGACTGGTAGACGTGAAGTGCGTGCCAATACAATAACTGTTAATACTAGCCATGATTCGTGTCAGTAGATGAAAATGGTTAATAATACTTACATTCTCTGTCATTAAACGGAGCCTACATCCATATCCTGAACCACATTTTCCATGCGTTTAAAAGCAACGTGTCCCTTTTAAAAAGGACACACAAAATAATGCAAATCCATATTTTTATTCTTCCAGTTAATTTCATGCAGTCCATTTTCACTACCAACTTCTTATGAATGTAATGTCTGTTTATATTGCTGGAGCTTGACAGGGAATAGATGGATAATAGGACGGAGACGGTGCCAGAGAAGAACCTCCATTGACCCGATTTAGTGATTTCGCCAAACCCACTTACGCCTAGACTTAGCGCACGCTTGCAAGAAAATACCAACACTGCATGGCCATACCCATTGACTTTGTGGTTATAAGTGAAAGTATTGCGCTGTGGTTAGCACTTGCACGCTTAAAATAGGAATCAAAGCCTACATTGCAATATATTGACTGGCGAATCATTAATAAATTATACAGTATGTGACAGAGTGGAGAGTTTACATTATACGATTTTAGGCCCGATATTCACTCACTGACAGTTTTGTAGAGATCGCCGACAAAAGTACGAAATCGGATATAGGCAAATAGGAGCACGCTCCCTTGAGCGACAATCGCAATGTACGAATTATCAAAGACGTAATCTGAGAGAAGCACCGACATGTCGCCGATGTCAGCGAGATCTCTAGAATGTTTAATATCTGGACCCGTCTGCGACTCCAAATCATGCAATGTGAAATATGTTTTGACTGAATACAACTGCAGCGTTGACCTACAGCCAATGAGAGCAAGAAACGGGCACGAGGGAGGAGTCCTGATGTACCTGCAACAGAACTTCAACTAGCATGGCTTTGGTATCAAGAAAGTCTCATTGGACAGAAGAAATGGAGGAAAAATTAGTGGAACATTGGCAGGAGCACCAGAACCATTTGATGATTCCTCTGAACTGTAGCACAACCGGGTTGAGAAAGAGAAGGGTTGGAGAGAAATTGTCAATTCTCTTGGACAGTCAGGTAAGTAAATAGGAAGATTTTTCAGTAGGAGGTACTTTTTCATATTGTAACCAATAAAATATATGATTTAAAACATACACATCATATTCTGAAATACATAACATATGATCATGCATTTGTTTTCGTATCTCGTATCACTTCTCGTGTGTACTGTGTTGTGAAACATAATTTCCAGGCAGAGTTGTCGGGGATTCGTCAATAGTGAAATGTTTTGTAATGTGTTCACCCCTGTTGCCGATTCCTCGTGTAATTAGAAAACTCTACGACTTCAATGACAAGACAGACAGTTGTATAAAAAGAACAGTCTCACAATCCGACATATTTGAAAGTTGCGTAGTGTGTAGGATGCATTACCTTCTCTCCAGTTGGTCCAGGAACACCATGTTCTCCCTGAGAAACAATACAATTATGAATACTCTATAACAAGGCAGGAACCACAATAGACATCGATGGGGATATATTCAGAGTAGTGGTTGATTAATATGGGTTTTTAATGTAATTAAAACATATTTAGTTTGTAAACTTTTACATTTAGTCCTTCCAGTCTTAAATATTTGGTTACATCCTTGCTTTATAACCATGACAAATGATTATATTACTAGCCTGTCTCAAATTCAATGTCTCAAATTCAATTTAAGATAAAGAATTCAGGCTAGGGTGAACTAAAGTGATTGTAATTCAGAGGTTAAAAGCATTAATTAAGGGTATAAAAAGTTGCCAATGACCTTTAGTCCTTTTGGTCCCTGTGGCCCAGTAATTCCAGAGATCAGCACTCCATCTGTTAAGGTCAACCCTGGATCTCCTTTCTGACCCTTTGCACACACATACACAAACACAGACACACAAGTAAGCACAGAATAAAAATTTTAATTAGAAACACACTCACATCCCTATTCATGAATGGCAAGTACTTCTTATGATAATGTGCAAAGTCTATATACAGAATATGATACACAAGCAAACCTCTGCAGCATTTGAAAGCATCAAGTCCCTCTCACAAACACAAACCTCATGTGGCAACTAGATTTGTATAGTATCATGTAGGTTGAGCATGTGAGTTTGTTGCATATAGTAGTGAGTGTGTGTGTGTGTGTGTGTGTGTGTGTGTGTGTGTGTGTGTGTGTGAGCGTGTATTTATCACTTTGTGGGGACCAAATGTCCCCATAAGGATAGTAAAACCCGAAATTTTTGACCTTGTGGGGACATTTTGTCGGTCCCCATGAGGAAAACAGCTTATAAATCACACTAAATTATGTTTTTTGAAAATGTAAAAATGCAGAAAGTTTTCTGTGAGGGTTAGGTTTAGGGGTAGGGTTAGGTTTAGGGGATAGAATATAAAGTTTGTACAGTATAAAAACCATTATGTCTATGGAAAGTCCCCATAAAACATGGAAACACAACATGTGTGTGTGTGTGTGTGTGTGTGTGTGTGTGTGTGTGTGATTCTGTCTGGTAGTCATTAACTCAATGTTTTTCAGATCGGCACTTATGTTCCCCAGCGATTCATTATGAAGCTGCTCTTTAATCTCACGTCCGGTGTTTCTTTTCACACAAAACACAGTGATTATAATCTCTCATTTCCAGAGTGAGATTATGTGATCATTTAGAGATTAGGATTATGACACATCAACAGAATAATGTCATGCCATTTGAAGAGTCTAATCTAGTTGCTTTAAGTGTAGTATTTCATATTGAAACATTATATATTTTGCTTTAAATGGAAACAATTATCCAGTAAGATGTCTGATTGCCTGCACTGTACGTGTGGTCTGATAACAAATATGTCAATGGGTTTACATGTGGTAAACCTCAAACTTCTACATTCTTGATAGCATGCCAATAAATAACACCACTTTGAACATTCATGGCCACTTTTCTCTGCAGCAAACACATATACTCATCCACACCTGTTTTGTTAACTCATTTCCAGTTAATTTACCTTTAAACCTGGAGGCCCTTGGATCCCTGGGGCTCCAGGATCACCTTTTGGACCTCTTGGACCCTAAAGAAATAAAATAAATCATTAGTGTTGATTTTAGCACAGGAACTATTAGCTGATAATGTAAGAATTATTCTCCATAAGATGCACAATTTGCGGTCTTATTCATATTTGTATCAAAAACTTTGTGGGACACGTTACATGCCAAAGTTCAATTTAAAGGGCTAGAGTTTCTTTCAAATACCCCTAAATACTATAAAGCAATAGTAGTAATGTTTGGCTTAGCAAGAACCAAAAAATATCAATGCATAGTAAAACCACAGCACAATATTCAAGATCCAAAAACCAAAGCTTTCAACCATGCTGGTTAACTGAAAATATAGGTTTAAATTGCTATTAAATTACAGAAATTGTTCTATTTAAATATTCCACTAAAACAATGTTGGTGCTTGTGAAACCATGTTTGGGTTATTATCTCAAATAGTTTTGGTTTGGGATCGTAATTTGTGCATTGTCCCTAAAAATCAGAAACTATAAGCATTTTACATTGAACCACGGAAATTTCCTTTGAAAAGCATTTAAAGAAAAGCAGGCCTCGCTTTTTACATGCAATACAGCTCTGTTTGCTTCACCTTATGTGTCAATTTAAAACACAATTTCAAGGCAACTCAAAACAGAACAGACTGATTGTTGTAAACTGCAGTGTGTTTAAATTCCTGTGACTTTAATGAAGCGACTTTGTGTTCTGCAGATGAGCTATTGTAATGTAATCACTACACTTGACTTTCTTGAGTGTTTAAGTTTTTGGAGTAGGATTAAAATAGACATTTGGGAAATTAAAACGGTGAGAGAAGCTAATGAAAAATAATGGTTGAAATACAAGTGTTACAAACACAAGCACTAGTTGACATCTGGTTTGAAAGCTTAGAAGCTCTACTTTAAAATGTGTGTAGGCATTATGACCAAAAATAAATAAGTGCTTTGAAATGTGCAGACAAATCAGAAGTGTTTCGTTTTGTACATATTATTGTAATCTGTAAAAACATCAAACTGATCAAATAGTCATGTGTCATATGTCGTTGGAAACCACTCAAAGAGTAGAATACAACCAGCCTATTTTTTCCTAACAGCAAAATATACCTGAGTAATAGCTAAGTATAAGCTTTGACATATTACATGTAAACAGGTGATTTTTATTTGCTGCATTTTCATGAAAATAAACAGAACTTAAAATATCACATAACATTACTTAGAAGAGGTGATTATCTTTAAAACGAGCCCACACACAACATAATCAGATGCATAAATCATTAGACAATTCACACAAAGCACAATGTGCACACAGCACATAAAGTGCTATTTAGCTAAAAAGATGTTAGCTTTCCTGGATCAGAGGACTTTATCGGAAATGATGTAGTACGTTGTCCAGTGTCATGGAATGCTAAACTAATTGTATTAGGATTCAGATTTCTGCAACCAGAGCTGGAAGTCATCCAGATATGGGCAGAGAGAATCGTTCACTGTAATTACATATGGCCACCAAGTATATGACACAGACTCAATCATGGCTCAAATGTCACAGAATGGAACTGAATGAGATCTCATTACTCATACCTGCGTGATGTTCAGAGAGAGCATACTTTTAGTAATTGTTGTGTTTGCATATGTAATTAGTTATTATGTACAATTATTATGTTTTATTTGATTGGAGACGTTTTTGACCAATACGATACATTTTTTCGATTTAAACTTTTGATTGCTTTGTCATATCCACACAAAATTCACATACAGTTGACATGATTTGGAATAAAACAAAAGCAGTTTTTTGGAGCTACCTTATTTATAGCCTGAGATATATAATGTCAAAACAGAAAAATACAAGAAAAAAAAAGTAAACATTTTTAAAGTTTGTTTGTGATTTTTCAGCAGTTTCTTAGGCTTAGAGTCTCAGAATTTATCATAATCTATATAATTAAAACATTAGAAAAGTTTTCTTTACAATTATATCAAACACTTGGCCCTCCTTGTTTTATTTTTGTATGTTTTTTGTCAAGTTATAATCCTTTAATTTTGAATGCCAAATCCTTAAAATACCCTAAGAGCTTAAGAGAATAACATAGAAGACAAACACCAAGAGCTCTTACCAAAGGATCGTGTGGTTCAAAAATCCCTGAGAGGTTAAAAAGTCCTTCTGTGTCATTGAGCATTAGCTGTGGGTGGAAAAAATAGTTTAAAATTCACCAAAAATGCATCGTTATCAGGATCCAGATAATGAGCATCATAATGAATTCAATGTGACATAAAAAAAGAAGAAGCAGGACATTAATGGACTCACATCATGCAGATTGATGACTGGTCCTGGGGGTCCAGGAGGCCCTGGGGGCCCAGGGAGACTAATTCCATCCAGGCCCCTCTCTCCCTGAAACACACAAAACACATAAACTATAAGCATCAAAGTGGACCGCTCAGATCTGAAAGATACACATTAGAAATTGGTGGTGTCCATCTGGATGCAAACCTTCTGACCCATGTCACCATTTTCTCCCTTCCCTCCCTGAAAAATAAAAATCAGAAGACAGATAGTCACTACAACAAATAATTAAATCAGATTTTGCTAACTGAAAAGGTAATTGTTGATGGAGAAAAAAATTACTAGATCGTGTGAAACTGTGTATTTTGCATTGTATTTACTTGTTGTCCTGGCAATCCAGGTAACCCATCTTGTCCATCAGCTCCTTTCGGCCCTGGTTCACCCTAGAGGATTGCAGGAAAAATGATTAAGAAGACAAACTTTAAATAAATCATTATAAAACTAGATAAAGTTGGACTATGTGTAGGACTATTTTGTGAAGGACTAGCAATATTTAGATCCCCTCCTTTGAAAGTGTGTCTAATTAATTATGTGTTTTACGGATAATATGTTTCATTTAGATAACAGGAGGAATTTCTTAATTGATACTCCTCATGCAATGTTACTTTAACATCTTCAACTTGAAGGTGAACTGTGTAGTTTCTGTGCAACTAGCATCACTAAATGGAATGACTAATGACTAACTTGTGATTTTTTCAAACAGGTTTCCCAAACACTTCCCCTGTATTTCATTGGTTGGATCAAACTCACATAATTTGGTTGAGGCAATGTTGCTGTGTTGGGCTGGACAGGTTACTCAAACAAAAATAACAATGTTTTGATTGTTTCATTTTTGGGGAAATCAACCTACGGATGGCTTTATTACAGTCGTCTCTGCATAATAATCTTCGATACTTTGATAATACATCACCTTCAATAATGAAAGTCTGTGTGGTAGAAATAAGTGCTATCTTATTTGACTGTTAAACAACTAACTTCCTAATTTTAACTTAAACTGTTATGTATGTAATAGGTTTTAAAACACCTAAAGCCTTAATCAAAGTATTTCAAGTCTACTTTGAATCTAAATATAAAGCCACCAGAATGAATTGCATCTACATAAATGTGTTTTCACTATGAATTACACTAAAAACTAGGAGTTTTAAGACTATGAAGCATTTCACTGACTCTTGCAGTTGTCTAGAAGGTTTGAAAATTTGAGGCTAATAGGGAACAGGTGGGTGGGAAAAGCATGCTTCCTTGGGAAAGCTAGAATGGAAACATTTGTAGATGTGTGTGTATGTACATATTGATGTTCTTTGTATGTGATTGTGTGCGAGAAGTACAGACCTTCACTGAAACACCTGGAGGGCCGTTGGCGCCATCTTTCCCCTAAAAATATAAATGTGGGCTCATTTAATTGTAGTATTGAGATGAGGAAATAAAGGCTATGTTTGGAACAGCATATTAACATACTAGTTTTACTATTGCTGCTGTATATAGTATGTACAATACACAGTCAAATATACTGTGCTATCTATGCAAATCTGCTGTATGCATTTGCCAAAATGAACAGTATACACCAGAGTACACTGCATGGAATACTTGCAGAAGCAAATGCAGCTGCAATTTTTAACATCTCTTTTTTTCGTAAAGTTAAAGCCATTTTTATTTCAAAGATGATTGGACACTTCTCACATGCAATGTGATGAGATCATGTGACAATGTTGCATGCTATTGTTTGAAATGTTTATTACTGCATAATGCATGCTGTTCACACTATTTCTAAACATAGGCAGTATATAGAGGATATTGCACAGTATTCAGTAATACTGTACACTCTACACTGAAGTAGTAAGCTGATATTACATTGCAAACATAAACATTGAGAACATAAAAGCCCAAAGTGTTCAACCTCTTCTGAGTAAAATGGACACTTATGAAGATTATATGACTATATACATTATCAGATCACTGTAATCACATATGAACTCTATATACATTTTGATTCCCAGGTATAATAACCCTTATAATAACATTGGCACTTCAATAATGCAGCAAAAGTTTGCAGTGACAGGTAATGTCAAATGGCAGATGTCATAATAAGTTTGTTACTGTACTAAAAGATAATGTAAACCTGATTATGTACAGAACTCTATAGGTATGTGAATTTACCTGTGGTCCTGGTGGGCCTGGGAGACCAGGAAGACCCTGAAAATGAGAAAATGCATGCTTATTATTTGAATGTAGGCTGTAACAAGTTGAAAACTGCAGTTCATCCATAACCAAGGCTCGAGTTGAGGGTGGATGCATGGGGATACCATCCTCCTTGTTGAAAGAAATGGCAAAAACCATCTCCTCTGTAAAACCACCATCCCCCCTTACGATCCCCTTTAGATCAAAGCTGGAGTGCACCTCTCTTATGATGTAAAGGTTGTCACGATTCATTAAGAATTGCATGGCAATAATTGAAAATGTCTGCGATTTTGGCGTGATCCCCCTAACAAAGAATGTTTGACCCCACCTTACCATTCGAAATTGTCTTACAAATTAACAACTGTCTATAACAAGCAGAACATCTGAGTGCACTTACAGGTGGTCCTCTGGGCAGTATAGGCCTGAAGGTACTGGTTCTATCCAGACCTGACCCTTCAGATTCCTACAGAAAAACACATAGAAGACACTTTTACATTACTTATTTTAAACTAAAATATATAAAATCTAAAGGCCTGTGAAACGCACCATCATTTCAAAGTTGAAGCCTTTTCCTGGTGGTCCGGGAGGCCCTGGCAGACCTGGTTGCCCCTTGGGACCTTCAGGTCCTGGCTGTCCTGGGGCACCTGGCTGACCAGGATCACCCTAAAAAAAGAATAACATCAGTCTCAAAGTCATGCATGGCCAAGTACAATTCAGGCATGTCTTGAACTTGGAATAAACCTGAATTTACAAACATGAAACTTGAATGAAATTCATGCATTGTTAAAAGTTAATTCATTGAGTTCACAATTTTAGACAAATAAAGCAACTTCCTCCAAGGTGTTGCATACCTATAAGCAAACCACTCATAAGTAATCTGAAACACCAAGATAATCCAAATGAAATTACCTTTGTTCCAATGAGTCCAGGTAACCCTGGTTCACCCTTTCAAAGAAAACACAAGACTGTGTTATTTCAAAAATATATGAAGGATTATAAATGCATAAAAGAGAATATACAGATACTGTATAATACGTTACCTTCTAAAGTGGCACATAAAACAAGTAATCAAAAGTCAGTCTTACTTATATGAATATCTTACTTTTTGCCCTTTTTCTCCATCTTTGCCTGGTTCACTGTCTCGCCCATCTGCACCCTAAAACAATAATAATCACTACATGAGGACCTTTTGTAACTTAAATAAATGTTAAGAATAGTAACCTATTTTAAAAACAAGATATGATGTCATCTGAAGTATTTTTTTGTTTTCACAATTCCCTTATTTAATCTTCATTTCTTCACTCAGGTGTTAGTATTTTTGTTAAGCAACCTTTCAGAAAAGCTGTCATTTTGTTGGAGCATCAGATTTCTCATGTCAATAAGGTAAAGTGAAGCTGTGAATTTGTTTAAGCAGGGAATGGGTAGTTAGATGATGTTTTGGCACATTTCAAAAGGCAGTTTCCCCCCATCAATCAGCATTGTTCATGTTCCACCATACAAGCTTAGCTGCAAGTGAATGTTTAGTGTAAAGTATATGAAAAAATTAAAACCAAAACTCCCTCAATTTCAACAGACCATCCTCCACCATAGGCTGGTTTGTGGTTATTTGACAGCTTTAAAGGGATAGTTCACCCAAAAATGAAATGTCTCTCATTCTTACTCACCCATATCACTTTCTTTCTTCTGCGGAACAGAAACACAGATTTAAAGAAAAATATCTCAGCTGGGTAGGTCCATATAATGCAAGTGAATAGTGAACAGAAATTTGAAGCTCCAAAAAGCACATAAAGGCAGTATAAAAGTAATCCATATGACTTATATATCTTCAGAAGCAATATGATAGATGTGGTTGAGAAACAGACCAATATTTAAGTCCTGTTTACTATAAATCTCTATTTCCTCTTTCACTTCCACTTTCTTCTTCTTTTGTTTCTGGTGATTGGCATTCTTCAAGCATATCGCCACCTATTGGGCAGGGAGGAGAATTTATAGTAAAAAGGGATTTACGTATTGATATGTTTCTCACCCACACTTATCGTATCGCTTCTTCAGATATGAATTTAACCACTGGAGTCATGTAGATTTATTTTAAGCTGCCATTATGTTTTTAGGAGCTTCACATTTTTAGTCACCATTCACTTGCATTATAGGGACCAACAGAATTGAGATATTCTTCTAAAAATCTTTGATTGTGTTCTGCATATGAAAGAAAATCACACACATCTGGGATGAGGGTGAGTAAATAGTGAGAGAAATTTCATTTTTGGGAGAACTATCCCTTTAATTGAAAAATTAATTATTGGATTAACATTGTATCAGATTGGCTTGGGAAAGTCTTCACTAGCTTTCATTTTCACACAAGACAAAACTTTTGGGAACAATTATTTAATGTGGATGGATAGCTATACAATGTGATTTTTTAGAGAACTTTAATAACCCTTAAATTGGTTCTGTAATCTGAGTGAGAATTGCTATGCCAAATGATTTTAAATAAAGAAATCAAAATAAGCATTATTTGTGGTCAAAAGTGCTATGGTTTTCAACCACAGTCTAGCAGAATGTCTCAGATTACTTAACTGTATGACAGGGCGGAGGGCGGGGCCGGGTCGTGATTATACACACCTGGTCACTTACCAGGCTAATTAAGCATCCAAGAGGGATAAAGACCAATTGCAGACGGTGGTGCGAGGAGAGAGAGATCCGTCGTGTGTGTGTTTGTCTTTTGTTTAAGTTAATCATTAAAATATTGTTTATATCGCCAGGCCAGTTCTCGCCTCTTCCGTTCCATTGAACTGCTTTACAAACTGTAACCCCTGTTCCCTGATAAAAGCGGAATGAGATGCTGCGCTTATTTAGCACTTTGGGAACAACTATAGATGTGACCAGCTGTGAATATGTGTTTAACATGTCAATGAAATTGACCAGAATTTATAGCCTCTGCTGGTGACATCATTGGATGCATCTGTAGCAGGGCTATAAATAGATGCGTCACAGGTGCATCGTCAGGTATTTTGTCTGAAGAGCATACCTGAGGCATCCCAGTGCGGCACTGAAGCGCAGCATCTCGTTCCGCTTTTATCAGGGAACAGGGGTTACAGTTAAGTAACCCGAAACGTTCCCTATCAAAAAGCTACACTTTGATGCAGTGCTGATTTAGCGATTTGGGAAGGAGAATACCCACACTGCCGCACTGTGGATGTCTGGACCCCTTACGGTTGTGTAGTTGTGCTCACAAGAGCGCGAGAGGTCTCAGACATGAACTTGTGATGTTGACTCAAGGACATAAGTCCGTGAGGTCTTTCCTGCTCCAGTGTTGTAAACGGCGGGGAGCAGAAGGCTTCGAGAGTGACTGGATGTACATTCGAGAAAGGAACCTTAGGCAGGTAGTCAGGATGAGGGTGCAAAATTGATTTAGCCATTCCTGGGGCAATATCTAAGCAGGCTGACAAGACAGACAGAGCCTGTAGATCCCCAATTATTTTTAGAGAAGTAATTGCCATAAGAAAAACCATTTTGTGAGTCAGCAGTTTATCAGACGCTGACTCTAGAGGTTCGAGGGGGTCTCAACCAGACCCTCAAGGACTATTGCTAAGTCCCATGAAGGGATCCTGGTTCTAGCAGGAGGTCTCAGTTGCATGGCTCCATGAACGAAGCGAGCGAGCAGAGGATGTCTCCCCAATGGCACCCCGTCAATCAAGGCATGGCAAGCCGATAGAGCAGCCACGTGAGTGGCGGGGCATGTGCCTGCTGACAATTTTTCCTGCAGAAAATCCAGAACTGAAGCAATCTGGCAGTTAACTGGATCTGCATTATGTGCACTGCACCATCTTTCAAAGAACCCCAATTATTGGCGTAACTTCTTCTAGTAGAGGGAGCCCTAGCACTTAGAATTGTCTTGATAACTACAGGTGAAAGCCCAGTGTCCCTCAGTTGGTTCCCTTCAGGGGCCAAACACGAAGGTTCCACAGCTCGGGCCAGGGATGAAATATTGTCCCCTGCGCCTGAGACAGAAGGTCCCTCCTGTCCGGAATCGCCCAAGGCAAGCCGTCGAGGAGAGACATTATCTCCGAGAACCATACCCTGTTCGGCCAGCACGGCGCTATAAGTAAGAGGCAAGAGCCTTGATAGCGAATTCTGGCCAAGACTCCCGGGAGCAGAGAAACCGGGGAAAATGCATACAGGCGCATTCTGGGCCATATATGCGCCATCGCGTCCAGACCCTGGGGATTTGTTCCACTACCTCGGGGTGGAGTTTCCACTCCCCCATCGGTATTTTCTGTCTGGACAGCAAATCTGCTCCCACATTCAGGCATCCAGGATATAAACTGCCCTGACAGACAGGAGCTTGCCCTAGGTCCAAAGAAGAATCTGATGTGCCAGAGTGTTCAGCTGGCGTAAACATAGACCTCCTTGATGATTTATGTAAGAGACGGCTGCTGTGTTGTCCACCCGCAACAGGACACGGCAGCCACTCAAATGCTGGAGGAGGTATTTCAGGGCCAGAAATACAGCCATCAACTCGAGGCAGTTGATGATGACTCTCTCATTCCCCTTGAGCTGGATGTCCACTTAAGAACGCACCACAGCCTGTCAGGGAGGCGTCTGTTGTTAGCAACTTGCGATGGCAAGACGCACCTAGAGTGGGACCCAAAGTAAGTAACCGGGGTCTGAACCACATACCTTATTAGCCTTAGGGGACTGGCCCTTGGATGATATCCCCTGGTTTTGAGCCACAACTGAAACCAGTGCAACCTTGGCCTAGCCTGACTTTGCTCAGTGTGTTCTGAATGGACACGATTAGAGCGAGAGACAATTGTGCCCGCATCGTGATCGAATTCCATACAATACCCAGATAGGTTATTCCCTGGGTCGGAGAGAGAATGCTCTTTTTGACATTGAGTCTCAGACCCAGAGAAACCAGATGAGCTAAAACGATATCATTATGCTGAACTGCCAGTTCTTGAGACTGTGCTAGTATCAGTCGTCTATGTAATTCAGAATGCGGATGCCCCTGAGTCACAAAGAAGCCAGTGCTGCATCTATGCATTTCGTGAATGTGCGGGGTGATAGGGCTAGGCCAAATGGAAGAACCCGTTATTGGAAGGCTTCGCCCCCGAAAGCGAACCTCAGAATCGTCCTGTGTTGTGGCAGAATTTCTATATGAAAGTATGCGTCCATGAGATCGATCGTGACCAACCAATCATGATGTTGGATATGGGATACGACCGCCTTGAAAGTTAGCATCTTGAACTTGAACGCCCTGACTGAGCAATTCAAGCCTCGAAGATCTAAGATCGGATGCAACCCCCACCCTTCTTGGGAACCAGGAAGTATCTGCTGTAATAACCTGACTCTTTCTCTGGAAGGGGAACCAGTTCTTTCCACAGTAGAAATGCTTGCTCCGGTTTCACGGTAGTGGAAACCACGCCGTTGAAACGCAGACGACGGTGAATGAATTTAATTCTGTAGCCTTTTTCTACTGTTCTTAGGACCCACATATAAATACCTGGCAGAAGTTTCCACACTGCCAGGTTCTTTGAGATGGGTATTCATTTTGACACTTCCTGTTGAGGGGATGTGGAGTGTTCCGTGTCCTGGACTAAGGCAGGAAGCCCCTAACTCCTGAAACACCAGAGGTGGCGGGAATGAAGAGGTTTCATGGGGGTATCGGGAGGGTCGAAGTGGATGATTCACGCACCCCGTCCCAAGGGGGCTACCCCCACAAGGCTGGGCGTCAGGGTTTTTTTCTCTTAGAAATGACTGCCCTGAGGTCTTGCTTTGGAGGCTGCTGAGGGTGACCAGCTGTTCCCCAGTCTCTATGAGGGGGAGCACGACTCGCCACGCTTTGTTTCTGAGCCTCCCTTCTAGAAGGACCGGGGCGGGGCTGGGTGGCCGACGGCCCCTCCCCCTGAGTGCGGCCTCCTGGAACCTGGTGATAACTACATTCATAGCGTCACCAAATAAGCCAGAAGGCTAAACCGGGGCATCGAGAACGAAACCTTTGTCCTTGTCTCTGATGCCCGACAGGTTGAGCCATTATTGTCTCTCCATGCTGACTAAAGCCGACATGGCGTGGGACGTCTGCTTGGTCGTGCGGAGAGACAGATCCGTGGCTCGACGAAGCTCAGAGAAAGCCTCTTCATCAACCGTGGTGCCCGCACTCAGGTCCTTCAACAGATCAGCCTGGTACGCCTGTAACACAGCCATAGTGTGCAGGGCAGCACCAGCCTGACCTGCTACCTGATAAGCCTTCCCCACAAGCGTGGAGGTGGTCCTGCATGGCTTTGTGGGGAGAGTGGGTCTCTTTAGTGATGATGCTGAGCCAGGTGAGAGATAACCCGCAAGTGTCTCTTCTACCGGCGGCATCACTGAATACCCCCGTGCCTTGGCACCCACGATAGTCGAATATGTCGACGTCGAGGGCATGAAGACACGGGAAGTATAAGGTTTCCTCCATGAACGACAGAGAGCTCGTCATGGAGGTCATCAAAGAAAGGAAGGGTGTCCTTTTTTTTGGCCACCAGACAGAAATATGTCTTCTAGTTTGGAGCATTTGGGGGTCTCCTGTTCATGTGGCCAGTCTAAATGTAGTCTGGCCACAGCCCGAATAACCACCTCGAGTAATTCCTCAGCCACTTTATTATTGTGCGTGGAATGTTCAGAGGTTCAGCGTCCCCCTCGTGAACTGAAGAGGTGCCGAAGCGTGCTTCAAGCTTGCGAGAAGGATCAACTGGATCTGGGGAGAGAGCGAGCGATAGGGACGGACCGTCTCTCGCTCCTCAGCCAGATCTATGCGAGAGCCCTACGATGAAAGTGTGGGCACTGGCTCTTGGAAGTAAGTGAGACAAGTGTGAAGCATTTTGTCTGTAAACAGATCGCAATGCTTGCACCCGCCCTGTCTCAACGCAAGAGCAGCATGCTCTTCCCCCAAACACACAAAACAAAATTGGTGTGTGTCCGTTTCAGCCATAGAGCGTAAACATGGGAACACACACCGCTTGCTTTGTTTATCAGTCATTCTTTTTGTTCTTTTTTTTTAAGAAAAGAGAAAGAGAAAGGTTTCTGCGCACTGCCAAACAATTCTAACTCCTAACAGAGGAAAGTAGAAAGTTCTGACAGTCAAGAAGCACAACACACACAGACTGATCTGAAGACAAAAGATCTGACGATGCACCTGTGACGCATCTATTTATAGCCCTGCTACAGGTGCATCCAATGATGTTACCAGCAGAGGCTATACATTCTGGTCAATTTCACTGACGTGTTGCACACATATTCACAGCTGGTCACACCTAAAGTTGTTCCCAAAGTGCTAAATCAGTGCAGCATCAAAGTGTAGCTTTTTGACAGGGAACCGGTTATGGCATATAACTTAATTAATTCAATTGTCTGATTTCACTCAAATCAATGTTTTGAAAAATTACACCATCTCAAAATGTGCAAAGTTTCCATTATATGTATGTAATGATATTAAAATGACCTTAGCTGTGGGTTTCACACTCTTGGTGTTTTGAGAAGTAGGTTACTGAGTCTGCAATTAAGAAAATAAATTCCATAGCATGCATAGTCTGTTAAACACTATTCTACTTCATTCTATTTTACTTCAGTGCGAGCGACAAATCTGACCATTGAAGCATACTTGCTCACCAAAAAAGAAGTCTTATCTATATTAGGATGTCACAGTGACACATCAAAACATAATGGAGTTTCAAACATCAGCCAGCATTCGTGTATCACCACACAAGAGGAGGTCTAACTGTAAACAGGTCTGGTGAGCAGACCACACACTCGGAGGGTTTACTGTGTCACACTTCAGATTAAATAAAAAATGAGAATGTGTATTCCTGGAGGGGGAAAAAAACAGCATTAACCATTTACAAATTTATTTAGACATTAAAAGGCTTCTTGGATTTGAATCTATCGAGTTCATCATAGATCTATGTCAGAGTTGCATCAATATTTTTCAAATAGTGATTAAGAGTATGAAATCAGAATTAATAATATTTTATGGTCCCAACATAAATATGTATGAGACCATATAGGGTTACTACTGCATACTGCATCAACTACTGTAAGACGAAAACTGTTGATTTTTTCTAAAGCTTAAATAAAATAATTGTCAAAATTAAATTAAAAACTATTTGTTTTTTTTGTTTTAAATAACTGAAATAAAAACAAAAATATTTGTCATTTTAATATTAGGCAAATAGAGCTTGTCACATCATGGATGCATATGTTAATTTGATGATTGACGAGAAGCACGCAACTGTGAAGCAACGGTTTCCTCTTATTTTTAAACGTTCCAAATAATAATAAAAAAAAAAAAGGTTGGTTTCTCAACCAGTTCCTTAACTATAATTTTTACATCAAAAACTACAATATTTTAAAATGAAACAGGAATGGGTCCATTGCTAAAACTAATATTACACTGAAATTAAAAGTCAATCTGAACAACAAATGTGAAAACACAAAACTATAACAACCTTAAGGGGGCCTGGGTAACTCAGCAAGTATTAACAATGACTACCACCCCTGGAGTCTCGAGTTCGAATCCAGGGTGTGATGAGTGACTGCAGCCAGGTTGCCTAAGCAACCAAATTGGCCAGGTTGCTAGGGAGGGGTAACCTCCTCGTGGTCACAATTAGTGGTTCTCGCTCTCAATGGGGCACTTGGTAATTGTGCGTGGATCGCGGAGAGTAGCACGAGTCTCTTCGTTGTCATGCACAACGTGAGAAGCGAGGCAACTGAGACTTGACCTCTGCCACCCGGATTGAGGTGAGTAAGTGCGCCTCCACGAGGACCTACTAAGTAGTGGGAATTGGGCATTCCAAATTGGGAGAAAAGTGGATAAAATAGAACTAATTAAAAAAATTTGAAATATACTGTTGTTAAACGTTGATTGAGAATCTAATTATTCTGTGAATTTTTGGTAGAGATTCCCATGGTGAGTAGTGCATTCATCTGATATAACTTTTCAGTTCAAATAGTGTAGACAGTCCTGTTCTTTCGTGGCTATCAGGATTGTTTTCTGCAGATTTCTTTCTATCTCTTACCGCAATACCATCATCTTTACCCACAGTAATATTATTAATGCATTAGAATTGCAAGGGGACCCCCCTCCAAGAACTCTTACTCTGTTTTGAACACTAACTGTTTGATTAATTTGATTGTATTGAATAGCTTTGATATAAGCTATAGCACATATGATATTGTACTATTTCACAAATGCCCATTTCACAGCCAAGATTAGTTTTTCTACATGAAAAATTATGTTTCACATAACACTCCCTCACATAAACACTCATTCATTTTTATGTTGAGTGTGTTGAAAGCAGAAGCATTTGGATGAGTGTTAAGATTTATGTGTGTCTGGAACATGATGGGAGGAAACAACTGCCTTTTTGGCCCATGGTTTCAGTTTACCATCTGGGACCAGGAGCT
The DNA here is from genome assembly GCF_025860055.1 of Xyrauchen texanus. Classification (NCBI taxonomy): domain Eukaryota; kingdom Metazoa; phylum Chordata; class Actinopteri; order Cypriniformes; family Catostomidae; genus Xyrauchen; species Xyrauchen texanus. Next base: position 22,779,351 of record NC_068316.1, on the reverse strand, counting down.
CTACCTCGGCTGAGTCCAGCCTTGAGCCCAGCTCAAATCCAGACCCAAACTCAAATTCAGACCCACTATACCAGTCCTCAACAACCTGAAACACAGGGTGGATGTGTTGGCATTGCAACACAAAACCATCAGATTATCCTGTTACTCAAGACTTTTGGATACTCTCTGAAACAAGTATTTTAATCAACAATGTATTCCTTTCATTCTGAGTGGGAAGTGTGTAGTAAGGAATGATTAACATGAAAGTGTGAATTTGTTCTAACTTTATTACATCTAACTTTGATGTTTTGTTTTCTTAATTATATATATATATATATACGTATAATCAAACACCTGCTTAGAGTTTACTTAGAGTTAGGAGATAACAATATTTACTCGCCCTCATGCGTTGCACACCTATATGCTGTATTTTTTTTCTCCATACTACAGCAGTTCTGTTACAATTCAAAATGTCATCCATGTCTGTGTATATTTGAATATACTGATATCATATGATGTTTCTCCATTGAAAAAAGTAATATGGTTTGGCCAATGAGGCATAAGGGTGAGTAAATCATGACAGAATTTTATTTATGGTGAACTATTCCTTTAACTTAAGCTTAAAGGAAACTTAAGCTTTAAGGAAGCTATTTGAAGTCTTATCTTAGATGCAGTACAATGCAAAGGCCTTACTCACTGGAATTCCAGGTTTACCAATCTCCCCATCTTTCCCATCTTTTCCAGGAACTCCTGGTGGGCCAATTGGCCCTGGCTTAACACCCACAGAAGGCCCAGGAGGGCCTGGCTGCCCTGGTGGCCCAGGTGGCCCTGGGGGACCCTGGTGGACATAAAGCAATCTCAGTACCAAATTCTTTGTCATGGGGTCATAACATTCATTGTGATTGATAGCCAAGGTGTTTCACCCTTTCCAATCAAAATCAAAATTCCATTAGAATAAAATGGGCCAATCTTTGCTGTTGCACCTTTAAGACCTATGTAAACAGTCTTTTTACATGTGAAATGAGAAACAATACTTTGCTGCGCTTATACACAAGCTGGTTTGCTGTGGGGTCTAATATAGTTTGAGATGTTGCATCCCTTATTATACAACAGTTAGTTCTGGTCCTCGAATCTGATTGGTGAGAGACGTTTCAAGATAACTCACTCCATCAGCACTGGGACGCTTTACTGTTTGTATCACTACACTTGTGTTCGTGGTGTTCCAAACTGAAGTGTAAGAGTAGTGCGATTGTCTAAAAGCAGCTAGATGTGTACATTTTCATTCATCCTTGTGACTTTGAAGATTTGAGCAAGCAGGTGGTGAGAAAAGACCTTCTTGTGTGGTTGCTATGAGAAAGTTGAGCTGACGTTGACAAAATGCAATGTCAGTGTGCAAGATTCTTTGAAGTCTTCCAGAATTATCGCTTGGATTACTACTATACTATAGCTGAGAAATAGAGTTAAACTAACAGATTCTGCATTACCGCCGATCACAGCTGAGAGTTGTGACAGACGAAGTAATCAAACACACTCAGGGCGCCTACCTGATACAGGTTTCCAAGTTGGGAGAAGATGTCAAATTTCAACATGGCGGAGATGAGAACGCTTTCTGTGTCATTATCAAAATAAGAGTTCCCAAGAAATATACAAGAATGAAACTGGTGTCCCACATATTTTCTCTCCGATAACAAAACACTTGAAAGTGAGTGTAATACGCAGAGGATAATTCCAATAGCACGTTTGGTAGCATCATTCCAAGATTGGAGCGGATTACGATCACACTACAGCTGAGGAATAGAGTTAAACTAACAGCTGCAGCATTACTGTAACAGATGCAGGTGATCACACAATCAGTGTCTCTCTCTGTCTCTCTCTCTCTCTCTCTCTCTCTCTCTCTCATACAAACACTTCCTTTTTTATCCAATAACTTGTTACAAACAGCCCAAGCTGTTGTTACTAGTTCTAAAGTGTAGTTTTCAAATAGTAATGGAGGCTTGGGCACATCTTTTGAACTAGCAAGGGTGATAGACAAGTTTCTGAACACCTAGTAGGCATTGTTGACATCTTTTTGTCAACTGTTCTGAAATAAATAAATAACAAATGATAATACAATAAAAAAATTACATATATATATATATATATATATATATATATATATATATATATATATATATATATATAATTTCATAGGATATTACCTCTTTATATAAAAAACATAAAGAGTGTACAAGCACAAATTCTCTCATTGTGCTTGACAATATTTTGTTTTGTGTTAAGTCATTTGTTTGTGATTTAATGTTGATTTATGACCATATATTCAGCATGGAATTCATTTGATATTTTCAACCTAGGGAGTAGCATCAGTAAAGGAAACTTCATTTTGAGAGACTATAACTCACCCTTATCACCTCTGTGTCACTGTCAAAGTCCACATAGCTTGAACCTGAGCCATCAATGCTATCCTGCATATGAAAAAATCTTCAACTAACATTCTGAATTTTTTAATGTGACACATAAATCGATTTACCTTAAAGGTAAAGTGTATAATTTCTGCGCCACAAGTGGCAAGAAACAGATTTACAATCTATTAATATTTTCAAACAGATTTAAAACACTCCCCCCTTTTTCCATTGGTGGACCAAACAAATGGTTCCGCCCTAACTCATGCCATTGGTTACCCAATGTCATTATGCCCGGGCAACTAAAAACTGAGTAAAAATCTGTTTGATGCCATCAATGACACAGCAATTACGTACTTTACATAATATATGTATTTTTGTTATTGATGTTGTTTTCATCTGATTTTGGATGGAATATATACCGGATACTTAAACGTCCCAGGACGCCCAGGTGGTCCAGGTGGTCCAGGTGGCCCTGGGAGGCCCACCCCAGGATCGCCCTATATAAAAAAGATAACAAAGACAAGTGAGAAGACAGTAGATAGATTACTGTGATTGTGCAAAAGGCTTTCTTAGGTATGACCCAATATTTGTTTCTAGAAGCAAAACATGTAATAAACAAATATTGTGCCCAATTGTCACACCTTGTCTCCTTTGGGACCTAGATCGCCAGCAAGGCCCGGAAATCCCTGAGGTCCAACCTCTCCCTGTATGTGGCAAAGAGAAAGAAAAGGACAACACAAACATTCAAGTTCATTCATGCTAGATTTTTCCAAAGGAAAACACTAGGTTTTCAACTCGAAGTACTGCTATATGCACTCCCTCTCTCACCCTCACACACACACATGAATCCCATATGTGTGCCATGCACTCTCAGATCTAAAAGAAGAAAAGCGCGGTCACAACCCCTGGATGGTGGTTTAATCAGGAGTACAGGTGCGACAACAGGTGCTCTCATTTCCCACTCAAACACAGAGGCAGATGAAAGGCTCACACAGCACTGCAGTCTTTTCTATGCTCGCTAACAGCCTGCTCCCCAATTTGCCGGCCATGCCTCACAAATAATGAGGCTGCGTACAGCATCAATTCATGTTACAAAAATATCTCCATGTATTTTCTCTTCTATGCGGTCTAAAGACCAGCTCTGCTGTGCACATGTGGGGAAATTGTCCAGAGGGAGTGGGTTTGGACAGGCAAGCCATGAGTAAGCCATTGCTGCATTCAAATATACTGTACTACTGTCTATAGTATGCAAAAAAGAGTATAAAATCATGAAAGCTGCAATTTGGTATAAAACGATAGGGTTGTGCGTAGAGGGTTCAGTGTTGATTTTAAGTCATTGAAACTGTTGCTGGTTTTAAATTTGGTTTGGGCATAGTCTGCTCATGGGACATTAAATATACATTTCTTGCACATTTCCATATCTGTTTTTGAGGTCAACAGCTTACATATTTTATGTACTGTATATGTCTGTTTTCTTTTTTTTGCCATGCAGTTTGATTTAATTTCGCCAAAGTTCAGTAAAAACAAAAAAAAAAAAAAAAAGAAGTTGCCCATGGGGGACATTTCAGTTACTTTTTAACTGAAAGTTCAATTGCATAAAAGTGTGTTTTTTTCCGTGCAGTGTTTTTCTATGATGATTTCTAACACCTCATTTAAAACCTAATCCTATAATATTAGATTAGGACATTTTTGTGAGTTCTGTCTTCTAGACTAAAAATGCAATATCCTTATATTTTTGTAATAACTGTTCAGGTCATATAACTTTTAATGAGTACTATATTGAGCAGAAATCCTACAAAATCCTTTTATGATGTATGTATATAACTTTGTTAATACTACATTTAATAATTTTTAAATCATGTTACAGATAATAGTATATTACCACAGCTGGAGATTGTGTAGGTAAAAATTTCTTGTCCTGTTTGTTTTTCAGTTAGCTTACATTTGGCAAGTTATGTGCTACAGAATTACTGAACCACAATATTACTACATATTTCACATATTTACACAACTTAAAATCGTATATGCACAGCAGCAATTATGATGGAAAAATAATTGTGTCCTGAGCAGTTTTAAGTACATTTAAGAACATTTAGCTAGAACAAACTTTCCAAAAAAACATGTCTTTAATGCAATTTTTTAAATAAACGTGTTCATTATTCATGTGAAGCCAGTCAAGATATGTTCTTATGTGTAGTACTTTACATAATACACATAGTTTCAAAGCTGCTGCGATAACACAACTGGTTTTTGATCAGGCATTACAACGGTTAACCCTGTGGACTCTATTTCAGTGTATGTAAGGAATTGCATAGTGAAATGTTTTTAAATCGCAAAATAAACCATGATCAGGACTCCAACGAGCTGATTGTGCTTATTACATGGTTACTTGTCAAAAAAAATACATAATTGCTTAAGAAATATTGATTTAAGATCGAATTATTTTATTATACATGAAGAAAGCGTAGCACAGAGTGCAATGAAAGAAAATTATGTCTCATATTAGCAAGGACATCCTGTATTTTGGCTTTAAAAAAACACATCGGGATGCAGATGTTCCCGTATTTAAGCAGCGAAACAGTCTTGGGCAATCCAGCACGATCTCATGAAAAGTCGTTCATAATTTACGAGTTGGCTATTTCATATGGTCTCGCATGATATTGTTCGAATAAACTCGTACAACTTCATCCCGTGCAAATTCCCGGATGTCTAATGTGGAAGTAAGTGCCAGTTCCGCACACGGAGGGTTAAGGACATACTTATTAATATTATGCCCTTACCCAAACCCCTTATCTAATCTTAACCAATCAGTAGAGTGTGTAAACATGATAGGAAGCTGTTGTGTGTGACAGAAGCAAGTAATCGTCTTGTATTAGATGGAAATTATGTCCAGCAACGTCATTGGTTGTAGTGAAAGTCGTAGGAATTCAAACGAGTGCAGTCGCATGATATCATACGAATTAGCCAAATGTAGAAAATTCGTACGAATCCTGATGATTTTGCCATGACAGCGTGCTGGGCAATATCCTCCCCTGGTTGACAGGCAAACATCTAGTATTTCCCATTACACGGGATGCGTATTTAAGTGGCCACACATCAGAGGTGAACTCCTGTGTCAACCATCCAATATAGCTCAGCTGGATACAGATTATTAACCCTTTACATTCCCAGTTTGTGTTAGTCTGGATTATTTTTATATAGCATTGTTGTATCACAAAATCTTGAAAGCCTTCATAGATGTTAGCCAATCATAACATGATTGTTCTGTATATTGAAGTCTTAAAGGGGACAGCACAGAAAACTGTGTGTTTTAGACAGAAGGAAAAAGAGAGAAAAAGTAATTTCATTATTTACTATTACTATTTTTTGTGCAAAAAATATTCACTAATATTATAAGTAACCCTCAAAGAAAATAATAAAGTAAAACATGACCTTAACATGACCACTTCAAAAACATATTTTGTAAAAGATAGCTCTTTTACTTCAGATAGTATTTCATATTTGAAAAATGAAATCAATAAATAAATGTAAAAAAAATAAAAAACAAATCCTCTAAAATATTCCCCAAAGTAGCATGTTGTCCCAAAAGGACAGCGTTTGTTTAATTAACTGTACCTTTTCCTTGGCCATAAAATAACAAATGTGCATTCATTTATTTGAAGACTTTGAGATATGAAGAAATTTGCAATATATAGATTTTAACCTTCATAAATAAACCTTGAGTAATATTCACTGAAGTAAAATATGTGTGACAACTAGTTCCAATCTTCCTTATATATAATTTTGTCAATATTTTAATATTCTGCTTGATATCGCCATTATCCTTTACAAAGACCAATTTAACAGGCTGCATAAATGAGTGAGGAAACACAAGATACTTACAGAGGCTCCATCTTTCCCTGGACCACCCTGAAAAATAAATAAATAAAACAAAATGTAATTCTCATAAACATCTGAAAATGCATTTGTGACACGTTATTCATGTACAATTCAATTAGCACATGGGGGAAAATTAAATCAAAGGGGAATAAATGCCAAATTATGGCATTTAAGTGACAGTTGAGTAATATTTATGAAGGATTAGACAAGTTAACAATGTTATTTCCCATATTGTAAAGCTTGTGTAAAGTTTGTCATGACAAAATGATCCATTTATGACAAAGCTTGCAAAAGATATTTACATGCAAACAAATTACAAATGTAAAAACTGTGGTTAAAGAAATGCACTTACAATGTCAGTAAATGGGGCCAGTAACTTAAAATACACACTGTTTCAAAACTATACCCAAAAGATGTAAACAGTATGTGTAAGCATAATTTTAATGTGATAAAATTGCTTCCTAACCCTATCTGTGTTGTTGTCATGACAACATAGTAGTAATATTGGATATAACTTAACACAGATTTGGTCAGGAAGTGATTTTATCACAGTAAAATCATGTTAACACACATATTGTTTACGTTTTGTAGCTATTCTTTTGAAACAGTGAGTATTTTAACGTTTATAGATTGGCCCCACTCAATTCCAGTCTAAGTGCCTCACTGCAACCACAATTTTAGCTTTTTGTAATAAATGAGGGACAAGTTGAACTTTTTTTTTTTTTGGAAAGAAACATTATGCTACAAATGCTTTCGACGGAGTATAACTTGCATTGAACCCTGAAAATCATGTAATGTACAAGCAAAACAATTTATAAAATATACTTTATTGTCTTGCTTGCACTCTGTAAAATGTTACTTATCAAGCACATTGTTGGGGGATGTAAGTTATCGCATAAACAAATGAGCAAATGATCTTTTAACCGTGCAGCGAGGAACTGAACTAATCAGGTAAATCAGTGTGGCTTCACAGTGCAGCTGAGACTCAAAAATGATGTGAATTAATCACAGACAGATCAAGCCAACCAATATATGATCTTATTTGTTATTTGAGCTGTCATAATAGGCCCATGACTGGAGTGTTTTACAGTCAGCAATGTCTTTAATGCATGCCAGTGACATACAGAGCAATAAGCTTGAAAATCAATTCCATTTTCCTAAAATGATCAGCAATTACTGTCAAAAGTTTAGAAAATAAATACGGACGTCTTTCCCCGGTGCCCCCGGTGGTCCTGTTGGCCCTTGTGGGCCCCTGGGCCCTGGCTCTCCTGTCCCAGAAGAATCCTCCCTAGATGGTCCAGATGGAATAGTGGGACCTGGGGGTCCTGGAGGGCCTGGTAAACCTCTGTCTCCTTTTTCTCCCTTCTGCATGGTAATGACCTGAAACCCCCAGCATCATGGTCAAAAACAATTATGACAAGAGAAAGTGTAATTTAATATAACAGATGGGAAGACTAAAGAATATCTAGAAACATGGACTGTCACTCACATTTCTGTCTTGAGTGGCTCCCTCTGATCTGATTGGCTCTGCGGTGTGACAGAAAATCAAAAACGAATATCACTTGACAACCAGAAAAGGAGAAAAACTACTTGCAGTGTCAATACAACCACAAGTATTTTACTGTCAATGAGAGCTGGTGAATTCTAGTGACGTGAGCCACAGTGACATTGGTGGTATGATAAATTTGAGCAGTTGAGATGTAACTACCAGTGTGAGTGAAGTGCCTGATACAGTTGCATTTAATCACTGCATATGTGAACACCCTTAACATATATATATATATATATATATATATATATATATATATATATATATATATATATATATATATATATAGATAGATAGATAGATTATATATATACACAGTATACAGAAAAGAACTTTACCTTTTTCCTCTTTGATCATTATGTCCTCCCCAGAGCCTTCCACCAAGTCTTCGTCATCTGATTCAGCTTCGAGTAGTGGAGCTTCAGTAGGGGGCGCTCTCACTGGGGTTGTCTCAATATCCTCTGGCTGAACATAAAACATGAAAAATGTAGGTCCAACCAGTAATATGAAATAAATTATTTTACTGGTCTGACAATAATAAAATAAGCCTGTATCAGTTGTAAAAAAAAAAAAAAAAAACACTTTGAAATCATTAAAAAAGATAGTGTCAAATAATAATAAAAATACATTTATAATAAGATAACAAGATAATAAGGAGGTTTGCCTTTTTTAAATTGAAAGGCGTGACATCCTTTCTTGCAAGTATGTTTCTTTAAGTGTTGTGATTTCTTCTATTCATATTCACAGAGTGACAAGCCAGAATCCTCTTCACACTGTATCTGAACAAGCATCAGTCACCATTTGCATGTGTGTGTAAATTGAAATCTGTTTCCCCCTGCTGGACAAGACTGGCAGTGTCAGAGCTAAATTGTGAGCAGTATGGGTGGTCTGGACATGCTAATCTGCTAATTATTTGGCTTTACTACAAACCCAGCAATTTGTGTATGGATTTCTGTGTGTTTAGTGTTAATAATCCACACATACAAATATATATTTACATTTATTCAATTGAAGATCCTTTTATCCAAAGTGACTTACAAAAGAGGAATAAATACATCACAAGAAATTCAACTTAAGCACACAGCAGTACAAATAGTGCTGCATTACAAAGTTTCACTAGCATCAGAATAGTAGTATCCACGACAGATTAGAGTGCAACAAGTATATATATATAATTATTATAATGTTTTATGAGTGCATGGTTAAGTGCTCATGGAAAATATGTGTTTTTAGCCATTTTTGTAAGAAAGAGTGTGAGTCTGCTTCATGGATGGAGTTGGGAAGGTCATTCCACCTACGAGGTACAGTGAAACCGAAAGTCCGGGAAAGTGTTTTGATGCCTCTTCGTGTTTGTAGAACAAAACACCGCTCATTAGCCGACCGCAGGTTTCTGGTGGGAACGTAGCTCTACAGAAAATATTTTAGTACTCTGGAGCAGACATACACACACTAAGCCTGCACATCAAACATAATAAGCTGCTGGCTTGGTATCTGGATTCCTACAAGATCATTTTGGCCCCAAAGTAAACTCAAGAGTACAAGACACCACGCTAACTCTGATAGTGGATGACATCAGCAAGCTACATGACCTGCATGAACTTCAGTGGACCACACAGCAGAAAAAATCACTGCAAAACACTGTCAGAGAGCTCACAGCAGTTCTGCTGTTACTGTGGTGGGAACAGGTGCACAATAATCCTAAAGAAAGCTTTGTGAGTGTGTGTGTGTGTGTGTGTGTGTGTGTGTGTGTGTGTGTGTGTGTGTGTGTGTGTGTGTGTGTGTGTGTGTGTGTGTGTGTGTGTTTGTGTGAGCGTGTATTTATCACTTTGTGGGGACCAAATGTCCCCATAAGGATAGTAAAATCCGAAATTTTTGACCTTGTGGGGACATTTTGTCGGTCCCCATGAGGAAAACAGCTTATAAATCATACTAAATTATGTTTTTTGAAAATGTAAAAATGCAGAAAGTTTTCTGTGAGGGTTAGGTTTAGGGGTAGGGTTAGGTTTAGGGGATAGAATATAAAGTTTGTACAGTATAAAAACCATTATGTCTATGGAAAGTCCCCATAAAACATGGAAACACAACATCAGTGTGTGTGTGTGTGTGTGTGTGTGTGTGTGTGTGTGTGTGTGTGTGTGTGTGTCTATGCAGAATGTCAATCCATGCAAACGATCCTGAAACAGCAAGCTATGTGTTGTGCCTGGTTTCGGTAGGTAGGTATACTTTATTGTCCCACTGGGAAATTTGTTTTGGGCTCACGAATACAACCACTGCAACACCAGACATATAAAACAAACACAATGCAAAAAAAGATTTAGATTCAAGTAGTTGGCCTCACACTACTGTATACACTGGAGAGAACTTGGCATCACACCACTCTATACACTGGTAAGTAATTGTCATTACACCATCCTGTACATTAGAAAGTAATTGGCATCACGCCACTCTATACACTAAAAAGTGATTGTCACCACTAGAGAGTCATCACAAAAATGTAAAAAAAAATTAAAACCATTACACAAATACCATGCTTATAATAATTATTTCTGCTTGGTATTATTTACTAACTTTACCGCTGAGGGGATAAATGAATTCTTAAACCGGTTTAGTCTACAGCTAGGCATTCTTAGTCTTCTCCCCGATGGCAGCATTACAAACTCAGAGTACAGGACATGTGTTGTATCATGCATAATCTTATTTGCCTCCCTCAATGTAGATTTTTCATAGAGGGCCCGAAGATAAAGAGGTTCTATTCTGCCCATGACCTTCATGGCCGTTTTAATAAGTCTACTAAGCCTAGATTTCAGGTGTACTGTTAAATTACCGTACCAAAGATGTATTCCATAATTGATCATATTCTCCAATACAGCCTGATAAAACAACATCATAATCCTACTACTGACCCCATAAAGTCTGAGCCTTCTCAAGAAATACAGTCTCTGTTGTAACCGAGTGCACAAAGTATCTATATGAACCTGCCATGTAAGAGAACAGTCAACATAAACACCCAGATATTTATATGAGGACACTTGTTTGATAGGGACATCATGAATATAAATAGCGCTATGGTTTCCGATTGACTTAGAATCAAATATCATCTCCTCCGTTCTCTTCACATTTACAATCAGGTGGTTAGCATCACACCACTCTATAAACTGATTAATCTCAGAGCAGTAAGACAAAATGTCCTGATCTTTATATAACAAGCTAAGAATCGCAGTATCATCACTAAATTTCAAAATATAGTTATTAATACTATTCCTCACACAACTGTTTGTATACAGTGTGAAGAGAACTGGGGAGCTCACACACCCTTGCGGGGCTCCTGTACTGATTACATGACAATCTGAGATCTTCCCATTAACCTTAACCTGTTGGGTTCTATTTGTTAAAAAAGAAAAATACCATCTAATAATAGAAGGATTTACACCCATCAATTTTAGTTTTTCCAGTAATAAATACGGTTGCAAGGTATTAAAAGCTGAACTAAAATCAATAAAAAGTAGGCGCGCGTATGCTTTTGAATCCTCCAAATGTTTAGATACTAGATGAGTGATACTTCCTACTGCATCATCCATGCTTCTGCCCTGTCTGTACGCAAACTGCCATGGGTCTAGTTTTGACATAACTTCATTTTTCAATAAGAACACTATGTACTTCTCAAAGCATTTCATTATTATTGATGTCAGTGCTACAGGTCTAAAATCATTATTCTCGGACGGATGTGGCTTTTTTGGAATTGGAATAATCACTGCTTTTTTCCAGAGTGCAGGGACTGTATGTGAATCCAATGAGCGCTGAAAAAGTGTACACAACACTGGAGTAAGTTCTGCAGCACAGGTTTTCAAAAGTTGAGAAGAAATCCCATCAGGTCCCTTCGATTTCTTTGTACATAACTGATGAAACATTAATTGCACCTTAGAACTATTTATTTGTAATCTACTGCCCATATCATCCGTCAGAGAGTCCATAACAGATCTGCATTTATCAGAGAAATCGTGATTTTGAAACAGCAGATAAAAATCATTAAATTCATTAGCTTTCCGTAAATTGTCACTAGTATTTATAAATGATCTTTTTGTTTCCATACAAGTAACAGCCTTCATTGTATTCCACATTTTTTTAGAATTTGAAGTGGAAAACTGACGCTCAATAAGATCTTCTAAGATTTTCAACCTATTCATACTTAAAGGTTATATAGAGGAATTCAATTAAACTATTAAATTAAGGCCAGTACAACCCTATGTAAAATATTTCTCACTACTGTTACAACTCTCACTAAATATCTCTAGATATCTAAATCAATATTATAATTAATAATTTTCATCTTAAATCATGAGAAGAGAGAAAATATAATTGGAAAGTAAATCACAAATAAGATATTGTTTTTCCTCGACAGCAATGAGATCAATTGGATATCAAATGCAGATTTTTGCATCAGTCTTTTTCTTCTAAGATTTCTCTCCTGAGAAAAAGACCCTATAATTTCACAAACTGTACTAAGATTTGCCAAGACACCAAAGTCTAATTAAAAGTCTCACACTCAAACATTTCTTAACAAGTTACCAGAGCTATGCCATCCACATTATAGAACAGGTATGCCAACAATTGTCTCATTTGGTTCTAAATTACATCTGAGATTAAATTTATATTTAAATGAATTAACTATTTGCACTAGGTGTAAATGTCACCTGCCACACAGTGCAGCTATTTGCACACATTGAAGACAAACTGTACCCCCAATGTCGCTGCAGTGGCATGGGGCGTAACAATCGTATGGATGTGGTTTATTTCATGCAGATGACCTAGGTTCGATTCTGCTTTTTGTCCCACTTTTTCCCATCCTGTTTCCTGTCTCCACTCTTAATATTTCCTTTAAAGGGGCTATGTACTTCTGCGACTTCCTACGTCACTAGGGGGCTCATGTATTCATGACTGCATCTACAGTGAAAAACATTAATACCTACTTCACATCATCGCACCTTTGGGCACACCCGTTGGCGCTCGATTTGTAAACAGATAGAGAGATTAAGACAAACAGGCCTAGCATGGCCTAACTGTTCTTGAACACAAAACATACCCATCTGAACTATTTTGAATTATTTTTGTATATATAAATGCCCTAGAGGAACATCTTTGACCACTGTCATGTATCTTGCACTGCTTTTAAAAGACGCAGTGTCAGTTTAAACTCTGAAGAGAAGACCCCATTTTATGTCATTCAGCTGCTGTACCTCATATGTAAACATGCACTATATGGACATCTTTGACCGTTTTGATGCATTTCTGGCTTCAGTGCACAATAATGCTGTATGTGTGTGGATCTTTTCATCATGCTTTGGACTATTTATGTTCGGTTTTTCAGCTCATATCAGCATGGATTGTATGTTTTTTGGCTCATATCAGCGTTGATTGCTTGTGTCCAGTCATAATACGATTCAAGCTTTGCAAAGGAACTGTTATTGAAGGATGGGGCAGTTAAAAAAATATTACTGGGCCCAATCGCACAACCGTAAGTTAACAATTTAATTCATGAAAATGTCAAATGTCTGTTTGATAGTTTATGGTGCTGAGTGATAACAGTTGTGCTTGAGATGAACAGTTTAATATATTTGGATGCAATGTTTTGGATGTGTGTTAATTATAAACCCTGAAATTTAGTATTATAATGTTGTGGAGCTTGTTCATTCTCTTCAGACTGTGTTTCAAAAATGGCTGTATTCGAGGGGCTGCACAATGTTAGCCAATCATATCAGTGTGTGTTTACATTGAAGTTTTAATTAAGGTGCCGAGGGCCAAAAAAAGGGTGGAAAATGATCATATATTACAAAATTATGACTGTTTTGGTGCAAAAAAAATAATAAATCTTTACTTACATTATCAGTGGACCTTAGGGAAGATAATACATTTATAAAAATTTCATTTTTACTACTTATAATTTAATACTACTTATAATATTAAATCAAAATGAATATAAATGTTGATTTCCTTGCAGTTATTTGGTCACGGTGAAGGTCAGAGCATTGAGAGAAAGGTTTGATCTGGATCAAATTAACCATGGTTTTACTATAGTAATATTGTAGTAACCATGTTTTGTTTTGGCAGAAGCCATAGATTTGATGCAATTAATCATGGTGTTACTACAGTAACATGGTGTTAATATAGTAACCATGTTTAATTTTGTGGTTACTATGACTTTACTACAAAATACCATGGTGATACTATGGTTACTGTAGTAAAACCATGGTTAATTTTTGTAAGGTAAGGTTAGGGTTAGGGCTAGGGGCTGGTGTGGGGTGTCTGTGGGACTCAAAATAAACACAATAAACATGCCGCAGTAATGCCACTATACAGTTTGTTACTATTTAATTAGGGGTGTTAAATAGTATCTGCCACTATTTGCACTTAGTGCAAATAGCCTCTGCCTTAATAAAACTTAGACCTCCAATAAGTCTGTGAGCTATAAAAGTGCAACCAACCTCTGAGCACCAAAATTTCCCTCTGGGATAATACGGTAAATGTAACTTAAAAATAATGTCTAAAACGATACATTAAAAAGAGAAACCACCTCAAAGAAAACATAAAGCAAAATATAAAGGAGAGAGAGAGAGAAGGAGAATGTAATCAAAATGTACTCTGTGCTATCTTCAAAGACTCAAAAATATTAAAGTTGTTTGAGGACAAATCTGACTTCAGAGACCAATGTTCTGACAGGGAGTAAATTGGATCCGGAGATGAATGGTGTCTTATCATAAAAGTAGGGATGAGCTACAAAACACAAAATGTCTTAATGTGTTAGACAGCAGCAGTGTTTCAGCAAATGAAATGTTGCTCTCCAAATATTTTCCACCCCGTGACCCGGTCCATTGAGAGCTGCCAAGTAGGAAGACATTGCAGCATATGATGAACAGACTGGCTAACCAGAAATGTGAAGCATGTGTGTGTGTGTGTGTCTTTTTGACAAAGTTAGACTAAATGGATTCAAGCACTGAATTGGCAATTTAGTTTTAAAGGGATAATATAATGGAAAACAGGATTTTTTTTAATTAAAAGAGTTATATGTATGTAGATCATAAATGTAATCACCCACATTTAAATGTCAATGCTTATTAAGTGCTCTGAAACTCGTTTGGGGTATTACACATTTCACATGCAAACAGGTTAGCCAATCATAACAGAGCTTACGTATAGTAGTAATTGAAAACCAACATTCGACTGCTAACAGTACAAGAAACCTTGATTAAACTTGTAAGAGGATACAATTTAAATGTAATCATATGTGCCTTTGTTTTTAATAGTTAATGTTTATTCATGATGTCACTTACCATTGTATATTCTCTCTCTTCAACTACTTTCTTCACTTCGTTGTCGGACTCAGTGTCATCATAGATGTCATCACCGCTGCCATAACCTGATGCCTGAAACAGATGCAGTTTAAACCTATTTATCTTTGAAAACTTGTCTATTCTTGCTTATTTGTGTGTATGTGTACGTGCATGTTTGTGCTTTTACTCAAAACCACATAAAACACATTCATAAACCTCAAGGTGAATAGTTATTCTCATACTGCCAAACTTGTAACATTTAATGAACTGTTACATTTATTAATCCCTGTGTGGTTTGGAAATATGCATGATGAAAGCGTTTCCCCACATTCCAATGTATCTGTTAGTCAATGGCAAAACACCAATCTGCAATGTACTACTTTAGCCACTAGAGGGAGTATTTACTCTACTGTAAAGTCTTCAGCAGGATGCCAAATTCTGTTCAGACCTAAATAGTCAGTTCAGACCATGAGATATTCCCAACAGTGATTGTTGTGATAATGAGTAACTGTTTTAATTCAGAATTAAATCGCTTTTAAAATCCATAGCCAAAACTCCATTATCTCCAATAGGTATGGAATATCACAGTTCTGATAACCTAAAGAAAAGAGGTACAGCACTCACGTAGGGGTCATCCTCCTCACACTGTTCATTTGGTGCAACTGGATCCGGTGTCAACACCAGCTGCTGGATAGAGCCCTGGATAAGAGAGTGAGAAAGAGGTCATACACCAATTTGTGTACATGTTCACTTGTAAATTCTAAATAGCCTGAAACTGATTATCAAATGAATGTGGAAACACAGCCAGTGCCGCTATCAATCACTGTTGCGCAGTACACAACCACTCCATACCGTGCAACATAAAATACGAGGCGCAAAAAAGAACACAAACCAACAAAACTTTCAGCTAGAAATTAATCGTGATTCAGAATCAACCAATTGAAATAACCACTTCTCAGTATCAAGAGCATAATAAAAGAGTTTAATTCAAATTGGCATGACATATAACAACAACCTGTTTCCCACATGTTCTTATTTCAAAGGTCAAAACATGAATGGTGATCAGTTCTTTTAGTTTGGGAACATGTCATCTGTCCTGCACATTTCAAAGGCTGGGGCTAATGTTTTCTCAAAGTTTGAACAATTTGTAAGTCCTGATTAACAGAGGCGTGGTTGGCAGAATTGTTGTGCACAGCATCCAGAGGACAAGCACCTGTTTTCCATTCACTAACACTTTTACACAAATGCAGTGTGTGGGAAAGATAGAAGAAAAAGAGAAAGAAATTACAGAATTTTCATCCCTTTAATAGTCCACCAAAGCATCTGTCGGTGGATCACCAGCTTTCTGACAAATTGCCAGCATTGCAGATGCATTCTATCTTCACTGCTGTCAAGCTCCTGAAATTTGCAGACAACTTGCTTTTCTCCTATCTCCAAAAAAATTATTTACTTGTGGACGTGACTACACTTGGCAATAAATCTTATTCTGATTCAAATTCTGAATAAAAGCTATAGAACTTGTTAACAAGTAAATATAACACAATATTGCAAGCTCTAATATAAATACTAAATACAAATACAAATATACATTAAAGGGATAGTCCCTCATCATTGTCTCACCCTAATGCTGTGCCTTCTTCTGATATTCCTCTGCTGACCACAAAGAAAGATCATTTGAAGGATGTATGGTGTGTTTGTCCATTCAATGGAAGTCAATGGGGTCCAACATTTTCAAGCTCCAAAAAGGACATAAAGGAAGCATGAAAGTAATCCATACAAATCAAGTTTTATTAATCTATGTCTTCTGAAGCAATCTGATCACTTTGGGTCTGAAACAGACCAAAATGTAAGTCTTTATTAAGATCCTGATGATGTATGAAGGATTTGTACCCCACTGACTTACAGAAATACATCATACATCCTTCAAATTATCTTCGTTTGTGTTCTGCAGATGAAAAAAGCCATACGAGTTTGAGACGAGTGAGTAAATTATGAGAGAATTTTCATTTTTATTCAAAAATAAGAGAGCAGACTTGCTTTACGTTTAGGATGCATTACTGCTCCTCTGCAGCTGTTTGAAATGAACTGTTATGCTGTTTAATGAATTAAACAATATGTTTGGGGAAAAGCACATAGAAAGGAGCAGGAGCTGAAGGAAATCACCAGCTCAATTCTCACCACATGTTCAAAGACCTCAAGAATCTGCTTTTCGATTAGTCATGTTAATTTTACTGTGGTTCATTCCAGGATGAGTCAGCAATAAGCTATGCTAACACTCCTCCAGAGGCATTCATGCACTGCTGTTTCAGTATGGAGCAAACACATCTGATAACTGTTGTTATCTGTTTCCATGTAAAGTGAGCACTTTTAGTTTCAGACTCAATCAGTCTAAATACGTTTGCTCCATGTAACAGGATAGCCTAATGAGAGAAGACTTCCCATGATTATCTCCGTAAGGAGAATCCCATTGCAGTGATTTCAAGAGACTTGTTACCCATAATCAGGAGTTTTTGAATAGGTGATTTCAATCCTGTTTGATTGTAAGGTTTTGTTTGAGCATGGATATAATATCTATTCAGCAGAGCAGTTTGGGAATTAGGGATTTTAAGGATAAGCATTAAGCAAAATAAAATCAATTTAGCAGCCAGTCTAAATCAAATCTGACGTTAAACGGCTCTTCTAGGACATTTAAAGTTTACTGTCTATTGACAGTTTCTTTTATTTTGTAAAAACAAATAGGTAACACGTTTACAGTAATACACCTAAAATGGAAACCTAGTACGCAAGGAGGCCGACATGATTTCTTTAGTAAAATGTGTGTTACTTGAGCTGTAAAGCTTTATAAATCATCCCTTTAAGCTGGAACTTCCTTTCTAGGTGGAGGAATCTTTTGCCTGGCTTCCATTGTAAGTGTATTGTAATTCATTTGTTTAAACTATGGCGTGAGCGTATGGAGGACGAAACCTGCACAAATAAAGTAAAGTAAATGAATCTGCATCTTCTTGCATATATAAATAATGAAATGTGTGAGGAGATATGCTAGTAATAATGCACCGACCAATGCACAAATAATATCATATTTTTTAAAAATGTTTGGGGATAGGCAAAAATGTCAAAGGAAATGCAACATTGAAAGTTGATTTTAAATGTAAATATTTCTTTAATCATTAATTGATTTCTAGATTTATCTGTTTATTATTGTAATCTTTTTTAATTGATTGGTGCATTTATTTATTTCATTATTAGTATATCTGCTCACACATTCAATTATTTATGTATTCATATATGCAAGAATATGCAGTTTTATTTCTTTATTTGTGGATTTATTTACTTATAACCTTTGCAGGTTTGATCCGTCATACAAGTGCTGTCCATAAAAATGTCATTGATGATAACCTGACATTTTCCTTTCATTGAAAAACACACATGCATTCTAAGTGGCAGGATGTTATATTTGTACAGTAGTGTTGCTTAAATCTGTGGCATGTTGAAGACTATTTGTCCCTATAGACGGACTGCAGCTGTAACCGGCCTCGTCTTCAAAGGGTCGTTTATTCAGCCAGTCAGATAAACAGTCCGCATGTTGACTCAGCATATGCAAATCACAAACACAGTCAACAAACTGATGCTGACCACACACATTGACATGTACTGAGACTCCTGACATATGGTTGCTTTGAACAGATGTGGCAGATCTGAGCATGTGCTTGTTTGTGTATGTGCACTTTCTTGGTGAAGTATTTGGTGAAGTATTTGGTGAAGTATTTGTGGGTTTGATTTTATGTGCAACCACTATGACACTGATAAACAAATCTCTCAGAAATGGCCACTAAAATGATTCACTCTAAACAAAGGATGTTTTCCATCCTCTCAGACTACATGTCACACATCCAAAGAGAAACATGCAGGATGTTACTGCAATGCAAAGCCTGAGAAAATTTGAAAGAAATTAGTTTTCATCACCACGATTTTGAAAAATTATAACTCATGTCGTTCCAAACCTATATGACTTATAAATATGACAAAAGGAGGAATTTTGAAGAATTTCACAGTTTTATTTTCATAGAGGCTGCAAAAACGGACATAAAACCACATAAAAAGTATAATTAAGGTATCATAAAATTAGTCCATATGACCGAAATTCAAGTAGTTATTCACTGATAATTTTCAAATCCAGTAAGCTGTTAACCTCTATGACTTAAATGTAAAGGGCATCTTCCAAGACTATTAAAAGAACAATACATAGCTATTACAATGTTAAGAGGTTATTTTTTTTATTATTTGTATTATTTATATATTTTTTTAAATGAGACGTACATAGAACTTTACGTTCCCTAAAAAAAAAGGGGGCAAAAAATTTGTTCTGATTATCAGGGCCGTCACCACAATGTACGATGAGGGGGACAAGTCCCTCACAATAATCAGAAATGACCAGATTGACTTTTAGCTTGCACAACGGTCTAAAGCCCCGTTCACACCTCCAGCGACATTGCGCAAGACTAGGATTGCCACCCGTCCCGAAAAATACGGAATCATCTCGTATTTAAAGATAAAATTATGCGTCCCATATCAATTCAATTCGGGACGCGCTTTGTCTCGTATTTAAGCTGGTCAGATGGCGTCATGGTGAAATCGTTCCAGTTCACTAATTTAACACTGATATAAGTTGTAAAATGTGCCTATGGTGGGTAAAGGACCATCCGAAAAGTCCACAAATGGTGCTAAAACTGTGACATTTTTTCTATATAAATGTTCAGTAAGATCAAACAATGTGTGAATACAATCACTGAGTCAAAAAGACAAGTACATGTAAAGGAAGAAAACAAATACTTATAAACCTTTTTAATTTGCGCTCCATCAAGTGTTTTGAACGCAAGAACGTGACGCATGTTTTGTTCTGCCGTTTTGTTCACTGTATAAACTGCACATTGTCATACAGCTGAAGTTTCACTTACTGCCCTCTGGAGTAAACAGGTGGTACTACAAGCTTGCATTTCTCAGGAATCTTCCTTATTACGCTGTCAGTGCAATTAATTGCATTACTTTTTTAACACGTTATTTTTAATAAAACGAATCGCACTGAATTAACGCGTTAAATTGAAAGCCCTAGTATACATCATAACAGTAGTCCATGTGACCAAATGCACTATATATTCCAAGGTTTCTGGAGCCATACAACAGCTATGTGTTGTATGAACTACTTTTATTGTATTTAAATTTTTTTAATTTTCTTTGGACCTTGACAGCAACTGTTTTTGTATGGAAAAGAGCAGCATTAGGATTCTTGAAGAAAATATTTTATTGGGGGGGGAGTAAATAATTTTGTGTATTTTCTTTTTGCTAACCAGTTGAGAGTCATGTAATTTTACAGATACATCAATGATGAAAATAAATTATATTTGTCTTTTCTTTGATACAGAAAAAAAAGAGAAGATGACTTGCTAGCAATGCAGATGTTGCATTGTTTACATCTTTTGTACTGTGCGAACTAAAAAAAAAACCATGTATCTTTCAAAACCACAAATAAAAAAAAATGTCGGCCTTTGTACCATTTAAAGCCTTTATTCAGAAAACTATTGCATTCAGCACTTTTACTATATTAAAAGATCAAAGAGGACCATTCTATGGTTTGTTCCCCCCAATGTTCAAGACATGGTAATGGCCTTGCTGAGCATCAGCACACAAAGAAACTTCCAGTAACGACAACATCAACAGCATAAATAAAACCAAAAAGCATAAAATAATTATCCTACAATGGTAACTGTATTTTAGAAATAATTTATTATAATTTCAATGATAATTAAAAAAAAAATATGTACATAATGTATTGATGCTGCAATGTATGATGAGGAAAAAACGTATCAAACCAGCAACATTGTTCAATAAGAAAGGTCTAACATGTGTATGTATGTAAATTCAAAGTATCCCAAATATCTGTGGTTTAAAAATATTGATCTCGGTTTCTAAAGTGAGTATGCTCATGATAGCCAATTGCTCTCAAATGCTCTCAACACACTATATAAAGGCTTGCTACGTGGTCATTGTAATCTTTTGTTACTATAAACAAATTGCTGAACTTGCTGACTGAACTAGCAGTTGTAAGTCAAAGTACCTTGTTGCATAATATTGTGTGGAACTAAGTCAAAACTGCTAGGCACAACAATTAATTGGTAGATTTTTCCATTGTGCAACATGAATAATGTCCTGGGTCTAATGAAATAAAAGAGTTTCAGCTGAGCTCAACAATTGAGTTTCAGCACAGGAAATACAGTTGGGGCCAAAATACTGCATCAGAGCTATGAAATGATGGCAGTCACAGTCACTACAGTTTGATCTACAAAGTTGAAGAGTAGGCCAAAACCCATTCTCTGTCTCTATGTGTATGAAGGGAGAAGCAACACTGTCTCTTGGCATCTGCACTTAACTACAGCGAGGCAGCAGTGTTTTTTTTTAGTGCTTGTGCTGTTATGTATGGGCTGGATATACAACATGGCAAAGAAAGATATAAAGGCCCATATATGAGCCACTGGGATAGCTCTGATGCTGGTGCATGACTGGTCAACCAATTCAGCGTGAGCAGTGGCATTTTGTTTCCATTTGAAATGACTGTTATGTATTAGATTGACTTGAAAGCAGGACTTTTGACTATTGGCATGAAGTCTGGTGCACATTGTAAGCTGTTTCTGGCCAAGAATGGCCCACTTTGAAAGGAAAGGGCTGTCTCCTACAGTAGGTCCAACCACAGTAAAAGTTTTAAAGTGATGTATGAGCCAATGAAATACAGAACAAGGTGAGAAACAGAGCAATTTTTTATTTTATTTTTTTATTTTATTTTTTTTAACAATAAATATTCACTTTCAAAATGTGAAAAAATGTGAAAGTGTAGATAAAGTAAAAATTTACTTAAATATTGATCTGTTTCTTACTCACATTTATCATATCATTTCTGAAGATATGGATTTAAACACTGGACACTTATGGATTTCTTTTATGCTTCCTATATGTAATTGTTGGAGATTCAAAGGTCTGGTCACAATTTACTTGCACTGTAAGGACCAACAGAGGTCAAATATTATTCTAAAGAAGAAAGTCATACACAACTGTGATGGCATGAGGGTGAGTAAATGATTTTACTGAATTTGAACTTTAATCCATAGGATGCGCTTCTCGAGATTTATACGATTAAAAAAAAAGAAAGAAAGAAAAAACACTGCGTGTACCCTCTCGATGTACATCGTGTCACTATCACAAGTGACCTAGTAACACTTTTTTAAATTATTAATATCTATAAAATTCACACTTTACTCCCATAGTCTCTTATTGGAAAAGAGAGGCAGATAGCAACAGTTGCAAAACATATGATTGGTCAGAAACACTTTTAAATCATGGGTAAGCAAAGGGTCGATTATGATGCATCAGGTACAGTATGTGTGTGCAAGAATGTATACTACTTCACAGCAAAGAGATTTTCAGCTAATAACCAATTACTTTCAGCCTTTTTCTCACAAAAAGGAATCGTATGGCTATAAAATACTTTAAATATATTGTATAAGTTGTTTGGATTACTTTTATGGTACGTTTTGCCCATTTTGGAGTTTGACAGCACCTAGTCACTGTCCCACTGTTTGGTATGTAAAAGAGCAGCTTAGACATTTTGCTAAATATCTCCTTTTGTTTTTCAAAGAGGAAAGAATATCATACAGGTATATGGTATGTGGCACAGTATTAGTGAGTAAATGGTAACAGAATTTCCTTTTAGGGTGAAACAACCCTTTAAAAGGCCTGTTAAAGGGTGAACAAAGAGGAAAAAATATATTTATGGACTGAAGAAACTACACAGGTGAAACATCTCCAAAGTTTTCCCTTAAGTAAAAAAATAATTCATTCATTCATTCAAGGCCGCCACGTTGTCAGTCTTGTGGTGAGGCTAATGTTGTCCAATATTGTTCAGAACAAGAACGACTCACAAATCAATGTCTTGGCTTCTATTCTGTTAGCGATGATGACTTATATGGAACATCTGTGTTGTGACATATGTTAAACTGCATATGTTGCAAGTAAAAAAAGGTTAATTATTATTATTTAAATCTAAAGAATTATGATTGGTTTTAAAAACAATCAATGTCATATATGTGGCTAAATACCTACCATATGCGCAGATTAATAAGAAAAGGAATGTTAATAAATTATGGCCAATGTGTTATTTCATGTGTTTGACATTGTGCAGAGAATAGGATTGCTGTGTGGAAATCGTTGCTGAGGTTCAGTCTACAGATAAACACCCCAGACATAAGCTAGCCTGTGAAGAGGTTAGCCCTATTAAGAGGTTCAACTAAAACCAAAAAATCTAAACACTCATTTTAACATGTTTACGTCACCCGCAGCTGGGTTCTTTGATATTAAATAGGTATTCACAGAGGCCTTTAAATGATCACGTACCACAAAACATAGCATACATTCAAATGTTGTAGTACTAACAGAAACATATTAGCAATAGTAATTGCACATACATTATTGATTTAGAGCAGTCTAGAAACACAGTAAAAAAAAACTTAGTGATCTGCCTACCTAGACAGCATTTAAAGGCAACATACTGTAGGCCTGGCACCTGACGTGGAGCAAAATAACCCTTTGGCGATATTCTACATCTCTCTCGCATGTATCCTTCACAGATACAGCCATTCCATATGGCAACCAACTCAGTTATTGATTATAAACATACTTATATTTCATATACTTATTAAACTTATATTTGAAAAAGAGTGATACAAAACAGTTGCATCTCATTAAATTTTTTATTTCACTCAATAGTTGTTTGTACGGTGTACTTTTGTACTTAATGGAGTAGGTTATTGTGTTGTTAGCGTAGCAACATGCTAACATTTGTCTTTATTGGAAACAACTTTTGTGTGACACATGTAAGCATTTACAGTCACTCTTTATCAAATGTGTTTTAAATCTGTCACTGGGAGGGTCCATCTTAGTTGCCTTAGAAGGTTTTAGCTGCTTTAGGAGGTCACTACCTATGTAGATAGTTGATGGCAAGGTGGCACACAAGCATTTAGAACACAGCTTTTCTAAATATTATATCCCTTAATTTATGTCATGTACCCTTTAAGAATATAAAATTGGCAATAATTTATACACATCTAAAACTTCCAGTTCAAACTTACCACAAACCGTTCTAGTCTGGTGCCTCCGGCATTCCCTACGAAGATCCCTGAGCTGGGCTGGAAGGTGAGTCTGTCCTGGCCCCTGTGGAATGCTACTCTGTGGTGTTCCTCACAGTCCATATACAGCTTCACTTCCTCTCCCTGTACAGCCAGAGTAAATCTCGCCCATCTTCCTGTAAGATCCCCCATCTTAAACGAAGCTGCCTCCTTGGTGTGTGTCGCACCGAGTTCATTGTAGTAAAGGATCACCTGTTGTGATCCATCTTCCACTGGTGCTAATGCTACTCCTAAGTGAACAATCTTTTGCAAGGCATCAGTGATGGCGAAAAGGACTCCTCCACGGCGAGTGGTGGGTTTGGCTGTTACAATAATGGCAAAGTCATGGAAGAAAGGGTCAGGGATGAAGGAGCGTGTAAGGCGGCCCACGTTAGCATCTGGGCCGAAGCTGTACGCAGGGAAGCCCTCAAAGCCAGTGATGAATGAGACGGAGGGTGGCAAGGGTACACCGATGAGCTCTGTGAGGTCCAGTTGGCCACCAGAGCCCCTCTCTAGACAGAAAGAGAGAAAAAATAGCATAAATAAAGTTGTAAATCCAGATCTATCATACATTTATAAACCCAGCTAGACCAGCCCTAAAGCAGCCAAAATGTGAACTCATGCTGGCCTATGCTGGTTATTTTAGCAGGGTATGATTAAATTGCATGCTGTACTAATATAAAATACATTATTAAAACAAACTACTGTGTAAATGCATATTCTTTCTTTCAATAGTCATACTAATAATTAATTGCAAAATAAATGTTCCTGTTTATATGCCAAGAGCTGGCCAATATCCCTGCAGTTTTATTACCACACACATTATATCCTCAGTTTTAAACTTCCCCCAGGCATCCTGGCGGGTCTCTACATCTTCATTCCCTTCCACTTCAATCAGCTTCTGTTTAAAAAAAAAACTTTTTCCTTTGCAGCTGAGAAACCAAAACAGCACCATTTGCCCAGAACTATCAGGCCCTGCACTAATCATAGTTCAGCATCATTTAACCAACTATAAGCCGAGCATAACAAACTGAGCCCAGATCTACAGACAATGAGCGTCAGCAACCAAAACAATCCTCTTAAAGGTTGAATCATAACTCATGGTCTTTGCTAAAGACCTGGCACCACACACATGTTCTTGATTAATGTTAAAGAGACCTGCACAAACAATTGATTGCTCTGTAGGTGAGGACTAGCGTGAGCCAAAATCATCTGGAAGATGTTAGTTTGGGCTAATAGATCCAGTGCTGCTGAGAGTGTGGCAGTAAATTTGGGCTTGCAGTACGTACCACATATACCTAAACTCTAACCAGCCTTGAGGAAAGACACACTGCCAATGACCAACTAGAAAGCAATACTTTAGTCTTTCTCAAAGCTGAAGTTTGACATTTCAATGTATAGGTAAAATCTCTCAAGACATAATTTGAAATTGGCTTGAAAAAAGTCTTGTCTGAAAGTTTAAACTACTTTAAAAATTATTATTTTTTAAGGTTACAGATAGATCATTAAGGCAAGAAAGAAAGAAAGAAAGAAAGGAGAGAGAGAGAGAGAGAGAGACGGTAAGACAGTTGTTTACATTAGAATTATTTTTATTTTTTAAAATAATTAAAAAAAATAATTGACTTGTGTCACAGTCTTGGTGAGTCCGCTGGTTTATTCCAGTTTGTGTAGACATGTTTCTTCTGATGATTCCGGCCATCGTCACCAATTCTACTAAGTCGCTCACCGTCATCAAGGTAACCAATCTGAACAGCTGTTCTTCCTGCTGGTCCGCTTCCCCTCTGCAAAGGGGGTTACTAGGGCACCCATGGTTGGTAATGCACAATCTGCACTTTGACTGGTCAACCAAGTCTATTCTTGCCTAGAGTCCTTATTGTCTTTGCCAGTGTCTTAACTCTGCTTTTTCCAATGTTCCACATGTGTTCAGTCAGTCCCACGCTGCAACTCTTCATCCTCATCACTAGTCTGATTGCACAATTGATCTGCTCCCTGGCACTTCTCCATGAGGTCGGTTATATTTGCTCTCTGCTCCCAAGAGGGATGCCATGAATAAATACATTACTGATTCTCTGGCAGCCGGTCTCATCTGCTCTTCCGCTGCAGGGGCAGGGTGTTCTTCGTGGAGAATAAGGCTTGCATAGACCCTGTATAGATTATCGGGGGCTGAATGACATCACAGTGAAAATTCAATATCCTTTGCCATTGATGTCTTCAGCTTTCGAAGTCTTGCAGGGAGCGTCCGTCTTTACGAAGTATGATCTTATCACCTAATTTGGATCAGGAAAGGGGATGAGTGGAAGACAGCCTTGAACACCCATTGGGGGGCACTCTGAATATTCGGTCATGCATTTCAGATTTGTTTTTGTTTACCTAGACGATATTCTGATCTTCTCCCAGAATATCAAGGACAATGTCCAGCATGTCAGGCAGGTGCTTCAGCGACTGCTAGAGAACAGACTGTTCGTTAAGGTAGAGAAGTGTGCTTTTCATGAGCAATCGGTTCCATTCCTGGGGTTCATCGTCTCGTCCGAGGGAGTGTGCATGGATCCGATTAAGGTCAGAGCAGTTTCCGATTGGCCAACCCCAGATTCTTGCAAGTTCTTGCAAAGGTTACTGGGTTTTGAAAATTTTTATGTTGCTTCATTAGAAACTTCAGCCACCTCACTGCACCCAGACAGATCTCAACTTCACCCATACCAAGTTTTGTTGGTCCTTTGTGGGCAGAAGCCATGTTTTCTAAATTGAAAGAGAAGTTAACTGTTGATCCCATTCTTAATACTCCAGACCCTTCATGTCAGTTTGTGGTGGATGTGGATGCATCAGAGGTTGTGTCGGTGCTTTTCAGTCACAGAGCTCTTCCACCAGACATGGAGGATAAAGTCTGTTCCGCACTGTGTAACACCACCTCGCCTGCCGAGTGCCCAACGGGTCTGTTATTCACATCTAACAAGACTTCCTGTCAGCTTCTGGCTGGGCTCCTTCAACCGCTATCAGTCCCTTCGAGACCCTGGTCCCACATTGCCATGGATTTTGTCACCGGTCTTCCCCCATCCCATGGCAACATGGTCATCATGACCATGGTGGACCATTTCTCAAAGGTGGCTAATTTCATCCAACTCCCCAAATTTCTTTCAGCGAGGAAGACAGCGATTGCAGTCACTAAACACGTCTACGGAAAGATTCTGCCGGCAGCTGGGGACTACTGTAATTCTGTCCTCTGGGTTACATCCCCAGAGTTGCCTAGGTTACCAGCCCCCTCTGTTCCCTGGTGCACATGTCTAGAAGTCGGCAGACCCCCACTGCTCTAAACATCCAGCTTATGTCTACGGGCATAAGGTCTAGTTGCCTGCTATAGACATTCCTCTCTGACTCCCCTCTTGGAAGCTGGGGCCCAAATTCATTGGGCCTTTTCCCATCACTAAGGTCATTAGCCTGGTGGCAGTCCATCTCATATTGCGCCCCTTCCTCAGTTGTGTTCACCCTGTTTTCCATGCTTCCTATGTAAAGCCTGTCATCCGGTCTAATTTTCATCCCTCCACCTTGCCTTGTGGAGGGCGCCCTAGCCTATTCCATTAAACGGTTACTTAGTGTCAGACGCAGGGTCAGAGGGGTTCAGTACCTGGAAAACTGGGAGGGTTCTTAGGAGTGATGCTGGGTCACTTGGACTGTGCCCTCATTGGTCAGGTTCCATCTTCATCATGGAAACTTTTTGGGGGGTGATGTCACAGTCTCTGTGAGGCCACTGGTTTGTCAAAGATTGTGTTTACATTTTTCCTCTGATGATTCAGGTGCCACTGTCTTGTGTTGACACGTTGCCGTGGGAACCCTGATTGTTTCCAGCTTGATCACTCCAGCTTTCAGCGAGCGAGCGGCACCTGATCGCTATTAGTTTCCTGCCTATATTTACCTCGCTCTGTTTTGTGTTCATTGCTTGATTGTTTTTGAGTGTTGTTACTTACCACTCTCTCTCTCTCTCTCTCTCTCTCTCTCTCTCTCTCTCT
Organism: Xyrauchen texanus; assembly: GCF_025860055.1. NCBI lineage: Eukaryota > Metazoa > Chordata > Actinopteri > Cypriniformes > Catostomidae > Xyrauchen > Xyrauchen texanus. Next base: position 22,751,007 of record NC_068316.1, on the reverse strand, counting down.
CTATGCCCTAGTCAGTCCTGTATTATGTTCTCTGTATTGGTTGCCAGTCTTCGCTATTTGTGCCTGGATTGTGGTTACCTTCCAACTTGTTGCTTCACTTTCCTCAACGCTTCTCGTGAGTTTCCCTCAGCGGTTACCTCTCTGCACTGGATCTGATTCTCACACTACCACGGCACACACAGACCTATGTACACACCGCTCTCCAGAGGATTCCATGTGGATATGCACTCTACACTTCCACTACGCACAAGCCTACAAACACACTCCATGCTGCAGCTAGTGCCAGGTACCCCTGATGCTTCACCAACTCTTGCTGTGTTTAATAAATAAACTGTTACTTGCCTCCGCACTTAGGTCTTTTGTCTCATCTGAAGGGTGAGGGTCAAAATCCCTTGTCTCTTCAGATATATCAATACATATATATATATCCTTTTATATCAATATCTATCTATATTCTGTTGCTTAACTTCTTTAATAAAATGATGAATTAACTATATGCATGATCACATAATCAATTTTATTTTTCTTATGCATAACTGAAATATACGCTGAATCATATGTGTGTTAAGAGTTAATTTTTGATTTCATGCACATTCCTTGAAGCCTCTCTCTCTGTTCTGCACGGAGGCTGACTTGAAGGTCGTCTTGGGAATAAGCTTGAGATGAGACACCAGGGAGAATGTTAAACATATGTTCCAGATGTATTCTGTGGTTGATTTTTACCTGTCCAGGACTAATTATATGATTTAAAATCCTATGTGATAGCACTTGAATAAGTAGAAGTGTAAATTTTCTCTTATTATTTCTTTCCTCTCCTTTGCCTGAGGGGTGAATATTTCTTATCTCACTGTTTTGGTTAAAATGACCTGATAAATGTGTGCTCTGGTTCCCTTAGTGCGCAGAGAAACACTGTCGTTCGTCAGTGTTTCGTGTGTGCGTATTGACCTTCTACCCAGGTTTTGAACCCAGGGGGACACAGCAGGCAGACTCGAAGACGCCCGAGACCATCTGCGAGGTCACTTCAGATGTAAATCTCGGGCCAGGACGACAATTGCGCTGATTAATGTCGATGTTCTATAGCTATCTATATGTTGTGACTTTATGCTCTGTTAGCCAATCAGGAGTGAAATAATAGAATGTACTCCTTGCAAATGGTATAATTGATGTAAGATTTTGTGTAATGTATGATTTGGCTTTCGATCTCCTCGTGAGACTTTGCCTCTGGCTCTACCAATTTCACTGCAAACTATTCTTCAGTAAATTTTGGATTCTTTGATTGAACTTCTTGACTCCTGATTTTTCTTTCTCCTTATCTGATCCGGGTCATAACTGTTATACCCCTAACAGTTTGGTGGAGGATTTAGCGGGCAATCACTCCATGGTGACATCTCTGGCAAATCAGCAAACAAGGTAGGAAGCTTTTTATTAATTGTTAGGGCTGTCTGACTGGAAGAGATTTTGAAGGGGAGCGGGAGAGCTTCACTCCGACGAGGCGTGTGAAGAGTAATTTAATTATACTATTGAGAGTATAAGAAGTCCCTGAGAGAGCTGTTTAAGGGGCAACAGCAAACAGCGCAAGTGAAACGTGCTCTGTGAGGGGGCCCAGGTGGGCACGGGTGAAGCACCACCCCGGCAGAGTGCGTCCCTGGACGAGAGGTCCAGTGGCACCGTAAACCTGCTCAGTCTCTTCCAACTCAGATAGGGGTACCCGAGCTTAGTGAATCAGGCAGTTAGGGATTCAGATATTAGTTATAAAATAAAATAAAATACAATAGGGATTGTTTTGCCAGGGATGCATCAGGAGCGGTCCCAAGTAAGTAAATAAATTGTGACCCTAATTGGTATGGATCAGTATATGTGACCAGGATGTTTGTGAAGAATACTTTGTGGTGAAATTGGTAGAAATCCAGTATTGTTGCTGCTATAGTTAATTTATCCACGTCAAATATTTGCTGCTAAAATCTTTTCGGTAGTGATTTTCAACTGTGACCAAGAAAAATGTCTGATAAAGGGAATTTTATGAGTAGTTCTGACCAAAACGAGCAGGGCATCTTGGCCCGTTTTAACATTTAGTTAATGATTGCCCGCTGTGCGAAAACCATTATTCTTATCAGTTAGAAAAGTCATAGGAACTCGAGTCAGAACAGAAAGTCTGTACCAAGTTTGGTGGATGTAGCTTGTAAACTCTAGGAGTAGTTACAGTATGGTGGTCTTGGTTTAAGGACTTTTGAAAAAAAAAAACGTAATGTCTATAGAAAAATAGTTTTGTCAAGCCAACAAAATATAATATTACACACTGCAGCTTGAACCGTTTAAGTATGACTAAATGGTACAACTAGTGATTATTGCTAAAATTACTAATACCAAATAACCCTGCTCAAGCAATTTAAATGAGCTGTGATCTTACAGTTATACATACAATTTAGCTAATCTCAAAGGGTTCCCAAATTTCAAATGATAAAAGTATATTTTGTAATGCATTGTTGAGGGAATCCCCTATTCCCTGTCATAACGCCATTGCCAGTTTCCTTATTAACATTGTGTGTTTTATGTAATGAACACAAAATGTAAGTGTTTATACAACAGACTTCACCCCATCTGGGGTGAATAAACATGATTAAAGCAAGCAAGAAAACAGAAAACATGCAATACGACCTCACGCAGTAACCGAGAGGATGTTCAACCTCACTAATGCCAAGTCCAGTTGTGGCTTCGACAGCTATGGTCAATTAAGAATCGTACAATGGATATTTAAATTATCAGAGTCCTAAACATTTATCAACTACAAAAATGCAGAATTTTAGTCTGTGATGCTGACCAAACAATCTTGTTGGTCTTGCTTGACTAGTAAGTTAAACAGCTGCAGGGTAAAACCAACACCCCCTTAATAAATCCATCCCTACAAACTACAAATCAGATTCTCATCAAGGTCAAGATTTTAAACTCTGCACACGACTTGATGCTGTAGTGAAAAACACAAGGGAGTGTCAAGTTTAGAGGTGAGAGGAGAGATCTTTTTTATGTCAGATAACATCTTCAATATTCCAACTTAGATGGTCTTTTCAGCTTCCAAGCTAACAGAAGTAAAGTAGTACAGTTCAGCTTTTAAAATATTTCATTTTTATTATTAGGATTATTAAAGATAGAATTAAAAAACATTATTAACAACTCTGATTTTCCATGAAGTGATATGTTATGTGAACAGTTAGCAATAATAACTACAGTGTTACATCACCTATAAAATCACCTTATAAAATCTTATCAAACTCTATATATGCATCAATAGCAAATGAGGGCGTGCTAGTGCATGCCAGAGCCAGTTGCGTTTCCACGGTCACTTCCTGGGCTTCATTGTACCTTCCCTGGGCTTTCAACGACCAATGGCCTTTGGCCCACCAATTACCCTTGGGACAAAAAAGGCCAAAAGGGGATTGAGGCGGATTCAATGTCAAAGGTGAAGTTTTACCGAGCTTGTCAGATTATGTATCCAGTGCACAACAATACAGGTTCAGGGAAAAAATAAATAAATAAATGTGGGCACAGTACAAATCCATTAAAACGCACAATGGAAAAGCGGTGCCCAAATAAATGACTTCCCATGAACTTTCATAGATGGTGTGCTGTGACATTGTCCTGCTGTTAGAGCAGATACCATTCGAAACATCATGGCAGTTACAGTCAGTGAGTTGGTATCACTAATCAAGATTTTGCATGTTAATGTTGGTATGACTATTGATAGGATATTGGTCTTGGCGAACTAGATCTGCTAGGCAGTTGAACCTACACAGACTTAAGCATGTCCATAATTAGAAAAACACAAGACATGCTGCATGAAGCTTTTGGATAAAACTTTTGCAACACACTACAGTGAAGCCGGCTTACTTGGTAACTGAGATAATTTTTGGGCAAAGAGAGAGTACTCAAATTGATTGGCTTCCCGATTCCATGTCAAATGACCTATCAGCATACATCATGTGAGCCGATTGGCTTTTCAAATCACATGTGAGCAATCTCATTGGCTAACAGATAACAAGTTTGATGAACCTATAAGCTTGTGCCTTTCAGAATTGCATGACTGAACTTAGTGATTAATGCAACTGTTCTAAGCCAAGCATAGACCAATTAGCATCAAATAAATAAAAAAGTTGAATTACATGCATCCATTCAATCATAAAATCACAATTTAATCTATGAAAGAAGTGGATCTTTCCTCCTTTCTACAGTGCAACCCAGCATCACAACCCAAACTAGATTTAACTTGGCTATAGGTTATTTTAACAACAGTCTCATTGACCTTCATATGCAAAACATTATGGCTATAAAAACATTAGACCCCTTTATGATGTTGAAACCTCAGTGTGCAATTAGGTATCCCAAACAATTTGCCAAGTTTGTAACCATTGATTGTATAATCTATTTTACATCAACATTAAATATATTTCTGTGTGAGGTCTGATTATATATGATACATGCATCCCAGAGATTATGATTGCGTGGTTGTGGATTATCAAAGAGACCATCACAAATGATGAGGAAATGAGATGAAAACCACAGATGTTCAGGAAGTGACCACTGTACCATTTGTTACAGCTGTAGTGAACTCAGTGATGAAATATAGATAATGAGCCACCAAGTGGCTAAAATAAATCTCTTGGGTTATGAATCATGACCCAAGCAAAATCACACTATTGGTTGAGACAATGTTGCTATGTTGGGCTGGTCTGGTGCTCAAAAAAACAGACCAGTATTTTGAACCCCACAGAGCCAGAATGTTTATACATTTTGGAGAAATCAACCTACAAATTAGTTATAGTTGTCACTGTTTAAGATGGAGTTCACCTATAAGTCCATGAGGTATTGCTGACTTAGCACTACTTCACCCAATTGAAGTCATGGCTTTCACAGTGAGCAGTAGTGATTTTTGCTGGATGCAATGTTTTGATTAAAGAGAGTGCTGAGAAAATTAGCACAGCCTGCTGAAAGAGAGGTTGTAAGTACACAAAAATGATTTATTCAACTTGGCCAATTGGCCAATATAGGGTGGAGCAATTGAATCATTTAATCAAGCAGTGCCCTTGAATCTACAGAACCTTTTCATGATCTTTGTGTGAGGGGCCTCAGAGGAGGCGTAATATAGGAATCCCATACTTCAATTGTGGGCTCATACTTCACATCAACACAGGAGGGTTTGGAGAGCAACTACTCTGGAGTTTAGCTTGATGAATATCAAATATAGATATAACAAATAGTGGTGAAACAAATCCATACTGTATTGATGTATACATATGTCCTTTCTCTGTATCGCTGAATCACTGTACAATTGTTAGACAGAAAGGAAAAGACTACAAATTATTTGAACAATTAATTAAAAAAAATCTAAAAGCAATAACTTGTCTTGTTTTGTTTCTCAGTGATACCAGGTGTTACTAGCAGTCAGTTAAGCAGAGTAATTTTAATTGAGTATATCTATAATTATAAAGCAATCTTGACCTTAGCTTGAGGACGCAGTGAGATCAAGATAGGTCAAATCGGCCATATCATAGTCTGAGATGGCTGACCAATTATGTTTTACAGCCACTCCCCTTAAACACCCAGCTGGCCAGTAAATATTGAAAATGTGGCATTTATCAACATTTCCTTTCTTCAACTACTCTGTCCATCCACAAAAGGCAGATTCCCTACAACCTGTCTTTGATTTCAGGGTTTGCCTTCACAAAGGACCAAGTGAAAGTGAAGTATTGGATTAGATTCAAAGATAATACTTGCTTGCAAAAAGTCACTGTTTGTTGCCTATGTGACATCCTGTGTGCAGATAGTCCATGTTATACAACTATTAGTTCCAGTCCTTGAAGCTGATTGGACAAAATGTGTAACAAAAGTGCTGATAGCTCACACCATTAGCACTGGGATGCTTTAATGTGTATATTAATCCGCTTGTGTTGCCAGTGTTGTCTTTCTTTTGTTCTTACAAGCAAGGCTATCTCTTGCTACATTGTTTGTACCCTTACACCCTTTTGTTTAATTAAACCTTGCCTGCGACTGCATTCCTCTGACCATGGAAGCTTCATTACAATGTCTGAAAACAAACACACACAGCTTTAATTTCTGCTACCAAGACACTAACAAGCATACACACTGGCATTTCTGTGGTTTTATACTTTGCTGAGGTGAACCTTTCCAGCTAGGTGCTCAATAAAACCCCAGTTAAACCTGATTTTCAAGTAAACCTTCACCAAGTAACATTACTTGGAGAGCAAAGCAAAATAATCAATCACACATGGTCCACATGAACTCTGGTTCATAAATCAGGAATATAACATTAATGGCATATTGATGTAATAATAAATAGAAAACAAAAAGTAACAGTAAAATTAAACCATATGCAAATGTAGATGTCACTCAAACAGACCCAATCTTGACATTGGCACTAGAATAAAAGAAGTGGTTTTGCAATAATTTGTTTCTGTCTGAATGAAAACAAAGTAAACACAAACAAATAGTTTTCTTTGAAAGGCCATGCAAGTTTATACATAGAATAAGGTTCAACAGTCATTAACAGTGGATGAAAAGACAGTAAAAACACAAACACAGAATGCTTCGACATACAGTATATTGTCCTATGGAATAATTACAGTACATACCTTTTCTTCAGTAGATGTAAAACCACTTTCTGAATTACTTTTTGATGCAAATTGTACCATCATGACTAATAAATGCCCTTTAATGGAGGATAGTATCAGCCAGCAGAGTGCACAGTCAATGACCACGTTTACATCCACTTAAGAAAACAGTTTATTCCAGGGTTTTTGCAGAAACCTGAGCTTCTCCCAGAGAACGTGGCATATGTGGCTATGTAAATGCATAAGTGATGTGTTTTAGGGTTAGGGTTAAACAGGTCTTTGAAGAAGATCTTTGTTGCTCAAGTACACTGGGGGAACCCTGGAGCTTGACATAAGATGGAAGCCCCACTATTGCAGTGCAATTCTGCTGCAGGTCGTGAAAGTAATTTAAGGAAACAAACACAGCAGCTACTCTGGAATGTCTGGAAATAAAGCGAAGCAACAGAGAAGAAAATAGTGAAGTCATCCTTGGATCCCATTTGTATTATTTACTCAAGCATCACAGAGAAATTACATTGATGTGAAGAAAAAAGATTACTGACTGAGTCACATGTATACGGGAGTAAAGACAAATTTGTGAACACAGTGCATGTAAAAGGGAACACAGCTTTTCAGCCTTAAGCACATTTCTCTCAATAATCAGCTTTCTGGTGTCTCACTTAGAAATCACATGGATTGTTTGACCAATAACAGCCAGTCATTAGAACTCTGTTTGTATAGACACAAGACTGTGAAACAGTGAAAGGAAGTAGCACGGTTCTCCATGAACACTCACAATTGTAATGCATGTTACCTCAAATTTGAGAGGAATCATCTTTGGAAAGCTATATTTTTCCACAAACATTCACATTAACCTCCTACCTTCTTCCTTTCATTTACTTTAAAGCTCAAATGAGCATAAAAGGAAACAGTTTAAAATGCAGTTTAACAATGTAAACAATCAGAAGTACATGCTGTAAAGTTTGGATGCAATTTTGCTTGGTTTATATAAAGGCTATATTCTTATTCTGTATTTGAACCCAGTTTCCCTTAATCAATAACTGCCAACTCTACTACTAGACCAACATGTTTTCCACAAATACATTTTTTTATTCCTTGTCCATCAACGCACAGGTCACTGTAGATTAAATGTCTACATGTACTATGGCCCATTTGGTGTCAAAGAGACAGATCAGTGCCCCCTGGTCTAACAGAGGTGTACAGTATTCACTCATACACCTTCATCCTTTCTAAACGGTGGGGACGACTTATGGAGCTTTACATCAACATTTTACTGACTGAGGGCCAATACGCATACAAGGAAATAGTGTGTTGAGCTGAGATCAGAGAGAGTAAGAGGGCAAAACTTAGAAACAAGATGATACATGAGAGCAAGAGACTCAAAGGTAGTATTTGATAAATTGGACTAAATTATTCTGGTTTCCAACATTACGACGAGTCCCGTTCTATATTTTCACATGTTTTTCTGATGCTCTAACATGTAAATAATGTAAATATGTCCTGCTGACTGATAGCCTTGTAAATAATTATGTTGCGGAATAAACTTAACAGGTTGACACATTTCTACCATTAAAAGGAACAGTATATTCTGTCAATAGGTCTTTAAAGGGTTAGTTCACCCAAAAATAAAAATTATCCCATAATTTACTCACCCTCAAACCATCCTAGGTGTATATGACTTTCTTCTTTTTCTTTTTCTCCAGGACAAATTATCAAGTGTCCTGCTTGTTAAAGTCCTTTAAAAAAATGGAATTCTCACCAGTTTCCTGGTAACTATAAGAACTGCAAAATTACATGGCAATATTATAGAATGGTAATAATATATTGTTATACAGAATGATAGTCTGACGCTTACCGTTGTAAGTGAAGTGATTGATTAAAATACACACAAAGACATATCAAATGTCTACAAACATTTGTCTCAACTTGCATATGTCCAGGCCAATTGTCCCTCAGTGGATTTATTTACCATTATAAGTTTATCCCTCCAGAACTCCATGTGGAAACACATGTGGAATATTCCTCCCATTACGCCACCAACATGAAAATAGGAGGAACATTATTCATGTTTTTGTGACAGATGCAGGTTTAGTATCAATGTGATCTTATGAGTTTTGGTAGGTATTCATAACAACTTAAATTGCACTCTCTATGTCACACAAAGCTATTGTATAACATCGGAGAGAACTTCAAATACAGCACATCATCATATAACTACCTTGGTACTGCATTTTGCCATTTGTTTTGGAATAAATTATTGTGATTACATGTATCAGCCTGTTTAGTTTTTTTATAATGTGAAGAAATTGTTGTGAAGAAATTGTTAGGTTTAGGGGTAGGGGTTGGGTTAGGGACTAAAACATATCTATATAATTGTTTATTGCAACTAAAACTATTGTCACTCTACATATATCAGTCAGTTAAGGATTTTTTTTATTGTTGAAAAGTGGTTAGATTTGGGGTTAGGGAATCTAAAATATCTATAAATTAGTAAAGATTTAAGTATACAATATAAATATAATGCATTTATAACATAAAGGATTTGTAAAAATGTTTTTTCTAAAACTGTATATATGTAAAAACTTTTATGTTTTACATACTATCAATTTTAGATGCTGTCATTTCTGTCATATTATATGTTTCAATGACAAAATGTGAAAATGTAATGTACGAATACCAACAAATAATAATGAGATCAGTCTGCAAACTCCATATGGTGGTTGTGGTTGTTACAAATACTCAAGGAAAAACAGTTTTATAATTATTTTGTCATAGGGACAAAACAAACGTATTTTTAAAAAAAAATTATAATAACTTAGAGATAAATAAGAAATACAGTATATATATGGCCTGTACATTTTATCAGTTTATCATCATTGGCAAGCATGGTAAAAAGCATATTTTGGAACTGACTGTAACCAAGAGAAAATATACTTGACAATGTACTTTTCATTAACCAGAAAAAAATTCTAGACAGCCCTATGTGTGTATGTGTGTGTGCGTGTTTTTGTGATTTACGAGGACAATTTTGTAAGTTACAAATTAGTAATTACAAGGGTATTATGCTATAAATGTGATTTATGAGGACATTTCTAGTGTCCCCATAATTCAAATCGCTTAAAAATCATACTAAACAATGTTTTATTGAAAATGTAAAAATGCAGAAGGTTTTCTGTGAGGGTTAGGTTTAGGGGTTGTGTTAGGTTTAGAGGATAGAATCTATAGTTTGTACAGTATAAAAGTCATTATGTCTATGGAAAGTCCTCATAATGATAGGTAGACCAACATGTGTGTGTGTGTGTGTGTGTGTGTGTGTGTGTGTGTGTGTGTGTGTGTGTGTGTGTGTGCGCGAGCATGCGTGTGTGTGTGTGTGTGTGTGTGTGGAGGAAGGGAGTGTATATGCAGCACCCTCTTTGTGCCGTATGTGTTCACAGATGCACACAGCTAATGTACTTTCCACTCCTAACATTAACACACAGAACAGTAACCATCACATTTTAGACATGTATCATGGTATTACCTTGGAGAAACATATATATATATGAATATGCTATTCATTCAGTACATTAATATATATATATATGATTATATATCTGAGTGTATAGAGTTCTTTTTACTCTCTCTATCACTTCCTCTGTTTCATTTCTTCTTCTATTCCCCTTAATCAATCTATCTGCCAAACACACAGACACACTCTGAAAGATATGCTAGGAGCAGATGACCAGCACATACTTGTACAGATTCCAAATTTTCAAGGAACAGAAGCAGCCTTTCCATCCTCAACTCTAAGACTGCATGCATCCAGCATTTAACAGGGCAGGCTCAGACTGTCTAAATGAATCCTCTTGGATTAGACCAGTAACGTGAGCTTTTAAACAACTCCTGGACCTGACATAATCCTCTGGCTTTATAACGTTCTCTCAAATCTGTGTGGAATCTCCTTTATTGGAAACCTCTGTCAAGCACTGGGGAAGTGTGCTCATTCTGTCAGGGACTAATAACTGAAAATATATGCATGTACTGTAAGTTTCCATTTCAGCATCATTTAAGGTAGAGGTATACCAGGTATCACATAGGTAATTAAAGTAAAGTTCAGTCATATATAATCCTGGAATTGTCTGTTCTCTTGTTAAGCCACTGTTAAGGCACTGAACTGAGCAGTGATGCAAACACATACAGTTTCTTGTTGGTATGGAGGAAGAACACTAGCTCTCTTGTCTGGGAGGAGAATGTTTTCTTTTTTTTTTAGATGAGCTTTGGAGGTCTTGACCAAGAGAACCTTTATTGAGGCAATTTTTACAGCATTCAAAGAACTAGCAGGGTGAAGGTTTGTAATGTTAAGGTTGAACACAGAAATGTGTGATTCTGTTTGAAGACAATTTCAAAAACAGTCGACTATCCAAGAAAAAAAAAATAAGTGCACAGCCAACAACAAACTACTGATTTTAAAGACATACAATCACTTTTGACACTAGTTATTCACTTAATACAGAAAATGGGCCTGGTCTTGTATTTCACAACTCATCAGTGCATGCTTTAAAGTAATAAATGCGCATTTGGACAACAGTTTTTTTCTAGAGTTATATGAGTTGTATGATCATCAGTTATGATATAATTTATGATCCTGAGTTCTAAAATAATTAATTGAATAAAAACAATTTTCATGGGATATAGTTGAATATCACATTAATGCGTGTCAAGGATTCAGCAGCATTGGGTATACTATGCATTCTCCGTCTGTTTCTTGCTACAATGACAGCATAGTGCACAGCGCAAATCAGATTAGTACCTTCCTTGCGGTTGTATTAATTTGCTCTCGAAGTTACTGTTTCTGAAATAACTTTCTGGCATTATAAATCCCTTTGCGGGTGCAATTCAGTAGATTTGCTTCGACACCACCCTTTATTTTGGGCATTTTGGAGGCACGCCTCTAAACTGCATATTCATTTATGGAAAAAACATGCAAAAATTGCCAAGATGTGATATTTTGCACATCTGAAAGTTAGTAGTTCAGTCCAGATATTTTTTGCATGTGTTATCAAATTTGCACATGTTTTTATACACACAAACCTTTAGTAAATCAGAGCCCAAATGCAATCCAATTAAACCCTACTGGATAAAAACAAGCCCTGTCCTACATTAAATGATAATAGCTAATGATTTCATAGCTGTGCAATAGTGATCCGATCAAATTAAGCTGGATAAACAAGCTCCTTCCTTCATTATTTCCCACCGAATATTCTGTTTCACTATAAAATACCTCACATTGTGGAACTTAAATGTGACTTAAACTGCAAAAATGGTTTTAAATTGTCTTTAAAAAAAAAAAAAATTAAATGGAATAAGGCAAAATAAAAATTAAGCAATATTTTTAAACTGAGACTTTGTCTATTCAAGGAAACCTTTGCCAAGTAATACATAATTATACATTATAGTAATACATTATTATTTTTACACTTTACAAAGATGTCCAGAAATATTAAGAAGAACTACATAAGTCTGCATAGTTAGTGATAGATGTTAATATAGGTAAATAAATCTGTTTAAGATTTTTAAAACCCTAATCCCTCTGTGTAGGTCAGTAATAAAGTCTGGATTGTGGACAGAGGCATTTAAAAAGCCAAAAGAAACTAGAATTTGTTAATGAATTGTCATTTACTTTGACAAAAAGATCTCTATGTTTATGCTATGTAAGGTCACTGAGTGCTCTAAAACTGTATTAATGCACATATTAACAGATCAATTAAAAATCTTGGCAGGCAACATAAAGCTTGTATGGACCAGGGCTGTATACATGCAGTACATTGCTTGGTAGTAAACATCACTTTACCTCAAAGGCCAACAGCTGTGTTTAAGCATCCGTAAGGTCGCATACTTGAAACAAAGTGTAACAGGACTAGCAGGGGTGTAGCAGTCATTTTATAGTTGGGGGGGGGGGGGCTACTTGCACAGATCCAACACTTTCAGTGCAGTATTAATATATACAAGTATGATATATGCATTATGTTAATATACAGTATATGTATTATTTCTTTTAATATTTGTAGTATTTTAAAGATTCAAGTATTGCAAAATAATTGGAAAATTTAGCAAAACTCGCTGCAGTGCATTTCATGTAATGCTGCCAATCAAGAACGTTATGCTGATAAATAACTCTAGTTTGTGTGTTCCTCATGTCTAGATTATTGATTCAAAGTCGATAAAAAACATGGATAAATGAGCATTGGTGAAAGCAACTTTGTAGAAATGAATGGAGCCACGTTGATTAAACTGTCTGACTGACAACGTATTACGTAAGGGTTGTTTCGGCTCATGAAGCTCACCTGTGATTGGCTGGATGGTCACTCAATCAGCCCAAAGTAACAAAACGCAACAAATACTGTATACAAATCCACCATTTGGACGGGTTTAACTTGGAAAGGTGCGGGGGATAAAAATCACGTTTTAAAGAGTGCAGGGGACGTGTCCCCCACACCCCTGTGGCTGCTATGCCCTTGACTAGAAGCCTGACTTAAATTGCTTGCACCTTTGGCAGCCTGCTTACAAAATGCAACATTTGAGTATTGAAATCTTTAAGCTAAACTGTGAAGCTTTCCAAAGAAATTGGAAAAGGAGTAAAAGAAACTGAAAAGAAAAACAATAATGGAAGGAAAATGGGAACAGCAATGGTGCTGACTGAAATCTTACGTAACTTTAGTGTGTAGGTGTGACAGTTTTCAGGAAAGTTCTTGCTTCTTAAGAAACATAACATGTTTGTAAAAATATTTAGAGTTTAAAGACAGAGAGAAAAAAAATATAATGTAATGCATTCATAAGCAAATTCATCACTGTCATCCTAAAAATGCTCCATGAAAATGGAAATGACTTGAGTCATTATAATGTCAACCATAAGTTGGGAAAAAAAAATCTATTTCAAGATTTGAAGCTGATTTTTACATTTCTTTCCATTTTTTATTCTACAGTATAATCCTCTTGCAGTCGGGGTCCGCTGCAACTGCAGAAATGCAGCTACTATTACAAAACCATTATGGGATGAAGACACTGCTCCATCATGATTTCATACAAAGAGATTTTATACAGTTGGGCAAACAATTCCAAGCAAAGCGATTTCTGGCATTCTCCAAGATTCATTCTCAGTAAAATACTCAGAGGTGTTTTTTCTAATTACATGATAAATTCTGAAGTTTCAGATCTGCAACAAATCAGACATAAGATTACAAACCATTGAGGGAGAACTTTAGTCATACATTAGCCATCCATATTGTAATCACCAAAACATCTGCTTGTTCTAGGGGTTTTAAACTCATACATACACTCATGCACATTAGTGCAAATATACTCAAACATTTAAGGAACCCTAAGGAGCAATAACTTGGAATGCTGCATTTGATTAAATATCTTTAGTGTTTGAGTGTGCTTGGAGGGTTACCCAAGACATTTTGATGTCTCCCATTTGCTTAGCTCTGTTCTATGGAATCACAAACAGCTTTTGTGAAGCCTACATCATCCTATGAGGCTCATTTACTATATGATCCAACATGTGGTCCTCCATTCTTGCACTGGAGGTGACCATGGCTGCAAAACCAGATGTTTAGGAATAAAAGTAGCAAACTTCTTTAGACAGTTCAAGGCAGTTTAATGGTTTTACACATTACTTCTAAATGTTCCAAAGCATGAAAAAAAAAAAACAACCCTTACAAAAAAAATCTCTGGTAAACTAGGCGCAAACTTGCCACATGTTTGCCACTCATTATTATTTTATGCCTGCCACTCAAATGTTTGTCAGAAGTTTGCGGCTCTTCACTGGTAGTGGCGAACCTTCAGCAAACCTTTGGCAAACAATGGATTATTTGCTGCAGGTTTGCCGCAAAGCTTATTTGCCACGAACTCTCGATTTTTATAAGGGAAATTATATCACTTTACATATTCACAGGATGATGGGAAATTTTAAAAGATCTAAGAGGGATGTGCTCAACCAAATTACATGTGTTTTGTGCAAATACATGTACTGTAGAAGCTCTCAAAGTAATATTTAATAATAGTAGCTAAAAATAAAAGGTTGAAAATCATATGACGTTAGCAACATTGCACCCAAATATTGTGATCCTATCCTGAACTATCCAGTGAGATTCCATTCATTAATGCCTGCTGTAAAACCTTCCATGTGCAGAAGTATTTGTTCTTTAGAAGTACAGTATCTAGACTTCAGCTTTCCTCACTAACTAGAAGAGCTAGCCTAGCTGCTAGCCTCATAAATCAACATACTGAGCTTTTAATGGGAAAACTGCTCTTGCTGCAGTTTGATCTGAACTTAAACTTTGTGTTTTAACTCTACATGTGCATCCACGTATAAATCCAAAATTCCATCCATATGAATCAGAAACTGATGAAATACAATTGAGCTGTAGAGAATTATGACAGGTTTGTGGCAGCCTTTGGTTATGAGTTATGAGGCATTATAGCACAAACATTTTAGAAAAATAGACAAAGGAGATATAGAGCACTTTTTATTACCTTTTCGTGAATTTTACATTTAAACCTGAAGAGTGTAATGTCTGCCCCACCAAACGGTATTTCAAAAATAAACATTGTTTTCAAACTGCTTTCTGAATACATCCTTTATCTGCCATTGGTCAAACTAATGGATAGTCCCGCCCCAAACTCATGCCATTGGTTGAGTCGATGTTGCTGTGTCAGGTCTCTCAAATCAGAGGAATCTTGAAATGCCACAAAGCAGTGTTACCATTTTTTGGGTAAATCAACCTAGTAATAGCTTAATTATAATTATTTCTGCATTTAAAGGTGAGATGAGAGAAAGTGTTTTAACATATTTCTTTTTACACACATCAGCTGTAAAGGTGCATTCAGTAACTTTATTCTTTGTGTCATCTTGGGCCTACAGTGACACCTAGCAGCGTGGATGCTGCATCATTCAAAATCAATATTTTTTAGTTACAGATGCCATTGTAGAAATTCACTATACACAGTCAGCAATGATTAATTTAATATAAGAGTGAAAGTGTCCAACGTTTATTGATTGATACTGAGATTAAGCGAGTAGTATTCGGCTGGCCTTGTGATTCTAACATGGCAGCCCCCATGTGTGGATCCTCACCATGTAGAATAAAAGTATACTTTTATAAGGTTACTGATATGACTGGAGTCTTCATTTTAATGTGAGTGCTCATGATGTTATACCTATGTTTCAAAAATTGCTATTAATTTCTTTCCGGGCCGGGTCGGAATATCGCGCGCCCGGTCTGATGAGGCGCGCGAGGGATAAAGGCGGCCGGTGACGATGGTTCGAGGGAGAGAGAATTACGGGCATGTCCGTCGTGTGTGTGTGTGTGTGTGTGTGTGTGTGTGTGTGTGTGTGTGTGTGTGTGTGTGTTTAATATTTGTGTATTTTGAGTTCAGTTTGCATTAAATTATGATTTATGTTGATAAGCCGGTTCTCGTCTCCTCCTTGCCCATCTTAACCGTGTTACATTGGTGTCGAAAGCCCGGGAAGGAGGAGGGATGCCCGTTGCAGAGTCCTCGACACTGCCGTCCACCCAGGGGAGCGCCGCTGCCATCTGCCAGGTGACGGAGTAGCCCGACCGCCCGGATGCGGGGAACGGCCGCTGTCCGCGGGGCAAGTGGGGACTGGATACCCCAATCACCTGGAGCGAGGGAGCCGCTGCCTGGGGCGGAGGAGTGCCCTGCCGTCCCCAAAGACGTGGAGGGGTCGAGGGAGACCGCCGTCTGCGAGGGGAGGAGGGAAGAAACTCCCCAACAACCCGGAGCGATAGAGCCGCTGCCAGGGGCGGAGGAGTGTCCCCATTTGCTTCCAGAAAAACGGAGGGGCGTTCTGCCTGCTGGGGGTCGGAGGTTTGACTCCGGTTCACCTGGGGTTGGAGCAGCTGTCGTCCGCCTGAGTGTGGAGGAATGTTCGAGGACCATGCGATCAGAGAACCGGTACATCAGAGAACCGGTGAGTGAGCTTTTTCTCTCTCTCCTCTCTCTCTCTTTCGCACCGTGTTGGCCTTTTCCCTCACCTATTTTGTTTTCTATGTTGTTGTTGTCTTCCCCTCCTGTCTCCTCCCAGGGTGAGGAAGGTGGGGATGACCACACGGGACGCAAGATACACCCCGCCCCAGGGATAGGGGGGGATGTACGTCATGCCGGTGGCACCCTGGCCTGAGATAACGACGGGAGGATTGTGGAGCGGAGGGGGGCGGGGCTGGGTCGGAATATCGCGCGCCCGGTCCCCAATCGGCCTGATGAGGCGCGTGAGGGATAAAGGCGGCCGGTGACGATGGTTCGAGAGAGAGAGAATTACGGGCATGTCCGTCATGTGTGTGTTTGTTTAATATTTGTGTATTTTGAGTTCAGTTTGCATTAAATTATGATTTATGTTGACAAGCCGGTTCTCGCCTCCTCCTTGCCCATCTTAACAGTGTTACACTGATTTTTACAGATTTTTCTTGTTTCTTATGTTCATACTCTTTATAATGTTGTACATAATGTTGCTTAAAATTGGAAATTGAAGTTTAGGATTTCTGAAGAGACTGAAACATCTGTTTTATTTTACTATTACACTATCAAGAACAAGATCGTGAAGTCTCTTGTTAACAAAGATTTCAGCCTACCCCATAAAAGTAATGGAACTTTGTATCATCTACTGGAAAATAAACTCTGAAAAAGCCTTCAAACTCTGGATGAGCTGTCACTGAAAATTACTCAAAATAATCAAACTGGTGAAATCTTCATAGGGTAAAAGCCCTTTACAGCATCCTGTATCATCTGGGTTTGCCTTCAAGCTTTTCATTCCCCAACCAGTAGATTGAAAAGGAACTTTCCAGATGCTACAAATCTAACAGTTTTGACCACTGACAGAATTCTTCTATAAAATTTAGTGGACAATATTTCAGCATTTGTCAAAAACATACTTAAAGGGATAGTTCACCCAAAAATGAAAATTCTCTCATAATTTATTCACTCTCTTGATATCCCAGATGTGTATGACTTTATTTCTTCTGCTGAACACAAAACAAGAAGATTTTTAGAAGAATATCTCAGTTCTGCAGGTCCATACAATGCAAGTGAATGGTGGCCAGAACTTTGAAGCTCAAAAAAATCACATAGATTAGGGGTGTCAAACATACGGCCAGCGGGCTGGATCCAGCAGCCAAGGAGTCATCTCCGGCCCATGGGATGATTTGCGGAAAAAATAAATAAGTAATATTTGAAAACATTCACAGTCATTTAAAATGTAACTTGGGTAAGATTATTTTATTAGCAACAGCAAAACAGATAAACATTTACATTTGTGGTGTTGCATGTAGCTATGTTGTAGATCGGTGGAATTTATTTTAATTACGCGGGACATTCAGCGATTGCAGAGTCCCGTATCAGCGAATGCCACACATGTCTGAGGGTGACACAAGTTCCATGGCCACACATTCCCACAGTGAAGTTCCTCTCACAGAAATAATGACAACATGGACAGGTCCAATGATAAATATTAGATGTAATAAGTTTTGCATTATTTCCATCCCATTGAACTATTAATCATTTTAAGCAGGTTTCAGTTCCTTGGCATTTATGTTTGGTTTCAGATGGTTTATTGTGGCTAAAGCTCCAGCCAAAGAGCGAGCGGTTCTCTCTTTTTCTTGTAAATAGTTTTGCTTGACTCCCTTCAACTAATTGTTTGTATTTGTGATGTAACCTCTGATATTGAAATTAGTAAATTCTTTTTTTCCTTTTGTTCAGAGTAAAATTAGCACCCATCAACCCACCAAATGGGGATAATTAATGCGCAGTGGTGGGCGACTTATACAAATCTTGGAGTGACAAATGACAAGAAATGCTGTCAGACACAAAGACATTGGATTTAATTTTGAAGAACAGACGAAAGAATAAAGCTGTTGATTCGTTGTGTATTCAGAGGCACTCTGCCGCCCATAAGCACAGCGTCATGTAACACGCGCATGCAGAGTGCTCACTGTTTCTGCTGTTTCAGTCATCTGAAAATAGTTTGCAACTGCAAAAAAGGTGTCATCCAAGAGAACTCTGCAAATAATCTCAGAACATTTCAAGAGGTGTTCTAAGTATAGTTTGCTTGATTTCCACGGAGCAGTTCGCATTTACACGCATTGTGAATGCAACATTGCTTAATTCCAAATGTTGTTTTATTAACAAGGTTCGAGAGGAGCAAGATAATTTAATCCGTCCAAACACAGCCAGAGTATATAAACAGCTGTTAACCTCTACGTAGCATTGAGTTTCTGGCATTCGGCCCTACCCATTGCCCAGAACCAGACCCATGCAAATGACTCGGATCAGCGGAGGCAACTTTGCTGCAAAGCATTTGCCTTCACCAGAACAGCTCTTCCATCCAAACAATCTCGTTATTCAACAGAAACTGCCACAGCAGGTCATTTGTTTTTGCAGTATTGACCACTACCATTTTAAGTGTTATATTTTTACTCTGTCTTTCTTTGTTTATAGCATGAAGGTGCTTCTGCAATTTGGCTGCTTCGGCTCTGTATACATGTCAAACAGCTCTCCACACCCGTCCATTGCATTAGACTGCCTCCGTGAACAGGCACTGACCCAGCTCATACTACTTGAGTTCTATTACAGCTTAATTTGAATGTGAGGGAAAGAAAAGATTAACTATTTAATTCAATCATCTTTCAACGCTCCCAGCAGTTCAATCTGGTTCTCCTACACAGGTGATTCCTGTCAGCCTCATTACCTCGCATGATCCATTCAGCAATTCTGTTTGTCAACTTCTAACATGAATATCATGATAGTTCTCCCTTCAAGGTGCACTTTGGATCGCTATTTATTCCATTCGGAATACAAGCAAAAGCAATCATGCAACAGCAAACTCCTCCATTCTACAGTTACTCTAATTACAGCTTCTTTTCAAACCAACGCAGACATTTAAACGTGAGCTCGTTGACTCACAGCACTCGCTCTGACCATTCAACAGCACACTGCAGTGACACAAAATCTCTGTCCGAACAGACACAAGCCGAATTTGGCTCCGCAAGAGGCGGATCATGCACCGTGTCCCAACTCATTCACAATCATTCAGCAAACTCATCGCTGAACAATTCATCTTGGCACCTTTATACTTTATACTTCAATATTTCATAAAAGTGTCATTTTATTCATCACACTACTGCTAATGGTGCTCTTATTGTATCTATTAAATCCAGCTCTGAGACGATTTACCCCATGCCAATAATATAGTGTTATGAAATGACTTGCATTACGTTGGAAAACAATCTACAAAGCTCCAAACCATACGCTTAAGTTAATAAACATCAGACAACGGTATTCATCTGGGCACTCTGTTTCAGGTGCTTTCTATTTCATGACAAACCTACTTTAAATGTTCCCTGACATTGTCTCATACATGTTCCCAACATTTAATCTAACAAACTATTACATTCAGGCATCCGCAAATGCTTCGTTTACTACATTAGCACATTTTAAATTGACTCAACAGATCCCTAAGTAGCACAAATGTGCTGTCCGGGTGCTCCAACTGCAGCATCTTTCGAGGCATGCAACTAAACCTCCCACTACACGACAAACAGCGCAAATGCGCCATCCAAGTGAAGCAACCGTTCACATGCCACAAGTGCAGCATGTCTTTCAGACCATGCGTCTCAGCCTCCATGGCTCCATAACCCATATTATGTCACTCATACAGAACCAAATGAACCACCTTTGCATGAAGCTGCGAGCACAGTAAAATTCAGCATAAAAATTCACACAGGGATCGTATGCCCTCCCATTTAACGCTGTGCAAACCATAATTTAAGCAGAACACTTTCAGGCTCAAAAACCATATTGCTGACTCTTCTCATTTTACTTTCAGAGATCCAGAGATTTGGCCCTTGAAACAAATCTGACACCAACCAAAGTTCCTCCCCATTCATCACTTAATTTCCATCCCTCTCTCCCTCTATCCATGGGCTACTGGAGCGGATTCCCACCTGAGGCTGCCTTCGCTGGAGAGCTCTGCCCCAAACCCATTCCCTCCCCAACTTCACCACTCTTCCTTCTCCACGTTCAAAGTGCAAGGAGGACTCCCCCATTAGAACTCTGTGAGGGCCCCTCCATTGTGTCTGAAGTGGGAGCCAGGTCAGTTTCGAGTGGTTAGGATTCACACCTACGCTCGGGCCGATCCTGCCCTTTCACGGGGCATGATAGGATGTTGCAGAACCCTCCAACACAATCTATTCTTGGACTCTCCCGTTCAGTCAGCAGCAGGATCTCCCGCCCGAATGCAGCTTGAGCTATTCGCGTTTCAAGTTTGTATCGTGGGCTTGCCCATTTGCAGCCTGTTTGACTCCCCCGTCAAATGCTGTGAGCACCCTTCCCATTCGATATGCTGGGTGGGCATGTTTACTTGAGCAGCCGCCGAGTCTCCCACGGGGCTTGCACCATTCATTACTTGAGCCAATCGTCAAACCAAGCCAAGAGGGAGACAGTAAGTTCAGCCTGGGTGTTCAGGATTCACGCCTCAGTCCAGTGCGACCCTGCCCTTTCACGGGGGTATCCCCTGTGTTAGGGCGTAACGATCCCTCCTGTGCACAACAGCTCTCTGCAAGCTCATTTCTCTGTGGCCGATTCCACAAGTCCATTCAGAGTTTCAACTGGCATGCCCTCTCCTATCCTACACCTCCCAGTTTCCTATCCCCTGACATGGACCCTAGCACGAGGCTGCCTCCGCTAGCAGTCCAGCTCAATACTATATTTTTTGGCACATTTGCCCATCAGGCACAGGATAGGCAAGTGAATGACCTGACAATTAATTGTCATGTGTGTCATCATAATTCACTACAGCTTCAGAAGTGGTGTGCCATATACCTTTATGAATAACCAAAGGAGCTGGTAAAAAAACACAGACGATTGCTTCGCACTCACACTTTTACTTCGTCACTTTGCCTCACAAGGCGCCTTGCAGTTCAAGGCAAGTGTTCAAATGGCAGCTGTCTTGCAGATGCAATGATGTTACAAAGTTAGGAGCTCTCTCTTTGTGGGAATGTTCTACCGCTGTGCTACATTGATAAAATGCTTGGCGCTGGTTTCCGCATGATGTCTCCCACCATCTGTTTTCCTGAAGGTCAATGATGGTGACATTAGCTGTGTTTATGTAAATTCACTCGCTTCTCATGAACTATGGTTTATTCAAAGGGTCATATTATGCGTTAATGGGGTTAAATTTATAAGTGGCATTAAATTACTTTTCCTCGAATCTGATTGGACGAGAGGCATTTCATGAGCACCGATGTTCTGACAACATCAGCACTCCGATGCTTCACTCTGTGTATTACTCTGCTTGTGTTCGTACCGTTCTAAACAAAAGTGTAAGAGCAGTGCATATCTGTTAAGAGCTACTGTTTGTCTTTTGTATTTTGTATTTCACGTTACATATGTTAGCCAGCAGGTTGTGGAAAAAGAAAATGTTTGTGTGTAATATGAGCCAGTTAGGCGACGTGAAGTGAATCCGCATCAGCCAGTGTCTATATAACAGCTCTTCGTGATCGCTTGTCTAAACTACACTACTAAAGCTACAAAATAGCTTTAAACTGCTTTAAACAAACAACTTCAGCATTACGGCTCATCACAGCTGAGAGGCACATCAGACTGATTAATTACACAATGGGTGCTGTTTAAAATGGTGGAGGACATTGCGGTTTCTATAGTGATCAACTATTGCGCACAGCAAAATAGGGAGCAATAACCCCGCTTGGACGGCTATTTTTCCACTGAGAAAGCTGATCTTCAGAAAGCTGACTGTATCTCTGCTTATTTCATTATAAAACTAAAATGAAATTAAAAAAACTTTTTTGAAATTGATGACTTGGTTCACACACACAGTATATATCATTTTTAGATATAAACTTGGCCCCAAGCAATGTTGCTTGGTCCAATAAAGCCTGTGACTTAAAATTAATTTGACCGCCCCGTCTTAGATAAATAAATTAAAATGTATATTTAGTATGTATTTAGTCGTTTTGAATTATTAATAAACTTTTAAAAGTTCAAAATAAGGACATTAAATCTGTTGCAATTATGAATTGACAGACATTTCCTTGTGCTCAGAGCTTTGTATCTCAAGAGAGGAAGTCCTAAATGTTGAGGTTGCCTTGAATTCTTGCATTTAACAATCAGCCATTGCTATGAATTCCAAGGAAGCTAATCACCTAAAAAGCTGGAACTTTTCCCAATTAGGTTGACGTGGTTGGTTGGCCCACACATTGTAGCGTGAGTGCTTGTAACTCACAGCAGAACCACTTAGAGACCAGGTGTACGAATTCCCGCTGAGTTTCTATCACATTGGTTGAGACGTATTTTGCCTCACAAATGGAAAATGCAGAACATTTTTGTGGCACCTTTACTAGGCTTGCTTTTGTCGTGTGTGTGTGTGTGTGTGTGTGTGTGTGTGTGTGTGTGTGTGTGTGTGTGTGTGTGTGTGTGTGTGTGTGTGTGTGTGAGCGTGTATTTATCACTTTGTGGGGACCAAATGTCCCCATAAGGATAGTAAAACCCGAAATTTTTGACCTTGTGGGGACATTTTGTCGGTCCCCATGAGGAAAACAGCTTATAAATCATACTAAATTATGTTTTTTGAAAATGTAAAAATGCAGAAAGTTTTCTGTGAGGGTTAGGTTTAGGGGTAGGGTTAGGTTTAGGGGATAGAATATAAAGTTTGTACAGTATAAAAACCATTATGTCTATGGAAAGTCCCCATAAAACATGGAAACACAACGTGTGTGTGTGTGTTCCCATAGGTAAGACAAATCAGAAATAAGTTTAAAAAGTTTAATTCCTCAATTGTTTCTCATAAACAGCAATGTGGTTAAAACTAGAGCAACCATTTTAAATCCTTCCAAGACCAAGTTATCTGAGCTATACTATCCACAATCATTTTAAACCTCTGAACTCTTACTATACTGTATGTCCACAAATGTCTCATTTATGTTTATTTAAGGAGAAACACCCAAGACAAAATGTATATGTTAAAGAAACACAACTGAGAGCACAACCATGTTTTGTAGACCATTTTAACAGTCTGCTCTAGACAAAGAAACTAAAATGTCAAGGAAGTTTGTGTGGCTTTCTTCATTAAGCTTTTAATAGCTTAATCAATATAACGTGGAAAGCCGAGATTAGTTGCTCAAATGATATGTTTGGGTTTGGAGTTGAGGAAGAATGGAAGAAGACAGAAGAAAACAGGCTGCACACAGATGGAGGTTTGGGGGTCACTCAGTTAAGAAAGTTTGATTAAGAGCAGGCTGCTGATGTAAACTGGCATTACATTTTGTGATCTACACAAAAAACAATAGCATATGTGACTGGAACAATATGTAAATATTGGCAGATTTTTCATATTTGGGTTAAGAACTCTCATGATTAAATGTAAACATTCTGTGTTTAGTATGTGAGTATTTCACAAGAGACAAGACAGGACATACATAAAAAGAGTCAGTAACATAAAAGAACAGTAAAATATATACATACTATTATCAACAAACAAAGTTTTTAAAACTGCATAAGGTACTGAGTCAGTCAATAAAGAAATTACACTCACTATCTAAAATGATCACTGTTTCTGAGAGTTCCAGTAAACCTAGGATCGGCCAAATAATGATCGGCCGACGTTTGAATGAGAAGCCTAATTTGCATGCTTTCCAATTCATTCAGTTGGCCTCTGGCTAACAGTCTCCATGGTGTAATAGCTATGGGAGACCACAAGAGAGTGATGTAACATTACCGAATCTGATCCTGGGAAGGTTGGTGCATTCCATTCCAAAGGGCTCATTCCTCCTGAGGGTTTACCCTCCAGAGTGAGAGCTTTGAAGAGTGTAGGGATAAAAAAATATCAGTAATTCGGAACGCACTTCAGCATCATATATCCAAGCTAAAGGAGCTGCTACTGAGGCACAAAGGCTGATGCTGATGAACATCACCTGTACATATTCAGAAATATTTAGACATGATTTTGCATCACTAACTGCTTTCAGAAAAGAAACTGAAAAGAAATGTCTTTATGAAAAATGTATGCTTAATGTTTTAAAAATTTTGTTGCAGATTGCAGTTGCAGCTGGTTTAATTTACATTAAATTACACTTGGCAAACCTCCATATTTGTGACGTATGCTCCTATTCTGGTCTGCTTGGCAGTGAAGTGTCCATCAGTTGAACCCTACAGAAACAACCGTTTCGAAGGGCCCTTCAAAGCAGCAATTTATGATCCCTTTGTTGTCGAGCGACCCTTCAAAATGGCGGCCACAATCGCGAGCTGAAGCAGCACAGCAGAAGGCAGTCAAAAGTTATGAAGAATGTACTGCTTCAAGAATGAACAAAGTGACATTGATGAGTTTGCAGGTTAGTGTATAAAACTGGTGTAACTACGCATTCTGTATGATTAGAAATGTCAACTTTTATTATGCAATTTCTCCATATGAAACCTTGAATAGGTCTTTTATTCAAGCTTTCAAACCACAAAAGACATACTTGTAACTAAAAACACAATGTGTAGGCTCTATAAAAGATACGTATACACAATATATAATCCAGTAATGGCTATAATAAATAATCTATGTCCTTTGATTATGATTAGGCTCAGATTTACTGGAAAACTATGGTTGTGGCACTTAAGAATATTGACGCTGAGCATTATGTGACCCCCTTTGATTAACCCTGCCGCTCTATATCAGTAACCGCTCTATGCCGCTATATATCAGTAATCATCAGCAAAATCTTATGATTATTGATGCGTGAAAATGGCATTGATCCCAAGCCTATAAATTATGCATTCCTCTTCACTGTATTACAGTCTGTACAGTTAAAAACAACTCATGTATGCCCAACAACACTAAACTCTTTGGCCACTGGGGGCAATGTTTTGCATTTCAGTAAGCACAGAATGATTTTAGCAAAAGAAGTTAACCTTGTGTTTCACTATCCACCATTAAAGACGTAATAAGTGCTTCTTCACACCAAGGTGTTGTTTATCATTAGAGATTATTTGTTGTTCATTTCTTTTCCATAATGTTACAACTCTATAAATGTCAACTTCTACAGCCAAGCAGTAGCACAGTAATGTTTTCCATTTCTGCCAAATTTGTAAGTATCCACACTTTTACACTGCTACAGTTTTACACAGCTAGAGTTTCCAATGCTAGTCAACACTCAATTTCACAAATTATCTTACAATAAATGCAGCTTAAATATGACTGATTAGTTTTAGAAATGGCATTAGGAACATTCTTATTTATCTCTCTCTCTCTCAGACTGCCCACTCTAAACACTGAAATTGAGTCATAGCTTGGGATGTGAAAGAGCAGACAAGACTAGTGAGCCTTTCACTGAACACACAGCCTTGTATGGGGAAAATGCACCAGTTTGAAAGAGGCTGGCTTAAGAATTATGTTTTGAATAGATGGTAAGGTCTTAAAAAACAATGGAGCAGTAGCAATTTAAAGCTACCCATGGGTATACAAATGTCTCAAATCTATTATATTATGAATATTTCTGTTATGTGTGAATATGGGCATGTTTTCCATGTTCTTCCAATATAGAATGCATAAATGCCTTATTACAGAATGTATCTATGGGTCAGGAGTATATAATATAATATTAAATTATATTGTGAGAATATAAATATATTTAGCTCTGTTTGAGCAAAATTTTCATATTAAATTGACAGCCTTAAAATTTATATATTGCTTTCAATATAAACATAACATATATGTTTTTTTAACAGTGCCCATCACAAACCTACTGTATATTTTCCAAAGGTCAAAGATCAGTAGGGTTGTCCATACTCCACGTCAGTTTCTCTTCTGGCCATTTATGTCAAATGCAAGCAATTGTTGAGTACAATGGGAATTTGTTTTTCTAACGACTGTGATGTGTCATGGAAGCATGGAATCAGTCACACTTTCCTGTTTTGGTTTGTGTCTCATCAACATTTCATTTGTGCCATGCTTCCATGCTTCCATTCCAACTCGACCTTCCTGCCCAGTCTACCAAAATATTCCTCTTCCCAGGAGCTCTGTTTTTCAGAGTCTCTGTTTGAACATTCCTATTGAGACAATAGGGATAGGTAGGCATGGAGTACAAATGTTCTCCAGCAGAGTCTAACATATATTTTTAAGTCATTTCCCTTCTTTTTGAAAATTAGAGAGCCCAAACATAAAACCATTCAGTAAGTGTAAACTACTGTACATGGTCAAATGTATTTGGACATCCGAACACCACCTCCATAAGTGCTTGTTGAACATTTAATTTTAAACCCATGACAACCTTCATTATTATTATTTGACAACACATTATTAAGGTGTTCACATACTTTCGGCCATACAGTGTATCTACAGTATACAGGAACAGAGAGGATCATATATTATATAGAGGCATTGGACTTAGTTTTGTTATGAAGTCCACTTGCCATATCTTCACTTTAATGTATACAACACTAAAATACATTGCCTAGCTCTGAGCAATATATTTTACCTAGGATTGGATGCACTAAGCCATTCTTAAATACAACAGCAGCTCTCAGCTCTTCTCTGTTGATACTTAGCAGACTGATACTGTACGAAATGCAGAGGGTACAGGCTTCTGAAGGAGGAGAGCTTGGATTGCTCAGTTCCACACACTGCATGAAGAACAGATGCAAAAAAGACAGTAAGCATCATTTAGGCTTCTTGGCCAAATGATGTGTGCTTCTTGGTGTGTTTTAACAAGCACTGTGCCAGGATAACGCTGGATCTGCTTTCCAAGTTAAAGAAAATCAAACTCTAATAAAAATACATAAAGCATTGCTTTAACACATTTGAAATAAGTCTTTATTGATTTAGTTTCATGTTAGAATGAAAGTGCCATCAATATTAGAGGCTACTTCACAATGACCAAAACAAAAATCTGTGGTCAAATTGGTAAAACATGCCTCCGTTTTCTCCGAAATAGTATTAGCATCTACCACAATAACTCTCCTGTTCTTTTTGCCAGTTGGGGAAAGGATGAGACTTTTTTACCATTCTTGTTTGGACACTGTTACACATTTCCTTTGATGGAGTTTTATCCGTCGCTTAATATTTTCCAGAAATTGGAGGCAGTGTGGAGGAAGCAAAACCCTCTCACACTCTCAATACAGACATGTTTGGATTTGCTAGTGGTTGAGCGACGCCATAATATATTCCTATTCAATCATTACATTATGCAACAAGTTACCGGGCACACACTACATTTGTAACTGTCTAGGTCACATGTGTTTGAAAAACACTGTATGTAATGATAAGAGAACAGAACATAAAAAAGAAAAAAGGAAATCAAATGTGTCCTCTTAATCTCCAGGATAAAGTATTGTTCTCCACATCGTATGATTTGATAATACTTGCAAGTGTCAGGTGAAAGTAAAGCTATGGCTTACTTCACTGTATGCACATGGTGGTCATAGTCTTCTCAGATTATTTTTGGAATTGGGCCATTGCGAGGAGGAAGCATTTTTTATATACTTGGATATTGATAAATTGGATGGGAAAAAGACTACACATAATGGGGAAAGACTGTCAGCAGGCTTGGATTATTTGTCTTCTTAATTGGAAAAATTCATACAATAGTGTCTAAATGTCTTGGGAGGAATGTAAAGTCAAAGAATAGGAGGAAGCCATTTTAATGGAACACTAACAGATTTGTATTATTTTGAAAAACGCTAATTACTTTCTGCCAACTCCAATAAATAATTTGGAGATCTTGTCAGGGCCTCAAATTAATGCTAAACAGATGTGATTGTATAATTGTCAAACTTCAGCAAATGGGAGTTTAGTCAATCATAGCTCAATCCAGCGTGCCACTTACATCTAGCTAAGACAATTAATAATATTGACTGATCAGACTGATTTTACAGTGAAATCTGAAACAGTAGGTTGACTTTTCTTTAGCTTAAATCAGTCTGTGCTTACTGAAATTGGAAACACTGTCCCCAGTGGCCAAAGTGGCAATTTTTGTTGGACACGCTAAATGTTCCGGGTAAAATATCCACAGAGGGGTGCCAAAAGGAATTGTGAAGTGAGTTGTTTTCAGCTGTACAGGATATTCAAAAGTAAAGAGGCTTGCATGTTTTATAAACTGAACCCCCTGACCCAAACCCCAAACCTAAACCCTAACCATCAGAAATGTGAGGAGGAAAATGCAACCTCTGAATCGTGCTCAATAATGCTTGCATGGTTACTTCCTGGATTCAACGTCAGATCTGAATCCGGGTCTCCCATGCTGCTGATGCAATGCACTTCCAGTCACACGAAAAAGGAAGGTATAAACACTGGAGTCAATGCAAAAAATGTCTGATAGGATATGGAGCTTATCATTAAGCTGGTATGAAATGTCCTAACATGGGGTACTGGAACTCTCAGAAACAACATGCAAACTTCCTGTGTGGTCACGTTGGACAGAAAATTCACTGCCACCACCCAAGGATCTGACCATTTTTATATATTCTTAAAAAAAAATCTAAATATGCTGAAAGGTACTTGGAACTTGCATAGAATATTTTCATTCAATTCATAAAATATTAGCAATTTTACAAAATAAGGGTCATTGTGTGTACAAAGACAAAGTTTATTTTCTGAGAGTTGCATGTTTAATCATGATTCAATAGCAGGATACGTTACAAAAGACCAGACACCATTTTTTTGGTTAATACAAGTTGACAGGATCCAAATTAAGACTGCTTCTTAAGTAAAGGAGACAAGTAACTTTAAAATAAAGCAAACAAGAACAGTGGAACCAAAACAGCCCCAAGCTGCAGGAAACAACCCCCTTCGAGGATTATACTTGTACAACTTTTCATATCTCTAAAATCCAATTCAGTTATTTTGTACATTGAGCCAGGCAAAAGCTGGGTCAGTATAATGTAAATGCCTCCTGGGGAAATTGAGTGTCACAGCCAACAACGGTGTTGTGGATTGAGTTTGAATCCCTTATGATTACCTTGACTGAATGTCAGTCTGGTTTCTTGACAAACCCAACAAATGAGTTTTCCTCTAAGTGCATCCTATAGTTTGGGGTAACTGGCAGTTGGGAAATCACAGAAAAACACTTTACCTTAAACTACATAATAAATTGAGCAACCAAGGCCAAACTCTGTGGAAACAGCGAGCAGTCTTGAACAACAGAGGCTAAACTCAGACATCAAAGACCTAAGCTTTTTAAGATGTTATGTTTGTGCATCAAACAAACATTTGAATTAGAAAGGCAGCTGCTCTCTCACAATACATTTTAAAGGGTCGTTTCTGTGGCAACAGCTCTATTTCCTTTGTGTTTACAGCTGGGGCTGGAAATATTTGTCCCAAATCAGTCTGTCTGGCCAGAACAAAGCTGTCCTGGCTGAGCTCTTCAAAATTATGTTTCATACAGTATGTTACATGAGATCTTGAAATGTAAATCACACAAGGGATCAGGAGCACTAATCTCAAGACTGGGGGAGTAATGTCAAACTCTAGCTTCACAGTCAGAGGCTATTATATGGCACAGTGTGTCAAATATCAGCTGATTTCAAGTGGAGAAATTTCAGTGTTATTAAACCCCTGTAATTACAGTCAAGCAATGCCTCAAAGCATATTAAGTTATTCATTAGCATAAACAGAGGTCAAGAAAGGTCCTTTGGCACACATCCCATTTGGAGTGAGTCTGATCAGCACTGCATTATTCTACAGATGGAACACAATACAGCTTTTGTGGACATGATGTCATCCTTAGGGGATGATTACTAGGACTCCACAGCTTGGCGTATTGGCAATTTGCTTGCTATTTCAACCTAAGAGAATGAACAGAGAACCCCTGCCAACTATCTGTCATTATGGGGGTAATTGAGGTAAAAAAAATTAGGGCTTATCCCTCAGTGGCAACCTTCTGTGACCTTGAGTTCCATCACTATACTATGCACCTCACCTGGATACAGTGATGGAAACACTGAAAGAAATCGTAAATGGGTCTCTTGAAGTCATTGTGCTCAGAAAAGGCTATAAATATACCTATAATGGACTCATTAAAAATGTAATTCTGATGGCAAAGGTATAAAGGAGTATGCCAGAGCAGCATCACAGTATTAATGCTTTTCTTTGTTGGTAACACTTTATAATAACTTTCAATAACAGCCCATTAACAAGTATTTTGTAATGCTTAGCAGATCTCTGTGCATTCAAATATGACTGTGCGCACCGTAAAAATATGTGGTTATTTGTTAAATTAAGAAGCTTTTTCTTCTGGTTCTGACATTTATAAAGTACTTTTGATTGGTGTAACCCAACAAAGTCAGACATATTAAATCAGAAGCCATATTTGTACGCCTATTCTGGCAAAACTCCTACGGCAAACATTAACCATTTTTGCCATAAATTATTTGCATGCAAATGAGCTTTGGGCCAAGTGTTTGCCAGAAGTAGTATCAAAGGTTTGCTGCAGGTTCACTACTATTGGTGAAAAGCTGCAAACTTTAAAGTTGCTCAGACTCAGTCATTTTTTTTTTGGGCTTACATTTTATATTTTATATTCATTATGTATCATAATTCAAATGCAGTAGTTTTCAGTTATCGATGCCATTGTAGAAATTCAATATTATTCTACTGGTTATGTGATTCTAACAAGGCAGCCCCCATGAGGGGACCCTCTCCATGTAGAATAAGGTTACTGATATCAGGGGCCAGGGTAGCTCAGCGAGTACTGATGCTGACTACCACCCCTGGAGTCATGAGTTCGAATTCAGAGTATGCTGAGTGACTCCAGCCAGGACTCCTAAACAACCAAATTGGCCCGGTTGCTAGGGAGGGTAGAGTCACATGGGGTAACCTCCTCGTGGTCATGATTTGGGGTTCTCAGTCACAATGGGGCACGTGGTAAGTTGTGCGTGGATCACGGACAGTAGCATAAGCCTCCACTTGCGAAGTCTCAGTGGTGTCGTGCACAATGTGCCACATGATAATATGTGTGGATTGACGGTCTCAGAAGCGGAGGCAACTGAGACTTGTCCTCCACCACCCACATTGAGGAGAGTAACCGTGCCACCAAGAGGACCTACTAAGCAGTGGGAATTGGGCATTCCAAATTGGGAGAAAAGAGGATAAATACAATAAAATAAAATATGTATGAAATCACTGGAGTCTTCATCTCGTGCAAGTGCTTACGATTTTATACATATGTTTCAAAATATACATGTATTTATTTAGAAGTAAACTTTTTAAATTAGGAAAAAATGACTGAGTGCACCTTTAAGTCAAGTCAAGTAATTTTTATATGTATAGCTCTTTTACAATATACATTGTTTTAAAGCAACTTTACAGAAAATATCTTTGTCATATCATATATATACTTAAACTCAAACTCCCCTGTGAACAACTTAATTGAAAAACATCCCATGTCTTGGTCTTTAGGCAATAATTTGCAACAATGTATTTATTTATTCTTCAAATTAACCGCATATTAGCTGTCTCTTTATTCCAAACAACCCATTTTTGCAAGGGTGGATCTTTTAAACGTAACCTCATCTGAAATTTTTTTTTATGGTTTTATGGAAAAAAATATATAATTAAAACGTTAATGATCTGTTAAGCATGATTAATGTTTACATTTTTGTTAAAGCCATTCAAGTTAATATAAAGTGTTACCTCTTTATAACATGCTCACTAAGGTTCGTTCCAATACTTTACTGGATCATAATAAATCATGGAGCAGCGTCAGTTCATTGAGTTCAATATCAGCGCCAAGCGCAAATCACAATAGAGGTGACGCTAATCCAGAGCGCATCATCGCACCTCTCAGTTTAATTCATATTTTTTTTTTTGTTTGACCAATTATCTGGTCTGTTATGAGAGTTTACTGCATAGAATTATTAGCATGTCATTTGTGTGTGTGTGTGTGTGTGTGTGTGTGTGTGTGTGTGTGTGTGTGTGTGTGTGTGTGTGTGTGTGTGTGTGTGAGCGTGTATTTATCACTTTGTGGGGACCAAATGTCCCCATAAGGATAGTAAAACCTGAAATTTTTGACCTTGTGGGGACATTTTGTCGGTCCCCATGAGGAAAACAGCTTATAAATCATACTAAATTATGTTTTTTGAAAATGTAAAAATGCAGAAAGTTTTCTGTGAGGGTTAGGTTTAGGGGTAGGGTTAGGTTTAGGGGATAGAATATAAAGTTTGTACAGTATAAAAACCATTATGTCTATGGAAAGTCCCCATAAAACATGGAAACACAACAAGTGTGTGTGTGTGTGTGTGTGTGTGTGTGTGTGTGTGTGTGTGTGTGTGTGTGTGTGTGTGTGTGTGTGTGTGTGTGTGTGTGTGTGTGTGTGTGTGTGTGAAATTGTATAACTATAATACATAACTGCAACATTTACATCACTCTCTTAAATGAACTGGCAGCATGGAAAAAAATCACCAACCACAGAAATATCAGCGAAAGAAAACAACATACTTCGGAAATCTGCGCTTTTGCCAACAGATTCCCACAGGAATGGACCGACTACTTTTTTTCTGTGACATAATGCATCATTTATACATCTACCTGGATTGGATGTAGGCTAACCTTAATAAAACCTTCAAAGCATACAAACATGTCTGCATTTATAAAACATAATTGATGACATACCTGGCTCAAATGGCTGAAAGGCAATCCCAGGAGTAAAGATGCACAAAGTGATAATACTCCAGCACCAGAGCGTTACTCTGCTGAGAAGAAATGAATAATGATGAGATCTTTAACAAAATACAATGAATGAAAGATGGATGCGGAGGGGAAGAAATGTAAAATTACCTCAAAGATGAAACACTTGCACGACCCATGTCTCCAAGTTCAGTAGTCCCGTTACTGAGACTCCACTCGCTCGCTTCTGTATCCGAACAGTTGCGCTCTTCTCCTCTCTCTCTTGCACGCCCACCCGGTACTGCGAGAAGTTCCACGTGAACAAAGGCAGTCTCAGTTCGTCCAGACTCCCTCATCACTGAAATTTGACTCCTCGGGATCCCGTCTTAGACCACCTCTTTAACCTGCGCTCCCCACCTACTCATTTTCTCAAATGCAAATGGATTTTACGCACAAATCCCTCAACCACAGAGTTGAGATCCAAACGTTATTGTGACTCAGTAGGCTACAGTGGTCTCTTGGACATTTAAGCTACACTTAAAAATGTATGATTAGTATTCAGTAAGAAAATATCAAACCTAGTTTGCATCTGAATTGCAATGATTCTAGAGCTTTTCATTGAACAAACTTTTGACATGCACTGACATTTTCCCAGAAAAATTCACACAGGTTCCATTATTTAAAACCTACGTTTCTTTTTTTAGTATTGTTATGTTTGAAAAATGTTCCTGTGATATCTTTCTTGAAAACAATTGACAACTGGTTTTATATTTTGTTATCCCTGCTACAAAGACCAGCTTAAGCAAATGCCCATGCTGGTCTTGGGTGGTTATGTTGATTAGTGCTGGTTCAGCTGGTTAACCAGCATAGTCATTCTTATGAAGTTGGTTAAGCTAGTTTAAAAGCCTGGTATGGTCACCAGCACACCAGAATCCCTTGCTGGGGGTGGGGGGACCAGCACCCAAAACACAACATAAACAGGTGATCAGCAATGGTGTTTTTTTCAGCAAGGTAATGCAATTAAATTGAGTCATTCCGCAAAATCAGTGACTTACATTTCAAAAAGGTTCTATTATAGTCATATTTTTAAAAGATTGTACATTTACATTTACATTTATGCATTTGGCAGACACTTTTATACAAAGCGCACTTATTACAGGGACAATCCCCCCAGAGCAACCTGGAGTTAAGTGTCTTGCTCAATGACACAATGGTGGTGGCTGTGGGGATCAAACCAGCAACCTTCTGATTACCAGTTATGTGCTTTAGCCCACTACGCCACCACCACAAAAGTGATAATAAATTGCACTGTGCCATCTAAAAAAAATTTTAATAAAAACAACATAGGGTTGGGTAAGAGTAACCCTAACCCTAATCGTAATTTATTAACTTTACAATTTATATATGTTGCGATATAGCTGCCATTACAAATGTAACAAAATTGATTGTAACATGGTCGGCAATTTACAGTTCTTTTAGCCATTATTAGATTTATGCTCATTATCATGGCACTTCAAGGTGTTTATTTGAAAGATAATTCAATGCTAATATTTATACAAATATCAACTTTTTAATTATCAGTTGTTTTCTGTACAAAATCATGAAAAGGGTTTGACAAATTAAGATCGTCCCATACTGACAAAACAGTGTTGGCTAAATTATTAAAAAAGTAATCCACTACAAATTACTAACTAATTGTCTATTAGTATAATCAGATTACTTTAATGATTACCTCATAAAAAATTAATTACATTCCTAATTACCTTACTTTTAAGTTACTTTCTAAAACAAATTCAAAATAATGTAGATTTTCTCGTTCATTGTCTCACACATCCATCAGCTGTCACAGAACCGCAGACGTACTTATGAACATCTGAATTCACATTTTAATTGTATAACACATAGAGTAAATAATATATTTTTAAAAATATTTTTAACCCAAGTAATGTAATTAGTAATTACTTTCATTGAAAGTCAGTAACTGTAATCTGATTACAAGAATTTAAAATGTAATGATTTACACTACTTTTTGTGCCTAAAAGTAATGAGATTACAGTAAATAATTACTTTGTAATCCAATTACTCCCAACACTGTGACAAACCTAACAAAATATAAGAAAATGCTATAAAAAAGAGGAGACACTTACTTATACTTGTAGAGTTCATATCCTGCGTGGGTTAACTTTTTTTATATATATAAATTTTTTATTTAAGGAATTGTACATTTAATAAATTATGATGGTAACAAAGTATTTATATAACATAAATATAAATAGATAGATAGAATACATAATAAATGCTATCTTTTATTTCCATGTTGTATTTTCTATTAAAATGTGCACAATAAAAATAAAATATACAGTAGTAACTGTATATTAAATGCTGATATGTTGGGGGAAATTGCCTAGTAAAAACACATCACAGAAGTTGGCATCAGGTATTCATAGTTAAAGTCATTGTTTTCACATATGTTTTGTCTCCTCTTTTCTCCCAAATTTGGAATGCCCAACTCCCAATGCTCTCTAAATCCTCTTGGTGGTGTAGTGATCCAAACCGGGCCAATTTGGTTGCTTAGGAGACCTGGCTGGAGTCACTCAGCACGCCCTGGATTCAAAATCACGACTCCAGCGGTGGTAGTCAGCATCTTTACTTTACCAGGGAGCCCCCCTGTTTTAACATATGTTAATGAGGAACACAAAAGGAACAGGGGAGTGTTGACAAAAACAGGGGTTTTCAACACTTCAGGACACACGCCCCCTCGGTTTGTCTAATACAAGCTTGCATATACCACATACGAAACATGAAATATAGACCCTTGCTTACCGAATTCATTATAACGGTTAAGTCTGTTTTTGAGAGCACATTATGGCAATCTGTAGCTCAATACCCATCATGGCTAGTCGTAAATCATCCTCCACTGTTAATAAACTTGAACGGTCCTTGCATTTGATGTATGGAAATCATGGTTTCGCTTTGTGATTTGGCTGGTTTGTTAACCCTTATTATTTACTGTGTAAAACGTTATCCAGCTAATCTTTGAATGTCAGGAGCTTGGTTTAATAGTTTAAAAGTCACAGAATTTAACACTCCTTCTGTATAACTCAGTGTTCCTTAAAGAATAGGTTGAATCAATGATTTATTGGCTCACACATTGCATATTGTCAGCACAGTATTTGTCACCACCTGTTGGAGTAAACATGTTATAATTGTGATTGAGCATATTTAAACAAATGTGAATGAATCTCGGAGTTAAAAGGAT
Source organism: Xyrauchen texanus (assembly GCF_025860055.1). Lineage (NCBI taxonomy): Eukaryota > Metazoa > Chordata > Actinopteri > Cypriniformes > Catostomidae > Xyrauchen > Xyrauchen texanus. Next base: position 22,714,478 of record NC_068316.1, on the reverse strand, counting down.
TTAAAAGACTCCTTGTTAATCCCTGTAATCTTGCATTCCCAATTGATAGGCTCTCGTGGCCTTGCACCCACAGGTTCAAAAAACCCTGGACTAAAACTGTCCTTTTATGACATCTCCAAGACCAAATCTGTTTTATTAACCATTCATATATTCATCTATGCATGCCTGCTACAATATTTAAGCATGAGAGATCTACAACAAACAGTGATAAACAGTGAATATTACTCAGCTAGAATGCTGACACATAGCAATCATCATGCCTCTAGGATCTAGGCAACATCTGAATGATAAACTGTTTTTTTTTTGCCAATATTTTGTACTTTCAGTGAATGTTTAGGACAGTTAATTCTTGCATTTCAAATACTGAAATGACTCTCTAGCAAAGAGATGCCTGCCAACACTATCTCAGCTGCCGCTGGGAAGAGACATCATTTACTCACAAGATTAGGTCAATTATTCACCATTCAGCAAAGACCACAACGATATCTTCTAGTCATTCATAAACTTGGTGACTCTAAGGCTATGAGAAAATACCCAAAGCGCTTTGATACTATGGCCTTGTTTGTATGTCGTAATCCATAACCTGGTGTTTGTAATTGTCTTTCAACATGATTTTGAAGTTGCATATAAAGATTATGATATATGACAGACATTATAACAGATGGAGTGACTGCACGTTTTTCATGCATTCTTTCATTGTTTGCTAACAATGAAATGCCCATTAAAAACCAAAAGTTGTGAAATGTCTTAGCTAAGTAAGCATTTGATTAAAGAGTGGCTTGCCAGACATCTGAGAACATTAAAGAGTTGTATAGCTCCTGAGGTAAATCACAGTGACATTCTGTGATTGTCTTTGCCAGGATTCTGTAAAAAAGTTTATGTGGTAATTCTCAGAGGATCTGCATGAGATTGTTTCATTCTTTTAATTTTTAGGATAGGGACTTTCTCAGCATTACTACCAAATTTCGAAGGGCGTGGCACCATCTGCAGCAACTAATATGGTAGATCTTTTGAGATACTAACATTTCTCAAATGTTATAACTGTAATACATAACTGCAACATTAACATCACTCTCTTAAAAAAATTGTTGGTCAATTTTTGTTTTGCTTTTGACATCGCAACCAAAATGATCACGGGGGAAATCGACATGTTGCTTCTGAAATTTCATGTCCCCTCAATCCCCCATTAGACATTTTTGCATCAATTTCAGTGTGAACAGATTTTCCTCTAGCACTACTAATAGCATGTTTTGTGAGTAACCAAAGAGACACAGGTTTTGGTCCTGTGGGAACCAGGAAATAATCGCATTCACATTAACAATGGTGAGCATGATTCAGAAGTTAAATTTTCACTCTAAAATTACACTATTACTACACAGATGGTTTAGGGAATAGAGTTAACAAAATTTGCATTGCTGTTGACTATATTGCTTCATTTACTACTAAAAATACAACTCGCTTTTGGCGGCACTCTGTGGACATTTTACCCTGAGACTGGAGCTCACACATGCTTGTACGTTCAACAACTCTTCCACCTACTGTGACTGAGGGGGCAATTGGGGCAGTGTTTCATATTCCGGTAAGCACAGACCTGATTTCAGGAGCAAAACTTTCAACCCACTATTGACGAATTCACAATGTCCAATCTGAGTTTGGGGCAAACTTCTATGTTTGAACAATGGAAGACAGTCAAGTCAAGTCATTTTTATTTGTATAGCGCCTTTCACAACACATGCCGTTTCAAAGCAGCTTTACAGAAGATCAGCATTAACAGGTGATAAAACTGTAATATCTATAATGTCGATTAATCATCATTGTGTAATTAGATAAAATACGATTGTTAATCATGTTTAAAAAATTGTAATTAAATAATAATTGTACTAATAACCCCAGTGAGCAAGCCTAAGGCGACTGTGTCAAGGAACACAAAACTCCATAAGATGTTGATTAATGGAGAAAAGTAACCTTGGGAGAAACCAGACTCACTGTGGGGGCCAGTTCCCCTCTGGCTAACATCATGAATATAATGTAAATATTACTTATGTATAGTTATATTCATGGTTTAAAATGATTAAACTAAGTAAGTGTTAAGGGTCAGTGTTTAAGGGACAGTGGGAATTTCTGATACATCTATTGCTCATAATTAGGGTTAGGGATTTAAAGAGTGTTACGTAGTCTCACACTGTTTGTGCGACAGACATGGATGATATATAAAAAAACTGTATAGTAAGCAACCACTTAGCAACCACCCAGAACACCATAGCAGCCACACAGCAGCATGCTAAAAACCAATGTGAACAACTAAGCAATGGCCTAGAACAATCCTGTTAATCACTACAACACCCTGACATTGCTGACTGGCAAGCACCACTACCATTTTCTGAAGAAAATGTCAATACCTAGTTATTTTGGCAATTCTGATTAGTGCCACTAATGTCATGCAAATTACAATTTTTTCATTGGGTCACAAGGTCTTTTGAGTCAAAAAATCTGCTAATGGAATTTAGCTGAGACCAGGTTTTTATTAATAAAACAAGACATTACTCAGTGAGAGAGGAGACCTTGTACAACCCCAAGTTCTCTCTGACTCATATACCCTTAGCAGTCAGCCCTGCAGATGATTTCATTTCTTGTTGATGTTAGACGTCTAGGATACAGGCAGTAGACCACAAGGATCTTCTTTAGCTGGCATCCTGACCACAAATAAAATGAGTATTCATCATCATTCATCAAGTGCAAAGAATTCAGTCCCTCAAGGTAGTCCGAAGCATGCCTGGGTGTTTCGGGGTAGATAAAGGATTCTTTGAAATTCCTCTCGCCCAGAAGCTAGATATTGCAGCGTCACAGTTACAGATAAACCTTATGAACTTTCAAGAGCGTTCCTCTGGAGGCAGCCAGAAGGCATTGACAAGCTGAAGGGCTTCTGTGTTCAGAGCACCGTGTATCATCTAAGGGATGCTTTAGTCAGAGACAGTGTCTGTTTGTCTGTCATTGTCTCAAGAGTCCATGTTTGGAGATGTTTGAGGCTGGTGTATCACAGACTGTTGAAGTGCCAGTCTGCAATATTGTGGCCTTGTTGTTAACATGGCGCCATTCAAGGCTCTGTAAGACATCATATCGGCAATAGAGAACATCTGAGACATTGTGCAATAATTGTCACAATCTATGGGGTATGTGTCTCAAAAGCAACAGATTTTATGTTTTAAGACAGCTCCAACGTTTTTCTCATCCTTAAACACATTACTTCAGATCACAAATTACTTTAGACCACAGCTCATTGCCCCACCAATTCAGTTTTTTCCTTTTGATAATTTAAGATGTTTTGTATTAACACATATTGCATGGAGTCACTCTAGGGCTGAGAAAGTAGGTGAACTTGCTGTTGTTTCTGAGGTTAGAGGAAATATCTCCATGGCAATGGGGTGTTGTTGAATGAAAATATATCTGAGAACGGGGGCTGAGAGAGGGAGAATATTGTGGGAGGCTTGTCTGAAGCTTTGAAAAATTCTCAAGGTCCACTATGACACAGCACTGCTTAGTAGCATGAAAGTAATGTTTTTTTTTTTTCTTGTTTTTTATTCTATATTACAGATGTTCAGTGGTCCACACAATTTAAAAAGATACTTCAATAATATCTTAACAATGAAGGTCATTGACTGAGGTCAAAGGCAGCTGATACACATACAGTAGATACAATAGAGATCCTAACTTGTTTGGTTAGTGTAGGAAACTTAACATTAGGAGGAAGTGGATGAGTCAGAATAAAAGAGATCCCCTATCATCTACAAATAGCTACAAATCAAGAATAGGATACAACAGCAGCTAATAAACATTTGTTTTGTCTTTCAGAAAGCTGTTGAGGAAGAAATACTCTTTGTATTTTTCAGTGTTTCAAATCTAAACTGGTAACACTGAGTTTTATTCCTTAACCAAATATATTATTATGTTCACTAATGGAAAAATTGAGCCTATGGAAAAAGTAACTTAGTAAGTAGATTTGTGTTTTAAGTTGCATAGGCTCATTGAATTCTACAGGCCCATTTGTATTAAGAGGAAATTATTCAGTGGACCAAATACAGATAAGTATTTTTGGGGTTTTTTCCTCAAAAGATCACAGCAAGTTGACTTGGAGGAGGGTAGTACAATGGTGGAGGTCTGTTGATTGACTCCCTAGGAGAGAACAGTTTCTACGTTTGCACATTGCTTTTCACATGGTCACTACACACACACACACACACACGTGCTCGCACACACACACTCACACACTGTAGTTTCAATCTCAAGGGGACACTGCGTACAGCTTTCAAATTAAAAGCTGTACGCAGAGGTAGACAGGGATTTTGCACAGCTTTTATTGTTAAATGTCTTGCCATTTAAAACAACCTCTGTAATATTGCATTAAGTTACTCAGTAAAGAAAATGTCTAAAGTGCTGAACCATGGAGAGATTTGAATATCATATTCTTCTAGTCAAACACATCCAAAGGGGTAAACATGTTTAGTGGAAAACCTTGACCATTAACATTCAGGGACCCCTCAAAGGTCAGAGGTCATACAGATACACTGCTCAAATATAGGTCAGATAAGGTGTCTAAGCATAGCCTTCAGAAAAGTAACTGCAATCTCATCATCCCCAAACAAGAAGTTTTGCAACACCTTTAAACTCACATATGGAAACACATTGGTTCTGTTCCAAAACCTAGTGAGCTGCCTACATAGGCAGATTTTAAGGCATCATAGGGGCACTCCCACATGAAGACCATTGTAATATAACTTGTTTTTGCAGCATTGAATAAGTGCTTCGCATATGAGACAATCCTATGATAAATTGTGACGAAAAATACATCCAAGTGAGAAGAACTGAAGAGAAATGTTGATTATGTACATGTAGTTTCGATCTCAAGGGGAGTGGTGGTGGCGTAGTGCGGTACAGCATATAACTGTTAATCAGAAGGTCGCCGGTTCGATCCCCACGGCCAACACCATTGTGTCCTTGAGCAAGGCACTTAACTCCAGGTTGTTCCGGGGGGATTGTCCCTGTAATAAGTGCACTGTAAGTTGCTTTGGATAAAAGCATCTGCCAAATGCATAAATGTAAATGTACATAATCATTTAAAACCGAAAAGTAGCCTATCAATGTAAATGGTTCAATCTAATTAAATATGGATTAGTTCACCCAACATTTTTGTGTGTTTTGTGTTTTAATGCTTATTAGAGTATCATGTTGTTAGCTTAGCAACATGCTATTAAGTTGACGAACAAAAAGAGATAAATGTTTATTTCTAAATATATATATTTAACTCAGTACTGGAAAGTATCAATATTGCTTATTACAGTATCGTGTTTTAGCTAAGCAACATGCTAATGCCAAACTCTATTCAAAACAAGAGTCAAGTTTCTTTGCGAGAGGAGTGCTATTTGTTAAACATTGTCAACATAGAGTGTTCTGAAACAGACTCTTAAAGTATGAGGATCCATTTTATTTACAAGGTAGATGCCTATGTACGCAGTGGACAGCAATGGTGCTCACCAGGTTAGGAACAGAGCCATTTACTCACTCACAGACTTTTCTGAGTGCTTGTGATGGAGAGAGCTTCTGGCACAAGGCTGTAATTCGACACTGGCAGCTCTGATATCCATATCCTCTAAAACAAGCAATTTATACATGTGTTCTCTGGGCCAATCCTTTCATTTGTAATGACATGTGGAGAGAGACAGGCTGTCTAAACCTCTGATATGAACTGTCCAAATATGTGGTTTATTTGTCCAAGTATATGACAGAACAACTTTTTAGATTAACAATGAATGATTTCTCAATTTAAACTTTTTTGCGGCACTGTGGCAATGAAAGGATGAAGAGATCCCAGATTGAAATTGCTTGTAAACCGCACACACACACACACAAGATGAGACAGTCACAATGTCGGATGAAACTGCTTTATTAATAGAAAGCAGTGCAGGCAAAAGTACAAAGGGCAAATCCAGTGAAGAGTTGTCGAGGGAAGCTTAGGGTCAAAAGCCGGGGAATCAAAGTATCGTAAGGGGCAAATCCGGGAGAGAGTGGTAAACGAGAGCGGGAGGTCGAAGCCGGGAAAACAGTTAACAATTAGGGCGAAGAACTAGACGGGACTAGCGGGATCAAAGACAGGGGAACAAGGGGAGCTGGCAAGCTAAGGGGTAAACAAGAGGAGGTCAGAAATAGACTAGACTAGCGGGGGGCAAAGATACAGGAAACTAAACACAATAACCAACACCCGTCTTTGGGATCAAAGCCGTGAGAGGCTCGGGAGGTGGAGCCGTGGGAGGCTCTGGATGGGGAGCCGTAGGAGGCCCGAGAGGCGGAGCCGTAGGAGGCTCTAGAGGCAGAGTCCTGGAAGGCTCGAGAGGCTTGGGGGACGGAGCCCTGAGAGGCTCGAGAGGAGGAGGAGCCCTAAGAGACTCGAGAGATGAAGCCGTGAGAGGCTTGAGGGGTGGAGCCATGAAAGACTCGAGGGGTGGAGCCCTGAGAGGCTCGAGGGGAGGAGGAGCCCTGAGAGGCTCGAGGGGAGGAGGAGCCCTGTGAGGCTCGAGAGGGGAAGCCCTGAGAGGCTTGAGAGGGGGAGGAGCCCTGAGAGACTCGAGAGGCAAAGCCGTGAGAGGCTTGAGGGGTGGAGCCATGAAAGACTCGAGGGACGGAGCCCTGAGAGGCTCGAGGGGAGGAGGAGCCCTGAAAGACTCAAGAGGGGAAGCCCTGAGAGGCTTGAGAGGGGGAGGAGCCCTGAGAGACTCGAGAGGCGAAGCCGTGAGAGGCTTGAGGGGTGGAGCCATGAAAGACTCGTGAGGAGAAGCCCTAGGAGGCTTGAGAGGGGGAGGAGCCCTGAGAGACTCGAGCGGCGAAGCCGTGAGAGGCTTGAGGGGGGGAGGAGCCCTGAGAGACTCGAGAGTCGAAGCCGTGAGAGGCTTGAGGGGTTGAGCCATGAAAGACTCGAGGGGCGGAGCCCTGAGAGGCTCGAGGGGAGGAGCCCTGAAAGACTCGAGAGGCGAAGCCATGAGAGGCTTGAGGGATGGAGCCATGAAAGACTCTAGAGGAGAAGCCCTGAGAGGCTTGGAAGGAGGCGGAGCTCTGGGAGGCTCGAGAGGAGGAGCCTTGGGAGGCTCGTGAGGCAGAGGCCGCGAGGGCTCTGAGGGGCGAGCAGAGGCTGGCAGAGCCGTGGAAGACTCTGGGGGCGGAGCAGAACCCGGCAGAGTCGTGGAAGACTCTGGGGGCAGAGCAGAACCCGGCAGAGCCGTGGAAGACTCTGGGGGCGGAGCAGAACCCGGCAGAGCCGTGGAAGACTCTGAGGGAACCTCTGCGGTCTTGAGCACAAGACGAGACTGGGGAGAAGGGGCCCTCTTCCTTCTCTTACGTCTTTGGCCAACAGGGGACGTGGCCATGGGGACGGTCGAGGCTACAGGCGCTGGCTCTGGGGTGGTTGAGGCAACAGGCGCTGGCTCGCTGACCTTGGCAGACATGGGCGCTGGCTCGCCGGCCGTGGCGGGCATGGGCGCTGGCTCGTTGGCCGTGGCGGGCATGGGCGCTGGCTCGTTGGCCGTGGCGGGCATGGGCGCTGGCTCGTTGGCCATGGTGGGCATGGGCGCTGGCTCGTTGGCCGTGGCGGGCATGGGCGCTGGCTCGTGGGCCACGGGTGCTGGCTCGTTGGCCGTGGCAGGCATGGGCGTTGACTCGCTGGCCGTGCCAGGCTTCGAGGCTGGGGCCGTGTCCGGCTTCGGGACTAGGGCCGTGTCCGGCTTCGGGACTGGGGCCGTGACAGGCCTCGAGACGGGGGCTGTGGTGTGGAGCGCTGGTTCAGTGTCTGCCTCCCACACAGTAAACAAGGAACCAGCGTACAGTAGGGCGAGGTCAATAAACTGAGCCAGGTTGAGAGAGCAGCTACCACCAGGCATGAATGATGAGGTTGGCTCATTCAGTCCAAATTGAAAAATGGTTTTCAGAGCCACCTCATTAAAATTCACCTGGTTGGCCAGGGCACAAAAATTCACAACATAAACCTCCAAGGGTTGACTCCCCTGACGCAACCCCACGAGTCAGGCCGCTGGCTCCATAATGTCGAGGGCGGGGTTATGAGTTACACAACCGCTGCCTCGCATAAAAAACCCTTGGTCAGCGTCCGAAGAGCCATAAAACCTCTCCGGGGGTGGAGAGTGCACAGCGCTCAGAAATGCACTGGAGGCATAAACGGGCTCAGGGGCAGACACAGGTGAAATAGGGTGAAACAAATCAGAAATAGCGCATACCTGCTGCCCCTGGGCCGTGAGCACGTGGTCATCTCTCCACACTGTAGCTCCTCGTGCCGAATGTGACGTGCTTCTCCGCTCTAGTGAGCTGCGCGAATCCTTAGCGCGGGGCATTGTAACTGTCAACGGTGAGGTTGGTTATTTTGTAACCCGCACACACACACACACAAGATGAGACAGTCACAATGTCGGATGAAACTGCTTTATTAATAGAAAGCAGTGCAGGCAAAAGTACAAAGGGCAAATCCAGTGTGAAGAGTTGTCGAGGGAAGCTTAGGGTCAAAAGCCGGGGAATCAAAGTATCGTAAGGGGCAAATACGGGAGAGAGTGGTAAACGAGAGCGGGAGGTCGAAGCCGGGAAAACAGTTAACAATTAGGGCGAAGAACTAGACGGGACTAGCGGGATCAAAGACAAGGGAACAAGGGGAGCTGGCAAGCTAAGGGGTAAACAAGAGGAGGTCAGAACTAGACGAGACTAGCGGGGGGCAAAGATACGGGAAACTAAACACAATAACCAACACCCGTGAAACGGATGTGCTGTGGTATTTATAGGGGAAGGTGCAGGTGTAAACAATGAAAGGTGATGAGACGAGTGCAGGTGAAACTAATGTGCAGGAGGATTGGAAGCGCGTGAGAAACTCGAGGAAGGGAGATAACCTACGAGCATGTGAGCGAGGAGCAAAGTGGGTGTGAGGGCTCGAGCGAGCAAAAAGAGCGTGAAAATCTCGAGGGGGCGGAGCGAGGGAGTGAGGTCGAGGGAGTGAGTGTGTGTGCGACGAAGCGGGGATGGGGCAAAGGAGCGGGGTTCGTGACATTGCTAAGAGTTAGAAATAAAATTATATATTTAAATAGGTCTTATAAACACCACACCTCGAAATATATATTTGTAAACAAATGTAAAGTATAAACACACCTCTTAAAGAGCAGAGATCTTTGCAGATTAATTGCTCATATGTTCACTCTGTTCAACTATGAGTTTTTTGCATTTTTATATCTGAAGTGTCTGAATATTGTCTGAATTCCTTCTCCAGCAGATTATTCTTGAGAAAATGTGAAGAGCCCCAATGATTTGACAAGCATTGTTTCTGCTATCCGTTACACAAAATAAGCCTCAAAGACTCAAATAGCCTCAAAGACTACAATATTTTTCATAAATTATTCCCTGTGTTTCCGTCAGATGTGCACATTATACAGCAAGATGTGCAATCTTTGTCTAATAATACTGTGAAAAGTAGCCGCCCTCAGTAATCAGTAATGCTCTGCATAATGAATAAATTATGCAGATTAGTGTGTACTGCTTTGATTTATTTCTTGCCGAATTTAGATATACTGCTGTTAATTTTGTTTGTTGTAACTTTCAGTTATTTGTCTTTTCATGATTATTCAGAGCTCATTTTATACTTAATATGTTGTTTTTAGTTTTCACCGTCATTGTGATTTTTTATGTTAAATGATTAGGTCCAGGTGTGTTGCACATAGACACCATTGAACTATGGAGAATTTCAAAATAAAAGTTATCAATGTGTCTTAATCTTGTTCATTTACTTGGCACATGTTTTTGCCTTCACTGGGCCCCCCAGTATTGACCTCTTGGAATTCAGAAAATATCCTCTGATGACAGCAAAGGCAACTGTATGTTCCTCACTTTCTGAACGTGCACTCGTGCTCTATTTAACGAGTGTTTGGAATTCACTAACATGCACAAGTTGTACTAACAAATCTTTGGAATATGAAGTGTTCGTGAATCCGATGGAAAGTTTTCAGAAAGCTCCATTTTACATGGAAATTACTCCCAAATATTTTGTTCATTTATTAAATTTTCATGAATGAGGCTAAATGCAATAAATTGTGGCCACAACTTTTAAGCTACTAAAAGCATCATAAAAGTAATCCAAATGATTTTAATGACTAAATTTATATCTTCAGAAGTGATATTATAGGTCAATCAAACAAATAGAAACAAATCAATATTTAAGTCTTTTTTTACTATAAATGATCACTGTGACCAGCCCTCCTATACACATTCACAAAAAGTCTTCTTCTTTTGTTTTTGTCAATTAGTATTCATTGTGCATATCTCCACCTACTGGGCTGTTGTCAAATATGATGTATTTATACTTTTCCTTTCCTTAACCATCCCTTTTTTCTTTTCTCCTCTCTGTCCAGTAGTTGGCAATATGCACGAAGAATGCGAATCACCCCAAAAAAAAGAACTCACCCCTCTCGTGAACGTGCACAGGAGGGCTGGTCAAAGTGGAGATTAATAGTAAAAATGGAATTTACCCAGACCTAAAATACCGCTTCTGAAGATATGAATTTTACCACTGGAGTCATGTGGATTACTTTTATGCTGCCTTTATGTGCTTTTTGGACCTTCAAATTCTGGCCACCGTTCACTTGCATTGTATGCACCCACAGAGCTATTCTTATAAAAATATTAATTTGTGTTCAGAAAGAAAGTCATACACATCTGGGATGGAATGAGGGTGAGTAAATGATGAGAGAATTTGTATTTTTTCCTTTAAAGACCTGTTTAACAAATGTTACAGCCCCCATATTATATTGTTTTACTTATCCAACAGCACACATTCTTTGTTGTGGAATATCTTGTCATATCAAATATCAAATAAAGTTTCTATTATAAGTGAGACAGTGCACATATTACCACCCAGTCCCTTGTCCTTATTTAAACCAAGTCCAATTTTAATACTTCCAGATTTTCAGATGGTCTGCATTGCACTGAATATGTAATAAGAATAATTGGGGAAAAGAAAACTGTCCATCTGGAATTCTTCTGGAAGGCTGTGGAAGAGCCAACAGTAGTGTAATGCTTGCCAGAACCCACCACGTTTTGAACCTGAATCTGGTGCAAGGACACAAGAAGTTGTTGTCCTTGATCTGAGAGAACTTTTAGAGACCTGTTAGAACTTCGGGGGAAGCCATGCTGTCAAAGCCCTGAGCTAGATTAGGGCTTCTTGATGCAATGGAATCAGAACATGACAAATACAGGCTGCCTGACTGACCAGATCAATTGGGTCTGTGTGGAAACAGCTGGTTATGCTTGCCCAAATGGGAGGAAAGTAAAAGAGGGAAATACCCAACAATAACTGAAAGGAGTCCTTGTCTACAGTTAGTTGAAGGTGACTCCCTGACTCAGACAGACACTGTGGTTTGGGCACAAACAGAATACACCAATTACATCAATTATATTCTAAAGGATCTCTTTTATCCAGACTAAACCAGCACACTCAGTATGCCTCAGCACGTACACACCTAATTAAAACAAATCTTACTTTAAAGACCCCATGACCCAAATCACTTGACACACACATTTTGGGTGGTACATTGAATGGCTTTTCCCTTTTTGTTAAAATAACCAATTTACTGTATGTCAAAGCCACGAACCATGAGATGCTACTTGCTAGTAAGTGGGCTTGGGATCGATGCCTTTTACGCATCAATAATCATAAAATGTATTCAATGATTATCTATATATATATATATATATATATATATATATATATATATATATATGCATTTTTTCAGATACAAATAGGGCTGCTCATTGCACAATAGCCTTTGTCTCTTCAGACATTTTTCTCAACACAACTTTGGTAAAGTGTGAGTGGCAGGTTAAATTTAAGAGGATCGCACACCGGACGCATCTGGCTGACAACATGGCGTGTTCTAAATTTTGAAACAGTTATTTTCTACAAAGACACACACACACTGCTACTGCCGCTGGCCATCTCTGGAGGCTGCTCAAAATTATGCAGTGCCACAGAGCTCAGCTCGTCTAGTTTTCCATTAAATTCAACCCAAAGCATTATCAAAGGACAAAGATTATTTAATCTATCAATCACTGGATGATATATTGTGTATATGTATCTTTAATATAGCCTATACAATGTATTTTCCGTTACAAGTATGTTTTATGGTGGTTTGACAGCTTGAATGAAAGCTATTCAAAGTTACATACAAATAAATGGCACAAATTCAATAATCTGAATTATTAGAAATAATTCATTCTGCACAGTTACATCAGTTTCATACACTAAACTGCAAACTCATCAAAGTCACTTTGTTCATTCTTGAATATGTAAAAACCTTCATGGCATTTGTGTGTATGGTAATTAGATCCACAACTTAGTTTGCACTGCCACCTGCAACGCATCAATGTGTCCTGTGTTGTGAGATATGTGCCTTGTCCGCTTCTCAGTAAATGTTATATCACCTTCTTTTGGTCTCTCAATGCTATTACACCAGACTACATTAAACAAGGCCAACTGAGTGAATTGAAAAGCACGCAAATTAGGCTTCGAATTTCAGCTAATGTTAATATATCGATGCCTCAAAAATTGTATTGTTAAAATAATGTAAAGATTTATAATCAATATATGGATATTTTTTGACATGCCTACTAGTCAGCTGCTGGTGTAATAATGGGGAGGGACATTTTCGATCTAGGAAGAATTTGATTGGACTAAAATCTGTGTAGTGTAAGATGAGTCATCAATATTTCTAATCTGCTTTCCCAAAAGAGAAAGAATGTCAATTTTAAATGAGTATATCTGCTAGGTTCATTTTGCGTAAGGTTCATTTTGTCAGGGATGGAGCTTTAAATTCTCTCAAGAGATTATGAGAGAAAGATTTAAACTGGATATTGGAGGAGGTAGTGTGGGCTAGGATTCTAAAAAAACATCAAGTCTGGATCTAGAGATGCAAGGGTGCGCCTTATGCAATTTAAGATTTGAAATCGATTCTATTGGACCCCCTCTAGATTGTATAGGCTTGGTCTTAAAAGACACACCCACCTGCTGGCGATGCCAATCAGAAGATTTGGACATAACCCAAGTTTTTTGGTGGTGTGTTAACCCTTGTGCATTGTTCAAATTCACTACCCTTTCGTTATGTTCGTGGCTGAAAACAGCCACTACTTTAAACTGCTGTAAAAATGTATCAGATAAATATTTTTTTCAAATTTTTTTGCATAAATCTATTAATCAACCTCAGTCCTGTTCAAAACTACTAAAGGTTTAAAAAAAAAAATCAGGATTTTAACTCTTTAATTGCCAAATTCATAAATGATGTCACTGATTTGGGGAAAAACATACAAAATGACGTATTTTCAATATAAAATGTTATTGTGGACTGGATTTTTTTACCTTTTATCACAGTCTTGGACATGTCAAAGATTAGAAACAACATTGGTTTCGATGCATTGTTAGTTTTTGTGCAGCATCAGATTTTAACTTTTTCTCCCTCATTTACTGTTCGTGGCTGTTTTTGCCCCATTGACTTCCATTATAACCACATTTTTTGATTGCAAAGCCATGACACCATATAATCATTCATTTTTGATTGTTTGTGGTTTTCCCTGTTGGGAAGAGGTAAAATTTTTAATTTTTACTGTTGATAACCACGTGGCACCATTAACCCTTTAGATAGGCCTGTGCAAAAAAAAGCTTAGTTTCTGGCTTTTACATGGAGTTATATGGAGAATAATAGCATATTAAAGAGTGTGTGTGTGTGTGTGTGTGTGTGTGTGTGTGTGTGTGTGTGTGTGTGTGTGTGTGTGTGTGTGTGTGTGTGTGAGCGTGTATTTATCACTTTGTGGGGACCAAATGTCCCCATAAGGATAGTAAAACCCGAAATTTTTGGCCTTGTGGGGACATTTTGTCGGTCCCCATGAGGAAAACAGCTTATAAATCATACTAAATTATCTTTTTTGAAAATGTAAAAATGCATAAAGTTTTCTGTGAGGGTTAGGTTTAGGGGTAGGGTTAGGTTTAGGGGATAGAATATAAAGTTTGTACAGTATAAAAACCATTATGTCTATGGAAAGTCCCCATAAAACATGGAAACACAACATGTGTGTGTGTGTGTGTGTGTGTGTTTGTGTGTGTGTGTGTGTGTGAGAGAGAGAGAGAGAGAGAGAGAGAGAGAGAGTGAGTGTGAGAACTCACCTTGTTGCGTCTGAGAAAATCAAAACATGCACCTCAGCTCTCAGAACTACATGGAGTAAACAAAAACAAAGTGCCTTTTGATGGTGACAAATGCAGAGTAATCAAAAACAAAGCAAGTGGATTTAAACACTTGCATGCAAGCCTGCTGGTCATTTGATGGTGAGAAGAGCAGCAAGCAACATGAGAAAGGGCTTGACTTGTAGTGAAGTTTTAGAGATGATAATGCAGCCTGACCCCTCCAGCGAGCTGCAGGATGTATTGTCTTCTCCCTCTGACACCACAGACTCAGCAGAGTCAGATCCTGATTTGGATGTGGCACCCTCATCATACTCTCTAGCTTCCACTGAAGGCGAGGAGGATTCGGAGGATCCTGGATCTGGGTGGATTGGAAGAAACGGCGAAGTGTGGTTTTCCACCAACGCGGAGACAACTCCCTTTCTTCAGCCTGCCAGAGGCGTGACTCCAGGGCCGACGCGCTATGCCATCGCAAGGGTCCAGAACATGGATTCTGTGTTTAATCTGTTTTTCACAAAGGAGATGATTGACCTCATTGTCAGCAAAGCAGTGGTGACAGAGGGACCAAAAAAGAAGCCAGAGATAATTGCAGATTACAACCGCTGCAAGGGAGGTGTCGACAATCTAGACAAGGTATGTGCCATTACACATTTGTTACTACATGCATCCTATTCCTGTTAATTTTTACTTGAATTCATGTGCTTGTTAGAGATAAATTTAGGAGATACTGTTTGTGTTTTGACAATGTTTGCATGATTATACTCATTGTCATGTGCAGCTTCAAAAATACTTATTATGAAATCTGTACTTATTCTTTTCTTGTTCTTTTATTTTTTGTAGGTTGTCGGCACCTACAGCTGCAGAAGAGGACCAATCGGTGGCCACAGACGTTATTTTTTAATATGCTATTATTCTCCATATAACTCCATGTAAAAGCCAGAAACTAAGCTTTTTTTTGCACAGGCCTATCTAAAGGGTTAATGGTGCCACGTGGTTATCAACAGTAAAAATTCCCAACAGGGAAAACCACAAACGATCAAAAATGCATGATTATATGGTGTCATGGCATTGCAATCAAAAAATGTGGTTATAATGGAAGTCAATGGGGCAAAAACAGCCACGAACAGTAAATGAGGGAGAAAAAGTTCAAATCTGATGCTGCACAAAAACTAACAATGCATCGAAACCAATGTTGTTTCTAATCTTTGACATGTCCAAGACTGTGATAAAAGGTAAAAAAAATCCAGTCCACAATCACAATTTATATTGAAAATACGTCATTTTGTGTGTTTTTTCCCCCAAATCAGTGACATCATTTATGAATTTGGCAATTAAAGAGTTAAAATCCTGATTTTTTTTTTTTTTTAAACATTTAGTAGTTTTGAACAGGACTGAGGTTGATTAATAGATTTATGCAAAAAAATTTATCTGATACATTTTTACAGCAGTTTAAAGTAGTGGCTGTTTTCAGCCACGAAATAACGAAAGGGTAGTGAATTTGCCCACAGTGTACTGTTGAGTTTTTGAAAATTTTCAAAGCACTTTCCTAAAATATGTGTGAAAATAAGATTTGACACCAAAAATCATTCCATTTGCTGAAAAACGGAGAAAGTTATGGCCAAATTACGACTCAACAGCACCCCCTAGTGGCTGAAAACATCCCGAACAGCACACAAGGGTTAAGATCCAAGAATTTTGGTTGAGGGTTCAGAGATTTATATGTGACGTATTGGGCACCCAAATTTGATTTTGCACCAGAATCTGTCTTTTAGGCAATGGGGTGGTCATTAATATAGGGGATAAATACATAAGAAATTGGGTTCTAGCTAGTGTTATGATCAGCATACAGATTATCCTTAGAGGATGGAGGTTGGCTGGAGCACCCTCATTTTGGGAGTGGTGCATGGAGATGGGCAGCGTGGCAGCATTTGAAGAAATGTCAGATAGAAGGCTAGGCAACTTGAGGGTAAGTGTGGCAGTTATTTTACTCTCTCTCTCTCTCTCTCTCTCTCTCTCTCTCTCTCTCTCTCTCTCTCTCTCTCTTATTTGTTGGAGTCAATAAAAAGTTTTAATAAAAAAAGGTTCATTTTGTCAACGTTTAGGAGCACACTAGCATATTGATAGCTTCAGAGCTAATAAAAAGGGACTAACCCCCACTGACCCCATTTCATTGGGTCTTTAAATAAATGATTCAAGGCATTACACATAGCACATAAATAAATATTGGACAAGCATCTCACAAAGCATTTTAACAATGGAAGACTTTTGTGTTGGTGATCACACAATTTTTCATTTTTGTTCTGCAAATCTTTTCACTTTTGTGAATGTTTGTGTATTTCCATGCTATTGCAATTATCTTAATTAACATGTGTTTTCTTATGGCTTATTTAGTGTTTTTATTTTCAATTCCTGGTTGCAATCAGTGAGTTCACATTTTGCATTCTAGAATTAAATAATCTTGCACTCCATGCATGACTAAATGCAATCTGAAGATCAAGCACATGTCAAGAATCAAAGACAAATTATCAATGCTTAGACCTCTGTACATAAACATCTCCTGAGTATGCTGATCCACATAGAGTAGAGTACATTGTTGCTATGCAGTTAAATGTTGAATTCATACTGTAAAGGATTCCAAACACTCAAAAGCACACAATGAAGCAATTACTACACCCAACTACCTCATCTATAGTGAAACATTCTGTCCTTCAAGTTGATGCATTTTGTTACTTTTTGTTTTAGATGCAATGTGATGTCAGTGTCGAAAGAATGCTGTATCATTAGGTAAAGATCTAGTGCATGCAAATGAGGCCTTGAGGGAATTTCAGCCTTAATATACATAGTAGAAATGTTCGAACTCAAGGTATGTGTTTCATCAGCAGTGTGATTTGAACTCTATCCTCTACAAGCACTTGATCTGGCCTCAATATGTTATTGTTGAACTCCTCTAGGACCATCTCTCCTTTCCAAATGCTTCTTCCTGGTGTCTCTGTTTAGATGCAGTAACATTATGTCCTCTCTCTGTCTCTATTTCTCTGATTCTTTTCTTTTCTGTCTCCTTTTTCACTGAATGCTGTTTCATATTTTTTTGCATTTAGAACAATATCCCCTTTCCATCCATTGGATACCTGTCACATAAAAAACATGTATTTTCTGTTGGATTGTGTGATGATGATATGACGGGTATGCTGGTGATTGGTTATGTTATTGTATGTTAATAATTTGTAAATATATCAAAAATAAAACGTGTTGGATTGGAGGATAGCGCTACAGTTATTCATCTGCCTGAACAAGCTGCACGGGAGGAAACTGCGGGTCGCTTTTGAGGTAAGAGTGTCAGAAGTGAATGAATTTGCATCTGTACTACGAATTAAATCGGAAGATAAGGTGAGGGTAAGTGGAACAATGGCCATTATTTTTTAACCTAATGAAGTTGCTATGAATAATGTTACTGATACGGAATTAATACTGAGCCGTCAATTGTTGAAGAGGATAATATTGATGAGGCTGGTGTTGTGCCAAACACTAGTGACAATCAATGTGATAGCAGTGGTGGGGAATTGGCAGAGGAGTCTGCTAATAGAACAGGCTATATGTGTGGAGTAGATTTTTATTTTTATTTTTTATTTGACCTTTATTTAACCAGGATAATCTCTCTGAGATTAGAAATCTCTTTCACAGGAGTGTTCTGGTCAAGAATGGACAGCAGTTACAGTCACAAAATTACAAATCAAAAACAAATATAAAATTTCAACACTTAAAACAGTTGCACATCATTGAGTCTTCTTCAATGGACCGAATAATAGTTTTGAAATGTTCCATAGGCACCAGAGTTTGTAATTTCAATTTTGTTTGGAGTCGATTCCATTCAAATGGAGCTGCATACATAAAAGCCCTTTTTCCCAGTTCAGTTCTTACAAGTGGAACAGAAAGGGTAAAACAATTTTCAGACCGGAGGGAATATTTCAATATATTTTTCTTATGAATGAGGCAATCTAGATATGAAGGCAACAACCCCAGAATAGCCTTATATATAAATAAGTAATAGTGCATTTTCCTTCTAATAGACAGAGAGGGCCAGGCTACTCTGTTATACAAAATACAACGATGAGTTAAAGGTTTACAATCTGAAATAAATCTCAAAGCGCTATGATAGATGGCATCCAAAGAGGAGAGAAGATGAGAAGAAGCAAATTGATACACCACATCACCGTAATCAAGTACAGGCAAATAAGTAGAAGAAACTAACCTCTTTCTTACATTAAATGAAGAACAAAACTTGTTTCTAAAATAAAACCCAAGCTTTATTTTTAATTTTTTATTTAGTTGAGTTATGTGAGAGCCAAAAGATAAAGTATCATCAATAATGATGCCAAAATATTTATACTCTTTTACTAACTCAACCACATTACCTTGTAAAGTCTGGATAGGAATAATATTGTCTACCACCTTTTTCGAATTTGAAAATAACATAATTTTGGTTTTGTCAACATTCAGAGCAAGTTTTAGTGTATGAAGCCGTGACTGAATGACATCAAAAGCCACTTGAAGCTTAAGCAAGGTTTGCCGTTTAGAAGAAGCACCACAATACATAATAGTGTCATCTGCATTAAAATGGAAGTTAGTATCTTGAATATCATAATCCAGACTGTTTATGTAGATAGTAAATAAAAGAGGCCCCAACACAGATCCTTGAGGGACACCTTTTGCAATCTCCAGTAGTTGCCAATTTTTACCTTCAGCCTTAACACATTGAGTTCTATCACTTAGATAATTTTTAAACCAGAAAATAACATGATTTGATAAACCAACACTCTCTAGTCTATGCAGCAACATTTCATGATCAACTGTGTCGAAAGCCTTTGATAAATCAATAAAAAGGGAAGCGCAATAATCTCCTTTATCCATTGTTCCCACAATGTCATTTAAAACTTTTAAAGTGGCTGTTGTGGTACTATGTTTTTTACGAACTTTGTTTACATTCAAATAATGGGTCAACTGGTCACTAATAAAACTTTCTAAAATTTTTGATAGGACACAAAGCTTTGAAATTGGCCGATAATTATCTAGTATGGTGGGATCTCAACCCTTTTAATAATGGAACAACAAAAGCTGATTTCCAAATATCCGGAATAACACCAGTATCTAGTGAAAGATTAAAAATATAAGTTAAAGGCGTTGAAATAATATCAGCTGCTAATTTCAGATAGATAGATTCCACACAATCAGGGCCTGGTGATTTATTTATATTGAGCAATTTAAGTGCCTTATGAACATCAGAACTCTTGATATGTACAAAAGTGAACTCCTCCTTTTTAAAACTAGTCTCTGCACTAACAAAATCATAGTTTGAGCGCAAAGGATTTGGCGACTCCAGTAAGGACCCAGAAGCAATAAAATGCTTGTTAAAACAATTAAGCATCTGCCCCTTATCAGATATGCTAGTAGAATCTATATTTATACATGAAGGAAGATCAGACGATTTTTTGTTTCCTACTAAATACTTTATATTCTGCCAAAAATGATTAGGATTATTTAAATTTGTTGTAGTTTTTGCAATAAAATAATCAGCTTTAGCTTTCCTAATGGCGACTGTACATTTATTTCAAAGCTGTCTAAAACAAATCCAATCAGAATCTGTGTCAGATTGCCTAGCTTTTGCCCAAGCAGCATCCCTCTCACATATAAGAACAGACAATCCTGAGGAAAACCAAGGGTTATCCCTCCCTTTCACTCTAAGTTTCTTAAATGGTGCATGCCTATTAAGAACCGAAATAAAAGCATCATAAAAATATTGCCAGGCAAACTGAACATCAGGGTTAAGGAAAATCCTATCCCAATCATAGAGAGCAAGGTCTTGGAGAAAACATTGCTCATTAAAATATTTCATACACCTTTTTACAATAATACGTGATTTCTGCTTAGGTAATTTTGTATCTCTAACTGTGGCAATGACACAATGATCACTAACATCATTTGCATTAGATGAAATTATGTCAGATGAAAATGCATCTCTTCATGAGAATCATCTTTGTTCACAGAGAGATAATCTATGTGACCTTGTAATGAATCCTCAAGAGGATTTCAATAGTGATTCCTCTTTGTTTATGTTGGAAGAGATAAATGCTTTCCTGGAAGATACATTTGGAAAAAAGGTAAATGTGAAAGATTTCTTTCCGGATGTGGAGACGTTTGAGAAGTCAGTAATGGTACTTCAAAAGAATGTGGGTTTTGATCTTCTCAGTGAGAAGTAAAGGTTTCATTTAAAGAACACATAATAATGATTAGAAAATGGAAAAAGAATATAAAAAAGTATGACTTAATTTGACCATCCATGCATCACACAGTGTTTCTCTGTATGCTCTATATATCTGTCTGTCTCCTTTCATTTTTCTAAATATGGAAGTGTTAAGAGTAGGCTCTCTTATTATTAATGGGAAGCAGTATCTGAAATAGTGGAGCAGAAAAGTTTACATGTTATGTTTCTTCATGAAATGCATAGAAATAATGCAGTTGAATGGGGAATGCGGTGGAAAGGGCAGTACAAATTGAGTCATGGAACAAATTTGAGTGCAGTAGTGGAAATCCTTTTTTCACTTTATATAGTAATTGCTGTCTTGAAAACAGAGAAAGTAGTCAATGGACGTCTTATTGTAGTTAAAGCTGAAATTGAGGGGAGGGGGGCGGGTTTAAGGCAGTGGTGAGATATAGGAAAAATAAATATTAAAATGTTCTGTCTTCAATATACTGCTAACTCAACCAAAAGATTAAGAGAAATCATTCAGTCAGTTGAAAAATAGATATTATTACTGGAAGCCTAGTTAATTGACAGATATGATCCAGTGATGTGTAAAACTTTACAACAGAAGAAATTGGAACTGGGGACATAAATTAAAGAGTAAAGGGAGCTCTAAAAAGATCTCCATTTATATCTGTTACAGAAATGGATGCTCTTAGTGCTTTCTTTTTAATCTGTAACGTAATGTAGCGAAGCAGAAACAGATGATCTGCCTTCATCTTCCTGATGAAAGAGTGACCAGTGATGCCAGAGAAATGAGTCGTCACACAGTAAACTTTTATTCCAGCTTGTATACTGCTGAACATTGTGATGATGAATGTATGGCAAAACTGTTGAAAGATTTGCCTCAAATAGACTCTGACTCAAAGACTGCTCTTGAGAAAGATATATCCTTTCAAAAACTTACTACTGCAGTTGGTCATCTCAATTCAGGAAAATCCCCAGATATTGATGGGCTACAACATGAATTTTTTAAGCATTTTTGGAACTGTATTGGAGGAGATCTTTGTTAAGTTTATAAAGAATGTTGTCAAAATGGTTCTTTGCCTATATCTTGTCAACTTGCTGTGTTATCTCTATTGCCAAAAAAAGGAGATTCATCTTTCTTGAAAAATTGGAGACCAGTTGCCTTGTTGACTAATGAATATAAAATGTTATCCAAATGTATTGCTAATAGGATTAAGAAGTATTTACATCAAATAGTTAATAGAAAATCAGACTCACTGTGTTCAAGATAGAACAATAATGGAGAATTTGTTTTTGATACGAGATGTTTTATATATTTGTAGAAAGTTTAAAGTTAAAATTGTGTTAATCTCTCTAGATCAGGAAAAGGCTTTTGATCGTGTTGATCATGAATATGTATTTAAAGTATTGGAAGCTTTTGGATTTGGGGAGGGCTTTATACAGTGGGTGGAATTGTTATATGCAGATGCAGCTTGTATTGTTAAAGTAGGAGGGGGGTTAAGTCGGCCCATTGTAGTGTCAAGGGGCATTAGGCAAGGTTGTCCTCTGTCAGGGCAATTATAAAGCTTAGCGTTTGAACCCTTAATTAGTAAAGAAAAAACTGTCTGGTTTAATGCTACCAGGTTTTTCTAAAAGTCCAGGAATTGTATTAAGCTCCTATGCTGATGATGTCACAGTGTTTGTTAACAATGTGCAGGATGTCAATGTTTTGTTGGATTCACTTTATGTTCATGAGAGAGCTTCATCAGCTAAGGTAAATTGGAATAAAAGTGAGGCTTTCTGGGTGAGTCGTGAAAACTTTAAAGAATGTCCACAGTTACCTGGGCATCTTAAATGTTATAATTCAAAATATTAGGTGTTTATATTGGTTCAGATGAATTTCAGAAAAGGAATTGTGAGGGCATAGAGGAGAGAGTATGCACCCGATTGTCTAGATGGAAGTGGTTGCTACCCCATTTATCTTATAGGGGGAGAGTTTTGGTTGCTAACAATCTTATAGCATCGACTCTTTGGCATAATTTGAATGTGCTACAGCCACTTGGAGGCTTATTCCAAGGAATTCAAAGACATCTAGTGACTTTTATTTGGTCGGGACAACATTGGATACCCTCTATCTCCCTATTCAAGAAGCGGGTCAGGGCTTAGTGGACATCAAGGCAAGGATAATGACTTTTCCCCTACAAGCAGATACAACATTTCTATATAACAGCAATTTTGCTTGGATAGAGACAGCAACAGTACTTTTGAGGAGGTTGGTCAATATGAAACTCAACAAACATCTGTTCTTGAAGCAATTAAGGGAGAATGAGCTAGTGAATCTTAAGACCATTTATAAATCGGTGTTGGAAGCATGGAACGTTTTTTCTGTCTCAAGATCACTTGATTTGAAAGCAGATTTGTGGCTGTTGGAGGAACCTTTGTTTTTTAACTCTCTCTTCTCTTCAAGACTTTTGTCCTCTGGAAGCCTGTGCACTTGTATGATAGCTGCTGGGTATGTAAAGTTGGGCAACATTTTGAACAACAGCCCAGAGAGTCAAAGAACTGGTGTGAAATCTGTAAGGATGATACAGCAGCTAATCACAGAACTATGTAGGAATCGAAAAGAGGATTATAGAGTTTTTGTGGAAAATGTTTCTTCTCTTGATGGATTAGGGGAGGAGCAAGACTTTTTTCCTTCAATATCTATCCAGTGCATCTGGAAGAAGATGATCACTGTTTGTTGACTACTGGGATGAACTCTTTTGAGACTACTGGGAAGAAAACTATGTTCTTAAGTTTTGTGAAGGTGTTTAATGTCAACCTTTTGAATGAGGTCGTTTGACGAGATGGGCAGAATTTTTTGGACTAAACTCTTCTGCCAAAGGTTGCTGGCAAGCTCTGTACAAATGTCCAATTGATAAATGGACAGGAGACCTCCAATGGAGAATTGTACATGGACATGTGGTGCATCTCAATCCAAGTATTGGGGTGGGCTGCCCTTTCGGTCTAGAAGTTGAATCAATATTTCATCTTTTTGTGCAATGTTTTCGATTAGGAAACTTGTTTTCTATTTTAAGTGAATGGTTTTCATCTTTGGGCGAAGACTTTCTTTCAGTTGTTCATTTATAGGCCTAAATACTCAGCACAATGGAAAAACACTTTTGTTTATCAGGTACTGCAAAACTGTCTATCTGGAAATCCAGGAAAAATAAACTATTAGGGCAAGATGCAATAAGTGTGGTTCCAATGTTCTTAGGGCTTGTAGCTGCTAGACTGAAAGTAGAGTATGCTTATTACAAAATTTGGAGGATAAATTAAGTTGTGTGTACAATATGTTAAAATTATGATTTGATGACTTTTTAGTATGTGTGTGTATATCAGAGGTGGGGGACTCGAGTCACATGACTTGACTCGAGTCTGACTCGAGTCACAATTTTCAGGACTTGTGACTTGCTTGATTAAAGTACGAAAATGACTTGACTTGACTTTGACTTGAGAACAAGTTACTTGAGACTTGACTTGACTTGAAGTGGAAGACTCGACAATGACTTGAACTTATAATAAACAAACAGCAATACAATTAATTAAAAAATATATATATTGTGACGTCAGCATCACTATCGGCATCTGTGCCTTTAACGCTGCTCAATTCAAACCGCGCCAAACATGGCAGACAGTAGTCGAGCTCCACAAATTGTCTCGTTTGGCTATACAGACTTTGAACTGGACCGTGCCTATAAAAAAAGATTTGCCAGTTGTAAAATATGCAAGGCACGAATATCCGACACGACAACCACAACGTCAAATTTCGTTCGACATATCAAGAAGAACCACAAGGAAAGAAAGTAATCTCTTTATAGTCAGTTTCACTAAGATCTACGTTATAACGATTACTAATCTAATGAATTAATCTTTTCTGTTTGTCATAATTTGGCCTTGATGGCATATTATGTTTTTTTCTTATTAGAAATGTGACCATGGCATTATCATTATACTGTTACGGCTCGTAAATAGATGTAACTTATTGGGGAATTTGACTATATATGAATTTTTTAATGTTGATTGGCATCTTAAAATGAGCGGGCAGCTCAATATTACATGTAGGTTATAATGTATGTACTAAATGTGCGCATTTTCAAGTTTGTGGACTGCGTGTGGAAACTATAAAGCATTGCGCATAACGTTACTGCATGACAGGCTAACATGGAGGCGCTGATGTGATCACTAGCACGCACCTAAACATTTCTAGGGTTGCCAACCGTTCCGTATAATACGGAATCGTTCCGTATTTGACACATAAAAGTCTTGTTCCATATTGAACTGATACGGAACGCACTTTGTTCCGTATTTTTGAGTATCAATTCAGTGCAAATCCATGACAGACACATAGCTTCTATTCTAATATATATGTCAGACAGACTATGAATGAACAAAAACCTGCTTTAATGCAAAATTCGGGGACTTGGCGCCCCCTTGGTGGGCTCTGACCCGCGCTCGCGCCATTGGATGTGCAGTTGCCGCAGCACAGCCTATGAGCAAGCCAGACGGCATAGATATATGCAGCATAGATATATACATGGCTGTGCAGCTGCAAATGCGTTTTACATATAGGCTTCAGTAAATCGAGGAAAAGGAGTTTACGAAGACATTTGTTGGCTATGATAAGAAAAACTACTAAATTAAAAAAATATATTTTTTTGCACTTGAAAGAACATTCTAGAAGTCTAATTCTATTGAATAAGTTCGCACAAGGCTACAGAAAACTGTTGTGGTTGGCAACCCTATGTTTAACGTTACACCTGGCCACTTCATGCCTTTTCTCAGATCGGATAGCTGATTCTGATTTATCAAAAGCGATTCCATTTACACTTGGTCACATAAATGTGGTTTTTCAAATTGATTTTCCTTAAATTACATTATTTTTAAAAATGTAAAGAATGTTTGTGCATACTGAAAATAAATTTGTTTTAATGTTTACAGGTAATGTTAATGTCTGAACGTTTTGTGTAAACAACACAATTTAATTGTATTTTCAGATATTAATGTAGCACAGATATGCATATGATTAATATGTAGCAAATGTATAATAAATAAGATACATAATATATATATATATATATATATATATGTATATCTATATATACATATATATATATATAGTATATATATATATATATATATATATATTAGGGCTCTCGATTTAATGCGTTAATTCGGTGCGATTAATTTGACAAAAAAAACGCATTCAAAATATTTACGCAAATAATCAAACTTCCCCCAGACCATAATAAGGAAGAGTCCTGAGAAATGTAAGCTTGTAGTACCACCTCTTTACTCCAGAGGGCAGTAATTGAAATTTCAGCTGTATGAGCAACGCGCAGTTTATACAGTGAAGAAAACAACCTTCAGCAGAACAACACAAACATGCGTTACATTCTTGCATTCAAAACACTAAGGGATCTAATGTGTTTAAATATTGAGTATTAAACTATATTTAACTTGACACCATTTTATGTTTATTATGCAACGCACCCTAGACGTTAAACAAGCATGTCTGACGCAGGGTGTGGCTGGAATGAGATGGCAAAATTGGTAAGTTACCCATAAATATTTAATCACAAATAAAATCAAAGAAATGTACTACCTCACTAATTATTTTCTTGTAGAGAGATTTAATTGTGATGTCGATATATTATGTACATTTTGTGGTCTGCAGGAGAAAACATTTTTTCATTTATTTTGGAGTTGTCCCTACTCGACTTGTTTTTGGTCTGATTTCTGCAAGATTGTTAGAGATCATATTATTCCCAGCTTTCAACTTTTTTTTGAACATGTTTTATTAGGTTTTTTTTAGCTATGACATGTCTCTTCATAAGGAATATTATTTTATTGATGTTCTGCTATTGTTGGCAAAGTTTAGTATTCATAAATGTAAGTATGGTGGTTATAAACCATTAGTTTTAATTTTTAATTCAGAGGTTCAGCAATACCTAAGAACAATTTCCAATTTTAGTAACAAGACAGCTGTAAAGTGTATTGAAATATGTAAACAATTTGATATTTTTATTAAACTGTTTATTTATTTATTTTCCTTTTTGTTGTTGTTTGTTTTAATATACCACTTGGCTCTAGATGTAAAAGTTTTGTAAGCATTAATAAAAAAATAAAAAAACAATGTCTGACACAGCCGCACATTGACGGGTCCTTAAACAAGCCCTCATAATAAATCTGCAACTGATTTACATATTCACTTGTGAAATGGATTGCTGTGAACTGTGTCAATGATTGACTTATGATCAATAATATGGTAGTAAACAATACATTGTATTCTAAAGCCACTTTTTGTATTGTCGTATCAATGATTAACACTTCTGCTACAAGAATGTAATGCATTTTAATTATCTGAATATTTTTTATTTAATTTATATATATATATATAAATTAATATATATATAAATATTTAAAGATATGTATAATTATATATTGATATTTGTACATGCGATTAATCGCGATTAATTAATCGCGACACCATGTAATTAATTCGATTAAAATGTTTAATCGATTGAGAGCCCTAATATATATAAGTGTGTGTGTGTGTGTGTGTGTGTGTGTGTGTGTGTGTGTGTGTGTGTATTATTATTATTTATTTATTTTTTATTGTGAGGGAAATTGATTCATATGTGATGTCTATTTTTCTTGACCTATTGATGTGTTTCTTTGTAATATTAAAGGTGAAATTCTCTCTCTCTCTCTCTCTCTCTCAATAATCAGTTCTTTCTGACATTTCATGTAAATGAAACAAACAATAAACAATTCCCTTATATCTAGCATCACCATTTTAATTAATATTATAACAATTTTACTTTTCAAGAAGAAAGTTTTTGACATTTACCAACCAAATGCATTGCTTCAAAAGTTCACTGTGAACCTTCTCTCTACTTTCAGAACAGCATTAGAGTTGGAAACAAACTTGTATTAAGCAAGACACATCATTAATTTGTGCAGTCCATAATTGGCATATTGTGGCACATATATATAGATTTCCATGTCTACTAGGTCAAACTGATCTAATTTTGAACAGCGGCAATTGGTCGAAAATACTTCTGCTGAAATCAGTCTTTGCTTACTCAAATTCAAATCACTGCCCCCAGTGGCCGAAGCTGGAAGCTTTATTTAACATATGGGCATATGCGAGCTCTAGTTTCCAGTTGAAATGTACACAGAATGATGCCAAAAGCGAGTTGTAAATCAAGTTGTTGTTAGTATACATTATACAGTAAACTGGAGTGCATATTTTACTAATCATAAACCCAAACCCCAAATGCAAACCCAACCGTCAGCGGAGTAAAAATTTAATCTTAAGGGGAAAAATGCAACCTCGTTATCATGTTCATCACTGAATATGTGAACGCTATAACCTCCTGGTTTTCATGGGACTGGAACACCATTACACTATTTTGCTTTTACCTCCTGGTTTTCAAGGCATCAGAACCCTTGCCAAAATCTTGAGAAGGATATACACTCACTTAACACTTTTTTAAGAACAACTGTGCACCTACTTATTTATGCCATTCTCAGTGTCCGGGCATTCAGGCTACTCAGTCCCCCGGCGGATGGCAGCAGCACTCCCCTGAGTGGACGGCAGTGTCGAGGACTCTACGACGGGCATCCCTCCTCCTTCCCAGGTTTCGGCACCAATGTAAAGCGGTTTAAGGGAAAGGAGGAGGTGAGAACCGGCTTGACAATATAAATAATAGTTTAATGAAGAAATAAACTAAACACACACAAATATAAACACACAGAGCAGCTGCCTGTAATTCTCTTTCTCGAACCGTCATCACCGGCCGTCTTTATCCCTCACACGCCCCCATCAGGATGATTGGGGACCGGGCGTGCGCTGTTCCAGCCCGGCCCTGCCCTCCTCCGCTCTACACTGGAACATTCACAAACCAGTAATAAGACAGACCAGTCAGAATTTAGTTCTCTCCTTAGCAAGTTATTTGCCTCCATCTTGCTAATATTTACCTAATGGCCTTTAAATGAAATTATTTAATGACCACTCCATCTGTCTCTATTTATTTTTATGTAATGCTTAGTCAGATGAGGAAACTGTATATTCAGGGACAGATTTTGGCTGCTTGGCCCATCTCTCAGCAGGATGGTAAGAAATATGTCACTCTTTAGCTGTGATGACAAGCAATGAATGAGGTCATTCCCATGAGGATTGAATTGTTAAAATCACCAGAGAGTACATGGCATGTGTTTCTAATAGCCATACTTCATATCCTTTGGTGAAGCAGCTGAGAGCAAGATTAAAGAGTTAGTTCACCCAAAAATGTACTCACCCTCAAGCCATCCTAGGTGTATATTACTTTCTTCTTTCAGCCAAACACAATCGGAGTTATATTAAAAAATATCCTGGTTCTTCCAAGCTTTATAATGAGTGTGAATGGTACCTTAGATTTTGAAGCCCAAAAAAGTGCATCCATCCATAAAAAAAAGTAATCCATATGGCTCCAGTGGGTTAATAAAGAAAAATATCCATGTTTATAACTTTATAAACCATAATCACTAGCTTCCGGTAGCGGCTGTCCTCGCGTTCACGAGAGAGTCGATTTCCGGCATATGACATAGGCGTATGAGATAGCCATTACTGGAAGCCAGTGATTATAGTATATAAAGTTATAAATATGGATATTTTTCTTACAAAAATGAATCGCTTCACTTCAGAAGGCCTTTGTTAACCCACTGGAGCCGTATTGATTAATTCTATGATGGATGGATGCGCTTTTTTGGGCTTCAAAATCTAAGGTACCATTCTTTCCCATTATAAAGTTTGGAAGAGCCAGGATATTTTTTTATATAACTCCGATTGTGTTGGGCTGAAAGAAGAAAGTCATATACACATAGGAAGGCTTGAGGGTGAGTAAATGATGTGATAATTGTCAGTTTTGGGTGAACTAACCCTTTAAAGGAGGTATCCTCTTCATTCTGTGGTGGTAAAATTACAAATACTCCAAGCTGGTTAGACTATGACGATGTCAAGTGGGAAAGACTAACAGACACTTGCACAAGCTGTTGACATAACCTCAGACCCTCAAGTTGACTATGGCCTTCTCTGTCATGAAAACTTGAAACGAAATTCACAAGGGACATATATTAACTCACCAGGTGTCTAAAAAACATCTGTTTCTTGTCTTTGTGCTCTTAAATGAAATAATGGTACATTCATTCATACATGTATTTTGCTCCTGTAGAGGCATTTAAAAGCTCAAGTCATAGTTCCCTAAAGAGCTTGTATCTCCATTGCTACCTCACACCTCGCTGTAGAGAGGAGGGAAGCATAACAGTAAATGATGAGGTGATTACACAGGCTTAAATGGGTTTGGTTAGGTTAATTTGCCCCATGACATCACTGTGTGGAAGAGTTTCAGGCCACAGATGACGGCCTAGAGTATTTGGTTCTTTCCTCATATGGTTCTGTGAGTTTGTTCATGACTCTGGTCTTTGTTTATGACCACAAAAAAGTGGCAACCAGGCATTTTAGGGAAATGTGCCTGAAATCTGTCTTAATTGTTGTTCTGATTGAATGACCTATTTACATGTAGAGTTGTAGAGGATATATGACCTCATTGTCAGGACAGATTTTTTTTCACTGTCACTATAGCTCTGGCTATGAAAATATTTATGCTATAGATTATCTTGTCAACTCAATCCAGCTGCTCAAACAAGCAGCTAACAGACAAGCAGAGCTTCATCAGTTTAGAAAAAGGAAGTGAACTCCTCTTTCTGTAATGACTACAGACTCCACTGAGGAACATTCCGTTACACATTTTTTAAAAACACACACAAATGCATATGTGAGGTGTAGGAATAAACAGAGGGTCATTTCATTTTATGCCATGTTTTCAGCATCTGGCAACAAATCATATCCTGGGTGTACAGAACTTTTTTTTTTACTAATTAGAGTGCACTTAAATAATGGAAAGCTCATGCCCTGGCACACTAAATTGTGCCATTAGTTCTGTTAATGCCCATACTACTTAACCAATCTCCTCCTCTTGGTCAGGCCAGAGTAAGTCTTCAGCAGTTTTTCATGGCACACGTGGACTGAGTTACTGTACAACACTCAAATGCACTTCCAATAAAAGAGTCAGGCCACCCCTCACACAAACCAAAACATGTGTTGTGAGACAGAATTACCTCTCTTTTATGCTCCATATCAGTCTACCTGGCATAAGTGGCTTGTTCTTACCTGGCGAGGAGTCCTATAAAACCATGGAAAATGGAAATCATCCTGTCAGTTAACATGTATGGAAAAAGCTGACTTTGTTACAAAAATTACAAAACATATTGTTAGCTATTGTAGATATTTTTTTTATTTTTTATTACTGTAATAGTGCACCCATTAACATCCATTAAATGTGACAGGTTTTTTTAGGGCTTTCGTTTCAATTAGTTAATTTAGTGTGATTAATTCTATAAAAAATAATGTGTACATTTTTATGATGCTATTAATCATGTCTCCGGATCATAATATGGAATAGTCCTACCATCGGAGCAATTCAAGCTTGAAGTACCACCTGTTTTCAGTAGGGGGCAGTAATCAAAACTCCAGCTGTATAGCCAACGCCTAACAGTACTGTGAACAAACCAAACTCTGGCTTGCTTGACACTAGCAACAGCACAAGATGAGAACTTGTTCTTGAGTTCAAACACAGCTATGTGGAGCACAATTCCGAATGAAGGGATCTCAAGACGTTTCAACATCTATGTATAACTTGACACAGCGACCTAAAAACACTATGTATATGATGCGAAACAACCAAACTGAGGCATTACAAAAGCTTCCGTCTGATGCATGTGTACATTGATGTGTCCTTAAAAATAACTTATAATAAATCTATCTTGTAGAAATTTACAAATTCAATTGCAAAATGGATTGCTGTGGACTGTAGACCTAAAACCCCCTTTTATTTTTTTCTTACTAATGCTTTACTCGTATGCCATAATGTAATGCATTTCAATTATCTGAGTTATGTTTAAAATATATATTATAATTATTTAAATATAACTATTTATAATTTTTTAACCATATACTGATTTATTATTATCTGAGAGCCTTTCTCAGCAAATATTTATATATTTGATTAATTGCTTAATTTGATTAATGAATCAGAATATCATATAATTTGTTTACTTAAAAATGTTCATCAACTGACAGTCCTAATTTTTTTTTATGTTAAAATACTTTTATCTCAATTTTATGTGCAACTTGTGCTGCAGAAATTCCACACATCTACTTTAACTTCAAGTACATTCACTAACTTATCAAATCTCCTTGGCCATCCCATGGCTAAAATTAATGTAACTGTAAAGGACAGAAAGAAAAAAAACATTCTATCTTGGGGAAAATGAAAAAGAAAATCAGAGGCACGCAAATGTTCTTTTTCTCTGTGGGCTTGTTTAATTTTAGTCCTGTAAGAGACTTTTTCAACACAACCTAAAGTCATCATACTCGACTGTTGATGTGTGGGTTTTGATGTCCCTGCGAGCACTGTAGTCCTCCAAGTTATTATCAAACCAAGGGGAAAGCAGATCAGATAAAATGTTATAAAGCTTGGATCTCTTGACTTCTAAAGTGCAGCTCTGTGGCTCAGAATCATCAACTATGCGTGGTGCACTGTGTCGCATCCCAAAAACAGAGGATAACAGAGTAGGATCATTGTCCACTGGATCAGTCCTGTTCCCCAAGGACCAACTCTTGGCTTTCAGCTGTGTCCTGTTCCCTTCTCATAGTGCTTTTTTAGAGAAAGAGGGCTGTCATAAACTTCAGAGTTGCAAAGATATATTTATCATTGTACACATATATTTGTTGTACAAAATCAGAAGGTTTCAGAAACCGCTTGAAAGAGAATTTGCTAGATTTGTCAAAACTCGTGTTCCCAATGTGATCCACCACTGTGCTTTATCTTTAAAGTTACTCCTAGCAAATGTATTAATGACTTCATAGGCCATTTAAGACCTGAACAAGTCTGTTCAATTTAGCTCTCCACAGCTGACCAGCTTGATGTCATCTAATCATGTTTCAGCTACAAATGTAAGACACATTACCACCAAGCCTGAGGTCAAGAGATAACATTGTTATGCTGTGTTAGTAGCATATATATCCAATACGGAGAAGATACACATTACAATATAAATATTATTCAAATTTAGTCTCACAAAATTGTATCTAATTATAAAACATTGCTGATTTAGCCACAGACACCACTGATGATTTTAATTAGCTATTTCGACAAGTGGTACATTTTCAAAGCTCTTAGTACTAATATCACAACAGATCATCAAAATGCAGTTGTAAAGTAATTGCCTTCCATGAATGGACGGATAAACAGATGAATGGATGGATGGACGGACGAACTGATGGATGGATGGACGGATAGGCAGATGGACAGAATGATGGATTGATGGATGGATGGATGGATATACGTGGACAGAGGGATGGATGTATAGATGGATGGATGGATGGACAAATGGATGGATGGATGGATAGAATGACAGATGGTTGGATGGATGGATGGATGGATGGATGAATGAAAGGAAGGAAAGAATGATGAGTGGATGGATTGATGGATGTACAGATGGATGATGGACAGAGAGACAAAGAGACAGATGGATGGACAGATGAATGGATGGATGGATAGATGATAATATGATTTATTCTCTGAGTGTTTGGAGAGACATTCCCACAATTAACACAAATACACACTAACCCTGAGGGGGCAGATTTGAAATTCACACACTGCCATCTTTATTTGATAATGTCAAAAGCACAAACACTCATTGATACACATGATCACACTCACACACACAGGGGACATACGTTGCCCTGCTAAAGTTAAAGATGCAGAAAGGTTCACAACCAACCCACCCCATGCTCAGCAGGTGCTATGCAAACTTGATGTACACATGTTTCTTGGTTTGTAGATCTTTGATGAGGCAGTTTAGTAATTTCACATTTGGCATACATTGAGACCACAATCACAGAGTTAATAACATCTGCAGTGGGCACTAATAAGGACTTTAAAGCACTCATACTGTAACAGTGGAAAATGTCTAGACCTTCAAATAGTAAAAATCTCTCATCAATATTCTTCAATAGAAATTATGCTGGCCATCAGCTGTCTTCTATTTTGTGGTAGTGTGTGCCATATAAAAAGAACACATCATTCAAGGCATGAAAAGTTTGTTGGAATTCCCTGTGGGCAAATAAAAGGTTTTCGTCTGTGCTGAATTCAGTCAAACCAACCCGATCTCATGAAAATACATAATTTACAAGTTTTACTATTTCATATGATCTTGCATGATTTTGTTCTCTCGTACGACTCGCACGGCTTCATCATGTCCAAATTTCTGGATGTGTAATGCGGAAGTAACCGCCAGTTCCACACAAGGTGTTAAGGATGTACTTATTAATAATGCCCTTACCCAAACCCCTTATCTAAACTTAACCAATCAGTAGAGTGTGTAAATGATATGAAGCTGTTGTGTGTGACAGAAGCAAGTAATTGTGGCATACTAGATGGAAACGATGCCCAGCGACGTCATTGGCTGTAGTGAAAGTTTCAAGAATTCAAACGAGTGCAGTCGCACAATACCATATGAATTAGACAAATTTAGAAAAGTTGTATGAATCCTGACAATTTCACTGTGAGAGTGTGTTGGTCAAACTGTTCTGAACTCTGCTTATCTGAAGAGGAAAATAAACAAATTGATTCGTTTTGAATAGATGATTATTTCAGGATCAGTTTTTTTAGGATTTCCCTTAGATAATTTGATACTCAAATCACTCAAAGCTAAAATATATATATATATATATATATATACACTCACCTAAAGGATTATTAGGAACACCTGTTCAATTTCTCATTAATGCCATTATCTAATCAACCAATCACATGGCAGTTGCTTCAATGCATTTAGGGGTGTGGTCCTGGTCAAGACAATCTCCTGAACTCCAAACTGAATGTCAGAATGGGAAAGAAAGGTGATTTAAGCAATTTTGAGCGTGACATGGTTGTTGGTGCCAGACGGGCCGGTCTGAGTATTTCACAATCTGCTCAGTTACTGGGATTTTCACGCACAACCATTTCTAGGGTTTACAAAGAATGGTGTGAAAAGGAAAAACATCCAGTATGCGGCAGTCCTGTGGGCTGAAAATGCCTTGTTGATGCTAGAGGTCAGAGGAGAATGGGCCAACTGATTCAAGCTGATAGAAGAGCAACTTTGCCTGAAATAACCACTCATTACAACCGAGGTATGCAGCAAAGCATTTGTGAAGCCACAACACGCACAACCTTGAGGCGGATGGGCTACAACAGCAGAAGACCCCACCGGGTACCACTCATCTCCTCTACAAATAGGAAAAAGAGGCTACAATTTGCAAGAGCTCACCAAAATTGGACAGTTGAAGACTGGAAAAATGTTGCCTGGTCTGATGAGTCTCAATTTCTGTTGAGCCATTCAGATGGTAGAGTCAGAATTTGGCGTAAACAGAATGAGAACATGGATCCATCCTCTGATGGCTACTTCCAGCAGGATAATGCACCATGTCACAATGCTCGAATCATTTCAAATTGGTTTCTTGAACATGACAATGAGTTCACTGTACTAAAATGGCCCCCACAGTCATCAGATCTCAACCCAATAGAGCATCTTTGGGATGTGGTGGAACGGGAGCTTCGTGCCCTGGATGTGCATCGCACAAATCTCCATCAACTGCAAGATGCTATCCTATCAATATGGGCCAACATTTCTAAAGAATGCTTTCAGCACCTTGTTGAATCAATGCCACGTAGAATTAAGGCAGTTCTGAAGGCGAAAGGGGGTCAAACACAGTATTAGTATGGTGTTCCTAATAATCCTTTAGGTAAGTGTATATGTGTGTGTGTAAAGACTCTTTATTTAGGGCTTATTCTGTGGATTCAAACTTGAGCATATGGGACCATTGGAAGAGCATTGGAACAGCAAGCAGTGAGAAAACACTGTGGCTTCTCAAACAACAATGGACAGAAAATATTAAACTGAGAATAAAACAGTTGTTTTCTCTGCAAAAAACTGACTCATTTTAAATCCTTCATGTTCTGAGAGCTTGTTGCATTTACAAACTACTTAGACATCTGCCATTTCAAACCACTCGTACACTTGAAAATTCAGATTTTACATTACAGTCATGAAGCTTTCTGTTTAAAGACTTGAACAAAATGTGAAAGAGTGATTAAATATCAGGAAGAGTTAATTGGTGGTCTTCTCATCTGGGCCTTTAAACAAAACTGAAAACTTAGTTTCTTCTGGAGAGGATACAGACCTGCATTCACATAATACAAATACCTTTATTCCCTCGAATAGTTGAAACAGAACAAACACTCTGAAACTCCAGATACATATTGTCTCCTTTAATGGTGAATGTAATGAAAGCCATTTGATCTTTGTCTTTTGAAGAAGTTGTAGTCTCCAACTGTCTCGTCCAAATGAGAAAGTCGTTTGTGTAATTTAACATTTACAAGTTACAACTGGGTGTACAAACTCACAAATCACTTTGCGCAATTCAGCGAGGGGGAAATGAAGTTGTTTGTTCCTGCTGGTTCCTAAGACCGTTGGAGGTCATTAAGATGAAAGAGTTCAGGAACAACAGAAATATAAGATATGGGGCACACATTGGAACATCCTGTCAAAAGTGAGGCAAGAGAATTAACCTATACTTACCAAGGTCACAATTATAGTGTTCCTCTTTGAAATGCATTCGTATTTCCATGCTATTGCTTTAAATTTCAGTTTCGTTTCAATTAGTTTCAGTAATGGATTGTTAGTTTCAAGTACACAAATATTTAGCCTGACTGTAAAATTCCCCCTAAAACTATATGTATACGTAAAAAGGTGTATACTGTATGTACAAAGCCACTTAAATATACATCCAGTGGGTGTAACTTTGACATAACACTATTTTCAAAGTGAATATGACACTCATGAACTGGCTGCATCCATTTCAAAGAGGTATGTTTTGCCCAAAATTATGAACATAAAGAGTCCCATTCAGCCACCTGAGATGGAGCACCTCTCTACAGCTGTCAAAGTGAGGAAATATGTGCCCCTTCAGAGGTCAAAGGTCAAAGCCAAGTAACTAGATATATGATAAAGACACAAAAAGGAGCAGGTGCACACTGTCATGATTAGACTGTAAATGGTCTGCACTTATATAGCGGTATTCAAAGAGCTTTACACTGCGTCTCATTCACCCATTCACACACATTCATACACCAATGACGGCAGAGCTGCTATGCAAGGTTTGCCATTGGGAGCAACTTGGAGTTTAGTGTCTTGCCCAAGGACACTTCAGCATGTGGAGTCATGTGAGCCTTGAACCGAACCACGACCCTGCGATTAGTGGCCGACCCGCTCTACCTGAGCGGGTAGACACATCTGTCTTCACATCTGTGCTGTGAAAAGTAAATTTCAGAATGTGTACCCCTGACCCCGTGACTCAATTTGTTTGAGCATCCCACACAGCCCGACATAGCAACACTGGCTCAACCAATTGCTTGGGTTTGGGGTAGGACTATCTGTTTGCCTAGCCAATGGTAGACAGAGGAGTGTTCGGAAACTGGTTTGAAAACATTATTTATGCAATTCTGTTTGGTGAAGCTATATGGCGTTATATATGTGCCTCATTCCTGAGTGAGTAATTGTAAGTTTTGAGCACAGAGAACTATATTTTGCAAGCACATTGCATTATATTTTGAACAGAAATTAACAATCGCAAATAAAAAAATCGTTTGAGCAAAGAAAAAACGATTCCGTGCTCAATAAATGTATTTGATATTATCCATATTAACGTGCAATAATAACCCTCTCACGCAGTTTACTCAGGTGCTCTCACAAATTTATTCTCTGCGCTCTGTCAAGTCCCTCTCTCTCTCTCTCGCTCTCGCTCAACCTCTTAATTCTGTGCTCGCTCAACTCTTGACACACACGCGCGCGCTCAACTCTTGACACTGCGCTCAACTCTTGACACTGCGCGCTCAACTCTTGACACAGCGCTCAACTCTTGACACGCGCTCAACTCTTCAAACACCGCGGCTCAACTCTTGACACACGCGCGCTCAACTCTTCAAACAGCGCTCAACTCTTGACACGCGCGGCTCAACTCTTGACACGCGCTCAACTCTTGACACGCGCTCAACTCTTGACACACGCTCAGCTCTTCAAACACAGCGGCTCAACTCTTGACACACGCGGCTCAACTCTTCAAACACACGCGCTCAACTCTTGACACACCGCGCTCAACTCTTTACACACATGCTCGCTCAACTTGCAACAGCGTTACAAGTGTGCCACAAAATCAACCAATCGGAAAAGTAAAGGTCAATTGTGATTGGCTGTTGGTCTTCAATCACCAGGCAGCACAAAGATGACGAAAAATTTATTTTATGGATAGATGTCTTCTCTAGCCACCATCAAACATGACAGAGTCAAATGGTGAAAACTGCAACAATATGCCACAACGTCAGGTGAGTTAGTAATTTCTAGTTTTATGATGTTATGGTTTTCTATGCCTTTGATGAAACCCTGCTATTATCTACGGAAGCGTATTGCATTCACTTGAGAAAAAAAAATCTACTCTGTTTTTCTGAATTAACGACTTAATTATCTCAGAATTACGAGATAATTTTTCATGGAAAAAAAAGTTTTTGCTCTGTTTTTCACAATTGACCTTTACTTTTCCGATTGGTTGATTTTGTGGCACACTTGTAACGCTGTTGCAAGTTGAGCCAGCGTGTGTGTAAAGAGTTGAGCGCGCGTGTGTGTCAAGAGTTGAGCGCTGCGTGTGTTTGAAGAGTTGAGCTGCGCGTGTGTCAAGAGTTGAGCGCTGCGTGTGTCAAGAGTTGAGCCGCGCGTGTGTGTCAGAGTTGAGCGCGGCGATGTCAGTGTGTGTCAAGAGTTCAGCGCGTGTGTCAAGATGGCTGTGTCAAGAGTTGAGCCGCTGCGTGTGTCAAGAGTTGAGCGCTGCGTGTGTCAAGAGTTGAGCGCGTCGAGCGATGGTGTCAAGAGTTGAGCGCCGCGTGTGTCAAGAGTTGAGCGCGCGTGTGTCAAGAGTTGAGCCGTGCGAGTGTCAAGAGTTGAGCGCTGCAGCGTGTGTCAAGAGTTGAGCCGCGAGTGTCAAGTGAGCGCGTGTGTCAAGAGTTGAGCTGCGCGTGTGTCAAGAGTTGAGCCGCGAGTGTCAAGAGTGGAGCGGCGTGTGTCAAGAGTTGAGCCGCTGTGTGTGTCAAGAGTTGAGCGAGCACAGAATTAAGAGGTTGAGCGAGAGAGAGAGAGAGGGACTTGACAGAGCGCAGAGAATAAATTTGTGAGAGCACCTGAGTAAACTGCGTGAGAGGGTTATTATTGCACGTTAATATGGATAATAGCAAATACATTTATTGAGCACGGAATCGTTTTTTCTTTGCTCAAACGATTTTTTTATTTGCGATTGTTAATTTCTGTTCAAAATATAATGCAATGTGCTTGCAAAATATAGTTCTCTGTGCTCAAAACTTACAATTACTCGCTCAGGAATGAGGCACATATATAACGCCATAAAGCTAGTGGAGCACATATACAGTGCAAGATTAAATGTTCAAATGTTCAAAATTAAAAATGAGATTTCTTTCTTTATAGACTTCCTCTCAGTGGCTGAGCAGGACTGAACTCAAATAGCCTCTCTCCATTCAAAGAGCCACACCAAGGGAGAGGCCTAATATTTAGGGTGGGCACAGTATTCCCAAGCTTCCTTTGCAATATGTGTTAACCTCCATTTTGTCATTAAATACTTTTTGGTCGATCTGCTGAAAATCTTTGGTACTGACATAATACCATAAATGAATCTTGGCACTCCGTAGCTACTGAAAGTCCCAATCTCTTGGTGATAGTTTTGTTCATTGGTGACAGATTTACTGTGAGGAAATTTCAAAATGTTCTGCAAGTGGGCCAATTACATGGTTCATTATTGTCACAGAGATTATAATTGATTATGTTGGGATTTTCTTCTCCATTTTACATAGACTCTGTCATCACATATTAATGTGTATGTCCTTTATATGTTTGTCTGTCATTTTTGTACTTCAGTTTCAAAGACAATTTTCCATTCTATGGCAATTAAATTGATAATAAATTGTAATCTAAACTAGATGCACACCAGATTTGCA
Organism: Xyrauchen texanus; assembly: GCF_025860055.1. NCBI lineage: Eukaryota > Metazoa > Chordata > Actinopteri > Cypriniformes > Catostomidae > Xyrauchen > Xyrauchen texanus. The sequence goes on along the minus strand of NC_068316.1, from coordinate 22,674,736 downwards.
CTGGCAAACTGAGTGTCTGCTTTGAGTGTAAAATATGTCTTATTGAAAATAAGACTTCATGTAATTTGCCTTGCTAGTATGGAGCATTTCACTGGGCCACATAGAGACTTACAACAAAGCGTGCATCCCCTCAAAAGATCTAAACAGGATTATAGCCCTGAAGGTTGTCGATTAATGAGTTACGAATTGACTTTAAAATAGTATGACTTTCTTTCTTTCATGAAACAAAAAGATGTTAGGCAGAATCTTACAGACAACATCACTTAATCAACCTAATCAACCTATATACATATACACACCAAAAATTGCTGGATTGCCAATATCGTAACCAGCAAAAAAGGCGGTGGACAGATGTTAAGACAATCCATTCATCTCTGATTCTCCAAAACCCCCCCTCCACGACACTCAAACTTAAAACACATTATTTCAAATAAAAGTTAAAAAAATATTCTGCCCTCCATGAGGGTGAATCATTGCATGATTGAGTGTTTTGTAACGAAAGGCTTGAATGGAGATGCAGGTGCTAGAATTATGATGTTTACTTTAGAAATCATGTCTTAAGAAATCATTTCTGGCAGTTTTATTTGTTTAAATGCAAAAAGTACTTAAAGGTGTTATATAAACAGACAAGAGAGGATTTGAAAATCGGAAAACTGCTTTCCAGTGCTAAGGAGGTCTATAACACCTGCAGAAAGCTATCTGTTAGCATTCTTGTCTGGCACATCCTGTCAACACAGACCCACAGCATAGAATAGTGGTAGAAATAATCAACTAGTTTAAAAAACAAACTCCTTTAACTTTTACCTTGCAGCTATACCAAAAGCAGCTGTCTTGTAGCAGACTTATGTGCTGCCTCATGGTTTTCTTAATTTGTTTACCGTTATGAGGGAAAGTAAACTGAAGTCAAAGCACAGGTTGGTAAGGACAGGATGAGTCACATTGTATTGTCAGGGATGCTTGGTGTTTTCTTTGCCATAGCCAATCTGATCAGGATGAGGGAAAAGTTGAGTCTGGGAGCTTTGTGTGTGTTTATTGTTAAAAAAAAACATAGCGACAGAGATGAAATTGCAGAGTTTCCTTCCCCCCCCCCCCACAGTAAAACAATACTCGCCTATTTGGGCACAACACAAATATTTGCCATTATGACAGTCCAGGTGGCCCCAGTTGGACACTGAAGCCACAAGAAAAAATCAAACCAAGTTGCATTCAAAAAAGAAAATAAATAAATATAGCACAATACATTTTAAAGCAAAACATATCTTAAAAGGGATAGTTTTATTTACTCACCCTCACACCATCACAGATGTGTATGGCTTTTTTTATTCTGCTGAACGCAAAACAAGATTTTTAGAAAAATATTTCAGCTGTGTTGGTCCATACAAAGCAAGTGAATAGTGGCCAGAACTTTGAAGATCCAAAAAACATATAAAGGCAGCATAAAAGTAACCCATATGACTCCAGTGTTTAAATCCATATATTCAAAAGTGATTTAAGTGTAGGTGAGAAACATATAAATATTTAAGTGCTTTTTAACTATAACATTTCCACATTCTTCTTTTGTTTTTGGCGATTCACATTATTTGCGGATATCGCCAACTACTGGGCAGGGAGTTGAATTTATAGCAAAAAGGGACTTCAATATTGATCTGTTTCTTACCAATCTTGATCTAGCAAGTACATTTTCAGTATTTCTTTACAATAAGGTTCCATTTGTTAACATAGATTAATGCATTAGGTATCTTAAACTAACAATGAACAAAATATTTTTTACAGCATTTATTAATCTTTGTTAATGTTAGTTAATAAAAAGACAATTGCTCATTGTTAGTTAATGCTAGTTCATTAACCATTGTTAACAATTGCTATATTGAAATGAACATTAAGATTAATAAATGCTGTATTGTTCCTTGTTGGTTCATGTTAACTAATGCTGTTAACTAATGTGAACAAATGGAACCTTATTGTTAAAGTGTTACCATAATCTCCTTATAAAAATGTGTACATTCCTGAAAATGAAAATGAAGTACAACAGGATGCCAATGAAAAAACATGTAGGTCAGTCAGCATATTTCTTTCACTGATAGGAGTTTAAATTGTTTAGCTTTGAAAATATATATCCTGAATCATTCAGTCCTTCCTTTTTCTTTCCACTGTTTTACTGTGATTTACTGATGCATGAAGGATGAATGAATATTTCCTCCCTGAATCAGCACTTATGTTTCATTGGTGGGATCTCCAGATACATTCACATGATCTTCTTGTAAGGGCATTGGCAGTACACAGCACATGTTGTAGCAGCTATGCGATTACATTCACTTTCATTAAAGGTGCACTCAGTAATCTTTGAAGTATGTCAAAGTGTGGCTAACACTGACACCTAGTGGCCTGGATGCTGCATTATTCAAACAGTTGTTTTCAGTTACCAATACCATTGTGTAAATTTACTATGCATATTAAACCAGGATTAATTTAATCCATGAATGAAAGTGTCCAATAACAGGGTAGTTACTGAGATTCAGCTGGTCATGTGATGCTAAAATGGCAGTCCATGTGAGGCGCCCCTGCTCCATGTAGTATAAAATAGTTTTTATAAGGTTACCAATATGACTGAACCAGGGCCTTACTGGGACACAATTTCAGGCCGGGAAATCCTACACCCATCCAGGCCATCCTATGCACCCAAATAAAATTTTGAAACACGGACAACCGTGTTTTTTTTCCCCCCTAAATTACATTTATTTCACAGTATGACCATAACATAAGAACATAAACAACCAACCTAGAAGTAAAGCAGTCCTAATATCAAATGGGTCTGCACATAACGTCCTGTGCACTGCAATTACAACTGCAATAAATAATGTGATGAGACTGATGTTTTAAATAAATGTTTGAATATAAACAAATGCAATACTTAAACATTAAACTAAACCGCCAATAGGTGGCGGCAAGTGACCGTCTTAATTAGTGAGTCATTCATACAAAAGATTCGTTCAAAACGCTGAATCATTCAGTAACAAAACACTGCTGTAGCTTTCCTTTGGAACTATTTTAGTCGGTGAAATAGAACAAAAACAGTTAATATGGTTTGTGTCTAAAATGTAAGTAACTTAATAATAAATATTAACTACGCTACTTGTTTACTGAACAATAAATTAAATGTAACATTTGCAATCGTGATAATATTCAGCAAAACAGCTCCCTTAGTTGTGCTAAACTAAATCATATGTTATAAATAAAAAAAAAAACAACAATTAGAATTTTTACCTCCGTACATTTCTTCTGTGAGTTTTCTGTGTGCACTCACTTGTTTTGATTTCTCCACGAATGTAACGTTAGACGGGTGCTGCTCACATTTTCTGTTTAACCGTTTGTCTGAGGCGTAAAGTCGAATCGTAGCCTTGCCAGTCAAGACTAATATATTCATGATTTAATGTTTTTTTTTTTTTTGTTATTAATATTAATAATAATTTTATTGAATGACGAATTCAAAAATGATCACTGGTAAAGGTAGTAATATAAAATAATAATAATAATAATAAAATAATAATAAAAAACGCTGGCTGGCAGCAGGCCAACTTTGTCGCCAGGCCAGCGGGAATTGTCCCGGTGCTCCCGATGGCCAGTCCGGGCCTGGACTGAACTCTTCATCTCATGTTTCATAATTACTTTACATTTCTTTAAACTAAAACTTTTTAAATGTGGAAAGAAATGTCCCGCTCGGTTCTCCCGATGGCCAGTCCGCCCCTGATCGGAAGTAGAGAAATTAGAAATAGAGAAACATGCACCTTTAACAGTGGGATTTGGCCATTGGCTTGTAGCCCCTTGATCCATCCTGTTCACAGATCACATGAACAAGAATAAGAAAAAAGTGGGAGAGATGGAATTAGAAATAGAAAAACATGCATTAAAAAGTGAAGAAAACAAAAGCTCCTTTATAGGGTATAATATTCCTACTTCACAGACCACATGCTGAAAGATGTTTTTAAAGTTTTTGCTGAAATAATTGTTGAAACTTTGAGATTTTTTGCTGATAGCTGTGCAATGTGTATAAACCTCACCCTTCTGACCTCAAGAGGTGCACTAGCAGGGCTGGAAATCTGGCATACTGGGTATTTTCCCGGTGGGACGGCAAACTTTGGGGCCAATCAGGGGCGGACTGGCCATCGGGAGAACTGAGCGGGCCGGTGGGTCAGCCGTGAAATGTGCTAAATGGGCCGCCGAATTATGCAGAACGGACCACAAAACAGCACCACGATATGCAGAAAAGGACAGCGAACCCCCCCACTCAACAACTTTTGGGCAAATTGCCATATCAATTCCCGGGCCGATTTATTTTCCCAGGCCAGCCCTGTGCACTAACATCTGATGCTAGAGGCTGTAGCATATAGCCTCCTCGTTAGCGCACCTGCCTCCCATGCCGGTTCGAGTCCCGTACAGTATGGAGCAGGTAGAACAGGAGCGTGACAATGGTGCCGTGACCCAGATGGGAGTGAGGTTTGGGGGGGAAGACATCGGTTTGAGTTCCATATGGAGCGGATAGAACAGGAGAGTCACATAAGCAATTCCAAACCAAATGATAAGCTCTGTGTTGCAATGGAAAGTGGTGGAAATGAAAGTGTATGTGTGAAACTGAACATTCTAGAGTTCTTAGCGCTGTTGCAGACCTACATCTGTGTGGAAATAAGAAATGATTAAACTGTCTGTGATCCACTGATCTGGGGTGATTAAGGTACTATTCATTTCTTTCTTCTTTGTAAAACTTTTTAAACAGGGAAAACATACTAAGAGCACCTTTAAATAATTTTAGATATAAATCACATTTGAAACTAATCAAACCTGTACATGCAATAAGCTTATAAATTGCATTTCTGTTGTGTATAAAAACATGTTGGAAGAACAAAATGCTTTTGTGTTCAAACTATCCTTGAGAAAAGGTGTTTTATGTCCAATTAATTATTTCCATCTCATTGTGTCTAATGCCACTTTATTAACAAAGAAATACATATTTATTAAATTAGTTTCACTGCTACAATGTATTGCTCAAAACGTGTTAATTCATTTGTAACGAACTGATACAATCCTATTGGATTCAACAGCAGGGAGTGTCTGCTGGAGTCTTGCACAACTTTTCTAAATCAGCATATCTGGCCTCCGAATGAGTCAGAGGCAGCCTGGAGAAGATAGAGTTCATTGGGTCTGGCAGACAGGACGCTTTGGGGCAAAAACAGAATGAGAGGGATATTCCAGCACCTGGACTGGGAAATGATGGAAAAATCTGTGGTCCAAGGACACAAACAGAGCCTATGAGACATGGGCTAAGCACTTTTTAATGAAGTGAGAGAATGAATGATGTCAGTTCAACTGCTCTTTTCTTAAATCTTCTAGCTGATATATAAAATGGTTACCATACTAATTTGGTGTTTTGTGCTATAATGACTATGTTTCTGACATTCCTCAAATGTTCAAGATTATATTTCTTTGACATCAAATATGACTTTCAAGCTTGAAGTTTGAAAATGTAGTGAAATTTAGAAAATATCATGACTTAATAAGTTTTAGACTTATGAGTAACATTGGGGGGTTCTGGAAACTAAGGGCACACACAAAATCGCACAGCTAAAGAGGTTGTAGTCAGTCCAATCTGATGAAATTATGCCCTCATCTGGACACAGGAGATGCAACATTTGTTCTGTTGCAAATCACTCCTCTAATATAAAATGAACAAAATGTGCATTTCCTGAAGGAAACCGGGTAAGATGTCATCCCAGCCCACTTTTAAAGGGATAATTCACCCAAAAATGAAAATTCTCGAATTCATTCGCCCTCATGTCATCCCAGATGTGAATGACTACAAATAGTATGACTTCTGCAGAACACAAATGAAGATTTTTTTAAGAATATTTCAGCTCTGTAGGTGACCAGCACTTTGAGTGTCCAAAAAACACAATACAGTGTTTGAGTCCATATCTTCAGAAGCGATAGGATTGTTGTCAGTGAGAAAGATCAATGTTTGTCCTTTAAGCATAAATCTCCACTTTCACTTTCTTCTTATTTTGTTTTTAGCGATTCACATTTACATTGCATATCTACTGTGCAGAAAGGAGAATATACAGTAAAAAAAGGATTTAAGGTTTCTCACCCACACCTGACATATTGCTTCTGAAGATATAGATTTAACCACTGGAGTTATATGAATTACCTTTATTTAAATATATATCCAATGTGCTCATTTCAGTGCTTTCTCTTTAAAAAAAAAAAAAAAAACGCTTCAGTGGTTCAATTAATTTGTTACATTTTTATACCAGTGGGGCCCATTTTTGGTACCATGCAAGTATAAAATATTAAGCACCACGCTATTATGTTTTCATCAATACACAAAACCAGATGGCATGCGCATTATAAACATTAATGTCTTTGCATGCCATTTAGTGTAGGATGATTCACTAGTTTATGGAAGATTCAACTTCAATAGATAAAAATCTGCTGCATCACTAAATGAAGGTTATAATTAATATTTTTATACAGTTAATAGTACTGTAAACGAAATGGCCAAATAGTGTAATCTGGAACCATGTTTTACAACTTTAAAAAGCACATTGCTTTAAAAATGATAACAATAATAAGAAAAACAACAACTGTGGATTCCCTTTTATTTTTAAAATTTCTGTACAAGTGCAACTGAATTTTTTTATTATTGATTTTTTTTATTAATGTACATTCAATATAGAAAGTTTATGTACGGCATATTACATTTAACATTTCACAATTGCACTAGTCTTTCACATAGATTTGTAATCAAGATTCGATACAATTTGTCCTTTGAGAAGCTCATTTTCAGTTGGTCTTTATTCAACTAGGTATAAATAGTCTAGTGCTTTCTGGGGAGGTAAGGTAGAAAAAAAGACGATTTTGTTGGTAGCAACAGAACGTTGGAGTGCTGGGGTGCATTATATAGGACTATGAGATCTGCAGACAAGGAAAACAAGAAAAGGTTGCAGCCAGTGGGGTACTCACATGTGCACATATTCATAATGCAAATAATCAGTTTAATAGATTTCTTCTCAAGTTTCATTTACCTTCAGTTACCAAGCACTTACTTTGGGTACTTCAGAATAAAAGAATACAAAAATGTGCAATCATGACTGTTTGAAAAGGCTGCAATTTATCAAATGGAAAACATCTAGCATTTGTTGACATGGCAGCAGATACGAGTTGAGATGTGGCCTGAATATGAAACCAGGAAGACCAGTGGGAAGAGACCATTAAACGTAGACAACATGGCAGGCAAAAAAAAAACATAATCTCTCAATACTAAAGTAAACTATTTTACTCTCCTTGGAAAGAAATCAGAAAAGCTTGAGATGCAACTGAATAGAAAATGAAATAGGAGGAAGTACTGACTTTAAAATGAAGGAATCACAAGACCGTGAGTGCTGTGAGGGAAGAGGCTGGACATTTTCATTGCATGGTGGCAGCATACTGAGTTAAGTCAATAGAGGATGTAATCATTTCCCCTTCATTTCCTTTAACTCTCTTTTTGTACATCATCCTATATTCTCTCCCTCAGGATTTGGATGCCACCACTCCAGACGCAGGTCGATCTTTGTGCCAGTGTTTGTCTGATAATCTATTTGTGTAATTCAGCCCAGGTCTCCAATATCATTGTCTACAGGTGGTGGGACGCTTGGGATTACAGTGGAGCCTGTGCCTGCTGTTAGATAACCTGCCACTCCTGGACCTGTGCACATTTAAAACACACAATCATAATTATGTTTTAGCTTGTTATTTAATAACTACAGGTTAGTAAAAAGATGTAGATTAGGGTGTGAACTGTATTATGTTGTTAAGCTAAGACTACAATTCAAAAGCATTTAGCTATAAACAAAATCAATACATATAAATTAACTTTATTAACTGACTACATTTAAATGAAATCTATGAGTTAAGAAAATAGTTCACCCAATATGTAAAATTCTGTCATCATTTATTGTCTTTCCTAAACCATATGATTACCAACTTTTTTGTGGAACTTTTTTTCCAAACTGCTTCATTTAATTTTTTCCATAAAAAAAAAATCCAAAATCTTGCCTTTTGTTCATTTAAAACTAGTGCTGTCAGTGAATATATATATATATATATATATCTATATACACACTCACCTAAAGGATTATTAGGAACACCATACTAATACTGTGTTTGACCCCCTTTCGCCTTCAGAACTGCCTTAATTCTACGTGGCATTGATTCAACAAGGTGCTGAAAGCATTCTTTAGAAATGTTGGCCCATATTGATAGGATAGCATCTTGCAGTTGATGGAGATTTGTGGGATGCACATCCAGGGCACGAAGCTCCCGTTCCACCACATCCCAAAGATGCTCTATTGGGTTGAGATCTGGTGACTGTGGGGGCCATTTTAGTACAGTGAACTCATTGTCATGTTCAAGAAACCAATTTGAAATGATTCGAGCTTTGTGACATGGTGCATTATCCTGCTGGAAGTAGCCATCAGAGGATGGGTACATGGTGGCCATAAAGGGATGGACATGGTCAGAAACAATGCTCAGGTAGGCCGTGGCATTTAAACGATGCCCAATTGGCACTAAGGGGCCTAAAGTGCACCAAGAAAACATCCCCCACACCATTACACCACCACCACCAACCTGCACAGTGGTAACAAGGCATGATGGATCCATGTTCTCATTCTGTTTACGCCAAATTCTGACTCTACCATCTGAATGTCTCAACAGAAATCGAGACTCATCAGACCAGGCAACATTTTTCCAGTCTTCAACTGTCCAATTTTGGTGAGCTCTTGCAAACTGTAGCCTCGGGTTGCAACCTTAGGTTGCATATTCATTGCAATGCGCATTAAATCTCTTAAAACTCTCATCTTTCAAAGACGGTGGCTATCTGCTTTTCTACAGCAATTGTGAAGCTGCATTCACAATTAGCGTCAGGGTGTCAATGGCAGCGTCTAGTGCCACTTTTATCTCCACATGTAAAATGCTTGCAAACGATTTCTCGATATGCATTTTCGTGATAGTAAAGACTTGACGTACTTCTGTGGTAATTAAATTGCACCTTACAGAGGCTGAAAAATATAGAATTTCTGAAGTCCCATCTGGGCTTGTTTTGTACAACAAATGGCATTTAGAGGTCCTTTCTTCATCATTTGATCACTGGCATGGCTGTTTTGTGTGTTTTTGTGAGGTGTGCGTCAGTGTAATGACTCCGGACGGACACATCACAAAGGTTCCTCCCTTTCCAACCAGAGTGTATGCTGGTTTATGCTTCATTAACAGTAAACGCGATTAAGAAAAATTAACTTTTTCAATTAATCACATGCGTTAACGTGCGACTTCGACAGCTCTAATTAAAACATGTTACAAACTCAATACACTCTAAAAGGTGAAACAGGAATAAGAGAAGAAAATGTGCAAAATAGCCACTGGTTCTTAAAACATATAATTTCACAAGCTATCATTTGACTTCAGAAGACGTTTTATGGTGCTTATCATCATATTTTCTGGAGCTTGATAGTCCCGCTACTCATCAATTTCCATTGCATGGAAAGAGCAAACATGACATTCTGTTTAAAAAAGGAATCATATGTTTTGCACAACTTGGACATATTTTTTGGGTGAACTTTAACAGAATTTGGCTTTTATAGATATGAAAATGCATCGAGATGCTGAGAATGCTCCTTTAGATGGAATATGTTTTAAAATACTAGCATTAGCCTAAACTCTACTAGAATACACAATCAATGCTGTCAAGAAGGGAAATGGATTTAAAATGGTGAATAAAATAAAGGTAAACTCTGAGGAAGAGGTGAAGACATAAAGGGAGGAGTCTACCTGTTTTATAGGAAGAAAAAAAAAAAAAGAGGAGGGTGGGAAAGGCCACATGGAGCCACTAAAGCCCACTCCGCAACGGACTGCTGCCAGCCAGAAGAGATGGAGTGGACACACCTGAAGAGTGAGACAAGGAAAGAGAGAAGAAGGGAAGAGTGCAGGGGAAAGGAAGCAAGCAGAAGTCAGAACGAGGAAGTGTAGAAAGTACAGAGGAAAGACTAAAGCTAAGAAAGACATGTATTAGAAGTTTATATCCAGTACTGATATAAACTATTTATACAGACAGTTATAAGCTAGCGACAAACTTAAAGAAATGTTTCTGGTTCAATACAAATTAAGTTGTCCAAGTATGCTACGGTTACTAGAGATTAATTTAAACTCCTCTCTCAGTTTTTAAGAACAAGCAAAAGTAGTTTTTACAGTAACATACTTACAATAGAAGTGTGTGGGGGAAGACGTTGCATAGGAATAAACATTAATATACACCGTTTCAAAAGTTTAAAACAATAGACCCATGGATGAAGTTATGATTTTTACATTTTCTTAAGAATATAAGTGAATTAACACAAATATGACTTCCATTGTGACTTACTATAAAAATAATTTTTGGTGGGCCGAGTTAAAATGATTGTCTGTGGTAATTGACAGCAGGCTACAGATGCTGTTGATATAGCAAATAGTTTCAAATTGGTTTGAACCACTAACATTCTTTTGGATCACTTGAGTAAAAGACTCTCATTCAAGATGTGATTGAGTCCACAACAGGCTCATAAAAGCAAAAAAGAAAGAGAAACAAGATGAGTGTGTGTGTTTTTCTTACCTGTAAGGTAGCCTGCAGTCTGGGAATCTGAGATAAAGAGGTCGTGTTTCTGGTCTTTGAAGGCACTCCACACAGTGGAACGAGACAGAATTTCATTTACCTACGATAAAAACAGTGCGTCAGTCCTGGACAGGTACGCACGTATATCACATATTTTCTTTCTGTGGGACAGTGCACAGATCATTTGATTGAAGTTCTAGTATGCTCGTGAAAAAGGATTGTACCTGTTCTCCAAACTGCAGGCTGCGTGTCATAGATTTAAGGGCTTTAACGATCTGAGCTTTGGTTGCTGAAGGGTTTTCAAGAGTCTCTAACCCGACCCCCTCTAAGAGCTTTAAAAGGTACGGCACCAACTCTACTCGGAGAGCCTGAAAATGGAATAATAACATAAAAACCAGATGGATTTTTTTTCTGTCTGGGCTTTTAATATACATTTTCTTTTCCATACACAGTTTTTCCACACTGATTTTCTCCATAGGCTTCAATTCCTCAATAAAGATTTCTAAACCTTGAACCAAACCTACCATCTCCAAAAGCAATTACAGCACTGCGAATGATGCAATCAAATAAGACTGCCTTTTTGGGTGAATCTCACCACAAAATTAAAATAAAAAAATATATATTTTGCATACAGAAATTGAAGCATATTTCGATATCTTGGATTTTCTTCAAGACAATTAAAGGAATATTCTGTGTTTTAAAACAAGTTAAGCTCAATTGACAGGATTTGTGGCATAATGTTGATTACAACAAAAATGATTTTGACTCATCCCTCCTTTTTTTAAAACAATAAAGAAGCTAAAATCGGGGTTACAGTGAGGCACTTACAATGGAAGTGAAGGGTGCCAATTTTGAGGGTTTAAAAGGTAAAAATGTGAAGCTTAGTATTTTATAAAACAGGCCATCTGCAGGTTTGAAGGAATTAAGACTTTTTATTGCCATATAAAATAAACGTTTAAGACCACTATAAATGTTTCATTAGCTGGTAAATACAAAACCTCTGAGGCTACTTGGATGTCTCTGGACATGTTTTTATATTTTATTGTGCATTTATGTGTGTTTTTAAATAAGTTAATACAACATTAAAACTCAAAAAGGAATTAATTAAGAACGCACGTAGCCTAAAGTATGTAGCCTATAATGTGACCTTTCTCTTTAGTCACTTGCTTTTGCTTTCATGTGCAAAAAGTAAAGTAAACTTTTATCAGATTACGTTGTTGAAAAATGATTCCGAGGGCTCTCAATGACTGCTGTGACTTCAAGATCATCAACAGAGCTGACTGGAATGAGACCATTTCAACTCACAACTTTGCAGCATAAATTTATAGTGAACATGGTTGCATGTTTGTTATTAACTCATATTATATCATAGTAATTGTATCGCTAAGAATATGTTTGTGTATGGTTTTATGTCATATTTAGTTTAATCATCTAATCTCTCAAATCTAACATAACAGTCAGAGGGCTTTCTGTCACTACTTACTGCACATGCGCTGACATTTTGTAAACAAGAGGATTGGTTTGTTAATTGGATTGGTAAGAGACCTTATTCACAGTAGCGCAATGTTTGATTTTTTAATGGGAATGGAAACGAGGCTGTGAGGGTTAGACTTGCCATCTCTTCAATGGCACAAATTGTATAAATCGGTAAAAAGCTCCAATATCCCATCTGATTTTCCACAACTCATATTGTCTGGAGTTTTTTGTCTACTGAGTGTCCTTGAAAATATATTTTTCCAAGGTTTTGTCTGCGGAACAATCCAAAAACACTTTAAACTGCAGTACAGCCCATTGAAGAGACTGTATGTCTACCCCGCACAGCCTTGTTGTAGATAAGGCTGCTGTGAATAAGGTCTAGCATATGCTGAATAACATTTATATATTTTGTTCTTGGCAGATACCTTTAACAAATACTTCAGCAGGTAGTTAAAGGGCAATTCATTTAAAATGAAATTTCTGTCATCACTGCTCACCCTTGATTCTGTATGGATTTTTCTCTGCCATGGGACAAAAAATGAGATGTTAAGCAAAATGTTTTGTCTCAGTCACGGTCACTGCATCGTTTTTTCATTCAGTGTAAGTGAATGGTGACTGAAACTCCCCAATATCTCCTTTAGATATCCACTGAAATAAGAAAGTCATCCAGGTTTGCAACAGCATGAAGGTAAGTGATGACAATTTTCATTTTTGTGTGAAATATCTCAAGTAAAAACTCGTCAGTTACTTTAAAATGTCAGTTTAAAGTTGACCAGATGTATTGAAAATGTTAACAGATTAAATTATGAAAGAGATCTGTGCTGCATAATTAGTTATGATGTATATTGAAACCGGATTATATACAAATATGAAATATAGATGTATTATGTATATTATTATTGTTTTGTATATTAAAAAAAAACATTTAAATTGACATTCAGACAGCAGAGAAAATGCCTGTGTATGTCAAATGGAGCTCTAGAGAGATGGAGATGAGAGATGTAACAGTTTTGTTAGAACACAGTTTTGTTCTGTTAGTTTTACAATTATTGTCAAAGGTGATGTAAAATAAGAAATATGATTTGAAAGGCATCAAAAGATCGCTCCAACCTTGTGTGCTTGCAAATTGCAGCATTGACAGCTTTGTCGAGTAATAGTGTTAGTGCATCACATGTGTAACATTGTCACATCAGTAAAAATGCGCTTCACTGCACACACTCCCACTAAACGCAAGCGTCAGCTGCTAAATGACGCTTTTTGCTTTAAAGTTGTTTAAATCATAATTTTTTGTTATTTTAGGGTTTGTTGACATTATATCATCATGGCAATGAAGATGTAAAAGTGGCTATAACTTCACACAGAAAAGGTTAAGTGATTTTATCACACTAAAATCATGTTTTAAAAAAAACATACTATTTACATCTTGTGACTATACTCTTGAGTATTGAGTGCCTCAATGGAACGGATTTATTTTTTTCTTCTTATTATTTTTTTAAAGGAGGGACAAGTCAAATATATTCCATCAATATTATGCCACAAATGCTGTTGATTGAACTTAACTTGTATTGAATCCGGAATATTCCTATAAGCACAAATTCTCTATTAACTATTCTTAGTGTAGCACTCCACCAGGAATTTGGCTTTGCGAATTAATCAAATTTGTTATATAAATAAATAAATAAATAAATATATATATATATATATATATATATATATATATATATATATATATATATATATATATATATATATCTTACGCATATTGTCATATTAAAAAGACTTGAGGCTTCAAAAGAAGATTATCAACCTAAAAAAATTAAGCTAATGGTAGGTCTAATGTGAAAGAAGTACCGGTACTGTGGAGGTCTTTTCTTAGTAATAAACTGTATGCATGTTTGTTACCTGTGCAACCAGTTCAGTCTGCTCTCGCTGGAACATGCGGTTGAGCGACTCGCATGCAATCCCTGCCATATCAGCCCTCACCTTCATACCTGTCATCAACGGACCAATAGTATCTAAGGCTGCCATGGACCGCACACACAGCTACAGGACAAAACAACCAAACTCAGATTAATAATAAAGTGCACATGGTTAATTTATCATTATCATAGCGTTAAAGCAAGTTAGAGATTTGCACAATACGTTTAAGACACGACAAGCTATTTGTCTGTTCACACTGAATGTGAAACTGCGGTGCAGGCTGACACAAACACAGCCAATCAGAACATATTTGAATTTTCATCTACAATTCTTTATGAAGAGCAGGATTTTGGACCAATGAGCATCTAAGGTGGGCGGGGCTAGCTGGCATGATGCTAGAGAAATAGAAACAGCGTTATAAACAAAATATCCTGTCACTTAAGAGATACCTTTTATTGCTTGTTCCTGGTTACAGAACATGTTACCTTGATGGTAACTGTATTTTTTATTTTTTTTAAATCTACAAACTATCATGCTTTTTCTAGAATTCAAACTTGGATTGAAAGCAACTTAAATTACATTACACCCATAGTTCCGCTGGTATGCCATGATCAAGTGTGCAGTGGTAATAATTCATGGATCCACCCTAGTGGTGTTTAAACCCTCAATCTTTCATCCCCAACCCAGATTTGTAACCACAAGGCTAATCCACCCCTCCTCCTGCGAGTGACATAACCCTAACAGTGTGCGCATGATTGCATTGTACCTCATTGTCTGAGAGCACATGTATGAGTCTGATGGCACTTTTAGGGATAGCGTTGTTCTTATGGTTGAGTGCCGATAGGACACGAGGCAGATGCCCGAGAGGAGGGACCTGATCGGCCATCTGCGTCTGGGTGCTGAAGAGGCACACTGCTGCAGTGGTAACAGTCTCCAGCGCCTCACCCTGAGAATAGAGGATAAGGATAAAGTGATTTATTAATACGCAACCATTAGTGTATCTGCTTTAGAAGAGTCACTCACATTGGGATTGTTTTTCTCCAGTAGCGTGGTGAGCGTGTCCATTAATGATACTAGAAACTCTCTGGGTTTGCGTAGCACCCAGCCTGGCTGAGCAATGAAGATCCGTAGAAACACTCCACCAACCTCCAGCTCTCCCTGCCCAGCGCCATACGGGACGGAAAAGTCCTCAGGCAGCTAAGATAATACATACATACAGATATATCACAATACTGTACTTTCAGGGTCACAAATAATTAAACTAAACAGTCCGTTTAGATTAAATATATTTTTAAAACCATCTCACCTTCCAATTGACATCAGGATTATCTTTCTGTTGCTTAAAATGTCTGCAAGAATGGAAGAATGAGTTAATGACCCAGGAGAAATTATGGTTTGACAGGTAATGAGAACAATAGAACACAATAGAGCGCAACAGTCTGGTTCCAGAAGTAAAAATCCTATTCATTTTTCTAAAGACAAAAGAATTTTCAACGATAACTTGTAAACCTTTACGGACAGAACTACCGTGATCTCAGAGATTGTTCATCGATGGTATATGCTTCCGTTGAAGCATCAGTCTGCGTTTTTTCAACTTCATTGTTTAAACATCATGTTTGATAGTGGAATTCCTGGTAAACAACTACATTATCCATGGTCCAGCAGAGAAAGCTTCACCAATCGGAGAACCATGTCCAACAAAGCACACAAAAATTACCTCGGAGTAACCGCCCACTCCAATGATGCACTGTGAATAACAATCAAGTCGATCTCCCTTCACGCTTAAACTCCTTATCTATTTGAACATATTACAATATTTTGCAATAAATATAAATATATTGTTTCTATACTTATAATCAACAACCTAAAATCAATAGTTTTATATACAGTGGGTACGGAAAGTATTCAGACCCCCTTAAATTTTTCACTCTTTGTTATATTGCAGCCATTTGCTAAAATCATTTAAGTTCTTTTTTTCCTCATTATTGTACACACAGCACCCCATATTGACAGAAAAACACAGAATTGTTGACATTTTTGCACATTTATTAAAAAAAGAAAAACTGAAATATCACATGGTCCTAAGTATTCAGACCCTTTGTTCAGTATTTAGTAGAAGCACCCTTTTGATCTAATACAGCCATGAGTCTTTTTGGGAAAGATGCAACAAGTTTTTCACATCTGGATTTGGGTATCCTCTGCCATTCCTCCTTGCAGATCCTCTCCAGTTCTGTCAGGTTGGATGGTAAACGTTGGTGGATAGCCATTTTCAGGTCTCTCCAGAGATGCTCAATTGGGTTTCAGTCAGGGCTCTGGCTGGGCCATTCAAGAACAGTCACTGAGTTGTTGTGAAGCCACTCTTTCGTTATTTTAGCGGTGTGCTTAGGGTCATTGTCTTGTTGGAAGGTGAACCTTCGGCCCAGTCTGAGGTCCAGAGCACTCTGGAGAAGGTTTTCATCCAGGATATCCCTGTACTTGGCCACATTCATCTTTCCCTCGATTGCAACCAGTCGTCCTGTCCCTGCAGCTGAAAAACACCCCCACAGCATGATGCTGCCACCACCATGCTTCACTGTTGAGACTGTATTGGACAGGTGATGAGCAGTGCCTGGTTTTCTCCACACATACCGCTTAGAATTAAGGCCAAAAAGTTATATCTCGGTCTCATCAGACCAGAGAATCTTATTTATCACCATCTTGGAGTCCTTCAGGTGTTTTTAGCAAACTCCATGCAGGCTTTCATGTGTCTTGCACTGAGGAGTGGCTTCCGTCGGGCCACTCTATCATAAAGACCCGACTGGTGGATGGCTGCAGTGATGGTTGACTTACTACAACTTTCTCCCATCTCCCGACTGCATCTCTGGAGCTCAGCCACAGTGATCTTTGGGTTCTTCTTTACCTCTCTCACCAAGGCTCTTCTCCCCCGATAGCTCAGTTTGGCCGGATGGCCAGCTCAAGGAAGGGTTCTGGTCATCCCAAATGTCTTCCATTTAAGGATTATGGAGGCCACTGTGCTCTTATGAACCTTAAGGGCAGCAGAAATTTTTTTGTAACCTTGGCCAGATCTGTGCCTTGCCACAATTCTGTCTCTGAGCTCTTCAGGCAGTTCCTTTGACCTCATGATTCTCATTTGCTCTGACATGCACTGTGAGCTGTAAGGTCTTATATAGACAAGTGTGTGGCTTTCCTAATCAAGTCCAATCAGTATACTCAAACACAGCTGGACTCAATTGAAGGTGTAGAACCATCTCAAGGATGATCAGAAGAAATGGACAGCACCTGAGTTAAATATATGAGTGTCACAGCAAAGGGTCTGAATACTTAGGACCATGTGATATTTCAGTTTTTCTTTTTTAAGAAATGTGCAAAAATGTCAACAATTCTGTGTTTTTCTGTCAATATGGGGTGCTGTGTGTACAATAATGAGGAAAAAAATGAACTTAAATGATTTTAGCAAATGGCTGCAATATAACAAAGAGTGAAAAATTTAAGGGGGTCTGAATACTTTCCGTACCCACTGTATATACCCATCATTTTATATTTAATTACATCATTCACAATGCTTCATAGGATTGTAGTTTGTACCCTCACGAAAGATAAGAACACAGTCTTGTACCATTGTCTTTTTGTCTGATTTTCAAATATTTTATTGCTTCAAATCAAAGTTTGTAATGTTGTGATTCACCTTGGAGCTGGATGTTTTGGTTCATGGCTTACAACTCCTTTACGGAGGATTTTATAAAAGCCAATGCAAAAAATGAATAGGAAAAGTACTTCCGGAACCCAGACGGCTGAAAAAGTGGGCGGGCACTGTTGTGCTCTATAGTGCCTGCTTTCTTTCATTGGCCTTGGTTCTGTGTTTTCACTTTCATTTTCTTCATAGGGATTTAAAAAAATTATTAATAGAAGAGTTCTATGTCTTGGACCAAACCTATCAGCGATAAATCACATTACAAAGTGCGATTTTAAGAAAAGCATTTGACAGTTGGCCAAAATACAAAAAGGTACAAGACTGTGTATGTAAATTCCTTTGAGGGACTGAACAACACACCTCATGACAACTACTGTACAATATTAAACTATTAACCTTTAATCACTGTATACTCAAATTAAAGATTTTAGTTTGAGAGTGTGGGAAACTGATTTTACCATTTCCATGGTAACAGTATCTTCTCTGACTGGTTGTATTATGGGTATTCATTTTTTTACAGCAAATTCAGCAATTAAAGACACATTCAAAAATAATCATTTGAAATCACATTAGAAGAAGCATATATCACCACCTAACCTTGGCGCTCACAGTGTTACATTATCAGTAGAAATCAATTTCTATATGGAGCATATGAATAGGATTTTCACTTTTAGGAACTGAAAGTTGCACTATGTAGACATGAGTTTAAAAGTGCCTCACTCTAGCATCATCTCTCTGACAGTGGTAGAGACGGTTTCTCTCGAGCTGTCATTCCAGATGAGCTCTGGGTTCTCATGGGTTCCTTCAAATATGTGCACAGCAGCCTCTGGGTTGTCACGCATGGCATCCATGAAAACGGCCGGTAAGAAACGCATCAGGGACAGACGCACCTGGGTGGGAAAAGAGGGTGAATGCTCAACTTTGTGATGAATGCATTGTAGTGTTGAGTCAAACTTTATAGTGGTTCAACAAGTAAAATAGTGTTCCTGGTGCCATCTCCACATGGATAGTGTCTACAGTACAAATAAAGACAAGAAAATTGAGACATTGGGTTCCATTTTCCCTAGGCACAGCATTATGCCCAACTACCGTGCACTCTGTCCAATTTATTATCCAATTTTTATGAGACGCTAACTCAAAGCACAATTTTGTGCCAGGGCAAAGTGCTGTTGTATCTGTTGGTGTATGCACGCAAATTGTGGGTGTACTGTATGTTAATGAAGTGGTGCAAAGGGCAATTTGCTATTTTCCTGAGAAACCGGTCATTGCGCTAAGACGTTTCAGAACCATGTCTAATCTCGGCTAATCAAATTTTTATGAAGTGGCTGTATTCATTCATATCGACTTTGCTTGACATGAAATGGAATATATAACAGGGCACAGATGGTAGAATAACCAGAAAATAACCTTCTTAACACAGGCCATTAGCGCTTTCCGAGCTTGGTTTCGCCAAAACACATGCGTCTAGACTTAGCGTACATACTTACACGAAAATATCAAAACTTTATGGCCATGTCCAATAACTACGCTCTGCGCTTAAGGCATAGAGCTCTTAAAATAGGGCCCATTATGTTTGAAGTTATGGATTCTCTTACTTTTGGTCCCACCAGCTTGTCTGAAGTCATTTTTGAGAAGAGCTCTGCCGTCTGGGTGCGCACCTGAGGGTGGGTGGAGTTACAGAATAGATCCAACAAGTAGATCGGTGCACCTGAGAAAATCAAATGAAAAGTCAGATGTCACATTTGAGGTTGTAACCATATTGCTGAAGATTTCTTGGTTTGAGATCCTCTAGATTCTTTAACAGCCACACATGCAGACCAAAAATGTAACTCAATACTGTGTGTTTTTATATACACTGATCAGCCACAACAGTAAAACCACTTGCCTAATATTGTGTAGGTCCCCCTCGTGCCTCCGAAACAGTGCCAACCCCCATCTCAGAATAGCCTTCTAATATGCTGTTCTTCTCACCACAATTGTACAGAGCGGTTTTCGGAGTTAACGTAGACTTTGTCAGTTCGAACCAGTCTGTAAAATTGTGGTGAAAAGAATAGCATCTCAGCATTCTGAGATGCAGGTTGGCACTGTTTTGGCAGCATGAGGGGGACCTACACAATATTAGGCAGATGCTAATACATGATAATGTTAACATTATGAATAGAAATCCATTCTATGCAACCCTTCCCCCCACACACACACAAAATACCTACACTCACCTTTGTTCATGGCCTCTGTTACAATCTTTGTGTTAGAAGTCAGTGCATAGAGTGTCTCCAGCACTAGCTGTCTGCCTGTGATAGAAATGTGGAAGAAAAACACCTTGAATCATTTATAGTTGAACCATTTTGTAAACATATTTAACATACAACTAAGGGTCTTTTTTTATAAACTTTAAATATAACAAGATATTTAGCATATGTCTCTAAACTTATTTTCAGGACTATTTTCAAGGACCAAAACATTTTCATGGTCATTGCTTGAGTCTACCTGAACTATTAAATATGAAGAAGTCTTACTGGATGGTAAAGAGTGTAGCAGCACCAACAGATTGGGAAGAACCAGAGATTCTGCTATGTTAATAACACAGTCCTGGTTTGATGTGACAGTATTCACAACCTGTAGACAAAAAAAACAAAACATCAGGAGGGGTAACAGTGTTGAGAATTTAGAAAGTGTATGAAATAGAAAGGATTTTAAATATACCACCCAATGAATGATATTTGCAAAAAAGATGTACCTCCAAAGCAAGCTGCTGAACTTTGCCGGCACCGTGAACTCTCAGCAGTGAGAAGAGAAGCTTAAAGTGACTAATACACTCCGTCTCAGAGCCTACATTCAGCACATAAAAATTTAATTAAAAATAGCGAATAACAGCTATGTCATCGATCTAAAATTGCATGTACAGAAGGAGTGTTTATCATCCAATTATGTATATAAATCACCTGGATTGTTTTTTATGACATTGCGGAGAGCTTCAAGAGCCATCTCAGCCCAGCGCAGTCTCTGAGCATGCTGTTGCGACTCTAATTTATTGGTCTGAGTCATTGCTAGCAGAGTGTGGAGGTACTGAGCCTGTGAGCCAACATAATCCAACAGACTTGATGCAAATGTTTTTGGATACTGAGAAAGAGAGAAACAGAGACAGATTAGGTTATAACATATTTAAGAATTAACAGAATGGAAAACAGACAAATCAACCTTCCAGGATGTTAAAATAAAGAACAAAGTGCATTAAATAGTGTGTCAGTGGTATGTCACACCTCCAGAGGAAAGGTAGGCTGCTCGTTGTAAACTCTAACAAAGATCTCTCCCACAATCAGCTCCTTCCTATGTTCACTGAAAAAGAACTCTGCTCCAAAACTCTTATCACACTCTCCCTACAAAGAAAAAGAGACCAAGGATTAAGCACAAAATGGAAACCAATTATTTTGTTTTACAAGAAAATGTGATTGGTGCTTTGTTATCTCTCTCACTCTTTTGATATTGCTCTCTTGTTGTGCTTCCAGGAACTCCATTAGCTCAGCTCTTGTTCCATTGTTCCAGATCAAATATGGGTTCTCTGAGTTGCTATTCAACAACTTCAGAACCTGAAAAACATTGTAAGAAAACCTAAACCACAAGAAAAGACCACAGGCAGAATAGTCTGAACAATTTATTTTAGATGCTGTAATTAACATATCTATTTTTCTCCCTCACATCAGCAGGTGAACTGCTGCCCAGTTTCCGCGAGATGTAAGGCGTCAACATGGCTGCCAGACTCTTCCTGATGGCGGGATTCTCTGGAGGGTAGCTCACTGCCCCTCCACCATTAGCCTCCCCTCCAGGCCAATCCTCTGGGTTGATGGCCGAGGTATAACCCGCAAGCCGACCGAGGGCCACCAGACTGAGCTTAGCCAGACAGTTAGCCACCTCCTGCTGGTTGGTCTCCTGACTGGCCTGAACTCCACTCTCCTCCAAGGTGTAGTCATAGTTAAAAAGGTTGACTACTAGGTGCCACAGAACTCCAGCATGGTATAGGTGTGTCTGAAGAAAGAAGTCTACAGCGAAGGAGCTCACGCACTGAACAGTCAATGAGGCCACACGTGGCAAACCCTGAAACAGAGCAAAAGAAAATATTGATTTCAATGCCTACTCCGTATTCAGAAAATTGGCCATTCTGATGAACAACAGTGTATCCTGCAGTAAGTTTAGGTTAGCCAATCATTACAAAGGTCATGTACATATATTTTACAGAAAGTGTAAAAATTTGTAAAAACAATAAGATGTATTATGCCTGGCTTGTCATTAAATTATACAATAATACTGATCATCTATTTTAAAGATGTGGGATGCTTCATAGTCCACGAAACTGGACTAAAGTCTTACCTTGCCATAGTAGAGAATGTGACAAACATCTCTGATAATGTTGGGAAGCTCAGCAATTTTCTCTCTGCATTCCTCGAACTGAGATGCTACACTATAACACCTACAGATGTGCCCGCACACCTAAAAAATACCCATAAACACACACATGATCAGGTTCAAAATCTCCATAGGGCTAAATACGATGAAACAATGCCACGTTTCTTACTGTATTCTGCATTTCACATAACAAAGGCATTGAAGGCTATTTGCCACTGGAGTTGCATAAAAGGAATAGTTCACCAAAAAATGAAAATTCTCTCATCATTTACTCACCCTCATGCCAACCCAGATGTGTATAACTTTCTTTCTTCTGCTGAACACAAAGATTTTTAGAAGAATATATCAGCTCTGTAGGTTCTCACAATGCAAGTGAATGGTGACCAATACTTCTAAGCTCCAAACAGCACATAAGGCAGCATAAAAGTTATACATAAGACTCCAGTGGTTTAATCCATCTTCTGAAGCCATCCAATCGGTTTTGGGTGAGAAACAGACCAAAATGTAACTTCCTAGCGCTTGACATATGTGCAGAGCGCTAGGAAGTATAATCAAGCTTGAAATCATGATCACCAAGGAGACTGCTGATGTCCAGATTTATAGTAAAAAATGACTTACATTTTGGACTCTCTTCACCCAAAACTGATAGGATTGCTTCAGAAGGCATGGATTAAACCACTAGAGTCTTATGTATAACCTTTATGCTGCCTTTATGTGCTTTTTGGAGCTTCACAGTTTTGGACTTGCATTGTATGGAACTACAGAGCTAAGATATTCTTCTAAAAATCACATGTGTTCTGCAGAAGAAAGTAAGTCATACACACCTGGGATGGCATGACGAAGAGTAAATGATGAAAGAATTAAACATTTTGGGTAGACTATTACTTTTAAGAGCCTGAACTGTACCTGCACTGCCATATCTTCAGGTTTGCTGGAGGCCGTGAGCACAGCCACACAGCGAGACAGAGCCTCCATCAGCACCTAAGAGTAGAGACACAACAGTTAAAAGTGGGACCACATAAATTTGTGACTTTTCATTAGGTTTTGTGATACAGAGGATATAAATGACTGACCATGTCTTCATTTGCGCTTTGGATTTTTTTTAATTCATGGTTAAAGGTGAACTGTGTAATGTCAGTGCTTCTAGCTGAACCAAACAGAATTGCAAAAAATAATGACCAAACAGGTAGTCCCGCCCCACACTCCTGCATTTGGTTGTGCATGTATTGCTGTGCCAGGCAAGCCAGCAGGATGCTCAAAATAAAACAATATTTTAATAGTGCAACAGTGTCAGTGTTTACACTTTTTGTGGCACTCAACCTACAAATGGGCTTATTTTTTGTTGTCTCTGCATATTAGGCTTGGATAGAAGTGTTTTAATAAAACAATTTACACATTTCATCTTTAAATTTCATGCAAGTCCTATAACAGTTTAAGGAATTCTCACCTCAATACCGTTCTCCCGGCGGAGTTCCTCGGCATTGAGGGCAGAACAGTTGACGGTGTGGAAGGCAAGTTCAGTGCCTGCCGGTAACAATGGCGAGGTTTTGGAGAAGAGCTGCTCATCGCCTGTCTCCATGGTGATAGTCTTAATTAGCATGGGGTATCCAGCATATTTATAAGGCTCCAATTCTGAGAGAGAAAATTCATTCAACTTATTATTTACTGTGTGAACATCAGGCAACCGTAAGTACATTCAAGTCAAGGTTTATATAGTAAGACATGCTGATTCAATGTTTTTATCTTCTATTCCTGCATTAGAGAGTTGTGGATAGGATAGTGCTGTCTAACCTTGTTTGTGTCTGTTGAAGAGGATGCTCTGGGCTTTGAGGATCAAGATGATGTTCTCAGGGTCAGGGCCGTCCACAATACGTGCTGATTTAGTGCACAAGAACTCGTAGGCTTTATTCACCTTCTCAAACATGTCCTAAACAAACATAGACAGTTAAATATTCTTCTTTCAGTCACAGAGGTTTATATTTTGTTCAATGGCTATATATATATATATATATATATATGTACCCTGCCCTCTGGATTCTTGTCTGGATGGTATTTTTGGGCCAATCTGAAGTATGCTTTCCTTATTTTACTCTCTTCATGCCTACAAAACAAACACACACATTCTTATAATACTAATTAAATTACATCTGATGATGTCCGTGTGACATTGTAATGTCTGACATCAGAGGTCTTTCACATTTAGGTGTCTTAGAGGTACAGTAGCAAAAACTACTGTACCTCAATTGCACGCCTGTATAATTGTATTGTTGACAACTGTTTCAGATGCAAAAAACATGAATAACAAGTTGAATTTAGCAGAACAAATAAATAAATGTTACAAAAGTGAAAAATAGTAGAATTATTATGGGGTACTCACTGGCCCTGTCCTTTAGGGAGGTTCAACACATCATAGGCATCATCCACAGACATAGAGGGAGGCTTCTTCTCCACCTCTCTCTTCCATGCATCCAGAGTGTCCTTCAACAGCCTTACCTATAGGGGGAAGCAGTTACACAAACATTCACTACACTATGCACTGAGGTTTTTGATGAAACTAATCTGTCTGATCTCATTGTTTGGGTCTTTGCCTGTGGTGTATTTGTATAATACTTACAGGATCTCGTATGGGCCAGTTGGGGAAGCGGTTGGAGTCACACAGGTGTCGGAGGTAATAGATGTTGCAGAAGAGCTCATTATCGAGCTGAGGGAAGTTGACCACAGGGATGGGACAGTACTGATAAAGAGCACGAGTGTTACTCTGCAGACGGGGGGTGAAGTCTGCTAGGTGGGCAGCAATCTTCTCGATCATCATACGCCTATAAACATACACAATATAAATAAATATATATAATAAAGTGGCTAAAAGTACTTTAGTATACCTTAAGTATTAACAATAAAATTATGCACTTATTTTGGGATTTTATGCCATTCTGTTCTTACAGTTGAAGTCCGAAGATTACAAACACTTAGGTTGAAGTCATTAAAACTATTTTTTTAACCACTCCACAGATTTCATATTAGCAAACTATAGTTTGGCAAGTCATTTAGAACATTTACTTTTTGCATGACATGAGTAAGTTTTCCAACAATAGTTTACAGATTGTTTCACTTAATTGACTAAATCACAATTCCAGTGGGTCAGAAGTTTACATTCACTAAGTTAACTGTGCCTTTAAGCAGCTTGGAAAATTCCAGAAAATTATGTCAAGCCTTTAGGCAATTAGCTAATCAACTGGAGGTGGACTTGTGGATGTATTTTAATTCCTACCTTCAAACTCAGTCTATTTGCTTGACATCATGGGAAAATCAAAATAAATCAATCAAGACCTCAGAAAAAGAATTGTAGACCTCCACAAGTCTGGTTCATCCTTGGGAGCAATTTACAAATGCTTGAAGGTACCACGTTCATCTGTACAAAAAAATAGTACGCAAGTATAAAAACCACGGGACCACGCAGCCATCATACCACTCAGGAAGGAGATGCATTCTGTCTCCTAGAGATTAACGCAGTTTGGTGCGAAAAGAGCAAATAATTTCCAGAACAACAGCAAAGGACCTTGTGAAGATGCTGGAGGAAACAGGTAGACAAGTATCTATATCCACAGTAAAACAACGATGAAAGGCTGCTCAGCAAGGAAGAAGCCAATGCTCTAAAACAGCACAAAAAAGCCAGACTACAGATTGCAAGTGCACATGGGGACAAAGATATACATTTTTGCAGAAATGTCCTCTGGTCTGATGAAACAAAAATTGAACTGTTTGGCCATAATTACCATCATTATGTTTGGAAGAAAAAGGGTGAGGATTTCAAGATGAAGAACACCATCCCAACCGTGAAACATGGGGGTGGCAGTATCATGTTGTGGAGGTGCTTTGCTGCAGGAGGGACTGGTGCACTTCTCAAAATAGATGGCATCATGAGGAAGATAAATTATGTGGATCTATTGAAGCAACATCTCAAGACATCAGCCAGGAAGTTAAAGCTTGGTCGCAAATGGGTCTTCCAAATGGACAATGGCCCCATGCATACCTCCAACGTTGTGGCAAAACGGCTTAAGGACAACAAAGTCAAGGTATTGGAGTGGCTATCACAAAGCCCTGACCTCAATCCAATTTGTGGGCAGAACTGAAAAAGCATGTGCAAGCAAGGAGGCCCACAAACCTGACTCAGACCAGTTTTGTCTGGAGGAATGGACTAAAATTCCATCAACTTATTGTGAGAAGCTTGTGAAAGACTCCCCAAAACATTTGACACAAAACAAAGTGTATATAAACGTCTGACCCACTGGGAATGTGATGAAATAAATTTAAAAAGCTAAAATACATAATTCTCTCTACTATTATTTCACATTCTGAAAATAAAGTAGCGATCTTAACTGACACAAGATAGGGAATGCTTTCTACAATTAAATGTCAGGAATTGTGAAAAACTGAATTTAAATGTATTTGGCTAAGGTTTATGTAAACTTCTGACTTCAACTGTATTCACATGTAAATTTCTCAATTGAACTATTTAGTTGCATAATCAAATAAGCACATTTATTCAACGTTAGTACAGTAAAAGGCTACACTTCTATAAGATGAAATATGAGAATGTGACATATATTGGAGGCAGATTGCTGCAATCTGGTAACATGACTTGACAAAAACAGCCAGTAGATGTCTCACCATGGTACTGCTACAGAATAAACTGTGAGAAAGGCTCAAAGAGGCCACATTTATAACTTAGAGCTGTGGGAAAATGTCTTTGTTTCCATAAAAGAAACAATGTTTGGTAAACTTTCGTACATTGGGGTCACTAAAAATTTGCTCTTGGATCTTAGTTCTATGTGTGTGTATGCATGAGAGTGTGTGTTGTGCATTCTCACTTCTGGCTGTGTAAGTCTCACCAATCTATTTCTGTGTCTTTGAGTGTGTGTTCTGCATCGTGGGTATGTTATTGTCATAACATATGAATTTCTGAGTATGTGTTTAGCATTGTGGCTGATTTATTGGTTTTATTAGACAAATAAAAAAAAAATGCTCCAATGTTATTTTGCGCTCTAGTTTTCTGCATTGTGACTAATTCATTTATTGTATTTGACAGATCAAAAAATAATTGCACTGCGTTATGGTCTTTCACATTCATTTTCAACGGCCGGTCAAGTTTGACCACAAAGACAAAGGTTTTTTTTTATGACCATTTAGACATGCTGATGTCATGTGGAGGAAAAGTCACCAAGTCTTGTACCGATCAGCTAAAATAAACTATTTTAATAAAGAAAAAGTTCACCTAAAAATGAAAAAATGTCTCATTGTTTACTCACCCTTGTGCCATCTAAGATATGTTTGACATTTTTTCTTCCGCTGAAAACAAACAACGATTTTTTTAAGAATATCTCTGCTCTGTAGGTCCACACAATGCAAGTGAATGGAGGCCAGAACTCCAAAAAAGGAGATAAAGACATCATAAAAGTAATCCATATGACTGTTTAATCAATGTCTTCTGAAGCAATCCAGTTGGTTTTGTGTGAGAACAGACAAAATTATAAATTGCAATGTACATCTTGCCATTGCAGTCTCTAGGCACGATCATGATTTTAAGCTTGATTACACTTCCTAGTGTTTGACTAATGCACAGAGCACTAGATGGCGCTTTAGGAAGTGTAATTGAGACTGAAATCATGATCGCCAAGGGGACTGCTGTGAAGATGTACAGTTCAAAAGCAGTTATATTTTGGTTTGTTATCACCGAAAACCATGTCACGTCAGAAGACACTGATTAAACCAAGTTTGATGGTTTATGTTTGTGCTGACTTTTTTCCCTTTTTGGAGCTTTAAAGGCCTGATTACCATTCACTGGCATTGAAGTGCCAACCTGCAGACGTGAGATATTTTTCTAAGAATCTTTGTTTTTTTTCTTTGTGTACTGCAGAAGAAAAAAAGTCATACACATCATCTTAGATGACATGAAGGTGAATAAATGATGAGAGAACTTTCATTTTTGAGTGAACTAACCCTTTAAATCAGCAAAAGTGATTCTGGTCAAAAATGATCGACAACCATAGAAGGGTTCAAATGTACACACGTGGCAAAGAACACATCTATGAATCAAGAAGAGATAAGCAAGCATCAGAAATGGGCAAACAGTATTCAAAAACTCAGATCCAAAAAATTAGACATCCAAAGGAAAACCAAAGGTGTTGTTATAGAGGTCAATAACTGATTACACTAAATATACACAGAACAGACAGTAAAGTAAAAAAACATGTTTTACCTCATTTCACTGCTCCAGATGGCTTCAGGCGTATCAAACTCTCCCAAGAAAATCTCAGAAAATCGTTCAGCCTCATAATTCTCCAAGTAACACACCATGGCCTCTGGTAATACTGGGCCCAATATGCTTCTCTGGACAATGTCCAGACCTTTAGCCTACAGTCCATAAAGAACACAGATGTACAGAGATGTAATGTCAGTTGTCAGAGTGGATGTAAACCATTGTCAAAAGGATTTAATAGAGCTCATGGAGTGAAAAAAGCTTTACCTCCTCTGATTTAAAGGCTTGTTTCAGATGAGTGTACTTCAAGAAGCTAGAGAAAACAGAACATTTATATGCATTTGAACAAGATTTTCAGTCTGATTTATTACTTAGAATACAATAGACATATCTGAAAAAGAACATTACCATAAAAGTAATCAAAGAAAATTAAAAGTGAAACTCTGAAATGACTTTTGAACTAGAAGCCTAGTTCCAATTAAACATGCAATACAGCTTTCATGAACAAATACTGGTGATCAATCATTTGTGTTATATTATGGTGTGGTACCGTGCAACAGGCAGCACGTTGGAGCCAGTGTACATCATAATAAAGAAGAACACTCCAGTGAGGTAGAGCCGCTGCAGGTTAGGGTTATCCTGCATTACGAGGTACATCAGATTTGCTACTTTCTCAACCAGGATAGGGTCAAAGGTCAAGAGCAGCTACAAACGACAGAGTGAACATTAATGTCATGTTAATGTCAAGTGAATGTCAGAATTCAATAAGTTCCACCATTCTATATAGCATAATACCCTTGAGATTAGAGCTTTAAATTATCAATGGAAGTATTAACCAGAGTGAGCCGTTTCAACTAGAATCTAGTTCTTCAGATACACAACCAGTGGAATGGGTACCTGGACAATGTGAGGCAGGCAGGTGTTGTCACTTATAAGTCTCTTCACCTTTGGTAAAGGCCTGATAATGGCATTATCTTGGTCCCTTAACACAAAAACAGAAAAGCAGTAGGCATTACTCAGAAGAAAGCTTTAAGTGTATAAAAGGTTGCTAATAACACGGACAGAATGAGTGAGAAAAAGAGAAATGCTTTACCTGCTAGGGAAGTAGGAGCACATGGTGATAAGCATATTGAGGATGAGTGTGGCCAGGTCAGTCTCATTCATTACGGCCTGTCCGCTGGCCAGCAGGCACCACTTCAGCTGTGAGATTGCCTGCAGGGGGCGCCAGCCATCCATGCCTTGAGCCCAGCAGCGCGTTTTGGCTGTCAGAGTGCCCAAGTTCCAGAACTCCTGCATCTGTTGGACAAATCAGGGACTTCCCATTTTTCTGCATTCACTTGCTGCTATTATGTCATCTTGCCAAAAGAATATGTTACAAACAATCCCACTCAATGATTACTGTGATTTTACTTAGGGATGCACCGATATTAAAACTTTTAGGCAGATACCGATATAAAACAAATCTTATAGTATGATAACGATGTATTGCCAATAACTATATTTTTGTCAACAGATCACTGTTAAACTTAAGGAATTATTCTTTAAACATGTACATAGAGGTACAAAATATTTGTTACTGTTCTAACAATAAATAATTTCCATTGAACATAGATCGGAGAATATGGATTCTGTAGAACACATGACAGCATGGGTTGCGTTAATTGAAAATTCTCCGTCATTTAACAAATGTTTTAAACATTGACGGATAATTCCAAATGCTGTCTGTCATTTTGACAGATAAAAAAGATTGTTTAGCCTAGAGTGTGTTTTGACTTCACTAACTCTTTCACGTACACTCCCACTGTGTGTGTGTCCCGTTTATTACCTGGTATTAAGATGTGCATTTAGAGGCATCATTAACACCTGCAATGTGAGTCGCTTTTGACCAACTGTGTTCGGATTTCGAGAACAGTGAATCTGAATTAATGACTGCATACATCACTCATTATGTTAGTGTGTTACTGCATGATTAGTGTTTTATTTTATTATAATAAAGAGAAAAGTATGACATTAAAATGAAAGCGCAAAAAAGCGGCACATTGTTTCTGCTAACTTTAATTTTTTATCTAAGCACAAACATGACATTTAGAGCAAACTTATCAGTTATTTTTGTTAAGTACCTGTATCAAGAGCCTCAGAGATGTGTGTGGTGACATTTTATGTATGTATGTATGTATGTATGTGCATTTTTAAATTTTCCATTCGGACGTTTAGTTCCTTTTAATGCCGCACATAACCAGAATAGTATAAAATCTTGACCAGTTTTAGCGTGGTGGCTGATTGACAGGTAAAACAAATATATAATTTAAGCCTATCCACTCTCATGCCTATCCACTTTAAGCCTATCCAGTGTCATGTACATGCCATTATAATGGATTCTACACCTCTGAATAATGTAGACTAAAAATCTACCATGATGGAAATTGTTACAACACAGATGGATGATGGATAAAGATTTTTTCTAGTGCAACCTCTGCATGACAGGCCAAAATTTTAAAGAGAACCACAATGAAAGATAAATAGAAGGTAAGCAGATACAAAAAAAAAAAAAACAAGGTAACGTGATGAACGTATGGAGTGGTGGTGGCGTAGTGGCTAAAGCACAGGGCTGTTAATCAGAAGGTTACTGGTTCGAACCCCACAGCCACCACCATTGTGTCCTTGAGCAAGGCACTTAACTCCAGGTTGTTCCGGGGGGATTGTCCCTGTAATAATTGCACTGTAAGTCGCTTTGGATAAAAGCGTCTGCCAAATGCATAAATGTAAATGTAAATGTAAATGATGACTGATTTTGGTTATTTTGTTCTAAAAACCTTTGTAGCACTTCTGATTTTGCAGTTCAAGACAACAGAACTCACATTTTACATGTATGTACTGTATATGATAGAACATTACAAATTAACACTATGCATATGTTCAACCACATCATGGACAAATAAAGCTGGCTCTACACTAGCTGATTTTTCCAATGATTTTCAGGTGTTAGCTTCATTAACAATCAATGGCCAGGCAGAGGGAGAGCCCATTAGACTCCCTGCTGAGTTAATAGCTTCAAGCACTGAAGAAACACATATGTTTTTATTGTTTTTTTTTCTGTCACTGAGAAGCACTGACAAGCTGATCGGAACTTTATTTTATCACACTCAGCTGCATATCACCACAAATGCTGATTAAAATCCATAGTGTTTCTGTCATTCTTCAGAAATAATGCAAAAGCAACTAATGATGGATAAAAATAACCTTGATGGACATTTTATAGTTTTGGTGCATTTTAAAATATAACTTTGTGAAAGCCAACCGAACCATGAAGAAAATGCAACATTGTAACTACTTTAACACCTGTTTCGAAACAGTCTAGAAAGCTACAGGTCTGAAAATGCCCTAAATCACTCTATTGCAATTTTAATCATGTTAATATTTTAGTAAGCTCCACATGACAGGGATCAGAGAGAGATAGTTACAGTGACTCATTATGTGTGTCACCCCTCCACCATTTTTAATCACCCAATTTAAAATTGTTATGTCATACCTGACTAAAGAGTGAGATCTCAGCAAAACAGTCTGCATGTGTGACACCCTCCACCAAAACAAGTTGTTTTGAGTCTACTAGTGTAAAGCCAGCTTAAAAAGTTATAATCTAAAGGACCCCCCCCCCACCCCCTTTATTTCTGTATTATAGTAGTTTAACAGATAATGCTGTCATGACCGCTAGAGGGCGCTGCTTGCTCACACAGCTCTGACTGAAGCACTAACTGCAGAAATGCAGCATTTTAAGGTTTAGTAATTGAGTCAAGGTCAAATTGCAATTTCAATCTTAATTCAATCAATCATGCAGGATTATGGATATCATACCGATGTCTCATATGTCAAAGTCTGCTAGTTTCAAAGAATTTTGGATGGTTACCCTACTCATGTAGCATAGAGAGAGGTAAGTCCTGTTTTCACAACTGTCACATGTTTATGTCGTTTTTCTGCATTAACAGGAGAATGAGAAAGAATAAAAATTTTATATTTCATGTTCTTAGGAGTGCCAACTCTTCTACATACTGTGGTTCTTATTATTTCAGGATTGTGTATTTTAATTCACTGAGTTTTTCCAAAGAGTGTAACTAATTAATTATAAATAAACCATCGATTTATCATATCGCCGTTTTCATGCTTATATGCCAATGGTTTTAATTTGGTCAATATTAGGCCGAATTAAATGTCCTTATTCCAATAACGATTTATCTAAATATGAATTTCATGAGATTTGAATGTAATGATTAATTTGCTGTATTTCAGAAACTGTTTATCCTAAATCTACTGAAATACATAAATAAATAAATAACGCACCTCCTCATAGCTGAAAGGTCCTCTCCGTTCTTTATCTGCGTTACCGAAGTACCACTCCTTCTCACTCTCTCTCTTCATGTCCGGTGCTCCCTCTAACAGGTTACTCTGAATCAAACAAACACACACACACACACACACACACACACACACACACACACACACACACACACAGACACAGACACACAAACACACACAGACAGACTTTAACATCAGGCTAAGTGACATGTGGTCAATGTATCAAATGTATTTACAATGCGTACACACACCTGTAATGGCACAGTGGCTCTGTTGGTGTGAAGGTGAGCAAGAGTGAGCAGGTCCACTAAGATACGGACTCCATTAGAGTCCATGATATCCTTGACATTTTTCTGTCAGAGAACATTAAAAACACTGAAGCCATTACATCAACATTAAAAGGGCTAAATGGGTTTGATACATTGTACACAATTTGTAAACAACATTAAGTCTGTACTATGTGAAATTGTATTGATCAATAAATCACAATAAATTGTAATGTCTGAATTGATTCATCACAAGAATAGAGAAATGCTTCGGATACTTACCCAAGAATAAGGAACCGATCACTAATGCATATGGACGTTTACATAATACAGTTGATCAAATAAGTAATATCTTACCAATCTTATGAAATGGCCTGCATAAGCTAATTTGTTTATTTGATATTAGGGCCTTAGTACGAGAGACTTTGTAGCTTGTGCTCTCTTAGTAATCATACAGTTGAAGATCAATCACTATGATGGGTCACTCACCTTGTTCAGAATTAGTTTGTTGAGGAAGAGGATGAGTCTGTCTCTCTCTAGCTTGTCGGTACACTGGAGATTTACAAAAAAAGTGTAAAACTATGAAGTACCATAAAAGAAAATCATGATACAGTATCTCACAGAAGTGAGTACACCCCTAACATTTTTGTAAATATTTGATTATATCTTTTCATGTGACAACACTGAAGAAATGTCACTTTGCTACAATGTAATATAGTGAGTGTACCGCTTGTATAACAGTGTAAATTTGCACAAAAATCAACACACAGCCATTAATGTCTAAACCGCTGGCAACAAAAGTGAGTACACCCCTAAGTGAAAATGTCCAAATTGGGCCCAATTAGCCATTCTCCCTCCCCTGTGTCATGTGACTCGTTAGTATTACAATGACTCAGGTGTGAATGGGGAGCAGGTGTGTTAATCACCCTCATACCCCCTTATACTGGTCACTGGAAGTTCAACATGGCACCTCTCTGAGGATCTGAAAAAAATAATTGTTGCTCAACATAAAGATGGCCTAGGCTATAAGAAGATTGCCAAGACCCTGACACTGAGCTGCAGCACAGTGGCCAAGACCATACAGCGGTTTAACAGGACAGGTTCCACTCAGAACAGGCCTCGCCATAGTCAACCAAAGTTGAGTGCACGTGCTCAGTGTCATATCCAGAGGTTGTCTTTGGGAAATAGACGTATGAGTGCTGCCAGCATTGCTGCGGGGGGGCTTTCAGGTTCTCTCAGCCTGTCAGAGCTCAGACCATATGCTGCACACTGCATCAAACTGGTCTGCATGTCTGTTGTCCCAGAAGGAAGCCTCTTCTAAAGATGATGCACAAGAAAGCCCTCAGACAGTTTGCTGAAGACAAGCAGACTAAGGACATGGATTACTGGAACCATGTCCTGTGGTCTGATGAGACCAAGATAAACTTATTTGGTTCAGATGGTGTCAAGCATGTGTGGCAGAAACCAGGTGAGGAATACAAAGACAAGTGTGTCTTGCAGTCAAGCATGGTAGTGGGAGTGTCATGGTCTGGGGCTGCATGAGTGCTGCCGGCACTGGGGAGCTACAATTCATTGAGGGAACCATGAATGCCAACATGTGCTGTGACATACTGAAGCAGAGCATGATCCCCTCCCTTCAGAGCCCAATTTGTACATTTTCACTTAGGGGTGTACTCACTTTTGTTGCCAGCAGTTTAGACATTAATGGCTGTGTGTTGAGTTATTTTGAGGGGACAGCAAATTTACACTGTTATACAAGCTGTACGCACTAATTTACATTGTAGCAAGGTGTCATTTCTTCAGTGTTGTCACATGAAAAGATATAATTAAATATTTACAAAAATGTGAGGGGTGTACTCACTTTTGTGAGATACTGTATGACATATGAAAGGTGATATATTTTTGAAAGCTAAATAACACAATAACGGAAGATGTATCTTTCGTGGTAGGCATGCAATGACTAGGTTTAAACATAGAACTTAAAGGATAGTTGTCATTAAACTGACAGAGAATACAGACCCGGTCTAACATGCCCACAATGTACTTGGTGTCAGTAAAAGGTCCAATCTCCTCACAGCACTTCCCGTAGACTATAGAAAGAGCTTGAAGACACAAACACTTCATGGCTACTTTGGGTGTCAACAGGAACCGATGATACAGCTCATTGAAGAACTCATACCTAGATAATTACAGAGACAGAGAAATCAGCATGTCTTTAGCAAAAAAAAAAGCAACAAGAACCAGACATAATAATGTTAACAGACTGAAGTGAAAGTTGTGATAAGCATACGATCTCTTGATGGCTCCAGATTCATCATTCTCGTCTTCCTCCAGCAGCAGACGCAGGTAATAATCCCCAATTTTAATCTCATCAGAAAGGCATTCATACTTCACCTGAACACACAATTTAACATATTATATTTCCATTTCATCCATGATAATGCAAATTTTAAAAAGGTAATTTTTTGTTTGTCTGAATTAGTTGGTTGCAAAAAGAAACCCCTTAATTTAGCTGCTGTACAGAGAGACTGATCAGGTTAGGATGGTTTTCATGCTTTGGCAATGTAAAACTTGATAAGGATTAGTTCAGTGTTTCCCAACCTCCAAAGTACCCCTTCAATCGACACAAAATCAAAGATGTGTACCAAAGTAAACTATATAAGTTTACTTTTTCATTAATGTTGATTATTATTAATGATAATAATCAATTATACCGTATTTCAGGCATGTCAATTTTGCTTAGATATGAAAGATATTGTCTCTTAGCTAATACTTTTAATAATACAGGTGACCTTCTAACTTTGTATAATACAAAATATTAATTTTACAATTTTTATTTAAAGGGTAACTAAACACCTGCTCAGAGTCTGACTCCACCCACTAGAAATATTTGAAAATGCAGGAAAAGTGGGCAGACCCCGGCGGGATAGAGGGAACGAACCGAGTGCGGGGCTGAGCGAGGGGGGGGGGGGCACCTGAGACTCGTAGTGACGGATTAATTGACAGCTGCTGTCAGACTCTATGTTATTATTATTCCTCACACGGTCGCATGACGACATGTACATGAATCTGGCGTGGTGAGCTGTCACCTGCTTACGTCAGCTGTCACCGCTTACGTCACGAAGTACCGCAACAGTCAATAGGAAAATGCAACTGCAGTAGCCACTGTTCAACCTGAAGAGGGCAGCACTCAGACGTTTTTACACCATATATTGTAGAATTAAAACACTTTATACACAAATGTCAAAAAAATCAATGACCAGTACTAATAAAGCCATGCTTACAGATCATTAACTAAAAAAAGTTGGTTTAGGGTTTAGTTACCCTTTAATTATTAGTTTTTTTTGATCATTTTGGTCACATTTGAGCTTTTTAAAAACATACAAATTCCATGAATCCTATAAAAAATATGATGTCTTG
The DNA here is from genome assembly GCF_025860055.1 of Xyrauchen texanus. NCBI lineage: Eukaryota > Metazoa > Chordata > Actinopteri > Cypriniformes > Catostomidae > Xyrauchen > Xyrauchen texanus. The sequence goes on along the minus strand of NC_068316.1, from coordinate 22,638,281 downwards.
AAATAGCAAATATTATACAGTATTGCATATATGTGTTTTATTACATGGATAATTTTTACAATTTGTAGTATTTACTTTGAAATGGTGAACAAAAGCTAAATCGGTTCTGTCTCTTTAAGACTACCAGTGGCAGATCAGCCAGTGAGTGCCACATTAACAAGAGAGAACGCGTATAGTTTCTTAAACGCATCAATGCTATGTTTTATTAGAATTAATGTTTCTTTTTTTGTTGTTTTAAACCAACAAACTGTAAAGAACAGAAAGGGTATTAAAAGATTTTAATTATTTAATGACAAATGGATTGCATAGATCTCATCTTTGGACACACATTGCATGGGATGAGTCAAACTAAACATATACTCTCAACACGCAGTGAAAAGAACTCAATGCCAAACTTTGCATAGAGTGAAAGGTCAATATCAAGATTGTTCAAATCAAGACTGATTAAATGGAAATATCAATATTTTTTCTCACCCGCAATTTTATTTTTATTTCAAACCATACATGTGATTTTGTTAGGTTCAACATTGCAAAATGCAATTCCTTTTGTGTACCCTCTAAAACTTGCTAATGTATTTCCAGTTGGGAATCACTGGATTAGTTTATCAAAAAATTTAAAAAATCATCATTAGTCACTGTCACCATAAATGCGTATAGAACAAATTGAAGTCTTTATTCATTGAAAATCTTTCCATCGACTGTAGTTTATAAAACATATATGGCGCTGTTAGATGTGTCGCGTCAGGTTTGACATCAATGAGGTCTCGTCATGTTGATTCAAGTCAAACCTGACATGTGTGTAAAAGTGCCATATCTAGGGGGTCATATGGAATAATTACAGTATATAATACTTTAATGGTGTTTTTTGGGAACTTGACAGCAAGTCCCCATTTACTTTCATTAAAAGGACAAGAGTGGCCAGTCCATTCTTCAACATTTCTCCTTTTGTGTTCCACAGAAGATAGCAAGTTATGTTGATTGGGAAAAACATGAGTGAGTAAATCAAGACAGAATTAAAGTTTTTGGGTGAACTATAACTTTAATATTTAAAGTCATCAAGGAGACACACAGACCTCAAACTCTTGGTGGTTCCAGGAGATGATGCTAGCACTACCCAGCTCCCGGTCAACATTGAAGGAGCGCATTTCTCCCTCAAGGGCATCTCTCAACTCCTCTCTAGTCTTCAGATTCCAGATGAGATTAGAGCGAGCATGATCCAACTGAAACCTAAAGAGAGACACAGAATGACAAAGACACAATACTGAGTGAAATGTGTCAAACTGGAAAATGAGGAGAGCTTTAAAAGGACAGTCAATAATGCAATTGGCAATTTACTTGTAGTAAAAAAGCTCCCAGTTGGCCTCAATCTTGATCCGCTGTCGTCTCTTCCTCAGGGTCACTGGTTTATGGTTTGCGTTCTACAATCGTTCAAAACACAGAATGAATAAAGAGGCACTCAGGGTCAATCTGTAAAGCATATTCTGTAGAATCTGCAAACTGAACAGATAATATTCTTTAAATTACAAATATTATGGGACTGTCAAATTAAGAACATGCCACAGTGAGGAGGGAGGGCCTAACAGAGTGAGAGGTCTCAGATTGGATAATATAACTCACCAGGTTATTCCTGTCCTGCTGCATTGATTGACAGCAGAAAACCACAATAAGGGCAGGTGGGTGGGGAATGGGCAGAGATAAGAGAGGTTATTGGTCCTGAGGTCAACCAATCACACAATTGTTTTTTTTTTTTTACAAAAATATTCAAAAGTTTGTTTGGTGTTAAGTATATGCAGTTGCGTGATCGGAGGCTCAAGAGCAAAAAGAACATTCTGATTATTTATAACTCATGATCCCAACACCAATTCTGTGCCTTCATCTTCCCAGGCTGATATCAAACTCTACTGTATTTTAATGCAAATTAATCTGTCAATTGGCAATATGGCTAAAAATTCTTATACAGTGTTTGTCTCATGTGTTAGGCTGGCAAAAGGGATAGTTCACCCAAAAATGAAAATTCTCTCATCATTTACTCACCCTCATGCCATCTCAGGTTGAGATTAGAGAATGTTCATTTTGGGGTAAACTATCCCTTTAATTACACTTCTGCAGTTATTTACAAAATTGTGATTTCTCTGGGTTATGCTAATAACTTTGCATATTGTTTGGCCTCATTTTCTTCAATGTCTAATCAACACTCAATGTCCAAGCATCTCCTCTAATCTCTTTACTAATGGGAGAATATCACATGATTTTTAATAAACACTGCAATAACATACAGTAAATAATGAAACAGAAAAAGGCACAATGGTTGTCTGTAAATGTAGCTGAAAATTACTCATTGTTAAGAACTTTAGCAAGCCATAACAGGAAAATACCAAGAAAAGAGTGTGTGTGCTTCCTTTATTAGTGAATAATACCAGAATAATGAGAAAGAGACCCCAAAAATGCAAACTTCAGACAGAAAACCCAAAGGAGTTATAAGCACTCAATAGCCATTCCATATAATGGACAATAAAGCAACCTGTTTTTTACAACACCTTTGCAACCAAACAGAAAGACCAGCAAATCAAGCAGACTGCAAAATCAAACACAGAAAAACTGAAAATGTCTAAATAAAAAAAAATAAAGAAATAGAGGGACAGCCCAGCTTCACGCAGTGTTAATAACAGTGTTCACAGTCAAAGCAAACAGCCTAGCCTTTCAATGGCTTTTCGATTTGAAATACCGTGCACTACCACCAGGCGGTGCAAAAAGCAATGAAAACCAGACCAAAAGGTTTAAGGTTACTCACCTCTTTCTGAGCAATGCCCATCTTGTCTCTCCAATGAATGAGCACTATGTCAGCCTTCTCTTTGGCAAACTTCTCCACCTCTTTAGCAGCTTTACCTGCTATACGCTGCCACTCAGGGACTTTATTTCTCCCAAACTGGTCCTGCAAGTAAAAAAGGATTTCTGAAATTTAGAAAGACAAAATCTGAGAGAAAATTGCACTTCTTAAAAAAACTAAAAAATCATTCCATACCGTGGCAATCTTGACATTGTCACGTATGTGCATCCTGTCAACGTCCTTCTCAGGCACAGGGTCAGAGCTGTCCAGATATGCCAACAGACCAGTGGGCTAAGAGACAGTGACACAGAAAGAGAGAAAGCTTTAAAATCTGACTTTTAAAAGTATTTATGAAAATAACTGTAGAATACAAGAAGAATAGTCAGCTCACGAGTATTCTCTTGAGCAAGTTCAAGGCAATGGTGTTTTCTGCAGTCCACAAACCCACTAAATGACGACTCAACTGTCTGTATGTGGCAAAAAAAGAGAAAATAAGGCATTACGCAACTGTGTGAACACACATACTTCTAGCTACACAAGCTAGATTTTGTGTATTGTCTTCAATAATGAGACAGACTGCAATTCATAACACTGCAAGTATGTGTTGCATTCTCAGTATTGCCACAAGGGGCACTATAGTGGAAATGAACATAAACTGTCTTTTTTTAAAGACTGTTTTTACTTTCAGGCCAACTACTGTCATGCTGAGCAGGCTAAAGTTTATTTGCTTTTAGCAAGCTACCTGAATAAAGACAAATCTTGTTTAAAGGCACAGAGCTTCAACTGTATCAGGAGTGGTGGTGGCGTAGTGGGCTAATGCACAAAACTGTTAATCAGAAGGTCATTGGTTCGATCCCCACAGCCACCACCATTGTGTCCTTGAGCAAGGCACTTAACTCCAGGTTGCTCCAGGGGGATTGTCCCTGTAATAAGTGCACTGTAAGTCGCTTTGGATAAAAGCATCTGCCAAATGCTTAAATGTAAATCTTTACCACCTCCTTGAGAACTGAGGTTTTGTTATTGCCACCGAGAATGCAATTCATGCATGTCAAACAGGACTGCAAGCTTGTGTACCTTAATTATGTTTCTGGTCATAGTCTACCATACTGAACAATTACAGGAACAGGAGTGTGTCATGTGTTTGACCTGTTGGTGAGCATCCTCTGGTCAGCGCTGATAGTAAACATTGAGGTGTGGAGGTGTCTAGGTAAAGCTCCTTCATTCAGGGCCATCTCCTGCATCTTAGTGGCTATCTCCTTATCTCCTTCCTGAAAGAGAAAACACAAACAATCAGATAAGCAACAGATTAAAATATACTCATAGTAAATACTAAAACATGCTGTTGGCACGGCATATTTCACCTCAATAATGGCTTTCATGATCAGACCCGCCCCTTTTACGATAGCCATAGAGGGATGCTGAAGAGAGAGAGAAATTAAGAGCGAGACATAAACACACCTTTTAATCTGTAGGTTTTATTAGTTAAAACAGTGTGACACTTTTCCATATTCTGCCCAGCATCATTTTCTCTCCCTAGTTCAACTCCTGACCTGGAAGAGTTTGTAAAGGGTCCGTCCGTTAGATGCAACCATCTCCAGAAGCATGTCAAACTGCTGACCCTCAGTTGTCTCACTATAGGGGGCGCAGAGGGCAAAAGTCAAGAAGTCCAGCAGAGAGCTGATAACTAACGCTCCTGTGCCATGCTCCTGAAGAACAAGATACAAACTGAAAATGAGTGAAAATTATTTCATACACAATTCAACATCTAATGCATCGGTAATTGATGTACAACATGTCAACTGACTTTTTTTTAAATCAGGATTTTAGGATAAAAAAAAGGGCTGTCAATTTAACAAGTTATCTGTATAAAAAACATGCATATTATATAAAAAAATAAATAATGAATTCGATTTTTATACAAAATGAATCATGTTTCCGGACTCTAATATGGAAAATTCTTATTATGGGAGCAATTTAAGCTTGAAGTGCCACCTGTTTTCAGCAGGGGGCAGTAAGCAAAACTCCAGCTGTATAGGCAGCATGCAGCTGTACAGCAAACAAACCAAACTCAGGTTTGCTTGACACTAGTGACAGCACAAGATTAGAGTGTGGTCTTGCATTCAAACACAGCTGGATGGAGCACAATTCCGAATGTAGTGATCTCGAGATGTGTTTTTCTAAGTTTCAAACTACATTTAACTAGCAACCTAAAAACATTGCGTTTATGAAATGACACAACCAAAGTGAGATGCTACAAAAGTGTCTGTCTGACACGTGTACATTGATGCATCCTCAGAAAAGCCCTTATAATAACTCTATCTCGGAGAGATTGACGAATTCAAATGGCAAAATGGATTGCTGTGGACTGTCGGTCAATGGTAGGCTTATGTTCAATAATATGGAAATTAAACAATATATCGCCTTCTAAAGCCACTTTTTGTTTTGTCTTATTAATGCTTTACTCGTCTGCCTCAATAATGTAAATATAATTATTAATAGTAATTTAATTACTTATATTGAATTATTGTTATTTGAGGGACTTTCTCAGCAAATATTTATAGATGTGATTAATGTCAATAATTTAATAAACATATCATGTAATTCAATAATAATTTTGAATCGATTGATAGCCCTTGTTAAAACTGGAAAGTGTAATTTTTTGAAAAGTACAATTATTAATGTAGTTTCTACTTAATTCTGCATGTAAAATCATTTTCTAAGAATTAGCAAAATGCTGTTGAAAGCAGTTTTTTATGGAGATGTATATAGCATGACATACCGCAGAACACGTCAACATACCACAAGTTAATGTGCACACATGGGTGACATACCACATTACTGATGAACTTCTCCAGGAGGTTCTCCAGAAACTTCTTGGAGGAGAGGAGAGAGGCTTTGTTCAGCTGCTCCTGCCTCAGGTCATAATCATCATGCATAGGCTACATAAAAATGAATAAATAAATAAAATAAAAATAAACACGCAGAGATTTAAACGGTCATCTAAAAACATAAAATGATTCAATATATACATTACAGTTGCATCTTTAAATACTTGAGCACCTTTCTCTAGTAGTCATTACTATCATGTGACTGAATGTTGTTATTGTGTTACTTACACACATAAGGGCGCAGAGCATATCTATAGCTGCATGTGTCACACTGTTGTTGTTTCTCTTCAGTGCTTTAACTGTTTTAACACCCAACTTCTCCCTAAACCTGGAACACATAGTATTAAAACATACATGTTATTAGACATCACTAACAAACACAATCTAGTATAAATAATTAATATTTCATAAATCTTTTTGAATGAACGATAACCAAATAAAATAATAATAAATAAATCACCACAACTTATGGTTATATGGTGCTATACAAACACAGCTTAGCTCCTAGATGTATAAATAGTAGACAGGAACACAACTAGTGAAAAGCCCAACAGTCAATTTATACATCTCAGTGACCCAGAGAGAGAGAAAAAATGAGAGAGAGAGAGAGAGAGAGAATATATAACAGGTAACACATTGCATTAAAAATTAAATGGCACACAAATGAAGATTTTCTTAAAATGGTTCAAGACAGAAAGGACAATGGAGGAGCTAACATACAGATAAGTGGGGAACAAAGGGGATACACTGAGATATATAGATTCATACTTACGTTTTGTGTTCGAGCCCACCCAAGGGACCAGACCTTAGAACAAAAACATTTGAAAGTTTGTTAAAACCTTGACAAAGCATGTATGATTCATCAAGCAAACAGACCAAAGACAAATTGTAGAAAAATACACTTGCAAAGTGAGTTCTACGCTCTTTTTCAGGAGACGTTTTGTCCAGAAACATTATTATCAGCAAACCTATTGTTTCATTTATTTATAATCTTTTTATCAGATTTAAAAAGTTTCAATATTCTGTGTGAATTCTGATCCCATTATACTGTGTTTTTAAACCCAGATCCTTTGCCCATTTTCAGGAACTAAACTTTGGTCTACAAATACAGGGAATCTCAGCAGAGTTCCGGTTTAGACAGTCCTGTGCTAGGAGGAAGTATGGTGAGCCCAGATGATCATACTTTGGGAGCTGGGTGAAAGCCTGGAATCCAGCTTTGGAGGCCACCAGACGTCTGATCGCCTGAAAATGAGCCTCCAGCTCTGTGTTGGGTCCTGGCAGCTCAGTATCTTGAGATAAGAGAGCCAGGATGGCATTGTTGATCAGTTTTTCCTTGTTCTCTGAGAAAAGACCCTATTAGCAAAAGAAACCAGAGACAAGAGAGCGAAGGAATGATTGTACAAATGTACATATCAAACAAAACACTTGTAGCAGAGAGATAAATCAACCAAATGTTAGTTTAAACCAATGTAAAAGTGACACAGAAACACGCAGACAAAAACACTTACATCCTGAGTAACAGCATGTAGCACTCCACTGTAGGAGATATTGGCATTAAATCTGAACACTGCATCTGCAAAATTACAATCTAGAGCACAGAAAACAAAATTAAATAGTAACTCAGTTCCTTCTTTATTCCCATAGAATAAAATAGTTTTGAATGTATGTCAGACAAAATTCAAGACTAAGATTTCAAAAAGGCCATCAAATGCAGACCCAAAACAGCTGTTGTGAAATGTAAGTAAAAAACAATCCTAAAAGCAAACATTGAAATGTATTAATGTATTAACATTTTAGAGGATGAGGTCACTTGACGGGCCTGCACAACAAATTTGGATGTGGTGATAAATCAGATTTACAAGAGAAAAGTGACAGTGAAACAACAATCTACTGAGTTTTATTTAATGTCCAGAAATCATGAAGGAGAATCAGAAATAAAGCGTCTCTCAATTCTATGATTCATTTGAGTTTGTACCACTCTCTCAGCATTGAGTTTTTGGAAATATTAGATGAAAAATGAGCATATTGACCACTGAAGCAAGGAACAGGACATTTAGGAGTTCTAGAAATCTTATTTCCTGTAGCACAGTAATAAAGAACACACCAAGCAGCAAATGAAGCTGCTGTAAGAGCTGATTCTACAAATCACAAAGAAACTGGCACAAAAAGGCCGAACTAGATAATAATCACACACTGGATAATAGGTAGGGCTACACACAATATATCGAATACACACACTATAATTGCGTTGATTTATAAATTAAAATATAAAACAAATGATTTTAAATGTGCTTTTTATTTGGCCATTAGGTTTCATTACGAGCATCAGCAGACTAATTTCACAAACCTTCAGGGCTGCACAATTAATCACAATAACATCAAAATGGTGATCTAGTCATATGTGATTATTAAACTGCAAAAGGCTGCAATTAAAGACAGATAACCATGGTCTGTGTGTACTACAGAATAAACAGTTGATAAGATGTTCTGTGCATGCTCGGGGCTTGTGGGCTCATTTATTTAACACTTTTATGTGCCCTTCAAGTGCCGTTGGAATTATCATAATCACAATTCCTGTTATTATAAGTCGTATTTAAAAGTGGAAAACTCGAATTGGATGGGGCGTGTCTACATGAAAGATGTTGGGAACGGAATATTATTGAAATAAAAACGATTTTTTATTTCAATAATATTAATGTGTTATATATGACAGTCAAATAAGACTCACCCTTTGTGGTTTGTTTTAACCAAATAAATTTATAATTTGTTAGATACCATGCTATAAAAAATTATACTGTACATGTCGTGCATAATTGTTGCAGGTTTATCAATTTGTTTATGCACTGGTACAACTGGAAAAAAAGAGCTTTTGCCATTGTGTTTTTGTTTAAGTTTGGCTTCTGTATTTCCCACTGGAATGCATGACATGTCATAGTAAATAATGCCCAACTCTAAGTTAAGAGCTTCCCAGGTTCACTTAAAGGCATCCTTAGAGCCATTTCACATGCACTGGGAAAGAAAAGTACTGCATGCTCAAGCATTTGTGCAATTCCAAACATTAGTAACCACGACAAGTTATTACACAAATAAAAAAATTAAAAAACGCACAGTATAACAGAAAAGGAGATGACGACAGCGTTTCACCAGAACTGGTACATTGTAAACTGTCAAATACACAAAGCACTTTCAGAGTCAAAATAAAAGCTCCAGGTGAAGTTAATAGGACAGAAAATATGTTACTTGTAAATAAAACAAATCTAATCCTTAAAATAAAAATGATAATTTAGTATTATATTATAATAATAAACTTGACTGCATCCCACAGTAATAATTTAGTATTATGCAATATTCAGTTGGGTTCCCAAAAATAAATTAAGTAATTTTTGCTGAACTTGATAAATCACAGCTTTTCAGGTTATGTCGATATAGGACTCGTTTTACTGTGGATATAGATACTTGTCTACCTGTTTCCTCCAGCATCTTCACAAGGTACTTTGCTGTTGTTCTGGGATTGATTTGCACTTTTCGCACCAAACTGTTTAATTTCCAATGTAAACTTCTGAACCACTGGAATTGTGATATAGTTCATTAAAAGTGAAACAATCTGTCTGTAAACAATTGTTGGAAAAATTACTCGTGTCATGCACAAAGTAGGTGTCCCTAACAACTTGCCAAAACTATAGTTTGCTAATATGAAATCTGTGGAGTGGTTAAAAAAAATTTGTTTTAATTGCCTCAACCTAAGTGTATGTAAACTTCTGACTTCAACTGTATATTTTAAAATTACAATTAATTTGTGGAGTAAAACTTTTTAATAAGGAGCAAAATATTGAGTGCATCTTTAAATCTCATCCTCCCTTGTGTTTATTTAGTTAAAAACTGTGGGAAACATGCCTTCATTATTTTTAAATAGTTTATTATTCAATGCCCTTAAAATCTTGAAACTACTTTGCTACTTTGCTATATTTGGATGAAATGATGATTCTGCTGGTTTAAAAAACACTTTTAAACCATGATATAAAGTATATATCAAATATTATAAATGGACTGAAAAATATTGAGATATAATTGTTTTTTAGCAATATCACCCAGTCCTAATAACAGGATGAATATATAAAAATAAATAAAACCTGTTTGGAACATGTTCAGGTCATATTTCACCCCAAAATCAAAATAAATTATATTTTGCTAAAAGAAAATTATGAATTGTTTTTAGGAACATTAAGATTTTTTGGATGTAACTTAATTTTCAAGACAAACCCATTCCCTCTGTCCCAACTCTCATAACTAATAGAAAAAAATAATAATATTCTGATTACTGAAATAAATCATGGTAGAATCATCTTTAATTTATCTTGGTGGTTTTAAATGTATCACTTATTTTTAAAGTAACATAAAACAAAAAATTGTAAATGTTTTTTTGTGAGATTAACCTACAACCCGCATACTGAATTGTAAACCAATATTCAATTCTTTCTCCATGTGTGAGAAATAAACGTACTAGGTGGAGCAGTGAGGAATCTGAGGTGTAAGCTCTCCACCTCCTCATCCACAGGCATGCTGAGCAGACCCCACCTTTGCCCTCTCTGAGTGGGGGCCATTTTAACACACACATCCCTGTTCCCAGATGCCCTCACACTGTCCAGCAGACTCGCCAACAGAGAATCTCTAGAGAGAACACAAAAAGGGAGGAAAATGCTTTTTAACCTTCTGCTGTGCTTATGCAATTTAGCTGCTAATATACTGCTGACTGGGTTTGACAGAGATGAAGAAAATTAGGTGCTTGAGTAAGTTTCTGGGTGCTGTTGGGGAGGGATTACCTTTCTGTGGAGCAGTACTTTCGTATCTGTCCTCGGATGAACTCGATAGTATACACCTGAGGATTCTCTGAATCACAGATCAGAGCAAACACCTGCACAAGAGCACAACGCAGAAACAATAACAAAAATAATTATAATCAGCATATTCTGGTTTAAAATTGTATACACAAATGACTTCACATGATTGTAATGTAAAAACAGGCTGACATCAAACGAATAATGAAATAACTACAAAAAATATTCCTTATATCAGCACCAGACCATAGTGAAGTAAAACATTTTAATTTTAAAGGATTAGTTCAACTAAAATATGGCTTCAGAACACTTACAGTATAATGCAAGTGTAATGAATTAGGACTTTCCTTGTCTTTTAAATCCTTTGTGAGGCTAAAAGGCTCCAGTCCACATTCTCTGCTGTTGCATCTCCCCTCAAAGAATCAGCTGTTTTACGGTACCGTTTTTAATTGCCAATTATAACTACATCTTCACAACCAATATTCAGTTTTAAAACAGTAATACTCAGGATTCAATACCTGAAAACTGTTTTGTCATTATAGCATTAGCATTCAGAATTAGGGAAAGCAATTTATTGTTCAAAAAGGAAATAAAATGTGAAATGCTTAACTGAACACAGACCTCTCCAAAGGGTTTAACAGTGACTATGTTATAGGAGGCAGGGTCTCTCTCCACCAAACACGTCTCTGTGAGGGCCAAAATCCTCTTCACAGGCTCCTGAGATAAACAGAACCAAAAACGTAACTAAAACACCAAAGAAAGAAATGAAACTTTGGAAAAAAGCATGTTAGACTAAAAGTCTAACAAAAATGAGCCATATAACTAAATTAAAGCATTCTAGAATAAAACAAAGCACTGTGATCCCAAAGAATGTTATGACAGTGTAATGATTTACATTTTGATAGGGAGTATATTGAAGCATGTCTTACCACATGACGTGGCGTGATCTTCTGCACAATAAACTCTGTTAGAGAGGTGATGCATTCATCTGAGCCATACTTCCCCAGACGCTCGCCAAGAAAGCTTTCAAATGTAAGAATCTCCTTACGGAGACGTAACGTGATCCCAGTGAAGTTACCAGCATGCTCAATCGCACTGCGAATTATCTCCTCACGGTGCTCTGATGCAAACAGATGCTACACAGAAGAATAGAAACAGTAAGAGTGAAAAAATTGGGAAAAACGTCAAACATAAGTACTTCCTATAAGCTAACTGCACTGCAAAAAAATCGAAACATTATCTAAACAAATCCTAGAAGGAATATTTCGGGTTCAATACAAGTTAAGCTCATTGGAAAGCATTTGTGACAATGTTGATTACCACAAAAAATATATTTGTATTCATTTTCTTTAAAAAAAAAAAAAAAAGCAAAAATCGAGATTACAGTAAGGCCCTTACAATGAAAGTGAATTGGTTTAAAGGCAGGAATATGAAGCTTTAAATGTTATAAAAGCACTTACATTAATCCTTCGGTTAAAACTTTTTTATTATTTGAGCTATAAAGTTGTTTAAATCGTAATTTTTACGATAGTTTTAGGGTTTACGGTTTTACAGCACTACGTCATCATGATCACACTATGTTAACATGCATATTGTTTATGTCTTGTGGCTATAATTTTTAAACAGTGAGTAATTAAATGTTTACGGGATGGCATGGAATTTAAATTTAAATAAATTATGTATTCTTCAAACTATGTTCATCCAAAAATCCTCTACTTGCAGCAATTCAAGTGTTTGGCATATATTGTCAATTAAAGCTGTTAGTTTAGGACCTGTGAGGAGTCTGTTTCTCAAATTAGAGACTTTGGTGGACTTGATTTCTTGTTTTTGTGCATCTGGGTAGTCCCCTTCTCTCTCTGTCCCTGTTAGATCAAGATTGATTTATTCTTTCGAAACAGAAGTGCATGGAATTGCCTTCATTTCTCAAAAGTACAATGGAAATATATGTTTTTGGTTATTTTCAAAACTGGAATTTGACTTAGTTTAAAATAACTTTACTGTAAAGTAATAAAAAAAATGCAACATCAGCTGGAAAAAGACAATATAAAGTAGCACAACCATTCTAACAAAAAGAAAGTTACTTTAATATTAAAGTTAACATATTAAGTTACTTATTTTTTTATACCCTTTTCTCCCAATTTGGAATGCCCAACTCCCACTACTTAGTAGGTCCTCGTGGTGGAGCGGTTACTCACCTCAATCTGGGTGGCGGAGGACAAGACTCAGTTTACTCCGCTTCTGAGACCGTCAATCCGCACATGTTATCACGTGGCTTATTCTGCATGACACCGCAGAAACTTACAGCATGTGGAGACTCATGCTACTCTATGCGATCAACACACAACTTACTCCACGCCCCATTGAAAGCAAGAACCACTAATCGTGACCACAAAGAGGTTACCCCATGTGACTCTACCCTCCCTAGCAACCGTGCCAATTTGGTTGCTCAGAAGACTTGGCTGGAGTCACTCAGCACACCTTGGATTCGAACTTGCGACTCCAGGGGTGCATATTAAATGATTTCTAAAGGAATATGTGACACGTTATTTCCGTAGTAGACTGGAGTAATGGCAGCTGAAAATGGGACTTTGACATCATGGATAAAAATAGAATTTTATTATTAAAAAAAACATGAAACACTTACTTTCAGATTTTATATATATATATATATATATATATATATATATATATATATATATATATATATATATATATATATATTAGTCAAAACTGAATATTCTGGATTTTTATTTTATTTTTGTTCTTAAAAATAATAGCCAAACCTACTGTATATTTCCCTTCATTTTAATGAATGGGCAGTTGCTGTCAGCCATGCTAAACCACGCCCCCAGTATTGCACGAGAGTGTATGTCAAGACTGCAGAACAGACATTCTCGAAGAAGAATAACAATACAAATGGCTCAGCATTTATTTGTGCATTAAATTACACATACACTTATGGCAAAGAAACTCGTATATTTGTGCATTCTTATGGTGTGTGGATTTGTAAATTGAGCATGAGTGGATCTGTTGCATGCTTTTGTGGATCGGTGTCTCGTGGATTTCTGTGTGCATCTGTCGATCTGTTGCGTGAATAAGTTCTGGTTACTCACAATGGTAAACATTGTGCAATCACAGATGCAGAAGATCCCACTCGTTTATGTACACGACCCACAAAGCTTTCATATTACATTTAGAGGAGAAAAGATAGAAATACAGTGCTGTGGAAAAGTATTTGCCTGATTACATAAAACAAAGGCAATCTGAGTAAATACAAAATACAGTTTTTAAATGATAATGTTATTTATTGAAGCAAAAAAGTTATCCGATACAAACTGGGCCCGTGTTAAAAACTATTTTACCCCTTAGTTTCTAAATCCCAAAATCTATTAAACTGCATTCAAAATGTGGATCAGCTGGACTAGACACACCAAGGCCTGATTACTGCCAGCTCTGTTCAATCAAATCAACACCTAAATATAACTTTTTCAGCAGCATGAAGTTGGCTAAAAGGTCTCATCCAGTAGCACACTATGCCAAGGTTGAAAGCAATTCCAGAAATGATGAGGAAAAAGGTGATTGGAATACATCAGTCTGGGAAGGGTTACAAGGCCATTTCAAAGGCTCTGGGACTCCAAACAACCACAATGAGAGCCATTATCTCCAAATGGAGAAAACTTGGCACAGTAGTGAACCTTCCCAGAAGTGGTTGACTTACAAAAAATTCCTCCAAGAGCACAGTGACGACTCATCCAGGAAGTCACAACAAGGCCAAATACAACATCCAAGGAACTGCAGGCCTCTCTCGCACGAATAAAGTTTACTCTTCATGACTCCACTATCAGAAAGACGCTGAGCAAATATACCATTCACGGAAGAGTGGCGAGGCAAAAACCACTGCTAACCCAGAAGAACATAAAAGGCTCATCTGAATTTTGCCAAAACACACCTTGATGATCCTCAAAGCTTTTGAGAAATGTTCTGTGGACACGTGTCCCTTTACATCTGGCATAAATCAAACACAGAATTAAAAAAAAAGAACATCATACCAATAGTCAAGCACGGTGGTGGTAGTGTGATGGTGTGGGGATGCTTTGCTGTGTCAGGACCAGTGCAACTTCCAATAATTGAAGGAAACATGAATTCTGCTCTCTACCAGAAAATCCTAAAGGAGAACGTCCGGTCATCAGTCCATGAGTTGAAGCTCAAGCGCAACTGGATTATGCAGCAAGACAATAATCCAAAGCATAGGAGTAAGTCCACCTCTGAATGCCTCAAAAACAGCAAAAAAGGTTTTGGAGTGGCCTAGTCAAAGTCCTGACCTGAACCTGATTGAGATACTGTGACAGGACCTTAAACGGGAAGTTCATGCTTGAAAACCCTCCAATGTGGCTGAACTAAAGCAGTTCTGCAAAGAAGAGTGGGAAACAAATCCATCACAGCGTTGTGAAAGACTGATCTCCAGTTATCGGAACTGTTTGATTGCAGTTGTTGCTGCTAAAGTTGGCACAACCAGCTACTACGTTTAAGGAGGTAGTTTGTTAAAATATACACTACCATTAAAGAGTTCTGAAACACTTGACTGAAATGTCTGAAATCATGATCTTAAAAATCTTTTTACCTGAAGGTTTGAAATTATTTTTGTAGACAAAAATCTAATTGTGCCACCATATTAATTTAATTACAAAACTAACATTATATAAAATAAAAAAAAGGTTTTAAATTGATGACTTGGAATAATAATAAATAAAAGCAGCCAATAAGTGCCCAACATAGATGGGAACTCTTTCAATACTGTTTAAAAAGCATCCCAGGGTGAAACCTCAAGAAGTTGGTTGAGAAAATGCCAAGAGTTCATGTCTGCAAATTCTAGGCAAAGGGTGACTACATTGAAGATGCTAAAATATAACAGTTTTGATTATTGACAATTTTTTTTGAATAATATGACAATTATTCTAAAATGTGAAACAAAATAAAAAAATAAAGAATGAGTAAGTGACCCTACACTTTTCAATGGTAGTGTATATACATTTTAAAAATGTATGTTGTGTTTACTCAGGTTGCCTTTGTTTTTTTTCTATATCTCTTTTGAAGATATAAAACTATTTAGTATCAAAAAAATACACAAAAACAGAAGAAATCAGGATGGGGGCAAATACTTTTCCATAGCACTGTACTTATTATTCCCCTAACAGATGTAGACAGTTTGAACAGGAATGTGGTTCCCCCATGAACTTCACAGTGGGAACTTTATTTTTGGTTTGAAGCATAAACCTCTATAAATGTTTTGGATTTATGCTTAAAACTAGTAAAATTATTAGTCAATTGGGTAAGAGAAATAAACGTTTTAAAGCAAGACAAAAATACTTATTAAGATAATGTCATTGCAGCATGCATTTACAAAGTTAATTCCTTTTTAAAGGACTGTACAGAAACACACACCAGTCTGCCAAAGCCCCCATAGAGGATGCAGAAGCCACCCTGGTAGTCAGTGACCTCGGCAAAGCCCTCGACGCAGCGGTAGTCGTAGGAACAGATGACCCTGTTGGTTTGGGGGTCAATCTGATCGATGCCCCCTGGCGTCACTTCTAAACACACAGCCTTCCGTGCATCACTCCAGTGATGCTTAAAGCAGTTATAGCGCTGAGGAAACATGACCATCAGGATTAGTACCAACTCAAAATACTAATGTGAATAAAAGCATGTAACCAGTAAGTTAAATTAAGACACATTCCCTTGCATTATTCAAATAAGATTTGGGTGTATTATCTATACATTATCTAACTTAGAAACAGAAAAATCCTTCCCCCGTCATGGTCATGTAAAACTAAATTACAACTGTTTTTGTTGCAAGAAAACTTGACTAATCTTATAAGTGGATGTAAGGGACATTAAAATGTTACACAAGTGAACAATATGCCTCCTGTAAGCAATGAATGTTTAGTAGGTTTGGATATTTGTAATAAAACCATATACCCATTCATAATACCATAAAACCATTCAACAGCTATATTTCAGAACATTTCCCCATGTCAAACTCACTCTTCCGGTGATTTTTCCCTCTGAGAAGTCTGTTCTGAATCTCTGTGGAGCAGAAAGAGGGAAGTGTCAGACAAGATCACAAATTATACAGACAGTCTGGGTCAGTGTGTTGCAACCAGTTAGTAAAGTGGGACTCATTCTCCACTGAAGGGGGGGTTGAGGGGTCCTGTTCTGCATCAGAATAGTTCATTTTAAAAGGGATAGTTCGCCCAAAAATGAGAATTCTGTCATCATTTACTCAGCCTCGTGTTGTTCTAAAACAGTATTTCATGGTACACAAAAGGAGATGTTAGGCAGAATTATTGCATCAGTCACCATTCACATTCATTGCATCTTTTTTTCCATACAATGTAAGAATGGTGACTGAGATATTTTAGGGGAAATGTCCCTTTAATATTCCAACTAGGAACACCACTGTATACCACAATGACAGGTATATTTTAGGTTATGTAATTTCACAGCAAGGATTCCATTTACATGAGTGGTCCCACTTTATATTAGGTGAATTTTCTTTTTCCTTTTTCTCCCAATTTGGCATGCCCAATTCCCAATGTGCTTTTTAGTCATTGTGGTCACGTAGCGATTCGCCTCAAACCGGGTGGCGGAGGACGAATCCCAGCTGCCTCCGCGTCTGAGACCGACAACCTGCGCATCTTATCACATGGCTCGTTGAGTGCATTACCACAGAGACATAGTGCGTGTGGAGACCCAATTCATCACACGCCCCACCGAGAACGAACCACATTATAGCGACCACGAGGAGGTGACACCATACAACTCTTGCCGATGACTCTACCCTCCCTAGCAACCAGGCCAATTTGGCTGCTTAGGAGACCTGGCTGAAGTCACTCAGCACACCCTGGAATTCAAACTAGTGAACTCCAGGGGTGGTAGTCAGCGTCTTTACCACTGATTAATTCTGTATAATTCACACAAAATTCACATTTGTTTCTAATGAGGTTGAGGTACAGGTAAGTTAAGGTGTAGAGGTAGGGTTAGGAGTTAATGTTTAGGGTAAGTGTTGATGCTAGGTTTAGGATTAGAGGTAAGGTTAACATTGTAACTACAGACGGAATTAAATGCAGGTACTTTAAATGCAAGTACAATGCAAAAACACGCAAGTACATTGTATTAAATACATAAGCACAAAGTAGTTAGAGACACCTAATATAAAGTGGATCCAAACAAGTTGATGTCTTTGGTTGTTCATTCAATATAGAGGAGATAAATGAGAGAAGAGTACAAATGGAGAGAAGTTTTACCAGTGCTTCTGTTAGCAGCTCTGTGCGATGCTCAGTGGAAAACTTGAGCGTTTCTGACTTTTTGCCACTGCCTTTCCGGAAAGTAAGGTTAAACTCTGTGCCCTGGCCTTTACCCACCGGAGAAATACCACAAATATCCCCGTAAGGCCACTAGAATGAAGAGGAAAAAAGAGAGTGTCAGAGTGAACAAACAGGGAGAGACAGACACAATATTTATAAAATGTTTAATGTTTACCGACATGAAACAACACTTGCAACACATTTAACTTCCATAATGTGATGCATTTTAGGGTGAAATACAATATTCAGCAGGTAATAATGTGTGAATGAATTGTGAAAAGTGAGCTATAATATTATTATATTCTATTCCATTATCCTTGTGCGACCCAATGTACACATGCGTGGACGTATTTTGGCTTTGCAATATGCAACGCATAATTTGACTACATTAAACTAACTTCACAGAACGAGTCATGTGACCAAACAACATGGCGCAGATCACAGCGGAGTCTGTCTTTGGGAGAAACGGCAACAAAACATCTGGTAAGAAGTAGAGATGCACCGATCGACCGGCCAGGGACCAGAATTAGCCGATTTTCCGCATGCTCGGCCCGGATCGGTGACCGGTCGGTCAGCCTCACATCTTTCCGATTCCAAGCTGGTCCGTTTTGTTGCCAGCGGCGCAGGCAATAACGTCACAGCCGCATGTAAACATGTCATTGGCGTGGAAGATCTTCACTGTGAGTGAAGTATACATAAAGTTTGAAATCTGTAATAATTTTAAGGCCAAAGTAAATCGTGGGGGAACCACAACAATAACTTTCAGATCAACAAATGTAATTAGACATTTATAACACCATCACCCAGCTGAAAATGCCCATTTTAAAAAAGAAGATAAAAAGTGAAAGCGGCTAAAGCTAGCCAGAGCTCAGAGCCAGTCACAAGTCAGCAGCCTCTCCTATCATTCCTTGGTATGAGCAGCGAAAATACCAAAGCAATTACAAAGAAAATTATGGAATTCATGGTCCTGGATGACCAGCTGTTCTCCATAGTTGAGGACAGAGGCTTCAGAAATCTGATAAATTTCCTCGATACAAAGTAGGAGGTACTTGTTATTTGTACCTCTTTCTAGACACAGAGCACTTTATTTTGAGAGTTGTTTAAGTGAGAGAAGATCCTGTAACTTAGTGCAGTTTGGGGGAAATTGTAATGTTTAATAATTAATTTTATTATGAAAATAAAATTTAGCATTGAAGAAAGGTAGATTTTGTTTGTGGTCAATAATAGTTCTTAGAAAGAAAATCGGAATCGGCAAAATCGGTATTGGCAGGTCACACTTGCAAAAAATCAGAAATCGAAATCGGCCAAGAAAATTGCAATCGGTGCATCTCTAGTAAGAAGCCAAATTAAGTTTTTACATTAACCTGTTTAAGTCAAAAGATTAGAATCTCAAATTTCATCCAATATGCCATTTCTAAAATTTGAGTGATTTATCGCGAAATGCCACTCTGTTAAACACAATGTACACTTTATTGCATTTTTTCCTAAGAAATCATATTTTTACTGTGCATTATCACATTGGAAATCAATGGGTTCATCTTAATGTCTTGAAGGCCTACGTCATATCAGTGAAACTGTAAAAACAGATCCTGCTCTCAATGGTAATAAAAAACACTGGCCTCAGCACATTTTTGAATATATCTCCACTGTTGGTCAAATGCTGCATATTTAACTACTGAAATCAGACAGATGGAAAGATGGGGTACCTGGTTTGTAACTTCTAGCGTGGTGGGATTGTATGTAGTGATGCCATGAGTCCCCACTGAGAAAACACGTTTGTACCTGAGGAAATACAAAGACACACACATTTTCAATAAAACACTACGGTGAATTATTTTTCTTTGGTATATGGCATACTTGTTTATTCCAAAAATAAAATGAGTTTATCAGAACTAACCAGACACCTTATCCATTGGCTATTATCTTACAGAATAAGGCAAGAATGAATCAAAACCTTGATATAACTTTAGACGGGCCAGCAAGTATAGACCAAACTGTCCAAAAATTGTCCCCCCAGAAGTGAAAAGTATATAGAGAGACAAAATGAGAGAAGGTTGATTTAGAAACAACCCCAGCACTGATGTCACTATGAATAAATCTCAGAGTCATGAGTCATGAGGGCACACAAAGAGGGCTGAAATGAATAATGGACTGTGTGCACGGCCTCACAGTAAGAGAGAGAAATGGGTGAATAAAAGGAGAGAAATGCTTTGAAGGCCTTAGGACGTAAACACTTTTGCTTTCTAACATGTTTGTGCTAGGCATCTCCCTCATACCACTTTCTCTCTATGTCTCACTTTTGTCTGTACTTGTCCTTAGGAGTTTTGCAGCTGTGTATCCTATATCAGATACCTTGATCATCTTAGTCTAGAAGGGAGGAATGCATGTTCTATTCTAATCTCTCCTCACTCCCAAAAGTATGGTGATTTCAAGGGAGGTTTTTGGAGAATGTTTGTCTGTGAATAAATGATTTTGTGATCCCAAAATGTGCCTATAAAGTCATCAAAGAGAAGGACTATAGCTGTGAGCTCCCTTCTGATTCTAAACACGTTTTATTTCTAATAGAGGAACAGTTGAGCTAATTACGTTCACTTTCATTAGTCCAGGATGGAGTCTCAGGATGTTTGGTTAAAGTTTCCAGGTGTTATCTTATAATTCGGGGGTTCCCAAAAAATTTGGGTCCGCTGGAACTAATTAGAGGTTCCACAAAGTAGCAACACTCACATTTGAGACACTGCAGTAATGAAGAAGCATTAGATGATGTAATTGCCAGTAAACAACAGAAGACGAATGTGGAAACAACAGTTGATGTCAACATCAAGAACATGTGTTCTGAAGGAATATAAAAGACATCTTTATGTTTCTAAACTTCTGAGGAGAAATAGTCCTGTATCTCAACAGTCGTTTAAGATGTGCCAACCACCTGTGTATGTGCGCACAGTAAAATGAAGTAAACTTTGACAGGATCACGTTCGACTGGACAGGGAACGCTCGCGTTAAAACCGAAGTTTACATTGGGCTTAATTGACCTTTAATACACTTGTTTTTCAACATCAGACAATTTTCAATGTACTATGATTGTAGACACAGATGGATGGTGTGAAATGGGATCGACAAATCAAAATTGGCCCATTTTTGCATTTAGTTAATTTGCTCAAACAACCATTTGTTTTGCTGTTTAGGACCCTTTTCACATTTTATTTTTTTATTAATTTGTGATGTTCCTGGATATTATAGCTCAAGGAATAATGTTTTCAACTTTCACAACTAATAATATAACTTCGCTAAATGTGCACTGCCAAAAATAGCAGAAAAGCATCATCGTAGAATGAGAATGGAGTCCATAGTGGAAAATAGAGTGTCTTTTACATTAGGTGTTCAATGGATTATATTGATCTGTCATATGGATATAGCTGCAATACCAGAAGCCCCAGAAGACTTGAATCATCATCCACACACAACTGTACTGCATAAAAGGAGGAGGAATGTAAAGGAATATGTCGAGTTGAGAAGAGCACAGGAGATATGGAGACAATACTAGGCTTATTTGAGTCTGAGAGAGAACGTTTAGAGAGAACTTGCCCTCCAAACAAATATGCTCCAATCTTTACAGGCAAAAATGTGTATCAAATACACTGTAACTCTCTCCATAACCAAAACATCATTGGGTTTAAATTAAGGATTATCTACTTGCATACATTTTTTCATTAAGCATCTGATAGAGATGCATAAAAGAAAACTGCGTCACTGAATTCTCCAGAAACGCCTAACAATAACAAAAGACAGCTTCAAAAAGCTCTTTCCGCCCATAAACATACTGCTCATTATTATAATGTTATTATCCACCATGAATGGAACACTGAGTGAAACAAAAGCAAGCACCAGGGTTCAGCTTAACAGGCAACACTAGTTTAATTGGAAGAGAGTGCATTAACCAAGATGTTGCATTTGTTTAGAACAAAAGAGAAGTGGAAATATTCACTAGTATATTGTAGTTTTGTAACAGAGTAACTTGCAAAGTCAGCAATTCTAAATGCCTCATCTAATTATTTAAATATGCATACATACTACAACAAATTCACACACCTAACTACAGCAAGCCCACATATGTCTGTACAGTACTTAATCTGAAAAGCATTGCTTTCTATTTTAAGCATCACAATTATTTGTACAATCATTTAATAAACATCTTTTAGGAGTACATTTACATATGTTCTAAATCATAAGTAAAAAAAATCTTTCCAATGAAAACACACATTGAATAGATGTCTTGGTGAAGCCTTTAAATAACAATACTACCACAACTAGAAAATATGAATGAGTGATTTAACTAAATAAAATGAACAAAGTAGATTATTCTGCAGATAATGCTTGTTGGGGTTTAGCCCAGCACAGACAGATAGAAGATAACTTATATGTCTTTAAAATGAAGCAGGCTGTTTATCCTGGGTTCATATAGAGAGTGTGGCATTATGTCTTTGTATTGACATTAAGAGTGTGTCCTTGAGTCTCGTGGTGCCATGCAAGGTTCGGACGTGTGAAGGGTGAGCTCTGCGCACTTTGCTGGTTTTAATACTTTTTGTGTCAAACCAGTGAGATTCGATACACCCTGATTCTTAACGGTTCTAGGAAGTCAATATGTCAAAGAATTCAAAATCCTCAGGCTCTGGAAACATTAAAAGACACTTACGTGCTCAAGCTGAAGACCCCGAGAAGCAGGGCGAAAGCCCGGGAGCCGATTTGGCCGATGAAGAAGAAAATTCAGCGAAAATGTATGAACATGTCGGCAATGCTGACAAAGGTCAATTGATCACTATCATGGAGATGAACTTCACTGAGATGGTTACAAGAGTGGGGGATGTTGAGAAACAGATCGATTATTTGGAGTCATCTGAGTCAATTAGCTGCTAGCGACCAAGGTGGATTTGGAGCGCGTGTGGGAGAAGCTGGAAGATTTGAAGAACCATAACCAACGTAATAACATCTGAATTGTTGGAATTCCTGAGGACGAAGAAGGTCGTATATGGTGCAATTCCTGGATGGGCTCTTTCAGAGTCTGTTGACATAGCAGGCCATAAGCTGGAAATCGAGCAAGCTCACAGGGTTCCAGCTCAGCAATCCGCTGAGGGAGACAGGCCTTGATCAATTCTGGCCACATTTCTGAGATCATCCGATAAAGATCTCATGTGAAGCGAGGAGTAAAGGAAGGCTTTCTTGGAAGAACAGCATTTTCTTTTTCCAAGAATTTGCAAATTCAACAAGAGAGAAATGTAATCTATTCCAAGAATGCAAGAAACTCTTATATCAATGGAAGGTCGCTTTTGCACTGATATTTCCAGCCAAATTGAGAATAGATGCTAAGGATGGCCGCAAAATATTTACATGTCCCCAGCAAGCCATGTCCTTCAAAAAGTCAATGGGCTAAGTAAGTTATTTGTGGTACTCACATTGCAGTGAGCCTGACTCACTGAACATTCACTTGACCATCTGAGGAAACGGAGTGCCTTTTTTAATTCATTTTGTGCTGGTTCCGCCTAGCGGCTTGAGTTTGTTTTGTGAAGTAACACTCCT
The DNA here is from genome assembly GCF_025860055.1 of Xyrauchen texanus. Taxonomy (NCBI): domain Eukaryota; kingdom Metazoa; phylum Chordata; class Actinopteri; order Cypriniformes; family Catostomidae; genus Xyrauchen; species Xyrauchen texanus. The sequence continues at coordinate 22,614,796 of NC_068316.1, read as the reverse complement.
TCGTGACAATGTTTTGGATTATTGGTTGGAGTTCGTTTTGTGGAGTATTTCTTTCAGAACATTCGTTTGACTGCCTGAGGAAACTCTTTTTTTTGGTGTTGGTTCTGCTAGTGGCTGGATCTTGTTTTGTGGAGGAACACACCTTCGGGACAGTTATGTGGATGAATCTACATGTTCTTAGTGTTTATTCTGCCTATTGGCTGGAGTTTGTTTTATAGATTATTTTCTGTTGTGTAATTCTGTCGCAAACATTTTTTTATAGAAACACAGGACTTGAGCAATCCAACAGCAGAGTTGTTGCGGGGACTTTCGTAGGCGTACATGGACTGTTTGAGTTTAGATGGATGGACTCCAGTTGCCGCTGTCGTGTGCAGAGTTAACGCGCATGTTGTTCGGGGGAAGTTTGGGGTTTGATTGTTGCTCTAATGTTGGAATCTATTTTTTCTAATATGTCAAATGTTAATTACAGTGAATTGTCTCTCTCCACGTGGAATGTGAATGGGTTGGAGCATGCCTTAAATTGATGGAGGGTTATTCCTTTTCTTAAAAGGATATAGTGTTTCTTCACGGAACGCATCTTTCCCCGCAGGAAGCTGAAAAATTTGGGAAGATATGGGGTGGACATGTTTTCTTTAGTGCAGGCTCAAGTAAGAGCAGGAGAGTCATTACACTGATAAGCAAGCATCTACAATTCAAATATCTCAAACAGATTAAAGATTAATTAGGAAGAGTCATTATTGTTTAAGCAGAAATTCAGGGGCAAAGGTTGATTTTGGCTAATATTTACACACCTAACACTGATGATCAGGGCTTTTTTAAAGATCTTGAAAGGATGTTGCAAGCTACTGGCACTCCTCATGATATAGAAATTGGCGGAGACTTTAATCTATTGATTGACTCTGTCCTTGATCATATTGAAGCAAGTGTGTAAGCCCCTAGCTTACACATGCTTCAGAGGATATGTAAAAATCTTGGTCTTACAGATATTTGGAGACTTTTGAACCCATCTGGTAGGGACTATACATTTTTTCATCAGTCCATAACATTTATTCTAGAATAGATTTTTATTTATATATATCCAAGTCCCTCATTTCATCTGTTGTTGATTGCTCAGTTGGAAATATCTTAGTCTCAGAGATGTTTGCCAAATACGTAGAAAAATAAATCATCAAGATGCTGCTTTAATGTATCCCTTTTACAAAATCCTGAATTCCAACAGCTGATTAAGGCATAAATCTATGTTTATATGGAGACCACCTGGTCCTCAATATCCTCTGTGGACAAAGATCCAAGTGTGTGTAAGAGTTACCATCCAATTTCCCTAATCCAGTTAGACATAAAAATATTGTCAAAAATTCTGGCTAACCAACTAAGTTATGACATCTCCTATTTATATATAGATCAGGTGGGGTTTATTATTGGCCGCAGCTCTTCTGATAACATTAGGCGTAAGTGGTCAGTGGCGAATGACCAAACTCCAGCTGCTGCCATCACACTTGATGCCAAAAAGGCATTTGATATGGTGGAATGGGATTATCATTTAATATTTTGGAAATATACGGGTTTGGGAATACTTTTATTGGATGGATTGTTACTTTATAGACACCCGGTAGTGGTGGTACAAACAAATGCATTAATTTCAGATTATTTTACTCTGGCTAGGGGCACCTGGCAGGGTTGCCCTCTTTTCCCATTATTGTTCTGTCTTGCTCTGGAACCATTAGCAGCCATGATAGGAAAGAGGAAGATTTTCCAGGGGTGGTGGCAGGAGGTGTGGTGCATACGTTTTTGCTTCACGCAGAAGACATTTTATTATTCTTGGGGAGTGTGGAAGCTTTCGAGGAGGTGTCATGTAGAAGACTGGGGACTCTTGTGGAGGGGCTGTGGATTACTGTGTGTGTATTCTTACGTGTGACCACAGGGGTGTTCGTTGAGGGTCAGGGTGGGGTTGGTGATTGGGGAGGGATAATAGTGGGGGTTAAAAGTTGATTCAATATATGTTGTGTTTTTCTGTGTCATTTCTACGAATCAATAAAAAATGTTAATCAGGAAAAAAAAAAGTGTCCTTAGCAAATCATGTTTGTGATAGGATGGAAAGTTATGTAAATAATGATCTAAATAATGCATGCTGACATACAAACACACAAAACATGCAGGAAGCTTTTTATCAGACAAGTGTGAAAAGATAGCAATTATAACATATTTCAGTTCACAGTTAGCAAATATAAAGGAGGCAACTGTTAGATGGCACTATCACACTGACAAGATTGGCTGTGTGAAAGTCAACAATAGTACTTGTGACTGTACAGTGCCTATTTAAAAAAAAAAAAAAAAAGGGATGTGAAACATTTATTTAACTAACGCGTTGCGTTACAGTTCTCAGTACGGTGTGCCAAGTTATAGGTCTGGGTATTGATATAGATTTCCCGATTCGATTTTGATTCGATATCAATTCATATGGGAATATTTCTGTTATAATGTCCCTTTTGCTTACATATGAAAGAAATTCTCACCCAGTTAATACTAGGGATGCCCGATCAGGTTTTTTTGCCCTCGAGTCCGAGTCATTTGATTTTGAGTATCTACCGATACAGAGTCCCGATCCGATACTTCTATAATACATTAAAAAAAAAGAATAAAGAAGAGCGAAAAAACAGATCCAGGATGTTCCTTATTTTTTATTGAATTCACCTTATTTTAACATTCAACATCTCTGTTAACAAACAGAGCACTTCTGTGAGGTAGCTTGAACAATCAAGTAATAAATGACATAAATTCTTCACTTTTGGACTTTAGTGCAACAGCAAATATAAAAAAGTCTAACATAAAAACAAATAGTACCTCAACTTAAAATACCTGGCAGGCATGTAAACAAATAAAAAATAAAAGTGCCACAGTGTTTGCAAACCAGTAATGTGCTTTTAGGAACTGCGAATGGCAGGTCACTCATTGCGATCATTTGTGCTATCTTGGATGTGATGTCCTGCGCCTTCGACGCAGTCACAGGGCATTTTTTCTCTCCTATTCAAACTCTCTTGCAGCGTGAGCTGACTCGTCTTCGGCTAGGTTGCCTGGGTAAACTCGCTGTATTGTGTCGGGTGTTTGTTTTCGAGGTGCCGTATCAGGTTTGTTGTGTTAAATGTAGCCTTTTCCTTTCCACCTCTTGCAATCCCCAGTTTACATATCTCACAGTTTTCTATGGCAATGTTGTTGTCATCAACTTTATAATATCTCCAGACCACAGACATACTCGCGCTTTCCGCTTCAAGCTGCTTCCGTATTCTACTTCGCCTGCATTTAACCAATAGCGTCTCTGAAACAAAGTGATGTCATGCGGAGTCAAAAGGGTCTAACTCTGCCACCGCATAACTATAGATGTGTTAAAAAATAATGAGAATATATATACTTATATATCCGAGTCCTGATCGGGAGGTAACGTCCGATTCCGATCGAGTCTGAAACCACGTGATCGGGCCCGATTTCCGATCACGAGATCGGATCTGGACATCCCTAGTTAATACCGTTAATTATACAGGGGGCTTTTAACTAGATACATTATGAAAATATAGTGTGTAAAATAATATACATTTTACTAAATATATTTTATTAGTTTTTCATAATTTGTCACATTTTGGCTTTCAAAATTAACAAATCTATGTATTCAGTCAATAAAAAATTACTACATTTCATATATAATTTTTTGTTACAAGTTTATTGTTAAATTGCCTAATTTGTACTATTTATAACCAGTCTCTTTAACAAAAATGGCATTTCTGTAAAAGTGTCTGTAGATGAGCGCATGTTAAAAAGAGAATTAAATGTTTATTTTTTGCTGTTTTTGATCAACAACTGACTTTAAAAGAACAGAAAGGGTATTAAAAGAGACATTAAACAATTGCAAATCGACTGTGTGGATATCGTCTTTCGACACGCAATACACCTAACAAATTTGAATCTCAATACGCGGTGAAAGGATCTCGCTGCTGAATATAAACTTTACAATTACTGGCGAGTGAAATATAAACTTTAAAATTACTGGCGAGTGAAATGTAACTGCCATTTACCAGGCAGTTTGAAAATATATACATTTAAGAAATATGGTTGCAAATGCGAGTGATTTCCTCTCACTGGGAGTTGCGCATAGAGTAAATGATAGATCTTGGGATTTAAGAAACAATATAGTTCGAATGAAGATCACGATGCATTGTAAAATCAATATTTTTTCCCATCCCTACTCTGCTGTACACTATTCACATACTATGGACAGTGTGCAAATTCAGTCGCAGCCCATGTTTAGATTAAATTCACATCCTGCATAATGTGTACTGCATACTGCATATAAAGTGAAAGCAGTATAGTAATATGCTATCCTGAACATAGCCATTATCTCCAAATAAAAGCAACTCCTCTTTTTCTGGTCTGCATTCTTTTTTCTCTCTGCAGTGCAATACAGGCTCTATGAGACCAGTCACAAGACTGGTTAATAATTCATTGTCTCTGGCTTCCCGTGAACAAGTACAGAACACACAAACACAATTTACAACCATACCACATAGCTTGACCCAACTAGATATTCTTATTTGATAAAAAAAAAAAAAAAAAAAAAAAAATCTTCAGGCTTTTCAGTGTTATATTCTGCTTTATATGCAAGTCCCAAGACTTAGAAAAATGACATAGGTTATTTTCAGAATAGCATACTATCATACTAATATTTCTACTGAATCCCTCAATGCAATCGAATATGCCTTGCTTTGGCCAGAGTGAAGAATGAATCAGAATTAATAACAACCATAATTTCAAACACGTTCCTGACTCATTTTCAGACAGCCAAGAGAGACATCTTTACAGAGACACACAAAACAATTTCTCCACTCACTGAATTAAATGTGTAATGTGTTGATGTCATGTGACAACAATGTAGCATTCTACATACATTGAAATGTTCATCATTACAAAATATGTTGTAGTTTACCATTTAAAAATGTAGGCAGTATTTCTAACCTTGAGAGCTTTAGTCAACCAGTATGGTTTGAATGAAACAAATGAAAGACAATGGATAAACATCTAAATTGAGCAGCTCTTTTGTCTCAGTCAAGTGTTGAGATTTTCCAATAGCTTATTCATCAACTCAGCTGATGTGATAACACAGGCTTTGAACACATGAATGAGATCATTGCTCGAGGAGGAATAATTCTTGGCATATCTCTAAATTACACTGGCCAGAAGCAGGTCGCCTGCCCACCCGCAGGACAGTGGATGATGTAATCGGTTAGCTCCAAAGTGAAAAACACAGCTAAAAAAATCTCCTTAAACATCTCTGCAGTGCAATGAAAAATCCAGGTCAAAGTCTACATCCGAGACAACATATGAGGGGACAGGTTAATGTACAAAAGTCACCGTAAAGACTACAGGCTTGTTATGTCACATGCTCATGCAATCATCACCAGAGAAATATTTAGGTTGATAAATGTGACATGGATCTACATTTCAGTCTTAGGGTCCGTTCACACCGAAAGGGTTTTTGTAATTGTCTGTTTTTAATAGTTTTTTTGTGTAACAAGCACTAGATGGACATCTCTGAATGTTGTGCAGCGTCTCGCTGTTTTTTCAGCGTCTTCTACAGCAGCACCCCATTTTTATGATGCAGTGTCAAGGGCCTGGGTAGCTCAAAGTTAAAGACACTGGGTACCACCCCTAGTTCGCTAGTTTGTATCCCAGGGTGTGCTGAGTGACTCCAGCCTGGTCTCCTAAGCAACCAAATTGGCCCGGTTGCTAGTGAGGGTACAGATACACGGGGTATATATATATATATATATATATATATATATATATATATATATATATATATATATATATATATATAACCCTCAGAGCAAAGGAAAGAATGCAGGTGTGCTTATCTCTTTTACTTGCAACCAAGTGCCTCAAATAATATTCTTGGATGTATTTAATAAACAAAATTATTTATTCAATAATGATATATATTGATTCATAAAAATGTATATAAAAACTAAAATGAATAATATTATGCCATCAACCTGGTACATTTCAAATTCAGTAACTTGCAAACATGACACTGTTTTCTGATAGAAAATTTAAGTGCACCCTGAGTCCTGGAATTTGCATAAAGCCATCCAGTCAGATTAAAGATTGTCATTGTATGCTAGTTTGTGCCATTTTTGTGCACAATATCCAACAAGACAGTTAGTGTATGGCTCTTAGGTCTAAGACTAGATGAGCTCTACACCCTAACCATTTATACCAGACAAAACCAGCCAATTATGTCAAAGAATGAATGCATAATTTACTCAACATCTGCCAGAAATGAAAGCTTTGGCAGCAGTCCATATCCAGTATACAGGAGCAGAACCATAGCAGAAGCAAACAGGAGATTTCCTATAAGGCTGTATGTATTTAGCCTTTGTGGACCCATCACTAAGTGGCTCTTTGGTCAATCTAATAAACTCTAAGTGAGTGACATCAGATGATTCATATAAATACAGACAAGTTATCTCACAAATACCACAGCAATAACCAAAATATCAAGGAACCTGATGGAAATTACCATAGTATATTTTTTAGTCACATTTGTAAACTATTCCTGCTTTTTTTCTGCCCATGGCATTATTTATTTGGCTCGGCATGACTAATGATTACAGGTTAATGAGTCAGGCCTAGAGTTATGGCTTAAAAAGATCACAAGTAATAAAGTTAGCCTTTGGGGCCCAATCTGAGCAAGTCTCAGTAGACATTCTCAGAGTAATATGTACAGTTTCATCTAAAAAAGGAGCTCTATGCTTCATAAAGCAACATATTTCATGCTTACCGATCTCCAGAGATCACTCATACTCCCAAAGCCTCTATATATTCCTTGTTATTATACACTATACATTATAAAGACATGATTTGTTGTTAATTGGGAGGGAGGTATGTTGTTGTACCACTCTTCAGTCTCTCGTTCACAATGGCTGGGCTGCAGAAACAATAAACCAAACAAGAATAAAACTCTTCTTAACTACTATTTTCTATCTAAAGTAGTTTATACGACTCTTGAACTCTATTCCCTAGTTTTCTGAAGCCATATTAAAGCTTTGTGTGAGGACAGAACAAAAATTAACAAATTATTGAAAAACTATTCACCTATCAAATCTGCTTTGCACTTCTGGATAATTAAACTTGGTGTGATTTCGACATGAAAGAACCAATTGCATTTGGCATCAAATAAATCAAACCTGGCATGATGCATCTTGATGTACCATGTTTGAATGTAGCTCAAGTTTTATATGGGCCACTTCTGTTACTTTTCTTTTTCTTTTTTAGGTGAACCATTCATTTAACTTTGGATCACAAATTGATCTCTGTCAAACCCTAACCTGGAAACAGTAGTAATTCCCAAACATTATCCAGCTGTTCACCTATAAACCTCAGGACTCTTGGTTAATCATGCACTTGTGTGTATAATCCAGCAAGGTATTTGGCCATATGCACTGTCCAGATGCCCTATATCTGAGCGAATGTGGTGCTTTGGCAATTGCAGTTCTACAAAATGGTGCATTCTCATCCCTATAATGGTTACTATGGTGAGAGTCCAATTGGGCTCAGCTATTAAACAGCCTCTTATTCTGAATTCACCTTGACTCATTTTGGGGCCTACTGACGAACTGGCACAATTCCACAGAGATACCAAGCTCTGTTAATCTCTCTCTTTACTGCAGCATGCACAATTAAAGTGGTCCTCTTATGTCATCCTGTTTAAGCAATCACCCAGTTAAGATGTACCAGGCCTCTATTTACAAAAAAACAGACTGGGCTAGCTCATTATGCTGCATAATATCTGGATTCCCATCATACATCATTGAAATAAGATGTGTAAATGACCACCAGGGTGTGTCAGAAGTAAAACAGAGAGTAATAGAAGGTGATCTAAGTTGAGATATTGGAAGAAAAACATAAAAATAAAGGCCAGTATAAGCAATCTAGTCTTGCGTCGTCAGACTTTGGATTGTCAATGAAGTCTGATCCACATTATAGCTTATTCTGGCCAAGAACCACCCATTTAGACAGGAAAAGCCCCTTAGATCAACATGTAAAACGACCAACCACCATTAGGTCTTCTGTACATTATGTTGTGGGCTGGAAAGAGATTTTTTTGAGAACAAAGCAAAACATAGAGGTGCATTTAAGAATATCTTGTCTACTTGCTGTCTCATACAAAGCTATTGAGTATCTTTCAAAGATGTGACACCACAAACTTTGCAACCTCAAACTTCAGCAACTAGAGGATACTGGATACTTTGTAAAGACGAATGTTTTCAGAAAACTGAGGAAAAACCTGTGCACCTGGACTTCCAAAATTGAATAAATCAAACAAATCAGATGTGAGCTTGCTTTTTGAGAAAGCCCATGCCATTTTTGTGTGAAATACGCATCTGTAGGTTTTGCATGGATAAGTGTAAGAAGCTGAGACTATCTGCAATCAAACTGTAGAGCTTATTGAGCATACAAGTTCAAAATGCCTTGGGTCACATTATGCAGATAGACTAAAGCAATTTCATTGACGGATCAATAATTCAAGACACAAGAACAAATATCAAGGTTTGTGAGTTGATTTATCATCAGCACACAGTATATGTCAAGCTTCCCCTGTACTCATGCAAGGCTAAATCTCACTGAAGCCTGAGATCTGAAAACATGATTACAAAGAGTGTCGTGAAATCCAATAAGCATGTTCCCTCTGAATGAAATGTATCATAGTAACAGAGAAAAGGGCATAGAATGAGGCACTTACTTCCCCCTCCAGGAGTGTTTGGTTGTGTAGAAACAAGCCAAGTCTTTGTTGTCTTTGAGGATGTTCATCTTCATACAGGGCCTGGGAAAAGAGAGAAGAGGGACACAGTCTATAACTCAAAAGAGGACAGACATGAACTCCGATATCAACGGATTTACATCCTGCACAAAGATGACAAAGAAAATCTGAAAATAAATGTAGCCAATTATAGTAGTTGACAAAAGGATGACTGTCGAACTGTAGACTACTTCTACACATTTTTTACTCAAGTAGGACCTAACCACAAACCCAACCATGCATATTTCACTGCCTCATGGCAACTCAGTCAGACTGCAATTACCCCTCAAACAAAGACACTGAACTTCCAACACTTCCTAAAATACCAACACCAGCACACTTCACACTGGGCACACAGATTCTGCACCTCATACTCAATGCCTCTTCACTTCAATGATTGCTTTTGAGACAGGTGAGAGTTTCAGAGAGGAACAGACATGGGAACCATGGAAAAAGAGCAAAGCATTATGGGCAATTTTCATACAAGCGAAAACATAGATGTTCAATTAACTTTTTATGAGTTTATATAATGTAAATTACATTGTAAGCCTCACTTAAAAGAAGGCTTTGAGTTGTTTCACACAGCAATACAATGGAAAATAGAACACTGTACAGCCAATAATGTATACAGTGAAAAATGTATTTAAATTATTGAATTCAATCGTTCAAAAAATTCCATTTTTATATAGCATTCCAGGGTTTTTCCTGGGTCAAAAATGGCCTTCAGTGGTGGTTGATGTTTACGGTCATTTAGAAACGTGGTGCAGTTCTGTTTTTTTGCTTTTTTTTTACAGAATTGAGATTAATTACTGTAATATTTAAGATTTGCAGTTGCATTTCATGTTGTTATTGAAAACAAGTTATTTATTGATCCTCTGAGCATCTAGAAACTTCTGAATTTAACGTACTTCAGGGTGCTGTGGGAACTCAAACTAACTTAACACCTTATTTCTATAGGACTAGTTATAATATTGTGAAAACTACTGATTTGGGACTGTAATTCTATAGTAAAAATTGTTGTTTCCTACTCCATAACAGATATTGTTTTTTAAACTCTTAAAAATTTAGGAATTATTTAGATTTTAGTAATATCTGAACGCATACCAGGCCAGTTTGTTTTCAAATTGCAAAGATTAATACTTTTTTTAACATGTGCAAGATCTCACTCATTCTCGCTCCTTGTATGCACTCTGCGAGCGCTTGGAACTTTAGACTACTTGTTTGCTTTTCCAGCCGTATTACGTCAAGTCCCACCTCCTACGTCAGGATTGGATTTTAGAAGCTGCTTACAAGCACTCTGTGATTGGCCAGTTGAGGTAGCTACAGCAGCCATGAACATCTCAGTGTAAATATTGCAGAAGAGCCAACAGGTACAATGCTCCAATTTCAGAACACACTTTATATAATGTATGCAGTTATAATTACAAAATATATTTCCCCTGTAGATTGTAGACATATCAGGAATACTGTAAGTTTTTCAAAATATACTGTAGTAGCCTGGGATCATGCAATGCTAAGGAGTTCTTTCTATTTTTTTTTATCTTTCTGCAGTCTCAAACAATTGAGGTTCAATTCACAATACATTTAATTTACCCCAAACTATGACAGGAGACATCTCTTTTCATTTTCTTCCATTTCTTCTCATTAATACATTTAGCTAGAAGGGTTGTGGTAGAATGCATAACTGAAGCATACTGAACATTTTAAGATACCCAAAAACTTTTCTAATTTATTATCAAGAACAGAATGTTAATTTAGATAATATTTATAATATTCATAATATTTATAACACACAAGGCTGCTGAAAAAATAGGAGAGGACACACTAAAGATGGTACACTAAACATAATATTTATACCAAAATAACAAGATTCAGTTGTTGCAGATTTTAATAAACTGATTTCCCAGAATATTCTGTGGGATAGATAGAAGTCAAATTAAGTTCCCCCAAACCGACACTATTACGTTAGTCTAAAAGAGTTTTACACACGGGAGAGATTCAATTATATAATTTCAGATGAAAGTGGTAGCTATCACGGCCAAGCTAGTAGCTACGTAATTGTAATTTGGTAACCTAGGTAACCAAATACTAGCCAAGAGAACCATACTACAAGAGCTAGCCAGATAGCTAGCTAGCTAGTAAGCATATTGGTAGTGTACAGACTAAAAAAAATACTTCATAAAGGTTAAATAAAACAGTCAACAAAAGAGCTGTTTTCATGTGGTCATAGTGTGATTCACATTTCCTTTCTTGAAAACAAACTATCCCCTCCCCTTCTTGTTGTTTTTATTAGTCATATGATCTGTGGTTTAGCCAGCCAATAAAAATGTCCCACCTCATCTCTGATTGGCTGAAATTCTGGCAAATTTTAATGGTGTGCACTTGTTGAGCGAGCAAGCAAGCGGTCAAAGCTTTGAGTGCACGCAGAGTGGGTAGTAGGAGAGAGCGAGTGAGATCTTGCACATGGAAAAAACAGTGAAGTTACATACATTTCAGAATTCTGTGCAAATTCACATTCAAATAAACTTAATTCAAGTGCATAAATAAACAGCAGTGGAGTTGACATTGTGTTCAGTTGATAGCATTGCTTCATCAGTTCTGTCTTGTTCACTACAGAACGATATCATATTAGCCAGATAGCTAGGTGCTAGTTACCAGCTACCTAGCCTCATGACTGATTTACATGACAGCAGGGCTATAGATGTGTCCCAAATGATCCACTACATGTAACTGCTAGCCAGCTAATACTTACTAACCAGCTGATTTACTGACTGTAATTCAGTTAGTTTGTTGTGTTTAAATTTTCTGAACTGCTTGCGTTTTTAGCGTCACGCACCTGATCCAATTGTCTGCGTAGAACAAAACTATTCAAAAGTTTAGCACCAATATGGAGGATTTTTTTTTTCTCTATAAAAAAAGGCTTGAAAATGATGTTGTTGGTGTAGGTCACAGTGTTTTTTTCTTTGCCTCATCTGCGCTGTTCAGAATGTCAGGGCTGTCTAGGTGTTTGAAATGGTTGAATTGCTCCATAGCGCTGTAAAATAGAAAATTCTCATGTCAAATAGTCAAATAGGTTGCATAAGATTTGTGGTCGGAGTCAAGACATCGAGGGAAGCCCGATTTAATCGCACATGTGATCCCCTCTGTGATATCCTGTCACCGGAGCTCCCACATCAAGCCTGATTGACGTGCACACCTGCGTTCTCCTGTGATTCTTCTGTAGATCGCGTGATACACACGCAAAATCAGGCTTCAATTAACCCGCACAGATTCGTGTTCCACATGAGAAGCATATTTAGCGATTATAAAGTGCTGAAAGCGGGATGAATAACGGAAGGACACACCCTGGTGGTCATTTACCAATCTTATTTCAATGATGTATGATGGGAATCCAGATATTTTGCAGCATAACGAGCCAGCCTTGTTTTTGGTAAATGGAGGCCTGGCACATCTTAAATGGGTGATTGCTTAAACAGGATGACATAAGAGGACCACTTTAATTGTGCATGCTGCAGTAAAGAGAAGGAAAAACCCTGCATTCAATCATTTTGGTTGATGTCACTTTATAGATAGACTATAGTAGTTTATGTTGGTTCAACTTGCATTACGTCATGTTAACATATACAACTTATCCATTTTATATTTACAAAAACGTATATGTAGAAATTAACTTTAATCAAGATTAATAAATGTTGTGAAAACATTTGATTTGTGTGAATTATTGCATAAACTAATGTTAACATATACAACCTTGATGTAAAGTGTTACTAAAAACAAGTATAATATCAGAAAAAGGAGAAACAGAAAATAAAGACACAATAGCCCCACCCACACATGCAACCAAGTAAATTACATAAAATTTGCTGGGATGCCTTTACTGATAAATGTACTGTTCACACATACCATCAATAAGGGCATTTATAGGCAATGATATAACTTGACATTAAGGAAAACTGCCAGAGCAAACTTTACCAGTATTTTCAAAAGGGTTGTGTTAACACATGACCTCTAAACTGGAAATTGTAGGTAATTTTCTGGAAAAGGCTGTATGTGTGAACATGACTAATCTGATTCACTCAGAGAAAGGACAAGGTGAAGCATAATCTGAAAGCAATGCAAAGAGTGCTGAGAGGTGTAAGATCCATGAACCGTGTTAAACAGGAGGTCATGAAAGGCTCTGTCAGCATTCTGCAACAGAGCTGAAACGACTGACTCCATCCTTCCTTCCTTCCTTTCACTCCTCTCCTGCTCCACAGCCTAAAACTAAAAGGTCATTACAGGAGCTCAGAAACTCACTGACTTAAGTAAGCTAATCATTCATCATAGAGCATATCAACCACAGCTGTGAAAACTACTCTAAATCGAATTTGATGGACTAGTCACTCAGACAATGCACTGACACTGACTACACTGTAAAAAATGTCAGTAATTTTAACAGTAAAATACTGTAAAAATGCTACAGAAATAAAATTTTAATTGATTAACAAATATTAACTGTAAAATATGCAGTAAAATGTTTTAATATATTCTTAGACAATACAGTATTTTTTACAATAAAATTATGTAAAAAAAAAATATTTAAATGTAAAAAGTAAGATTTTCCTGTATAATTAATGGTAAAAAGAACAAGAGAGTACATGTACTTTTTTTTTTTTTTATAGTAAATTATTGTTAAAATTACATTAAAAAAAAACAGTAATCGGGCATTCCCACAATTCCCTGTGTGACCCATTACATTTCAGTATATTTTATGGGAATAGTTGTTTCATCATATTTTTTAATATCAGTAATCTACTTTGGGGTGTTCTGTGTTATATTTGATGTAATTTAGTTACATCATTAAATCTCATATGTGTTACCATGATGGTGTTTATTGTTTGTGTGAGTAATGCTGAGCACCGTGTCTCTTTATGTTTATTGGCCAATGCTCCTGGAAGAGTCATTATTGATGAACTTCATGTCATCATGTGCCCTTCTGTAGTTACTACAGTGATCAACAAAATACCTTATAAAGTAAACAACAGATTTTACCAGTTTCAGACGGCATGTTTATGATTTGTTTTACTATAAATTTACCAGAATTGTTATTTTTTTTACAGTGTCAGCGTGTAAATTTACAACCATTATAAACTGTCAAATGTACAGGTTGTTCTGTAAAGTGGTTTACATTTTAACTGTATTTTTTATGTAATTATTCTGGCAAACACAGCCAGATTTTTTTCGTAACAACAATAGGATTTTTTTTTTAGTATAGCTAATATTGAAAATATGTAGTTTGGCACATCCCTAGAAGACACAGGGGTAAATTCACCAAACAGTTTTTGCGACTTTACTAATTACCGGCAATATACACTGCCTGGCCAAATAAACAGTAAGAGCCTATGTAAGAGCTGGCAACAATTATTTTAACCCTAACTGATGTGTAGCTTCTCATTTCTTAAACAACCATGTTGGAAGACGTATCCTGTGGTCATGGAAATGATGTTACTGTGTTTCAGAAGAAGGGCTGCAACTAACGATTATTTTGATAATCGATTATTCTAACGATTATTATAATTATTATTCGGGCGATTATTGCAACGATTAATCATTAGCTCTTAACCGATTATTCAGCTTGTGCCCCGACTTAAAAGGTTGGATTAAATGTTCTTACTAACAATAAAGAGGAAAAAATCATCTTTTAAAAATACCTTTAAATGACATTCACTGAATTAAAGGAAAAAATACTTGTTTAATTCAGTAAAGAAATTCACTGCAAAAAATCCTATTGTTAGCAAATGTTTTTGTCTTGTTTTCCATTTAAAATAGTCTAAAAATTAATTTATTTGAGAACCAATATACAAGATATTTATAATTGCTTTAAGGGAATGTCTCTTGAATATACAGTAAGTGTATTTTGTATTTTGTCAATTGGATATATTTTTGCAAGTGCAGTAAAGACAAAATATACTTCTATTCAAGATCTATTCTCTAAAAGCAAGTCTAAATACAGTATATTATATGCTGCTTCTCAGGAGAATGCATCTTTTTTAAAAGGATTTTTAAATAATTGTATTTTTAATATTATATTCACAATTCACAGATAACAATGATTTCTTCTGCAGTATAACTGCTAAAGAAAATGTATGCTGTTTTAAAGGAGTTTTAGATATTATTTTTGGATAACAATCCAAAATAAAAACAAATCAAAAATTTATTTTGTTGCGGTGTATAATGGGGCGAAAACTACCCCTCTCTCAACTTTGTTCACTTCAATCCATCTTTAACTCACAAAAAAAAAAAAAAAACTCTCTCTTATTAATAAAGCTGTGTATTGGTAATTTAGCATATATGCATAATTTTCTTCACGATGAGAAATGCACAATGACATATATATTATGATTCAATAAGTCACGATCCATCACTCACGACTGATCACCCGAGATGTAAGATGTAAGATGTAGCGCTGGGGTGTTTGCTTTAAAGACGCTTGACATGCAAGTTTTGCTTCAGTGGAGTGGCAGCTCCACTTATTCCACAACGAGAGTGCTTCTGTATTTACTTATTTTGTATTTTTGCATTAGAATTCCCTCATACTTTGCGATCTACTTCACCTGAAGTTGTTTGTAATGTTTAGACTGTATCTGGACCGTGAGCTGTGTAATTCTTCCGTTCCACAATCAGGCACGAACTGCAGTGCTGCTCCCGCGCATCATAATTCAAGTTTAATGTGATCTCATGTTACGTTAAATGAGATCAAACACTATTCGACAATTAAAATTTTAGCTGACAATTTTTTTTATTGTCGCCGTTGTCGATAACGCCGACTAATTGTTTCAGCCCTATTCAGAAGGGGGAAATTATTGGCCTGCATCCACCAAAGAAAACAACAAGATTGGACTGTGGAGCAATGGAAAAATGTCATGTGGACTGATGAGTCTAGATTTACCCAATACCAAAGCGATGGGCTCATCAGGGTAAGAAGGGAAGCGCATGAAGCAGTGCACCCATCATGCAGTGCCCACTGTACAAGCCTCTGGTGTTAATTCAACTGGTCAGGTCTAGGCTCAGAAACGTTATGTGGCAACAAAATGAATTCAGCCGAGTACCTGAATGTACTGAATGAACAGGCAATCCCATCAATGGATTATTTCTTTGATAATGCCAAGATTCATCAAGCTCAAATTGTGAAAGAGTGGTTCAGGGAGCATGAGGAATAATTTTCACACATGAATTGGCCACCACAGTGTCCTGACCTTAACCCCATTGAAAGTCTTTGGGATGTGCTGGAGAAGACTTTACGGAGTAGATCGACTCTCCCGTCATCAGTACAAGATCTCAGCCAAAAATTAACTCTGGATGGAAATAAATGGTTTAACATTGCATAAGGTTGTCGAAACAATGCCACTAAGAATGCGTGCCATAATCAAAGCTAAAGGTGGTCCATTGAAATAATACAGTATGCAACTTTTTGGCCAGGTAGTGTAGTTAATCAGGCGCAATCAGCACTGAAATAGCACTTGAGTCTTGAGTATTTAAATTGAGTCGTTAATAATAAACATTTTGCTGTAACTGCTCAAGGAAAGCAGGCGATAAATAGAATTTACCAAGAGAAGTTTGTGTAAACTTGTGTACCATTTCGTATTAACTCATCAAATGATGAAGATAATGAAATGATGGAGCACTCAGAACTGAACTGAAAGATCAGAAGTGGTGTGGTGGTGGTGTAGTGGTCTAAACCACAGTACTGGTAAACTGGTAATCAGAAGGTCGTTGGTTCGATCCCCACAACCACAACCATTGTGTCCTTGAGCAAGGCACTTAACTCCAGGTTGCTCCAGGGGGATTGTCCCTGTAAGAAGGGCTCTGTAAGTCGTTTTGGATAAAAGCGTCTGCCAAATGCATAAATGTAAATCAGAATTATGCCATGTAAAAGTATACTTTGGTTTTGATGAGAACGAATCTGTATACAGTCGAACGCTAGCCTGTCAAATTCATTCAGTACTTGAGCACTCTGCTGATGACGTGATTTGTGTCACACATCATATACACAGATACCTAGTGCTCGTGTCTGAGCAAGGCATCCTTTGGACTTAATCATAAAATAACAAAACTAGCCAAAGTGAATGTAATTAGGCTAATCACTTAAGACTTCAAGCAGTAGACATCAATCAACTGGTTCACCAATCTGTTCAAAACTTCCCTTATGAAAATGTGTAATCTTGGTAGTCTACAGTGTTGTGCACTAGTCTAATGGAATTACTGGATTGAAATGTAATGCATTACTCGCTTAATGGTGCTGAAAGCAATTTTAGCAGTTCTGGAACTTCAACGAGACTGAGTCATTGAATTAGACACGCCCTCCAAAGATAGTGTTGAGACCGACACCAAACAGTAGAGCAGCAGTGTGTCTTTTCACGGTTGTCAAACACAACTGTAGAAAAAAACAGCATCATCGGCTGACAACTGTTATGAATATGAATATGGCATTAAACCCGAATGATCCGCTGCAACTACTACACTACGAAAACATGCAAAATGATTGACAGGCAGAAAGCATATCAAAGCCTTCCGATTGGCTGATGAAAGAATGTACCTGCGCCGTTCACATTTTAGTTAGAGATTTACATAATATATTGCTGTCACAGAAACTGCTGAGATCTCAGAACACTTATTTTTGTGATTTCTTTAAGGGAGAAGGAACATCTGCATTCTGTAGCATTCCATCAAAAATAAAAATCACTTACAGCACCTTTATCGGTTAAAAAAACAAAGCAGCAATGATTCCAGGATGATGTCATGTGATCAATCTTAACAGCTCTTAGCATGGATCAATAGAAGCAGTTCTGAAACTGCACAACCTCAGGAGAGTTCAGAAAAACACAAACAATCTTCTCTTTCTACACCCAGGCAACACAGAAAAGTAATCAAATCAATTTCTCTAGTCGACCTCAAAAGCAGCAAATGTGCCGAGTCTATTTGGCTGTATTTACACAGTCACAAAAAATCTGATTTTTTTTACTCACATCTGACACAGTGTGTAAACCGAAAAATCTGTAATAGGAATTTTTCGCATAAATCTGAGCCACTTCCAATTGTGGTTTTAAATCAGATATAAATCTGATCTCTGGACATCTGACTTATATCTAAACACATATATCTGATTCCCCTTGGCTTTTCTTAACAGCATGTCCATGAAGCAGACATGCCTGTAGGCACTCGCACAAAAATTCAAGCTTCTTTTGTTGAGGTGGAAATTTTGTACCCACTCTTAGTCGTCAAATGTGTGGACTTGACCCCAAAATTCTGTCTAAGTCTAAAGCCCTATTCAGATGGGATTCGTTTTCTATGGGGATGTGGGGTAATGTCATCATTTTCAGACCTTCTCAGTCATTTTAATCCCGTGCAAATCGGTCATGACAATAATTTTCCCAGACTTTTTACGGACTGTGCATTCCCACGCCTGTATCGTGTTTTCCCTAACATAAAACGGCCTGTAAATATAAAACCTACCAATAGATTTGTTAGTGGATAGTCAACACTTTCTGTTTTCAAGGCTCTTTCTTTTCAGGTTTATGCAAATTTTAGGAAATATTCCATAAAATAAGTGTTTGTTTCACTTTAGATATTGTGTACATTTAATTTGCTGTTGTTAAATTGTATTATGTTTATCTGCATTTAACCTATATCAGCAATTGGCTATCCTGCTCTGTAAAAGGGCGGCAAGGTATACTGGTACTAGCAAAATATCATGATTATAATTATTACTACATGTAAGCAATATCACAAAAACAAGTGTACCGAATATCAGCACACTGCGATTTAGCCGTATCAGCCTTGTGCCCCAGGTAATCAGATTATTTTTCATTAATGTTTTCATTTATACTGTGACGCTCTGTTGTGTACCATTTTACGACCAAAAATATTATATTGTTTTGTTGAAAATTCATTATTATATTTTATTTGATTAAAGCTTTATGTATTATTTTGATTAAACACTGTTTTAATGATAATATTTAATAAATCAAAACTATTATAATATTTAATAAATCAAAACTAATATTTGATTGGAAAAAAAATAATTTGTAACTGCAAGACTTAATGCCGTTCTTTTAATCAAGTCCTACTCTGTGTGACATCATCAGTAATCTGAGGCCATTTATTTGTTGCTGAAGTATTGATTTAGTATTGACAACAAGGTACCAGGGCTGGTATCGTACCGAAGTCAACATTTTGGTATCAGATTAACCCTACTCTCTAGATTTCGGAATCTGCAATTGAAAATCCCTTATCCGTCGACCATTACTGAAATCTTTTCTTTTTTTTTTTAAATGGCAGACATGTATGTATGGTGCATGACAATTACACTGAAATCACAGAATTGCTCAACACTGCAAGCATTCTTTTCCTGTCAGTACATACACAGACACACACAGCAAAGTGATAGAAAAAGCATTTATAAGTCGTGAAATCCCCCCCACCCCACCCCCCTACAAGCTTCCAATACGGTTTAAAGTAATCCCTTATTAGTTTATAAGGATTTTACTGTACAAACTGAGGTATTTTGCAGAAATCTTCTGAACATTTGACAATATAACTTAATGCAATTTGAAGTAAAGCAAACCATGCTAGGCTAGATAATTACAATGCATGTTGTGAATCATTAAAGGAAAAAACAAAACAAAATAAAACAGCAGCACAAATTATGGAGGTTACAAATTAAATGGTCCAGCAGGAAGTCTCCTAGATTTAATCTATTTCTCGCCATGCATGTTTTGTTCATTTTTATCAGGTGTGCTGTCCAGACACCCTCATCATGGCTAGTCTAGTGTTCAACTTCATAGAGGATGAGTCACGTGACTCAGTCATGTGCTCAGTGCCCATGTCAAAACCCAAAGCCTCAAAAAAGAAAATGCTAACTCTGAATAAATCAATCCTGGGAACTAAAGAGTGCGGTCACGTTTTCTTCCAATTTCCCAAATTAAAACAAACTGATGACAAAACAATCCACATTTTGAATTATTAGAAACCCATTGAGTAAAACCCCAGACAAACATGAACCAAGCTAGCAATAGATTTAAAGTGACTGCAAAATGATCCATTTCTTTAATAATAACATAATAAAAACAAGCACTTTTTGAGCCCAGTACTCTATACATATTTAGCCTAAGTAAGCATAAAAAGGTAACTGAAGACCTAGCAGACTTGGGAAACAAAACGCAAAACTGGTGCACAGGGTGCGAGGCAAAACATGTAGTAGTAATGCTTAAGGGCATTAAAAATATATATTTTAAGGGCAATGCGAGCAGGAAATCCTGACAGTTAGGAACCAGTAAAGACAGGGCTCTGTGATATGCCACTTCCTTTCAAAATGTCAGAGATGCAGAAAAAAACATGCACATTTTTCCACAGTTGACAGGATTTACTTAAGTTTATTAATATGAGCTGAGATTCGACAAGTAACACAAGAGGTTGAACTAGTTCTCAGATTTATGGTGAAACGGCTGAAAATCTGTTCAATTTGAGTTTCCATTATGTGAAATGACTCAAAACTCAGACAATAGGCAATATAATCTAACAAAATCCATGTCGGTCATCAATTGTAAAGACACTGGACACATTGTGCTTCTGTTAATATGCAAACCATAATCTTAACTATAGCGATCAATAGAAAAGTTATCAAGGCAACCATAATTTCCACCAATAATTAGTTATTGTAGGTAATAGCAACCTGTCATCAGAAAAAAATATATGTTTTGTAAAACTTTACAATAAGGTTGTATTGGTTAACATTAGTTAACTACATTAGTTAACATGAACTAACATTGAACAATATTTTAACATCACTTGTTAATCTTGGTTAGTATTAATTGCAAAATGCACTAATACATTTTTAACATTAAAAGTGGTTCACAGTAACATTAGCTGATGCATTATTATAAAATCAACTATCAATGACATTTTTAAATTTAATTTACATTAACCAAGGTTAATAAATGCGGTGAACATATGGTTATTGTTTGTGCATGATACCTAACGCATTTACCTGTTAACAAACACAACCTTATTGGAAAAAGTTCATAAGAAATTAAAATGTCAGGCATATTCTAAAAGCCTCTTAGACTATTTGAAACACGTCTCATATTTACCATTATAAGTATGGTATTTTGGTGTCAACTATGTTAAGTATGGTATTTCTACAGTAAGTATTGTATATTAAATTAACTGAACGTTGTCAGACGCAACTGGCCTTATATCACACAAGAGCTCCAGCATTGTCAATGCAGTGCAGCGGAATGCCTCTCGTCGTTATGTTTTACCTGGATCTAGGATATCAGAAGCGACTGGTTGCTGTCCCTCGGCCCCCCCTACCCTCCTTTATGCGCTGCTGCTACAGCTCAGAGATCCCAAACTGATGCCCAAACTGGCCGACTGCGCTTCCCTCTGGAATAAATCTCAGGACGCCGCCATCTTCCTTCTGCCACCATCGGGGCACTGCGCGTGCGCAAGACGGTCGATTCTCATGCGTCTGTCAGCTGATTGTTAGACAGGAAGTAAAGTACTTGGACTAGTGGAGGGACTAGCGGAGATAATTATAGACATATGTTTATGGAGGTAATAACAGGGGTTGATGTGTGTTTTGACACTTTCAATATGCTTTATTTAAGGATTGCAAAGGGATGTGCAAATTACTAGGAAATTAAATTTTGTCAACAAATGTCCCTTGTTTGGTGAAAATACATCAACAACAAAACAAGGAAAAAGTTGGTTCCATTCAAATTTAAGTTTCTCCAATATGATGGGAGCTTAGACCTGTATGCAAGAAACTTAAAAACGAACCAAAATTACCCATGCTGAAAAACTGCCAGGCCAAGCTTGTCTCCCAGCATAAGCAGCTGACAAGCCCCTCTAAAACCAGTTTACAGACCAGCCTGATGAAGCTGAAAGACCAGCAAACCAGCTTGTGCTGAATGGTGAATGGTGGCCAGAACTTTGAAGGTCCAAAAAGCACATAAGGCAGCATAAAACTATCCAGTATAAGACTCCAGTGGTTTAATCCATATCTTTAGAAGCGATATAATAGGTGTTGATGAGAAACAGATCGATAATTAAGTTCCTTTTTACTATAAATCTCTACTTTCCCTTTCATCTCCACAGTCTTCTTTTGTTTTTGGAAATTCTAATTCTTTGAGCATATCACCACCTACTGGGCAGGGAGGAGAATTTATAGTAAAAAAAATAGTTTCTCACCCACACGTATCAAATTGCTTCTGAAGATATGGATTCCCTGCTGAAAAGACCAGCATTGCTGGTCACAGCTTATGTTGTATTCTGGGTGCTGGTCCCCCAGAATGGAATACTGGTGTGCTGGGGCCGGTTGCACCAGCTATACGTAAGTTACAACTTAGCCTAATTGTGGTGTAAATTAACACACTACTAAATATTTGAGCATTGCACCATTAAACTTAGGTAGAAAGTAAATATTAACTCAATATTTACAGAAGCCTCCGACCAGGAATAACAGTTGGAATAAAAAAGCAGACTGAAATATGACATCAATGAGCTCATTTTTTGCATGACAGACATTAATCCTTTCAACATACATTATGATATTGACATTTACACTCTTTTACATTTACGAGAGAGAAACATATTTTATGGGGCTCTTCAGCATAAAACCATTCAAAAGGAGCCGTTTTCAGGGTGCATCATCTGGTGTCAAGTTTCAACACATTCAAAATATATATAGGATATAAAAATGAATAAATGTCTATTTTTCCAGCCTGTTGTATTAGTATTTATTTATCACCCCTTATTCATTTTAGATACAGTTCCTCTATATTGTGAATTACACAGGGCAACTGTACTACTTATCAAATCTACTTTTAACATTTTAATGAGGATATAATTTATTACAGCTGACAGTTACATGAGCAACATCAGCCTTAACGATATAAAATTTAAATTCACAGCTGTTTAACAGTTTTGCACACAACTGAAGGCTGTTTAAGAGGATCAATACAGGTAAACGTCATATTATGCGACTACGCATTACTTTATGGAGAGCTTACAACCTACTAGTTAAGTCTTGCCTTAAGAACATGTGGTGCAACCAAATTAAGCACTGACTTAGTTACAAACTAACTAGTATTCACTAAGCCCTAAGTGTGAACTTTGCGTCCCAACTTAAATGAGACCTCACGCACAGTTGGTGCAACCCTACTCTGGTGTTTCACAGCTGTGGGTGCCTTCGTCTCATAGAGGTAATTATAAACTCCAGTGCCTTAAGTAGAGGAGGATCAGGAGGATAATGTTTTTCACATTACAATCTCTTTTTCTTCTTTATATCTAGGTAGACATATGTGAATAAAGATTAAGGACTCTGTGACCCAAGAGGTGCTGCCCTGGATGTCTAGAAGGAGGACCAATTATCTTATATTGCACATGCATGATATATCTGTATGATTATGAAGAACAGAGAAAGTTTCTGGAAGATTTTTACATTTAGCCTATCACTTATTGAGCTGAGCTGAGATGACACATGATTTTTGCATATGTCTAAGAGTTTGTTCTAAGTTGGTTAGCTCCTCTAACTCACTGGAATAACAGCATGTTTTGTTGTATTTTTATACTGGACTTGTGAAAAATGCAAGGTTCTTAGTTAACTCTTTAGATTGGGTGCAACTCTCACTCTGAGTAGTTTTCATATTATATTGGTTTCTGACTTGGATATACCACAAGTATCCAACAGATTTATGTTTGAGAATGCAGGCATTGATAATTCTGACCAACTAAATGAGACAGGTTGATTGAAAAATTTAAAGCAATAAAATGTATTTAGCATGGAGCTAATTTGATTTTAAAATTGATTCACTATTTTGACTAGTAAAATAATAATTATGCATTGTAAAAAAAGAAAAAGCTCTGCTACATGTCAAGATAGTGGAAAATCTAAAGATATTTGTGTTGAAGCAATGAGTTCTAAGGAAATAAAAGAGATAACTAGGAAAATGTTCAGTAATTGGGGTCAAGCCCTGAAAGGGCAAAGACCCATATTGTAATCATTAGTGTTGTTATTATTATTATTATTATTATGCTAAGGGAGTCTATGGTAGCCCATAGAACCGTTTGCAGGAAAGTTATGAAATGTTGCACAGTGACACAGCTAGAGGACAGTCTGAACTGATACCAAATACCATTTGGAGTCTGTATCTCAAACCATTTAGCGCCACCAATAGGTCAAATTTGTTTACGCTAATAACTTTTGAACTGTAAGTCCTAGAGACAAAACAATTTCCTCTTATTCCTGAGCTCACGCCGAGTCGACAGCAGCACCTTTCCTTTAATTTTCGTCTGATTTCCACCGAAGTTTTTTAAAGCGATCTTGAGATAGACCTACACAAAAGTTATCACTTTGTTTGCGATGATTGAAATCGATCCTGAGAAATGGCTTCATGAATTTGATGGCGAGCACGCCAAAATGGTCTTCATGCTGTGTCTCAGGAACACTTTGACAGATTGTGACATAACTTGGTACGTATCATCGCCACACTGCCCCCTACTGGTCATGAGATAGCAAAAACGGCTATTTTGGCTTATACCTCTTGAGCGATTTGGCAAAAAATTATAAGACTAGCCTCTTTAGATTCAGTGAAACAGTCAGAGTCAAACGGTACCCGATTTTCCCATGTCGGCCAATTAGGGCGCCCGCCATTTTGAATTTCGTCACAAAATGCTGTATTTTATTAACGCATTCGTGTATCATTACGAAACTTTGTATGTGTCATCAGGACCATGCCCTGAAGGTGCTTGAGAAGTTTGGGTCCTGCGCCACCTAGTGGTAGAATTATTTATACATTTTTTTACTTTGTGAGCTTATAACCTTTAGTGGTATTGGTCTATTTTCATAGGACTGGTCTCGTTAAGTTTGGGAGGACATGCCTAGCGCAGCAACACCATATTTGCTATGTTTCTGCTTATGGCATGTTGCCACTTCGAAAATAGTTAAGAAACTACTTTAGAGAATTGCTTCAAAGCCGTTCGTCTAATCGGAACGAAAGCACCAAAATAAGAAGCGTCTCATTAGTAAATTTCTTAAGATAAAAAAGAACAATGCAAAATTTTGCTCGTAAATATCAAAAACAGAATTCATCATAATTCTAACAAAAAATGTGTCCATGATGCTTCTTTCGCTGCTCATGCTGCCGATAATTGGCTTGACTAGATTGGTATTGCAGCTTGCAGCTATATTGGATTTAATTGTGATTGTCCACTCTCAGAACAGATAGAGTGGCTGTAAGTACAGAATGAACCAGAAAAGTACAAGTATTTGTCAGTAAGCAACTACTCTTTGATCTGTAAGTTGGAAGGGGTGCCTGTAACTCTAGATGGAAAACTTTTAGAAGTACTGTAGTTAAAGTTTGCAAACAAGTTATGGCATTGCATTGTAGTTCAGTCCACTACTCTGACCAATTCAATGGAATTCCATGCACCCTTTTCAGATTACAGAGACATAGTGCATGAGGTTTCTTGGAAAGGATTGCAGTCTTTGGAGCATTGTATGTTTAATCAGATACCTTAGCAGTTCTGAATCAGAATCAGCTTCATTGCCAAGTATGCTTACACATACAAGGAATTTTTCTCGGTGACAGGAGCTTCCAGTGCACAGCAATACAAAAAACAATACAAAAACAGCAGTAAGACATAGATAATAATTACAAATAATTATACACATAGGTACATACACACACACAGAAACACACATACATAGATACACACATACACATACATAGTGCAATTCTAATACAAATATGTTATCTGTTATGTACAGTATAAAATACAATACAACCAATAATCCTCTTAGCAGTCCGAACTGTACTTTGTAGTCTTCTGATGTCTGATTTGATAGCTTAACCAAACCAGACAGTAATTGAAGTGTAGAGGACAGACTCAATGACAGCTGAGTAGAACTGTATCTGTAGCGCCTGTGGCAGGTTGACCTTCCTCAGCTGCCGAAGGAAGTACAACCTCTGCTGGGCCTTTTTCACAGTCAATGTGTGTCTCCCACTTCAGGTCATGTGAGATGGTAATGCCCAGGAACCTGAATGACTCCACTGCTACCACAGTGCTGTTTAGAATGGTCAGGGGGGTCAGTGTTAGGTGTTCCTCCTAAAGTCCACAACCATCTCCACCGTTTTTAGCGAGTTCAGCTCAAGGTTGTTATGACTGCACCAGACAGCTAGCCGTTCGACCTCCTTTCTGTATGCAGACACATCGTCATCCCGGATGAGGCCGATGACTGTGGTGTCATCTGCAAACTTCAGGAGTTTGACAGAGGGGTCCTTGGCGATGCAGTCATTGGTGTAGAGGGAGAAGAGTAGTGGGGAGCAACAGTGCTGATTGAACATGTGCCGGAAGTGAATTTCCCCTGTCTCACAAGCTGCTGCCTGTCTGTCAGAAAGCTGGTGAAAGTTGGTGTAATTTGTTCTGGAGTATAGCTGGGATGATGGTGTTGAGAGCCAAACTGAAATCCACAAAATGGATCCTTGCATATGTCCCTGGTCTGTCCAGATGTTGCAAGATATGATGCAATCCCATGTTGACTGCATCATCCACAGACCTGTTTGCTTGATAAGCAAATTGAAGGGTATCTAGAAAAGGTCCAGTGATGTTCTTCAGGTGGACCAACACCAGTCAATGACTTCATGACCACAGATGTCAGAGTGACAGATCTGTAGTCATTAAGTGCTGTGATTTTTGGTTTCTTTGGGACAATGATTGAGCGTTTGTAGCAGCATGGGAATTCACACTCCTCCAGTGATCTATTGAAGATCTGTGTGAAGATGGGGGCCAGCTGGTTAGCACAGGATCGAAGACACACTGGTGAGACTGGGCCTGAAGCCTTCCTTCTCTTTTGTTTACAAAAAACCTGGCACACATCATCTTCACAGATCTTAAGTGCAGGTTGAGTAGCAGGAGGGGGAGGAGGGGGGTTGCAGGAGGTGTTGGTGTTTGTGTGAAGTGAAGGTCAGAGTTGGTGTTGGTGTGGGATTGGTCATTTCAAATCAGCAGTAGAACACATCCAGTTCGTCAGCAAGTTGTTGGTCCACCACAGGGTTGGGGGTAGGAGTCCTGTCATTTGTGAGTTGTTTCATGCCACTCCACACTGATGCAGGGTCGTTAGCTGAAAACTTGTTTTCCAGCTTCTCAGAGTAACTCCTTTTAGCCACTCATTTATCCACTTTTGATCTGGACTTTATCCCCACCCCTGTAAGCATCCTCTTTGGCATGACAAAACTAAAAAATTAGTTTTCCTGCAAAAAATGGTTTAACGTTATTGAATGATAAATAAGTCCTAGAAGGAATGCACATATCCTCACAGAAACTGATATATGATATAACAGTATCTGTGAGCTCGTCCAGGTCTGTGGCTGCAGCCTCAAAAACACTCCAATCCGTGAAATCGAAGCAGGCTTGTAGTTCCAGCTCTGCTTAATTTGCCCATCTCTGTACAGTCCTTACTACTGACTTGGTTGATTTTAATGTCTGCCTGTAGTTTGGAAGAAGATGAACCAGACAGTAATTAGAGAGTCCCAAAGCTGCTCTAGGGACAAAGCAATATGCATCCTTTATTGTTGTGTAGCAATGATCCTGTATATTCCTGTCTCTGGTTGGGCATGCAATGTGCTGTTTGTATTTGGGCAGTTCACATGTGAGATTTGCTTTTTTTAAGAATAATAAGAATAATAGAATAATACTAACTGAGTCCGGGTATTGTTGTTCTGTCTGTGATTTGATCAGCCAGCTGTTGCAGCACTGTGTTCACGCATGCGTTTGGTGCGATATACACACACCAGAATAAAATATGAAAACTCCTGCGTCGAGTAGAAAGGCTTACAGTTAATAAAGAGTGCTTCCAAACATCTGTACACAAACTTTCACTGATGTAAAAGCATGTTCCACCGCCTCTCATTTTCCCCGTTAACTCCACGATGCGATCCGCTCTGAACAGATGAAAGCCCGGCAGATATAATGCACTGTCCAGAATGGCTTCACTCAGCCAGGTTTCTGTGAAGCACAAGGCTGCAGAGTTTGAAAAGTCCTTGTTTGTACATGTGAGGAGATGTAGTTTGTCCGTTTTGTTAGGAAGAGCATGTCATCGGGTGCCACAAACGGATCCAAATGCAAAAGGTAACTCAATTCAAAGTCTTTAATGAAAAAACCAAGGAAGTCTGTAGTGGATAACACAGGACAGGAACTTAACAGATGCTCTCCATGTAGACAGCCCCACAGAGGATACTTTGTCTGGAGAGGTAACGTGGAACAGAAAGCTCACTTGAACGGAAAGTCCTGATCCAAAACAGTAAGTGGTTCAGAGCGGAGATGCCCGGTAGAAACTCCCCGCAGCAGGTAACAGGTAACACAGAGAAGAGCACAGCTATACAAGACAAGGCGCGGTGAGTAACTGCTGGCAGATGAGAGAGCATTACACAGAGCATAACACACACAATAATCCAACACAGAACAGAGAGAGCAAACGCCAGAAGTAGACAGAGTAATCAGACAAGACTAGAAACAGGTGTCACTGCAAATCAGCGCGAGCGCTGATTGAAATGATGAACAGGTGAAGACAGTGTGTAAACATGTAAGTGTGTGTGTGCTGGTGTGACAGAGAGGAGTGTGTGAACGAGTGTGTGTAGTGAGAGAGAAACAACCCAGATCCTGACAGTACCCCTCCCTCAACGAGCGCCACCCGGCGCTCCCGAGGAGAGGCCTGGCGAGCCCGGTAGAAATCCTCGATGAGCGAGCGGTCCAGGACGTCCCGGGCCGGGATCCACCGCCTCTCCTCGGGACCGTAGCCCTCCCAGTCCACCAAGAACTGGTGGCCACGCCCTCGAGGGCGAACATCGAGCAGCCTGCGAACTCTGAAAATGGAAGCGTCTTCGTCAAGGGGTGGCAGAGGAAGGGTAGGGCGGGTGGGAGCGCTGAATAACCGGCTTAATACTGAGACACATGAAATACGGGGTGTACCCGGCGAATCGATGAGATAATCTTAGCTTGACCGCCGCTGGACTAAGGACCTTCACAATAGCAAAGGGACCGACAAAACGGGGCATGAGCTTACGTGAGCCCTCGTGTATAGGTAGATCCTGAGTGGAAAGCCACACCTTCTGCCCACATACGTATCTAGGGGCCTTAACCCGACGACGATTCGCAGCTTTACAAGTACGTGCTCTAGTGCGGCATAAGGCCGATCTCACCCTCCTCCAAGTACGCTTGCACCTTTGAATATGGGCCTGTACGGAAGGCACGGAAGACTCAGAGTCTTGTGAAGTAAAAAGCGGCGGTTGGTAACCGAGACAGCTCTCAAATGGGGACAACCCAGTAGCGGACGACGGCAGAGAATTATGGGCGTATTCAGCCCAGGACAACTGATCGCACCAAGAGGCAGGGCTCTGTGAAGTCAAGCTGCGCAACATGCGTCCGAGAATCTGATTAGTTCGTTCGGCCTGCCCATTAGTCTGAGGATGGAATCCTGACGACAAACTGGGGATGCCCCAATCAGTCGGCAGAATTCCCTCCAGAACTGAGAGGTGAATTGGGGCCCTCTGTCAGAAACAATGTCCGAAGGAAGACCATGAATCTTAAATACGTGATCAACCATTACTTGGGCGGTCTCACGAGCGGACGGTAGTTTAGGAAGAGGAATGAAATGAGCTGCTTTAGAAAAACGGTCGACCACAGTGAGAATAACCGTGTTGCCGGCGGATGGCGGGAGACCGATAACGAAATCTAAAGCAATGTGCGACCAAGGGCGTGACGGAATGGGAAGTGGTCTGAGAAGGCCAGCCGGCGGAGAATTGCCTGATTTAGTCTGGGCGCAGACAGGACACGACGCTACTGAACCGAC
Source organism: Xyrauchen texanus (assembly GCF_025860055.1). NCBI lineage: Eukaryota > Metazoa > Chordata > Actinopteri > Cypriniformes > Catostomidae > Xyrauchen > Xyrauchen texanus. Next base: position 22,585,061 of record NC_068316.1, on the reverse strand, counting down.
GAATGTCACGTTCTCTAGTGGGCCACCAAAATCTCCGGCGAATAGCGGCCAAGGTACCCCTAACACCGGGATGCGCGACTAATCTAGAGGCATGACCCCACTGGAGAACGGCTGAACGAGCGGTCTCGGGAACAAATAACGTACCCTCTGGGGCACGGGGCGGTCTGACAACGCGTGAAAGGGCCCTCCTTACGGCCTGTTCGACTCCCCAGACGACAGCTCCGACCACGCAGTGTTGGGGAACAATAACCTCCTTGGTCGAAGCGTCCACTGAAGAACCGAACTGCCGCGAGAGTGCATCGGGTTTAAGGTTCTTGGAACCTGGTCTAAACGAGATCGAGAAATCAAAACGACCAAAAAATAACGCCCAACGGGCCTGACGAGCGTTAAGTCTCCTGGCGGAACGGATGTACTCGAGGTTACGGTGGTCAGTCCAAACAATAAATGGAACACTGGCTCCCTCCAACCAGTGCCGCCATTCCCCTAGAGCTAACCGAATCGCCAAAAGCTCCCGATTACCTACGTCATAATTGCGCTCAGCCGGCGAAAGACGGTGGGAAAAGAAGGCGCACGGATGGACCTTGTTATCACGAGAAGATCGTTGTGACAAAATAGCCCCCACCCCAACATCGGAGGCATCGACCTCGACTATAAATTGTCTCTCAGGATCCGGAGTGACTAAAATGGGCGCGGAGGTGAACAACCTCTTGAGTCGATCGAATGCATCTTGCGTCACCTCAGACCAAACGAATCGAGACCTGGTCGAGGTGAGAGCAGACAGAGGGGCCGCGACTTGACTAAAATTACGAATAAATCGTCGGTAAAAGTTAGCGAATCCCAAAAACCGCTGGAGAGCAACACGAGAATCTGGATTAGGCCAGTCGAGAACTGCTCGCACCTTCTCGGGATCCATGCTGATACCCTCAGCAGAGACCACCGAACCCAGGAACGTGACCGATCGAGAATGAAATTCACATTTCTCCGACTTGACAAAAGGCGGTTCTCGAGTAGTCGTTGTAAGACACGGCGAACGTGTTGGACGTGTACTTCGAGAGAGGGTGAGAAAATTAGGATGTCGTCTAGATACACGAACACAAAGATATTTAACATGTCTCGCAAGACGTCGTTGACTAACGCCTGGAATACAGCGGGGCGTTGACCAATCCGAACGGAAGAACGCGGTACTCAAAGTGGCCAATAGGGGTGTTAAAAGCGGTCTTCCACTCGTCTCCCTGCTTAATACTGAACGAGATGGTATGCGTTACGTAGATCCAGCTTCGTGAAGACTTTTACGCCCTGCAAGATTTCGAAAGCTGACGACATAAGGGGCAAGGGGTAACGATTCTTGACCGTTATGTCGTTCAGTCCCCGATAATCAATGCAGGGACGCAACGAGCCATCCTTCTTCTTCACGAAGAAGAACCCAGCACCGGCAGGAGAGGAGGACGGGACAATAATCCCAGCGTCAAGCGACTCGGAGAGGTATCTCTCTAGAGCCTCCCGTTCGGGCGCGAGAGAGAATATAGTTTACCGCGGGGTGGCGTGGTACCAGGATGAAGATCGATGCTGCAATCGTAAGGACGGTGAGGTGGTAAGGAAGCGGCCCGGAGCGGCTAAAAACCGCTCGCAAATCGTGGTACTCCTCCGGGACTCCAGACAGATCTCCAGGCTCCTCCTGAAACACAGCGACAGAAGAAACCACAGGAATAGCAGAAACTAAACAATTAACATGACATGAAAGGCTCCAAGACAACATGGTATTCTTGACCCAGTCAATATGAGGGTTATGTTGGACTAACCAGGGATGTCCTAAAACAATGGGGGTATAGGGAGACTGAAAAATGAGAAAAGAAATAGTCTCTTGGTGGTTTCCAGAGATAACTAGACTCACCGGACGGGAGACACGGTGAATCTCAGACAAAATACTACCATCTAGGGCTAAGACGGTGGTAATGCTGTTCAAGTCCACCAGAGGGATGTTATGTTCCCGAGCCCATCTCTCATCCATAAAATTACCCTCAGCCCCTGAATCGATCAGGGCAGAACATGAAACAGTAGAACCAGCCCAACGAAGAACCGCGGGCAGGATGGTGCGGGACTTGGATGGGGAGGACGTCACAGTAGCGCTCGCCAGTACTCCTCGGTCTACCGGCGGCGCTGGCTTTTAACGGACATGAAGCGGCAAAGTGGCCAGCCGCGCCGCAGTAGAGACACAGTCTGTTGGAGATGCGACGCTGTTTCTCTTCAGCCCGGAGACGCATGCTACCCAACTGCATGGGCTCAGGATCAGGACGGGAAGCAGCAGAAGTAGATGGCTCACCAGGTGTAGCGGAGATTGCTCGAACACGTCGCCGTTGCTCGAAGCACTTGTCGAGACGAATCGCCAGCTCTATCAGTTGGTCGAGCTGGTCCGGTGAACCGCGAGCATAAATCTCCTCCCTCAAATTAACATTAAGGCCCTCCAGGAAACGAGCGACCAAGGCAGGCTCATTCCACTCGCATGTGGTGGACAGGGTGCGAAACTCAATGGCGAAATCGGCTGCAGTTCGGTTCCCCTGATGAATGGTGGTCAGAAGACGTGAAGCCTCTCGACCAAAAACAGACTGGTCGAAGACCTTAATCATCTCCTCCTTAAAGAGATCAAAACGACTGCAGTAGGATGTCCCTGCCTCCCAAGCGGAGGTTCCCCACTCACGTGCACGCCCAGTCAGTAACGAAATCACAAAGGCGATACGGGCGCAATCACTAGCGTAAGTCTGTGGTTGCAGGGAAAACACCACCTCACACTGAATCAAAAAGGCTCGACACTCAGTCGACTCACCGGCATAACATGGGGGATTGTTCACACGAGGCTCTGGGGAAGAAGGACGACCCTGAACAGCTGGTGACTCCTGGTGCACCTGAAGAAGGCGAGCAGATAAATCATTCACCTGTGCAACCAAATTCTCCACCGCAAGTCTGGCAGCAGATAATTCCTCCTCGTGCCGGCCCAGCATAGCTCCTTGAATCCTTACCGCTGAAAAAAACGATTCCTCCTCTGCTGGATCCATAGTGGTTGGATTATTCTGTCATCGGGTGCCACAAACGGATCCAAATGCAAAAGGTAACTCAATTCAAAGTCTTTAATGAAAAAACCAAGGAAGTCTGTAGTGGATAACACAGGACAGGAACTTAACAGATGCTCTCCATGTAGACAGCCCCACAGAGGATACTTTGTCTGGAGAGGTAACGTGGAACAGAAAGCTCACTTGAACGGAAAGTCCTGATCCAAAACAGTAAGTGGTTCAGAGCGGAGATGCCCGGTAGAAACTCCCGCAGCAGGTAACAGGTAACACAGAGAAGAGCACAGCTATACAAGACAAGGCGCTGTGAGTAACTGCTGGCAGATGAGAGAGCATTACACAGAGCATAACACACACAATAATCCAACACAGAACAGAGAGAGCAAACGCCAGAAGTAGACAGAGTAATCAGACAAGACTAGAAACAGGTGTCACTGCAAATCAGCGCGAGCGCTGATTGAAATGATGAACAGGTGAAGACAGTGTGTAAACATGTAAGTGTGTGTGTGCTGGTGTGACAGAGAGGAGTGTGTGAACGAGTGTGTGTAGTGAGAGAGAAACAACCCAGATCCTGACAGAGCATGGAGATTTTCTAGATGAATGCTTGGTAGCGCTGTACGAAATCCGCGCCGACGGGATTTCACCAGTGCACCAGCTCGTTACCCTCATCTGCGTAACATGTTTAAACAACACAGCTGCGCCCCGACTAGAATGTCCAGCAAAATGTCAGAATATTCGAAAACCGGGAAAAGGTGAACTGGTATATGCTGCCGAATGTTCAGCAGTTCGTCCCTGGTAAAACTGACTGGAAAAGGATTACTAAACACCAAACAAACAAACAAAAACAACACAAAAACTGAAGAGCTAACCAAGGCAGCCATTTGCAGCGCTGTCTTTATTAAGCTGCAAAGCTTATGAGACTTATGTAGTGCCAACATTATTGCAGAAAGCAATGATTCATGTCCACTGGTAGATCATGTCCTCACTGGACTGAATGAGTATTACCAAGAACTCTTGGGTGAAGTGCTGTCTATATTGATTACAGGGGTAAACCACTCTGGTGGTACGTTCATGTTTGGAGCCTCAAACAGCTTGAGGCTCTGTAGACACATAAAGCAGAAAAGCCATGTTCATCTGATAACACCTTCTGTGCTATGAACTGCTTTTAGTACCTGCCAAATGCACTTGGATGATCAATGAGACACTTAAGATTCAACTTTATTGTCATTGTGCAGAGTACAGAGCCAATGAAATGCAGTTGTTTTCACATATCCCAACTAAGCTAGGGTCAGACATGAAACATTGCCCCTGGAGCAGATAGGGTCAAGGGCCTTGCTCAAGGGCCCAACAGTGGTATCTTGGCAGTGCTGGGACTTGAACCCCAACCTTTTGGTCAGTAACCCAGAGCCTTAACCGCTTAACCCAGAGCATGCATAAATGTCACATCCTTTGGATTTCCCCAACAAAAGCGACCCACTCCCTTTGCATGAAAATCAGTCTACAGGCTTTAATAGGCAACCTAGGAAGTCCGGGAAGGGCTTAATTTTTTAAGTTGCGTTACAAGCCATTCACGCATTTGCAAAACAATAAGCAAATATTAAATTGTCTATTGATACATATTCCACCTTTAAGTAATGATAACAAATAACCTATTTATAGTAGGTTTGCTGGACTAGGGAACACATTGAATGAAAAGTGCAATTAAATTGCTTCCGTGTCAGGCAGCGTTGCCATGTTCCAAGACTACAGTTCAGCTTCTGAATGTACTTACTACTCATTAAGGGCTCCTTTGTGAGAGAGAGTTCTTGGTTGGTGAAGGGAAGCCACGCTGCATTGATAATGATTATTTTACTTAAGTATGTAAGCAAGCCCAAAATAAAACTTTTTTAGAACAAAAGAGGGAGAAACGTCTGCCATTAGAGGCTCACCTATAGTATTTAGGCCACACTAACCTTTTAAATAATATGGTCCAAATTTCTCTCTGGACTGGAAAATTTTAATTCCCAAAATGATGTCAATCATGGGTAAAATAACCATTCCTAATTTGGGTGGTTTTTTTTTTATGTCCTCAAGTTATATTAAATCCTGCAACAGATGAAGTGTGGCTGGTAACATGAATAGCACATGAAGCTAAACTTGAAAGAAGAGCGCATTGGAGTCCAGAGTGAGTAAGAGATGAGGCTGCCTTCGTCATGGGAACCAGAATTTCTAGGTTCTGTCTTGTCCATGTGGGAGGTGAAGAAACAAATGTCGCCTGTTAGGGTGGCGTGTGTCCCCACTCTCAGCCTTTTATTGATTTCACCCAGACCACGTTTGGACTCAACACTGGCCTTAAACACGAAGGGGTTGATTGAAGACCTGCACATCCTTTTATATATTTAACTATTTTGTATGTTTCCAAGCTATCCAAGCTAAGTAATCAGAAACAGATTTAGCCTGAATTGTATTTAATTCTATATGTGATTTCATTAGATGTTAGATTTCACTAACCCATATAACAGACTGTAAATACAACTGGATTGTATGTGATATTGTAGGAAAGACTGGGGGTCAGGCAGAGCCTCAATTACTTTAACTGATCATTCTGTCCAGACTACAGATATCACCCATATCTGTGTTCTTATTTAGTAGTATACATCATATTAGAAGTGAATCTTATATCCTTTGTTAACTATGACTCTAAGGCTGGAATATAATCTGCTTTGTTCTCTTTCTCTTTCTGTATCTATGCTCAAGGCCCAGCTCTGAACTGTGTCGAGGTGTTTTACATTCCAAATAAGTTTTTTTTATTGACATCAGATTTATATGGGTTGTTTTCTCTTTCCATTCTTCATTCATTCTTCAGTTGCATGTTGCTAACTAGGTGGACAGTGTGACCCAAGAGGTGCCAATCTGGACGCCATGATGGATGACTGGGCCTATGAGCTACTGCTGCACCTGCATTATATCTGTCTAAAAATAAAGAAGTGAAGTAGAGAAACTAAATAATTATATGTGCTGTAATAATTAGTGTTGATTTTTGGAAGGTAAACCTTTTGTTTAGCTTTGTTAAATGAAATCCATTATGACATGTAGCCTATGCTTTTTCATATGCCTTTCATTATTAGAGTTTCTATGTAAGTTGTCAGTAAACTAAATGAATTGATTTCAAGTTTGTCTCTGGGTGTTCATTTTGGACTTTACTATTTAGTTTTTATTGTAAAGTGAAAACACTTTGCAATAAGGTTCTGTTATTCTATTAAATAATTGATTTACTATATTCTATTATTATTATTATTTTATTACATTAGTAATTGCATTGGGAATCAACAATCAATAAGTTAATCTTATATAGGTAACTAATGTTACTGAATTCATCTTTATTGTAAAGTGTTGCCATGTTTTCATTAAAACTGTACATTATGTAATCACAAACATCATGACAGTAAATGAAACATCACTGTATAGCTCGTAATAACTCTTAAAGTGGCAGTGCCTAATTAAGTCAATTATTACAAACAGCAGAAACACATCTGAGCAGGGTTACTTTACATAAACACACATTATTCTGCATGAGAACTACACACTGTAATTATACAGTAAGAATAGATTCAAGAGATCTGAATTTAGACTTAAACAAAATATTGAATCCATTATCAGTGCCATTCTACTGAATTTTACTTTTTCATTTGAAATATATTTCTATTGATTCTTCTTTTCATGAAAAAAGTTCAAAGGTTAATTTTTATATCAGTTTTCTTGCCATGTACCTGTAATTTCCCTAACCTGATTTAACATACTAACTATTACAACTATTTCTTTCATTGTCTAACATGTCTGACAATTCTCAAGCCAAGAGAGCCTTCAATTTCCTGCTGCTTTGAAACCCTTGAAAACAAATGCCTCAGGAACTCACCGCGATTGAAGGTAAAGGGGAAACATCTTGCTGTCTGCCTTTGGTCAACATAAAGAGTGATGGGAAAATGAGAAATGGGACAGTAAGGAAAGTGGTCACGTTATGAAGCATCTGATCCAAGGGACCTAGCATGTGCTGCCTGTTATCCTAATTAGGTTATACAGCAAGGATAAAGGCTGGGGTTTCACGCTTTTCTGGTAGAATCTAAAAACAAAATGGACATTGACAACAGTCTTGGCCTCCTAATACACAGACGGACTTAAAGGTCTTTGAATTTTTTTTTCAGTTCACAGAGCCAACCCAAATGTCAGTTACATGATGGCTACAGATAAGGAGCTGATAGAAAGTATGATCTTATTTTAGAGATCTTATTGCAGAAATCTATTTGATGAAATGAAAACAATGTAAAGGCTTTCTTTGGTAGCTTTGAAAATGCTCTATAACTTTATTAATTTAAAATATTAGGCATTCACCAAGCAGGCCATTGTTATAACAGTCTTGTGGAGTTATATTAGGTGAAACAGAAAAATATATACACCTTTCACAGAAATGTATATATAAATATATTAAATATATTTTTATATAATTAAATGTATACAAATTATATATATATACACTCACCTAAAGGATTATTAGGAACACCATACTAATACTGTGTTTGACCCCCTTTCGCCTTCAGAACTGCCTTAATTCTACGTGGCATTGATTCAACAAGGTGCTGAAAGCATTCTTTAGAAATGTTGGCCCATATTGATAGGATAGCATCTTGCAGTTGATGGAGATTTGTGGGATGCACATCCAGGGCACGAAGCTCCCGTTCCACCACATCCCAAAGATGCTCTATTGGGTTGAGATCTGGTGACTGTGGGGGCCATTTTAGTACAGTGAACTCATTGTCATGTTCAAGAAACCAATTTGAAATGATTCGAGCTTTGTGACATGGTGCATTATCCTGCTGGAAGTAGCCATCAGAGGATGGATCCATGTTCTCATTCTGTTTACGCCAAATTCTGACTCTACCATCTGAATGGCTCAACAGAAATCGAGACTCATCAGACCAGGCAACATTTTTCCAGTCTTCAACTGTCCAATTTTGGTGAGCTCTTGCAAATTGTAGCCTCTTTTTCTTATTTGTAGTGGAGATGAGTGGTACCCGGTGGGGTCTTCTGCTGTTGTAGCCCATCCGCCTCAAGGTTGTGCGTGTTGTGGCTTCACAAATGCTTTGCTGCATACCTCGGTTGTAACGAGTGGTTATTTCAGGCAAAGTTACTCTTCTATCAGCTTGAATCAGTCGGCCCATTCTCTTCTGACCTCTAGCATCAACAAGGCATTTTCGCCCACAGGACTGCCGCATACTGGATGTTTTCCCTTTTCACACCATTCTTTGTAAACCCTAGAAATGTTTGTGCGTGAAAATCCCAGTAACTGAGCAGATCGTGAAATACTCAGACCGGCCCGTCTGGCACTAACAACCATGCCACGCTCAAAATTGCTTAAATCACCTTTCTTTCCCATTCTGACATTCAGTTTGGAGTTCAGGAGATTGTCTTGACCAGGACCACACCCCTAAATGCATTGAAGCAACTGCCATGTGATTGGTTGATTAGATAATTGCATTAATGAGAAATTGAACAGGTGTTCCTAATAATCCTTTAGGTGAGTGTATATATATATATATATATATATATATATATATATATATATATATATATATATATATATATATATATGCCAGGTTGCCACATATGGTTTCACTGTATGCCAAATATAAGAATATAAAATATCAAGGTAACTATCACTTCCCATGAGAGCGTTTTTTTTTTTTTTTTGGTAAGTAACTTTCAGACTTTTCTGAGAATGCAGTGGAAAATTAATACATTATTACGTAGAGATGGAATGTGAAGAAATTCCGACAAAGCAGTAAACCGCTGATTTAAATGCATGTGATAGTTTTGTCTTGTCTCTTGTTAATCGCACTGAAAATGTACCTTAGTGGCTGTTTGTTTTTCTGCAAATTATCCAAAAGTCCCATGACGCTTTGCGGGCGGTGTGTGCAGAACTTCTGGTTAAGCGTAAACAAATATGTTATGTACTAACGCAGCATTAAAAATGACAGAAACCTGAGCACAAATGATGACAGAATTATGGCGATATTGTTCTTCCCCACCTGTTAATGATTATGTGTTTCAGGATGATGGCCAAATATATTTTATTTATTTTGTTGAATCTATCCATCGATGGAAGAACGTGAGCAGACTAACCTGAAACTGTAGCATATTAGCGCCTTCAAAGCTGTAAAGTTGGACATGTTTTGAGACCTGTAGATAATTATGGGTATTTTAAAGCATATATTGAGTCTAGTCTGAACCTGAAGAGTTTGTTGTACTGAGATTATGTACTTACTGCAGATACAGTGGAGGTCCAGACAGCAGGATGCTCGTGTATTAAAGGACGCAGGCGATGAGTTCATTTCCAACCAATGTGCATAAAATATCCATACATCCATCCATATTCAACCGCTTATCCGAATTCGGGTTGCGGGGGCAGCTGCTCCAGCAGGGGGCCCCAAACTTCCCTATCCCGAGCCACAATAACCAGCTCTGACTGGGGGACCTCGAGGTGTTCCCAGGCCAGTGTGGAGATGTAATCTCTCCACCTAATCCTGGGTCTTCCCCGAGGCCTCCTCCCAGCTGGACATGCCTGAAACACCTCCCTAGGGAGGCGGCCAGGGGGCATCCTTACCAGATGCCCAAACCACCTCAACTGACTCCTTTCGACGCAAAGGAGCAGCGGCTCTACTCCGAGTTCCTCACGGATGACTGAGCTCCTCACCCTATCTCTAAGGGAGAAACCCGCCACCCTTCTGAGGAAGCCCATTTCGGCCGCTTGTACTCGCGACCTAGTGCTTTCGGTCATGACATTTTATCGGTGCATAAAATAAATAAATATAAAGTTTTAATCACCCCATATTCTCAAATGTTAAGTAAAAAGTCAAATGAGGGGTGGGGAGACAATAATGAAACACCTGCTTTCTGTTAAACTGTATTTGTTGCGCTGTGTCCAGGCTTTTTTAGCACAAGAATGGGATCGATCTGAAGTCATCGTATTAGAGTGATGATCAAATTATTTAATTGAAATCAGATGTGTTTCTGATTTGTTTGTAAGTTTCTCTCTGCTGCATGAAGATATTAATTTGCTTTCTCACGTCACTACCTTTTAATATGCAACTTAGCTGGCTAACAAATGCATAAATGTGACCAGCTGGATATAAACTAATGCAAATAGATGGTAATAGATGGTAACAATGGTGACATTTAAACATTTGGGTAGGACTTGAGTTTATTTTTTGTCACATTGTTTTAGCCGCTTGAGGTTAGCTTTAATGTTAGCATCCTCTCAGCCTTGTCTGCAAACATACTGCTGTTCTCTACTAATGCAGCATCTTGTCCACAAATTAATTACTTTATAATGATATGAAAACATGTATTGTAGTGTACTGTATACATACCTTTTCGTTGTTGACATTTAAAAAGCAAGCAGAGATTACACACAAAACGCACTCACTGAGAATATTGTGGATAGGCTAGTTACTAAGGCTATAGACCGTATTCATGCTAGCACCATATATTTTTCATGGGAATGGAAACGAGGATGTGAGGGATACTCGTAGTCTCTTCAATGGCACAGACGGAATCTATATAAAGCTCTTAGATCATATCTGATTTTACAAAACTCATGTTGTTTAGATTTTTTTGTATACTGAATGTTCTTGGACAGATATTTTATCAATGTTTTGTCAGTGGAATGATCCAAAAAGACTTTAAAATGCAGTACAGCCCATTGAAGAGACTATAAGTCTATCCCTCACAGCCTCGTTGTCATTCCCTGTGAATAAGGTCTATTTAAACGACTTCTCAACTGCCCAATCGCAGAACGCTTCTAAGTATCTCTTAGTAGCCAATCCGAATGCAGAAGGCGGGACCTGCCAGACAACAGGTGGGAAAAAAATAACGCGCCGCAACCGGTATTTTAGCTCCTTGGTTTCGGTTTCAACCATTCTAGCAGTTTATTTCTGTTGACGCATGCGTGTGTTGAGCGGCCTCTAGTGTTCGCTCTCAAAAACTCTCTCTACGCGCTTTGACGCTGTTCCGTTTCCAAGCGCAACCACAAGTTCAACTGGGCTCTCTTCTCGCTAGCTCCTGAACATAATTTACCACAGTATTTATATTATAGTGCCTTCTTATAACAAAGCCTTATGTTAACTCATAATATTTTATTCTAGAGTCGTGTATTTTCTCTTCGTTTCACGTTAAAACTCCTCCGCGTCCTCCTCCTGCTGTAATGGTAAGTAGCATAGCCAGTTAACATTAGCTGATCTGGTGGGAAACTAGTGCATACATCTAGTGTGTACTTGTGATTAGAGCAAGTTTTACACTTATGCTTAATTTCTGAGCTATAAAAAGTATCATAACACAAGTAAGCAGTTTAAATACTGCTGAATAGTATTTACTAATGTAATTCAGTCCTGCCTGCAACTTTTTTTATTGCTATAGGTTGCAAGCAATATTCAATAGCAATATATTCAGAAACCGTGTTTCAATGTTACAGGTAGTTATAGCTCTCATATCTTGATGGTTTTTCACAACACATATCCACTTTTATAGCACTATTAATGTATTAACGTGAAAACAATGTGTATTAATGAGAGGTACATTAATCTACGTTATTAAAGTATGCATTGAAAAAATCAGCAATTGATATATACATAAACACACTGGCGGACAAAAGTTTGGAATAAATTATTTTGCAGTTTCAGAAGGAATTGGTAATTTAATTCACCAAAGTCGAATACCACTTTGGTAAATATAGTACAAATTTCTTTCCATAAGTGCAAAATCTGTACTTCATTCCAAACTTTTCAAATCAAATCACTTTATTGTCACACTACCATGTATACACAAGTGCAACAGTAGGTGAAATTCTTGTGTGCAGTTCCGAGCAACATAGCAGTCATGACAGTGACGAGACATATACCAATTACAATAAACAACATACTTACACAAAACAATTTACAAATCAAATGTACACATACTTACACAACACAATAATTATATACAATGTACAGTAAACAATACACACAATATACAATACAATAAGTAAGGAGTATATGAAATATATGAAGTAGTATATTGAGGAGAATATGTTGACAGTCCAGTGTGAGATTGTAGATGAATAAAGTGCAGTGCTAATTATTGAACGTGATAGACCAAGTGTTCAAAAGTCTGACTGCTTGGGGGAAGAAGCTGTCATGTAGTCGGCTGGTGCGGGTCTTGATGCTGCGATACCGCCTGCCTGATGGTAGCAGTGAGAACAGCCCATGACTCGGGTGGCTGGAGTCTCTGATGATCCTCAGAGCTTTTTTCACACACCGCCTATATGTCCTGGAGGGAGGGAAGCTCACCTCCGATGATGTTTCTGGCAGTTCGCACCACCCTTTGCAGGGCTTTGCAGTTGTGGGCGGTGCTATTGCCGTACCAGGCAGTGATGCAGCCAGTCAGGATGCTCTCTACAGTACTGCTGTAGAACCGTGTGAGGATGTGGTGGTTCATTCCAAACTTCCTCAGCCGTCTCAGGAAGAAGAGGCGCTGGTGAGCCTTCTTCCCAACGGCCTCAGTGTGGACGGACCATGTGAGTTCTTCAGTGATGTGGACACCGAGGAACTTGAAACTGCTGACTCTCTCCACCGGTACTCCATTAATGGTGATGGGGCTGTGTTCTCCGTCTTTCCTCCTGAAATCCACCACAAGCTCCTTGGTTTTACTGACGTTGAGGGAGAGGTTGTGCTCCTGAAACCAGTGTGTCAGAGTGTGCACCTCCTCTCTGTAGGCACTTTCATCATCGTCAGTGATCAGAACTACCACCGTCGTATCGTCAGCAAACTTAATGATGGCATTGGAGCTATGTGTTGCCACACAGTCATGTGTGTACAGTGAATACAGTAGGGGGCTGAGAACACAGCCCTGCGGGGCTCCAGTGTTGAGGGTCAGTGATGAGGAGATGTTGCTGCCCATTCTAACCACCTGACATCTGCCTGACAGGAAGTCCAGGATCCAGCTGCACAGCGAGCTGTTTAAGCCCAGAGCCCGGAGTTTCATATCAAGCTTGGAGGGCACTAATGGTGTTGAATGCTGAGCTGTAGTCAACAAACAGCATTCTCACATATGTGTTCCTTTTTTCCAGATGGGAGAGAGCAGTGTGTAGTGTAGATGCAATGGCATCATCAGTGGAGCGGTTGTTGCGGTAGGCAAACTGCAATGGGTCCAAAGAGGGGGGCAGAACAGAGCAGATGTAATCTCTGATTAACCTCTCGAAGCATTTGCTGATGATGGGGGTCAGAGCAACAGGACAATGGTACAATGGTTGATGTTTTGAAGCATGTGGGGACTACAGACAGGGAGAGGGACAGATTGAAAATGTCCCTAATAAATAAATTTTATATATATATATATATATATATATATATATATATATATATATATATATATATATATATACACTCACCTAAAGGATTATTAGGAACACCATACTAATACTGTGTTTGACCCCTTTCAGCCTTCAGAACTGCCTTAATTCTACGTGTATTGATTCAACAAGGTGCTGAAAGCATTCTTTAGAAATGTTGGCCCATATTGATAGGATAGCATCTTGCAGTTGATGGAGATTTGTGGGATGCACATCCAGGGCACGAAGCTCCCATTCCACCACATCCCAAAGATGCTCTATTGGGTTGAGATCTGGTGACTGTGGGGGCCATTTTAGTACAGTGAACTCATTTTCATGTTCAAGAAACCAATTTGAAATGATTCGAGCTTTGTGACATGGTGCATTATCCTGCTGGAAGTAGCCATCAGAGGATGGGTACATGGTGGCCATAAAGGGATGGACATGGTCAGAAAAATGCTCAGGTAGGCTGTGGCATTTAAACGATGCCCAATTGGCACTCAGGGGCCTAAAGTGTGCCAAGAAAACATCCCCCACACCATTACACCACCACCACCAGCCTGCACAGTGGTAACAAGGCATGATGGATCCATGTTCTCATTCTGTTTACGCCAAATTCTGACTCTACCATCTGAATGTCTCAACAGAAATCGAGACTCATCAGACCAGGCAACATTTTTCCAGTCTTCAACTGTCCAATTTTGGTGAGCTCTTGCTAATTGTAGCCTCTTTTTCTTATTTGTACTGGAGATGAGTGGTACCCGGTGGGGTCTTCTGCTGTTGTAGCCCATCAGCCTCAAGGTTGTGCGTGTTGTGGTTCACAAATGCTTTGCTGCATGCCTCGGTTGTAACAAGTGGTTATTTCAGGCAAAGTTGCTCTTCTATCAGCTTGAATCAGTCTGCCCATTCTCCTCTGATCTCTAGCATCAACAAGGCATTTTCGCCCACAGGACTGCCACATACTGGATGTTTTTCCCTTTTCACACCATTCTTTGTAAACCCTAGAAATGGTTGTGCGTGAAAATCCCAGTAACTGAGCAGATTGTGAAATACTCAGACCGGCCCGTCTGGCACCAACAACCATGCCACGCTCAAAATTGCTTAAATCACCTTTCTTTCCCATTCTGACATTCAGTTTGGAGTTCAGGAGATTGTCTTGACCAGGATCACACCCCTAAATGCATTGAAGCAACTGCCATGTGATTGGTTGATTAGATAATTGCATTAATGAGAAATTGAACAGGTGTTCCTAATAATCCTTTAGGTGAGTGTGTGTATATATATATATATATTATACACACTACTGGTCAAAAGTTTTAAAACACGTTCATGTTTCTCATGAACTTAAAAATCTTTTGATCTGAAGGCATATGCTTAAATGTTTAAAATTAGTTTTATTGACAATAATATAATTGTGCCACCATATTAATTTATTTCATTATAAAACTAAAATTTAATTAAAATAAAAATAGATTTTGGAATGGATGACTTGGACTAAATAATTAAAGCAGCCAATAAGTGCCCAACATAGGTAAAACCAACTCCCTGTTCCATGTCTATCTGTCAGTGGATTACCAGCTTTCTGACGGACAGGCAGCAGCTTGTAAGACAGGAAAAATTCACTTCCACCACCTGTACCATCAGCACTGGTGCCCCCCAGGGATGTGTGCTCTCCCCACTACTCTTCTCCCTCTACACCAATGACTGCACCACCAAGGACCACTCTGTCAAGCTCCTGAAGTTTGCAGACGACACCACAGTTATCGGCCTCATCCGAGATGACGATGAGTCTGCATACAGAAAGGAGGTTGTACGGCTGGCTGACTGGTGCAGTCAAAACAACCTGGAGCTGAACACGCTCAAAACGGTGGAGATGATTGTGGACTTAGGAGGAACACTCCAACATTGTCCCCCCTCACCATTCTAAACAGCACTGTGGCAGCAGTGGAGTCATTCAGGTTCCTGGGCACTACCATCTACCATTGACTCCATTGTAAAAAAGGCCCAGCAGAGGTTGTACTTCCTTCGCCAGCTGAGGAAGTTCAACCTGCCAGAGGTTGGTGCAGCTACCAAATCGGACTTCAGAAGACTACAGAGGACAGTTCGGACTGCTGAGAGTATTATTGGTTGCCCCCTGCCCACCCTTCAAGAACTATACACTCCCAGAGTGAGGAAAAAGGCTGGTAAAATCACTCTGGACCCCTCTCACCCAGCCCACTACCTTTTTGATCTGTTGCCTTCTGGTTGACACTTCAGAGCTCTGAGCACCAGAATCGTCAGGCACAGGAACAGTTTTTTTCCTCAGGCTATCCATCTCATGAACAGTTAAAATTGCCCCATTGAGCAATAATTATGTGCAATACACAGTTAAGTCTATTTATATTATCCAACATATCCACTTCTGCCATTACATACATTGCCCTGCACATAATATACTGTATTTTTTGTTCTTTATATAACAGAATTGTAATAGATTTGCACTACGTGTGTGTATGTGGGTATGTATGAAGGTGTGTTTCTGAGTGTATGTATAATTATTTATTTTTATTTGTATTATTTTTTTATTTATTTTGTATTATTTATGTCTTGCTGCTGTTTTTGTATTGTTGTACACTGGAAGCTCCTTTCACCAAGACAAATTCCTTGTATGTGTAAGCATACTTGGTAATAAAGCTGATTCTGATTCTGAACTCCTTCAATACCATTTAAAAAGCATCACAGGGTGATACCTCAAGAACTTGGTTGAGAAAATGTCAAGAGTTCATGTCTGCAAATTCTAGGCAAAGGGTGACTACTTTGATGCACCTAACCCAGATGCTAAACCCAGATACTAAAATATAACAGTTTAGATTTATTTTGTATTTTCTTTAGTCACAACATTATTCCCATAGTTCCATTTATGTTGTTCCATAGTTTTGATGACATTACCATTATTCTAAAATGTGAAGAAAAAATTATAATAAAGAAAGAGTAAGTGTTTCAATACTTTTGACTGGTAGTGTAGATAGATAGACAGACAGACAGACAGACAGACAGATCAGCAACAACATTAAAACCACCTGCCTAATATTGTGTAGGTCCCCCACGTGTTGCCAAAACAGCATCAACCCACATCTCAGAATAGCATTCCGAGATACTATTCTTCTCACCAAAAAGAGTGGTTATCTGAGTTACCATAGACTTTGTCTGTTCAAACCAGTCTAGTCATTCTCTGTTGACCTCTCTCATCAACAAGGCATTTTTGTCCACAGAAAGCCCCTCACTGGATGTTTTTTGTTTTTGGCACCATTCAGAGGAAATTGTACAGACTGTTGTGTGTGAAAATCCCAGGAGATCAGCAGTTACAGAAATACTCAAACAAGCCCATCTGACACCAACAATCATCCATACGATTATTTAATCAGCCAATCATGTGGCAGTAGTGCATAAAATCATGCTGATTCGGGAGCTTCAGTTAATGTTTACATCAACCATCAGAATGGGGAAAACAATGTGATTTCAGTGATTTGGACCGTGGCATGATTGTTAGTGCCAGATGTGTGGCTGATTGGTGTGCGTATATATATATATATATATATATGTACACATCTTGAGTAAGATATTTACAGATATAGGTATATACATAAATGTGTCTCAAATAACCATTCCACATTATCAATATTTTTTTATTTCTTTTTGATTTCTAAGTAGTCCGTTCAAAAAAAAAATAAGGCTGGGCATAGAAATGCATTTAACTCTTCAACTTCAAAATCTTGAGATATGTTTATTAAGTTCTGTTCCCTGTTTTGTGTGCTGCTGTGTTGTGTTCTGTTGTCGCTATTGCTGTGGTGGACCTGTTTTTAGATAAAATTAGTTTTCGCATGAATGCCCCAATGTCGCGAGGGGGCTGCGTGAACTGTTGCTCTCGTGCCCTATCATGAACGCGCACAGGAGATAAACGGTCAGTGAACATTTTCACTGAATGATAAATTAGATTTCGTGTTATCATCAACCATAATCGTATGCTTTCATTACAAAAATAATTTATTAGACTTCTGCATTATACTTTTGCATTATTTTGAAGTTTGAGGAGATGATCACCATGAACTGCCATTGTATGACATCACTGAGCACAAAATGTTTGCACAATTACTCCCTTTGTGTTAAAATAAAAGTCATATAGAGTTATAACAACACAGGGGTGAGGAAACAATGATTGAATTTTCATTTTTGGGAGAACTAACTCTTTAACTGCAAAGTGATTTGTCAGTAGCACTATGTTCTAGGGTTGTCTTAATGTATCTTTAATCCAGAAGATGGTGCAATTTCTATGCTGTAGAGCTCAAACTTGCCTATGAAGCCCAGTTTGCAATTGAATGTTCTCTCTGCTATCTCCCACAGGCTGATTTGGGGTTTAATGAACACCATCAGAATGAGGCAATAAACTACATGCGTTTTGCTCGCTCTAAACGGGCTCTGAGACTGAAGACCATTGACTCCTGCTTCCAAGACTTGAAGGACAGCAGGTGAAAGGCTGTATAATACATATATGACCCTGCGCTCTGACCACAGCTCAGCTGGGATATGCAAAAAATTATAATTTCACTGTATATGTGCAAATGTACAATGTATGACAAAACAAAAGGCTTCTTCTAAGGTTTCTTCTTTAAAGGATCCCATCATGTAGATTTGTTTTTCCATCCACTTTTGGGTAGTTTTTTTAACTGTTACTTTTAACTGTTACTGAAACTTTTAGTTTCTATGTTGATATGTTTTTCTTGGACATTATGATTGTTATGTCTTCATCCATGTCAAAGGCTCATCGAGGAGACATATACGGTGGACGAAGTGTCTGACATGCTAGATGGGCTGCAGGTGCTGGTGCGTGGAGAGGTGGAGATGGAACTCATAAACACAGCTCACACTAACGTGCTGCTGCTGCGACAGCTCTTTTCCCAGGCGGAGAAATTCTACCTGAGACTGCAGACAGACATCTCTGAGCTGGAGAACAGGTGAAATGGAAGGGTTTAAGTGGGTGAGGGTTAAATATTTGAGAAGTTCAAGTCTGTTTTCTGTTCACATGAAGAGCGAAGCAAAAATGCTCCCTGGTCATTCACATGCTTTAAAGGTATAGTTCACCCAAAAATGAAACTTCTCTCATCATTTACTCACCGTCATGCCATCTCAAATGTTTATGAATTTATTTTTTCTGTTCTGCAGAACACAAACAAATATTTAGAAGAATATTTCAGCTCTGGTGGTCCTTTCAATGCAAGTGAATTATGACCAGTACATTGACGTGTCCAAATATTACATAAAGTCAGAATATAAGTAATCCATACAACTTCATTTGTTAAATCAGTATCTTCAGAAGTGATATGATAGGTGTGGATGAAAAACAGGTCAATATTCAAGTCCTTTTTACTATAAATCTACTTTCAAACAAGTCAAGTCAATTTTATTTGTATAGCGCCTTTCACAACACACATCGTTTCAAAGCAGCTTTACAGAATATCAGCATTAACAGACGATAAAACTGTAATGTCTATAAAGTCGATTAATCATCATTGTGTAATTTAGATAAAATACAATTTTTAATAGTGTTTAAAAATAATTAAATGATAATTGTATTAATAACCCCAGTGAGCAAGCTGTAGGCGACTGTGTCAAGGAACACAAAACTCCATAAGATGTAGATTAATGGAGAAAAATAACCTTGGGAGAAACCAGACTCACTGTGGGGGCCAGTTCCCCTCTGGCTAACATTATGAATGTAATGTAAATATTAATTATGTTTAGGTAAAATCATGGTTTAAAATTATTAAACTAAGTGTTAAGGGTCAGTGATTAAACAGCGATTGTGTTTGAACTGTAAGATTAATGACCAAAGTCTTTGAAGTCCATCTTGATTAATTGCAGAAGTTCACATAGATGCAATTGTCCTTGTTAATTGGCTGATGAAGGCTTTTGTTGGCAATAGTTAGTCTAAGCATTTCATTTCAAGATCGTAGTCCATAAATAGACTGAGGTGATGCAGGTTGGAGTTGGCATCATTTCATCCTCTGAAGTCCGTCATAATAGATTGCAGGACTGGTGCTGGATCCAGCCGGTTCTGGTGACCTCAGGATAGGAGTCCCGAGGTTGAGACAGGGAAACAAATAAAAAGATGTAAGCGTAGATGCCATTTAATTTATTGCAGAGTTAGAGATCATGCTCAATGTTTCTGGTTTCTGGTTCCGGCAGACCCAACTAAAGCAGCCTAATTGTGGGTTGGAGGATAAATTAGGTGTATGCCTGGCTAAATAGATGAGTCTTTAGTCTAGACTTAAACTGAGAGAGTGTGTCTGCATCTCGAACAGTGTTTGAGAGACTATTCCATAGTTTAGGAGCCAAATATGGAAAGGATCTTCCTCCTTTAGTGGATTTTGATATTCTAGGAACTATTAATAGGCCAGAATTTTGCGATCTTAATGAACGTTTTGGAATATAGCGTGGTAGAAGATCACTTAAGTACTGCGGAGCTAGACCATTCAAAGCTTTGTACGTAGTTAACAGAATTTTAAAATCAATCACGAATTTAACAGGTAGCCAATGTAACGATGATAAAATGGGGCTAATATGATCATATTTCTTGGTTCTCTTCAGCACTCTGGCTGCTGCATTTTGAACCAATTGAAGTTTATTTATTGATCTTGCTGGACATCCTCCCAGTAATGCAATACAATAATCTAGTCTTGAGGTCATGAACGCATGAATTAGTTTTTCGGCATCAGCAACCGAGAGCATATGCCTTAATTTAGCAATATTTCTTAGGTGGAAGAATGCTGTTCTGCAAACATTTGTAATTTGATTTTCAAAGGACAGATTGGTATCAAATATAACACCTAAGTTCTACGCTGTTGATGATGATGTAACAGTACATCCATCTAGAGTCAAATTATATTTTAGTGGCTTATTTTTAGAGTTTTTTGGTCCAATAATTAGAACCTCTGTTTTGTCAGAATTGAGTAGAAGGAAATTTCTGGCCATCCAGTCTTTTATTTCAGGTTTTGAAGAAATATAAAGTTGTGTATCGTCAGCATAGCAGTGGAAACTTATTCCACGATTCCTGATAATATCTCCCAGGGGAAGCATATACATGGAGAAAAGCAGAGGCCCTAAAACTGATCCCTGTGGCACTCCATATTTTACTTTTGTTTGGTTTGACAATTCCTCATTTACATAGACAAAGTGGTAGCGGTCTGCTAAATATGACCTAAACCATGCTAATGCCACTCCACAAATTCCAACATAATTCTCTAGCCTATTCAAGAGAATGTCGTGATCTATCATGTCAAATGCAGCACTAAGATCTAAACGCACTAGAAGAGAAATGCAGCCGTGATCAGATGATAAGAGCAAGTCATTTGTAACTCTGATAAGTGCAGTCTCTGTACTGTGATGAGGCCTAAATCCTGATTGAAATTCTTCATATATACTATTTCTCTGTAGAAATGAACATATTTGGGAGGATACTACCTTTTCTAGTATTTTTGACATAAACGGGAGATTTGAAATCGGTCTATAATTAGCAAGTTCTCCAGGATTAAGTTGTGGCTTCTTAATTAGCGGTTTGATAATTGCCATTTTAAAGTTTCTTGGGACATGTCCTAAGCATAGCGAGGAGTTAATGATATTAGGAAGAGGTTCT
This sequence comes from Xyrauchen texanus, assembly GCF_025860055.1. Taxonomy (NCBI): domain Eukaryota; kingdom Metazoa; phylum Chordata; class Actinopteri; order Cypriniformes; family Catostomidae; genus Xyrauchen; species Xyrauchen texanus. The sequence continues at coordinate 22,563,934 of NC_068316.1, read as the reverse complement.
GATATTACAGGAGATACCTCTTTTAAGAGCTTAGTTGGTATAGGATCTAACAAACAAGTTGTGGCTTTTGATGTTTTGATAAGTTTTGTTAGCTCTTCATGACCTATGATAGCGAAGGATTGAAGTTGCACATGAGGGAAATTAATCAACACTGTTTTCTGAGGTGCTATGACAGATGATTGCATAATTCCAATTTTATTTCTGATTATTTCAATTTTATCTGTAAAGAAATTCATGAAGTCATTACTCTTGAGCTGTGACGTAATATCTGGTTCGGTTGAGGCTTTATTCCTAACCAATTTAGCCACAGTACTGAATAAACATCTAGGATTGTTGTGGTTATTTTCTATGAGTTTACTAAAATATGCTGACCTGGCAGCTTTGAGTGCGTGTTTGTAGCTACAGACACTATCCTTCCATGCACCCTGAAATACTTCTAATTTTGTATTTTTCCACATGCGCTCCATTTTCCGAGCTGCTCTCTTGAGAGCATGAGTGTGATCATTGTACCATGGTGCAGGGCTTCTTTCTTTAATTTTCTTTAATCGAAGTGGGGCGACAACATCAAGGGTGCTAGAGAAGACTGCATTTAAATTTTTTGTTATTTCATCAAGTTCTTCTGGGCTTTGGGGTTTATTGAGTATATGAGATAGATCTGGAAGAGTATTAGTGAAGCTATCTTTAGTGGTCGAAAGAATAGTTCTACCTGAACGATAGCGTGGTGTAGATTGAGTAACATTAGCTGATTGCAGCATGCAAGAGACGAGGTAATGATCCGAGATGTCATCGCTCTGCTGCAGAATTTCTATATTATCAACATCAACTCCATATGAAAGAATTAAATCTAGCGTATGATTATGGCGATGAGTTGGTCCTGTTACATTTTGTCTGACTCCAAGAGAGTTGAGAATATCGATAAATGCTAATCCCAATGTATCATTTTCATTATCTATGTGAATGTTGAAGTCACCAACAATTAAGGCTCTATCTACAGTAACTACAATATCTGATAAAAAATTTGCAAATTCACTAAGGAAATCTGAATAAGGCCCGGGTGATCTATACACTGTAGCAAGGGTAAAGGATGACAGATAATTTTAATTTGTATTTGACAGTGTCACCTTAAGCATTATTAGTTCAAAAGACTTACATTTATATCCTGTCCTCTGAGTAACACCAAATACTTCACTGTAAATTGTAGCAACACCTCCTCCTCGACCCTTCAGACGAGGCTCGTGTTTATAACAATAACCTGGGGGAGTAGATTCATTTAACCCTCTGGGTTCGGCAAACGCGCCGGCGCGTTTTGCTGTTTTTTTTTTTCACATAGCAGTAACATAGACTTAAAATACTCCGTCATTTATGGTCATATAAATACAATCAATACATGATTATAAACTATAGAGGGTCTTCTTTTTTTGTGTACACTCATATTAACATCAAAACCTTGTGTTTTTTTTTAATAAATAAAATAAAAAGGGTAAGCTTTCAGCAGTCTCTGTGTTCACGATCATATTTCAGAAACACGTCACTAAAATGAACTTAAACTCCGCGAATTCTTCTCACACAAACATGAAACATGTCTAAAGAAAGCTTAAAATGTCTACTTTTAAATAAAACAATTCAAATTTAAAACAAATATTCTCCTGCAATGCAATCTGTTTGAAACAAAACGATGTACAGTTTTTACCGGTCCATCTCATTATCTGTAATGTGATCCCACCCACCAGCAGAGCGCGCCATTCATATGCTAATGTGCTGAGGCGATCAAGGGAAAAGTACACGCCCCCGACTGCGAGATTTGATGTTGTTACGCATTAAGTCATAACTCTATCCAAAATAGAACAAAACCATCCATAACAATTAACAGGGATCTGATCAACAAGATCCCTGGAGTTCCCCGCTCTCACTCCCAAGGCTTCCAAAACACCAAAAACACTTTAAAGTGATAAAAAATAGTGAATTTATTAAACATAAGTCAATAAGGAATAACATAAAGCTTCAGGAGGGGAAACAGCCAAAACAAATAATAAAACAAAACTAACTAATTTAAAGATACTAACCTAGAAATCAGATAAGAAACAAAAATACAAAAGCTTCCCTCCCTAACTATAATAAACAAGAGAAAATGAATAAATCAAAAAGGCATCCACCTCCCTACCGTAGCTCCAGTTAGATAAGGGTTAGGATGTTAAGTTTAAAATTTAACATAACAAATCACAACTTACATAAGGTTGTGATTCACATCAAATGTCTTTAACATGCACTAAGAGATCATAATAACACAACTCTTCGTCAAGGAAGCCATGAGAGCGGGGACTCCTGGATCCATGACTCAGGAGACTCAAATACAGCGCCAAACACTCTCGTCACCAATCAGGTCACTTGTTAGCAGCTCCACCTGTGAATCATTACAGTGAGAGAGAAAAGAGAGAGAACACACCAAGGAAAACTACACCAATACACTGTTTTCCCCAACAACACAAAGCAAATACACTCCCACGTAACAATGTAAACAAACACAACTAAACTTTTCTGCCTGCTTGTAACGATACATAGGCGATCAAACTCTTGGCTATTAAGGAAGAGTTAACATTTTTCTCAGACGAAGAGGTGGACATTTGTATTTTGAAGAGAGATTTGTTCCAGCAGAGGATACAATTTCAAACGAGTAAGTCATTTAGTTTTCATTAGCTGACATGCTATTTTATATAAACATGTACATATTTTACTAGTGGGACTGTTTCCAGACAGGATTCAAAGTTTGACATTTGACATTCAAAGTATTGACATGTCCTAATAGGCAAGTTTTAGTTACATGTAAATGTTGTTATTTACATTGTATGCTGTATGATATAGGCCTAAATATGATATGTAATATGATATAAAAATAATATGAATGTTAGATTATATTTTAATGTGTTTATGCTGACTCGTTATCATCAACAAAGCTTGTGCTTGCAAATATCTGTTCAGGTTAAAATGCACTTTAAATATGTCCATATTAGAAAATCAGCATATTATCATATGTATTTTGGATCAAATAAATGCAGTCTTGGTGAGCAGAAGAGACTTCTTTTAATGGTAGTGTAGGTCTAAAATTAAGTAAAGTCTTTATGTAAAGAAAATATATAGTCAGATTACTTCTTTTAACTTAAAACTTGATTTTGATCATTAAGTCTCCTCACATTAATTCTCTCTCTGTCACATTCCTCATTGATAGGCCCAGAGGAGTGGCCTTTGTGTCCTCAGGTGTAAATCTCATCAATATTCATGATCGTTCACGCCTCCTCGCATATTACCATTCAGCTCTAAAATTGTCACACAAAAGTTAAATGACTATATTGTTTTGTATGAATGAGTGATCAGGATGATTTTCACATCATTTTGTAGCAAAACTCTAGGCTACAAGATCCAGTTCTCAAAAGTCAAATGTTTAGTATGTTTAGTATGTGTTATATGGCCTTATTTCAGTGACTTAAAATTTTCGTTTTTTAAAAAACCATGCATAAACATTATTTTCTCAAAAATACAAACCTGTACATACATGTTGCTCACATATTATTGTAGCCCAGTTTGTGCTGAATACAGTGTTATCAGACTTTAGACATTAATATGTTTTTAAGCAACTGAAAAAAGCACAAATGTCAAGGCATGTCAAAACTTCTCCAGGGCCCAAAATACCCTCAGACCCCAGAGGGTTAAACTAATATATTCATCCGGTTTAAGCCAGGTTTCGGTCAAACAGAGCGCATCCAATCTATGATCTGTTATCATTTCATTGACAATTAGTGCTTTGGTAGAAAGAGATCTAATGTTTAGTAGCCCTATTTTTATATGATGTACATTTTTAATTTGTTTGTTTTGTTCACGTTTGACCTTAATCAAATTTTTTCTAAATGATTTAGTGAGGGTATTGTGTTTCGTAGTTCGTGGAACAGACACAGTCTCTATGAGATATCTAGGTGATACAGTCTCTGTGTTGTAGTTTATGTGACCTGTGTGACGTCTCAAGGCAGCTAGCAGACGTTCGGATTAACCAGTTTGTCTGCTTCCTGACCTGGGCCCCATTTAGTCAATTAATATCATTATTAAGTCTATGAGCCAAATTACTAGAGAGCGGCACCTTCCCTGGAGGGATGGAGTCCGTCTCTCTTTAGCAGGTCAGGTCTACCCCAAAAACTTTTCCAATTGTCTATAAATCCTATTTTATTCTGCAGACACCACTCAGACATCCAGCCATTCAGTGACACTAATCTACTATAAACCTCGTCACCACGACGAGCAGGGAGGGGACCAGAGCATATTACAGTGTCTGACATCGTTTTTGCAAATTTGCACACCTCTTTAACTTTATCTTTAGTGATCTCCGACTGGCGAAGCCGGACATCATTAGTGCCGACATGGATAACAATTTTAGAAAATCTATGTTTAGCATTAGCCAGCACTTGTAAATTTGATTTGATGTCAGACGCTCTGGCCCCCGAAATGCAATTAACAATAGTGGCTGGAGTCTCTATTTCCACGTTCCTTACAATAGAATCACCGATAACAAGGGCTATTTCAAAATGATTCTCAGTGGGTGTATCACAGAGTGGGGAGAATTTATTGGAAACCCTAACAGGAGCGGGAGAGTGGTGTCTCTTTGCTGAACGAGTATGCCGCCGAGACGTCACCCAAATGCCCTGCTGCTGGGGCTCTATAACCGGAACCAAAGTGTGTGTGTTGCTCTCTGTACTGCCTGCATCCGAAACAGTATCTAACGGCTTCTCTTTCTCACTGACCTCTATTAGCGTTCGGATGCGAGTCTCTAACTCATTAACCTTCTCCGTCAGTCTGACTAATTCCTTACATTTATCACAAGTGAATCCCTCACTGCTGACGGAGGAGGCTATTTTAAACATGTGACATGCAATGCATGAACAAATAACATGAGCTGATGCCAGGACTTACCGCAAATTGTTCGTTGTTCCTGAGCGGTGAGGGTTTTGAGATTGATTTGAATCCCTCACAAAATTGTTTGTTGTTGGTGGTGGTTGTTCTTGATAAGTGGTGCTTTGAGATCGATGCAATAATCTGTGTACCGCAGACGAGAAAAAGCGGTGCGCCGCTGAAAAAATGCACGCAGTTTAACCGCGATAAAAATAGAACGCGGATACAGGTGGAATATGCGCGCAGTTGAATCCCGATAAGAGAATAATACGGGAAGACCCGATGCGTGCTTAAAGATGGCAGATGTTTAAGGATTAAAGGCTACAAACACAGACTCTAGCTAGGTGTCAGCAGCAACCGGTAAAATACACGCAGATGAAACGGGAGAAAAAGCGGAAGAATCTGAAACGCGGTAAAATGACAAAGGATATAACTATGAACGACGCGGTAAAATGACAAAGGATATAACTATGAACGATGACTATAACGTTGAACCTATGAGAATAAGCAGTGCTAAGCAGGCCACAAACAAACTCTCGTGCAGCGTGTGTGCGTGCTGTGCAGTCAAATGACGTCAGTACAACAGGTGTCACAATCTAGGTAGTGGGGGAGTGCGCAGTAGTCACAGTAGTCTTGGGAAAAATTGCCAAACAACCCACCTACGTACGTTCATGAGAGTTCTTCTTTTTCTGTTTTTGCATTCTTTGTGCATATCGCCACCTACTGGGCTGTTGTGGAAATATATTTATTTATTATTTTCCTTTCCTTTATCTCTCCCTTTTTTTTTCCACCCTGCCCAGTATATGGTGATTTGATTTTTTTTTTAATTAATACAAAAAATTCATTTCATTAATGTGCTAAACTATGGATCCAATTTGAAAAAAAGGGAGGGAATTTATTTTTTGAAACAATTTTGCATTCCCTAACAAAAGTTTTTGTGTTCCCTCATTAATAGTTTGCATCCCTCACAATTATGTTGGGTTACCTCGCTATAACATACAATTACATATAATTGCGATGGAACGAAATCTATTGCCGTGGAACGCAAAACTTTTGTGAGGGAATGCAAAACTATTTCAGACAGATAATGCATTCACAGGAGTATATCGCAGTTATTGCTGCACCGAAATGAAAATTCTTAGCTGAAACCTAAACTGAAAATTCTGGACACACTGGGCCCTATGAAAAAAGCAGAACGAGATGCTGCGCTTTTGCTAAGCGCTACGGGGAACAATCTTGCATTGTGAGCAGCTGTGAATTTGTGTGAAACACATCAATGAACATTGACCTGAATTTATAGCCTCGGCTGGTGATGATCATTAGATGCACCTGTGGCCAGACTATAAAATAGAGGCGTCACCAGCGTGTCGACAGATACCTTTTTCTGAAGAGCAGTCCTGGGACGTCCCAGGCGGCAAAAAAGCGCAGCATCTCGTTCCGCTTTTTTCAGGGAACAAGGGTTACACATGTAACCCGAGACGTTCCCTTTACAAAAAGCTTCACTTTGATGCTGCGCTTTTGCTAAGCACTATGGGGAACGCAATACCCACGCCGCCGCACTGGGGCTGTCCGGACCCCTACGGTTGTGAAGTGTGCTCACAAAGCGCGAGAGGTCTCAGACATGAGCTTGATGTCGACTCAAGGGCATAAGAGCCCGGAGTAGCATAAACATCTAAACCATTCAATTTTGATGAATGTGTGCGGAGAGGACCAGCCTGCCGCATCACAAACTTTTTCAGTCATGAGCTGAGATGTCGACTCAAGGGCATAAGAGCCCGGAGTAGCAAAGCATCTAACCCATAAAGTTCGATGAATATGTGCAAAGAGAACCCTATCGCAACACAAAACTTGTCATAAAAACTGATGAATGTGAGCGGAGAGGACCAGCCTGCCGTATCACAAACTTGTTCAGGCATGAGCTGAGATGTCGACTCAAGGGCATAAGAGCCCGGAGTAGCAAAAACATCTAGCCCATAGAGTTCGATAAACGTGTGCGGAAAGGATCGGCCTGCTGCATCACGAACGTGTTCAGGCATGAGCCTGTCATAAAAAACTGAAGAATGTGCGCTGAGGGGACCAGCCTGCCGTGTCACAAACTTGTTCAGGCATGAGTTTGGGATGTTGACTCAAGGACGTAAGAGCCCGGAGTAGCATGGACATCCAAACGATAAAATCTGATGAATGTGTGCGGAGAGGACCAGCCTGCCGCATCACAAACTTGTTCAGACGTGAGCTTGAGATGTCGACTCAAGGACGTAAGAATCCAGAGTAGCAGAAACATCTAACCCATGAAGATTGATGAACGTGTGCGGAGAGGACCAGCCTGCCGCATCACAAACCTGCTGCAGAGGGACCCCTCTAGCCAAGGCTTTAGAGGCGGCGACCCCTCTGGTGGAGTGAGCCCTGACACCTACTGGCGAAGCTTGACCGCCCACCTCATAGGCCAGGGCAATAGCATCCCTCACCCAATGTGACATAGTCTGCTTGGTAGCGGCTGCCCCCCTGTTGCGGCCCCCAAACCAGACAAACAATTGCCCAGACTTACACCACTGGCTAGTGCGGTGGACATAAGTTTGAAGGGAACGGATTGGGCCAAGTCCGTGAAGACTTTCCTGCTCCGGCGTTAAAAACGGCGGGGAGCAGAAGGCTTCCAGAGTGACAGGGTGTAGTGTCGAGAAAGGCACTTTAGGAAGGTAGTCAGGATGAGGATGCAGGATAGCTTTGGCCATACCTGGGGCAAACTCTAAACAGGCCGGCAAAACAGACAGAGCCTGTAGATCCCTGATTCTCTTAAGAGAGGTAATCGCCACAAGAAAAACCAGCTTGAGAGTCAGAAGTCTATCAGTCTATCAGACGCTGACTCTAGACTCTAGAGGAAGAAACTGCCCAAAGGCTTCCTCATGGCTTTGGCCTCCTGGAATCTGGAGATAACCGTATTCATGGCGTTTCCGAAGAGACCAGAAGGCGAAACCGGGGCATCGATTAAGAAAACTCTGTCCTTATCTCTGATGCCTGACAGGTTAAGCCATAAATGCCTCTCCGTGCTGACTAAAGCGGACATAGACCGGCCAATGGCACGGGCTGACTGCTTGGTCGCGTGGAGAGACAAATCCGTAGCTCGACGAAGCTCTGAAAAGGCCTCTTCGTCGAGAGTTTTACCCGCACTCAGATCCTTTAGCAGGTCAGCCTGGTACGCCTGTAACACAGCCATGGTGTGCAGCGCAGCACCAGCCTGACCTGCCACTTGATAAGCCCTCCCCACTAGCATGGAGGTAGTGCTGCATGGCTTAGAGGGGAGAGCAGGTTTTTTCAAGGACGATGCCGAACCCGGCGAGAGATAACCCGCAAGTGTCTCTTCGACCGGCGGCATCCTTGAATACCCTCGCGCCTCAGCACCCACGATAGTCGAATATAACGACGTCGAGGACACGTGAACGCGCAAGGTATAAGGGTTCCTTCACGAACGAGCAAGCTCATCGTGGAGGTCATCAAAGAAGGGAAGGGACTGATGAGGTGTTCCCTTCCCTTGGCCATCAGACAGAAATCTATCCTCTAATTTGGAGCGTTTGGGGGTTTCTTGGTCACGTGGCCAGTCTAATTGAAGTCTGGCCACAGCACGAGTAACCACATCGAGTAACTCCTCAGAGGATTTTGCATCATGTTTTGAGTGCTCTGATGTGGGTAACTCGAAATCTATAGACCCAAGGGAATCGAGGTCCCCCTCCTGAACTGAAGAGGCGCCGGAGCGCGCTTCAAGAACACGAGAAGGACCAGCCGTACGAGAGCCCCACGAATGAAGTGCGGGTGCTGGCTCTCGGAAGTAAGCGAGGCGAGTGCGAAGCATCCCGACCGAAAGAAGGTCACAATGCGCGCACCCGCCCCGCCCCAACGCGAGAGCCGCGTGCTCTTCCCCCAAACAAACAAAGCAAAACTCATGCGTGTCCTTGTCCGTCATGAGACGTTGACAAGGAAACACGCATCGTTTGCTCCGTTTCTCCGTCATTCTCTCTCTTTTCTTTTTCTTTATATATATATATATATATATATATATATATATATATATATCTCTTTCAGAGCAGAGAGAAAAAGTAAGAAAGTTCTGCGCACTGCCTAACAATTTCTAACTCCTAACAAAGAGGGAAGAAAGTTTTCTGAGCAGGTTGTGAGACACACAGCATAGTATGCGCTGAATGAAAAATATCTGTCGACACGCTGGTGATGCCTCTATTTTATAGCCTGGCCACAGGTGCATTTAAATGATCATCACCAGCCGAGGCTATAAATTCAGGTCAATGTTCATTGACGTGTTTCACACAAATTCACAGCTGCTCACAATGCAAGATTGTTCCCCGTAGCGCTTAGCAAAAGCGCAGCATCAAAGTGAAGCTTTTTGTAAAGGGAACCTTTATTATAAACTACTCTACTGGATAAAGCAGCAGAAAATTTAACTGTAATTCCAGTAAAAATATTCAGTGAACATGAAGCCAGTTCTATCTATCTCTTTTGTGGTCATTTTAGTTGTGATAGGTTTATCACATTATTATTATAGTAATTTAATCATAATAATACATTTATATTATACACTAAGAACAATTCTGGCTTTTATTTTGGCAGGATATTGGTAGACGATGTATTTACTTATTCATTTAATAATATTAAATGAATCCTTTACGATTCACAAAACGTAACATAAAACACGAGTCATATGGACTACTTTAATGGTGCTTTTAGAGTCGGTATGAAACAGAAGTTGCGACTGACTTTAGTTCCATAAATTAAACAGACTACTTCCGAGTGAAACAACTTATCGAACAAGAAAAAATATAGGGCTTGCATTTTTGTTTATCTGTTGATTGTTGATTGGATTGTGAAAATATGGGCGTTGCATAGCGGAATTGAGGCAGACGTGAATGCGAGTTTGCAGTGGAGACACACCCCCTACCACTGTGCTGCTAGAGTCAGAGCCGGTTATCTGTAAAATTGAGCAACGATCTCACACACATTTATGATCAAAATGACAACATAACTGCACGAGCACATCACAGTCTTTGCTTACAAAGAGGCTGTAGTTGTTGAAAAACGAGTAAAGGATAACATTATTTTAACTTTATGAATCACAATACACTAAATATAAAGGAAAAAACACTTGTGCCGTGCATCCTAAGATAACTGCATTCAAAAATATAAATAAACTCCTGAGGCAGCCGAAGTGTTGTATTCATTAGTGATCACCTCAGCAATTCAGCTGTTATACCTCAATATTCAAAATGTAAATTCGAGCAAGCTGATCCATAACCAAGGAAGTTTGGGTTAAGGAACGATAGTTTTAAAGGAAAACAGACAAAATACACCTTGCCTTCTTCACCAACATGCGATTGAAAACTCTATGCAAGGTTGTGGCATTTATAAGAATGATTGGAGAAATCCAGCATACGACACCAGAGAGAAGTCTGTTGTTTCACCGGAAGATCGAATTTTGAAATTTTGATTAAAGATTACAGGTTAAAAAAATAAATACAAATATAACATATGCATGGATGAATCGTTCACAATAAGATCAATAAAATGCATTTAGAAAATAGATAGGGTGAATTTTCATTTCACTTTAATGTCATATTGGAGTTTGACAGGAATGGCTATGACACACAATAACACACATATCAAAGCACAAGAAAATGCTCTTTATAAATGCACTAATTACCAAGAGAGCAAACACTTCACTTCTGGGGATGTGGACTTTAATGTTCAACATAAGCAATGCTTTTTCTCCATCTGTTTCTGAATTCCGGATTTTAAAGTAACAGATTCTTTTCAAATTGTCGGACACGATTTCTGCCCTTTTTTTCTCTTTTGGACGACAACCAAAAATAGCATTTTTGGCCAAAAATTCCAGTGTATCCCTAATCGCAGTACAATGACAGTAATAGAAGTATACTGTTAGTAATAATAGTACAGCTGTTGTTATAGCTTTTTTGTTACTACTATGACTTAAATATTTTCCTTGCACTTGAGAGCAATAGCAACAGCTGTCTCCATCTGGAATGCTGTTTTTGGACCCCAAAGTTTATATCATATTGGTTGGTGAGTTTTTTTAGCTGCAGGACAAAATAAATCCCACTTTGCATCGAACAAATTTTGTCTCCATTGTGAGTAGGTTCAATAGAAATGCATTTAAAGTCTTATTTGTGGAGAATGGACTCTGTCAGGTTGGGTTTATGGTTCAGCATAGAGTATTTTTAAGTTGTGGGTTCAAATTGAAGGCATATAGAAAGTTTCAGACAGCTGCAACAAGGTGTTCCACCTGTGACTGCAGTCTGAAGAAGATGAAGAGGTATAGCAGAGCAAAAGACCTGAAATGGAACAGTCAGGGAGTAGATGGTGAAGACCGAAAACATGAAAATTTTGGAAAATAAATTCCAATTGAAATTGTATACTAATGATGTGTGCGAACTATAGAAGCAAGGGAATTGACTGGACTTCATAAAAAGGTATGATGAAATGATTGTAGAAGTGAGTTTATTGGGTTGAAAAGTTTCAAGGTGCCACTGTGGACTGACTTTGCAGAGCTAGAGGAAGGGTTTGCTGAATTTCAAGATATATATTATATTTAGAGGCATGGACCAAGGAAGGAAGTTCGGTAGAGATATTCAGCTCAGAAATGCACACCGATGAATAAGATCTGTACAGACAGAGGCACAGAGAGAAGATGTTGTTAATGCATTTCAATATCCTGGTACTTTACATAAACATCTGGTACTAGACTTATAACAGGCTAGATACCGGTTTGAAACTGATCAGTAAATGATTTCCACTGCTAACTGATCTTTGACAAAAGTTTCCTAATTTTGTAGTTAATTGATTGTTTTATTGACCAGCCCACATTTTTTATCATTTTGGGGAACTTACTGTGAAGAATTAGAGGCAGAGTGCTTTATTTCACTCATAGTGTTTTATTTGTGAGGCAGGATCTGTCACAAAATTTGGCCTGTATTAGAGCCTGACCGATAAAGGATTTTGAAGGCCGATACCGATACAAATATTTGTTGGGTTTAAAATCCGATAAACCGATATATCGGCCGATATATTTTTTTTTTCAGAAACGCGCAACAAAACATTAACAGATTTCCCTAACATTAGTTATTTGTAGTTATTTATGAGTTTTAACTAAAATAATATGATAATGCATTTTAAAAAGAAACTTGTTTCTTTTATTGTCACAACAGAACAGAGGAACATCAAAATATATTAAAGTTCTGATAAATAAAATGTATAAAAATACAATCTTAAGATATGAAACGTAAAGTCCTTTGAACAAAAACACAAAAACAACAACAACCAAATCAAAGTTACCAGTATTAAAAGACTTGGTATAGCTTCATAAATATAACTTTAAACTATACTACTTATAAATTGCTAACAGTATATATGAGGTAGTGTACTGAATCAGTCAATCCTCAATAGCTCCAGTCCAGCAGAGGCAGGTTGTAGTACAAGAAGCAAAGTTTCTCTGCATTATCTCCTTTCAAAGAGCTTCGCCTATCCTCATAAATATTCCCTATGGTGCTGAACACTCATCAGTTGCTGCCTGCCTTCTAAAACCTATTATTTAGCGATTCTAAATCCATTATGTGACTCGTTAATGCTGTGGCTGAACGACAGTCTGCAACGCACACTTGGCGTCATTGGATTCACAGACATCATGTAAAAGAAAAGCTAACTTTGTCTTTTATGCACAAGATACGTTTGATACTTTTTCTCTGTCTAAATGTTCACTCCTCGCAAGTCTAACTTACATTTTACAATGCAGGGACTGTGACTAGAGATATGCTAGTTATAAATACAGTAATAATCATTACTTTATTTAGGCAGAAAAAGTTCGTTGTGGTTTCCAAGCTCATTACTGTTAACGTTAGCGGTCTTCCACTGATGATAGTGGCATTAGCTAGCTTTGTGGTTAGCTAGTCTATGATGAGCCATAATTTAGCAATGGATAACGTCATACTGCAAATTGTAAAACATACATTTTCAATATAACAGGCCAAGGAGATATGATACGTCTCATTGCTATAATTGTCACGCGCTATTAAAGAAATACTTCAGTCACATCGTCAAAAGTTAAAAGGACAGTCAGTCAACTACACTGTAACAACGTAACGTAATTATTACTAGCTAATTCCGCTTCACTCTCGGCTTATTTAACAGCAGCAAAACTGGACATGATAGTCACAAATGTTGTCATGCTTATTTGAGTTAAGAGAACTGATGGGGATGTTCTTTTAATTGTTATTCAAGCAATGTATGTGACCAACTCACCATGGCATGAACACACTTCACCGATGATCTCACTCGCGGATAACTGATTCTCTCTGCCCGACTCTGGCTGGATCAGCAGATTGCAGGATGTGTGGCGCGTTATACACGATTGTTGCCAACAGGGACGGTGTAGAGTGCCCTCTGGTGGACAAACTATACAACTCCAACACTCATGACATGGTTGAAGGGTGTTTCGTCCGTTTTTTTTTTTTAAATATTCATTTATCGGCCATTATAAACGCCGATACCGATAGTTTGGAAAATGCCTAATATCGGCCGATAATATCGGCCTGCCGATAAATCGGTCGAGCTCTAGCCTGTATACCATCAGATTTAAAGCCACATCCTTCCCACTGTTCTACTCTGGCCTTATGCAGAAAGGTAAACTAAAAGTCACACGTTCATTCTTAATGCAGTGAAATCATTGTTGATGTTGAAGGTATTTGAGACTGGAGCAGGTAACATCACCCTAGAACATCTGTAACTACAGCCATCGTAGAATTTTGGATTGAAGCATGACACAGGTTTGTTACATTAAATTTATAATGGTTTGATTACTCATACATACTCAAACTGGTATACATCTCTGGGGCAAGAGCTGAATATTTCAGTATTTTACTTACTATAAAAATTGGCATCTTTTTAATAGATAACAAGAATTGCCATTTAGAATACAGTTCACTGAAAAATGAAAATTCTCTCATTTACACACTTTCTCATTTACTCACTTTGTTTCAAACCCATATGAATTTATTTCTTCCATAATTTTCTTCCGAACACAAAAGGAGTTGCTAGGCAACAAGGTTGTCAAATTAAAATTTGAATTTTTGTTAAATTCACATTTGACTCTGTATTCGACTTTTAGATGTGTGCAATTTGTGCCAAAATGGAGTTACATTTTGGTGTGTTCACACCCAAAATAGATTAGAATGCTTCAGAAGACATGGATTTACCCACTGGAGTCATATGGATTACCGGTACTTTAATACGGCCTTTATGTGCTTTTTTGGAGCTTCAAAATGTTGGTACCCATTCACTTGGATTATTTGGATCTACAGAGCTGAGATATTCTTCTGCTCTGCAGAAGAAAGAAAGTCATACACATCTGGGATGGCATGAGGGTGAGTAAATGATGAGAGGATTTTTCATTTTTGGGTGAACTATCTCTTTAAGAGAACGGTGATTTAAAAACTGATTTACTGAAAATATATATTTTTTTCTCAGCCCTTTTGTAAGCCCTATTATACAGAATAACAGCCTTAGTCACCATTCACTTTCATTGTATGAAAAACACCTCCTTTTGTGTTCCACTGAAGAAAGAAAGTCATACAGTTTTTGAACCTGAGAGGGGGTAGATAATAATATAAAATATAAAATGAATGTTCATGTTTGGGTGAACTGTTCCTTTAAATGATCTATTGTAGGATATGCAGTGGTAAAATTTAAAGGGATAGTTCACCCAAAATGAAAATTCTCTCATCATTTATTCACCCTCTTGCCATCCCAGATGTGTATAACTTTCTATGCACATGATGGCATGAGGGTGAGTAAATGATGAGAGAATTTTCTTTTTGGGGTGAACTATGCTTTAATAAACTTTATTTGACAGAAAGCTCAACACTGAACAGTACAAACACAGAACTGAGAGAGCTGAGCAGCAATCACACACGTAAACGACACAGTTGACTGTAACATGTTGCTTTTGCAGAGTGTACGTGTAAGTGTGTTTCATCTCATTACATACCCAGCCTCAAGTAATCAGCTGTGTGTTTGTATATGCCCCCCTCCCCCAGTACATCAGGGATGGGCCTTCAATGCAGTGTCTTACACACACATGGAAAACACCCATATCAGCACGTACTATATGTTAGCCGCAACCTTATCAGACCACACGTATCACCAGCATGTGGAGATATGTTTTTCCTACCACAAAGGAGGAGAACCTCCTCTAAGAACAATGTAACTGACATGTATTTATGTTCTCTCATTCTCCTCTAACTCCACCTACAACTGAGAATCAAAGCAGGTGCACCTGGGTTTGTGCCAGAGATGTTTCTTTTGTGTGGCTTTTAGTTAAGGTTACATAAACTATGGCTTTCAAGGGTACATTGCGAGATTTGCGACTTTTAAATTCAAAGGGGCCATTTCATATTTTTTTTTTATTATTTAAATTTTTTTTCAAAGTCCACTTATAAAGCCATAATTTAGTTCTTATGATCATTTTCCATCCTCTCTTTGAACTCTAGAATTAAACAGGACATTTTAGCTGCTCTGCCTGCTGTAACCTCTGTGTAAACACACTCTTCTCATGCAAAATTAGATACAGCTTTTTGCTGTGTCCAATATACAACCTGGCAACATTTTACAATAAGGTTTCATTCGTTAACGTTAGTTAATTAATTAGGTATCATGAACAAACAATGACCAATATATTTTTTAATCTTTGTTAATGTTAGTTATTAATAGACAATTGTCCATTGTTAGTTCATGCTAGTTCATAGTGCATTAACTAATGTTAACAAATACAATTTGATTTTAAAAAATGTATTACTATATTTTGAAATTATCATTAACTAGGGATGTCTTGATACTGGTATCGGAATCGGGTCCGATACCGTGCTCATGTGCTTGTACTCGTAAAAATGCTCCAATGCCAAAAACCGAAATCATCTGATGTACGAATGTATTATGTAAACATCCAGCATACATATTCAATTCATGTCATATTATAGTGAGATTAATAAACAAGAAAAGCTGTAATTAAATGTGATAAATATATAGTTTGCACGTGCAGCGTTTTAAATGTGTGTGCTTGTGAATGTGTTGAATTGGTGTTGTGCTGCCATAAAAACAAACTACTCAAACTACCTTTTTAGAGATCATTGGCTTATACATTGGAAACAATATTATGAGCATCGTATGCTCTGTTTGTAGCAGATGACAGCAGGCAGAGCACTAATTCACTTTTTACATATTTATTTATATTTGATCAATAGTAGCCTTTTACGGTTTAATAATCACATTGAGTCACATTTCCGGAATGGGAAGCTGCCATCATAATGTCAGAGCTTCTTTATTAAAACAACACAGAAACACTTTTAATAAAAAGCTCAATTTAAAGGCAAAAAGGTACTACAGAAATATAATATTCACTGTCATAATAATAATAATAAATCAATTGTAACAGTATTATAGCAATATCTAACATCTGTGCTGTTATGCAGCACTTTATTTGACAAAAATTACTCCAATGGTGTATTTTAGATATACAGAGGTTCTGTATAAAAGCACTGCATCATGTTTACAATTCATTGTTATTCTTTAATTTAATAAAAGTTGTAATGAATTTATTTATTTAAACACCAATGTGATGAAAATTGAAATAAACTGTTAATATGGAGTTCTGAAAATATAAAACAGGTATCGGACTTATTGGCGAGTACCAAAAAAAAGTACCGGTACTTGTACTCATTCTCAAAAAATGTTTATTGGGACACCCCTAACATTAACTAATTTATTAATAAATGCTTAATAATATTATTAATTGTTAATTCATGTTAACTAATGAAACCTTATTGTAAAGTGTTACCACAAATCTTTTTGCAAGATCTAAATTACATTTGAACAGATTAATTAAATAAATCTGTGCTGAAATGTATTGCACATAATAATAAAGTCAGATTAAAATGATTGTTTGGAAATCTTTTTAAAAACAGCCACTCTTTTCTAATGCGGAGATCCTTCAAAAGGATATGCAGAGTAGTAGGTGCTACACACAGCCAGGAGCAACACAAGAATTGATAGACTTTCTCATGTTTACTCTTATCATAAGTGCATCTGGTGTCATCACCCAATAGGTTTTGTTAATGAGTAAATGTAGGTGGTTATGTTTGTTTGTGTTCAAATGATTTCATCTGTCTGATGTCAGAAATTTGTATGAAAGTATGGAGCTGTTTTAACAGCTTAGTGTCAATAAATATATATTTTTTTCTGAAGTATGATATTCTGGGATATGAAAGCTATTTTTTAATTGTAAAACTTGTATAATGTGGTATGTATGTCAGTAGATAAGATAACACTCATCTATCATGTTGGGTTTATGGTGAATCTCTGCATTTCTATTCTCTAATTACATGATTCTAATCCTATTTTTATTTGTGTCTTATTAGAGAGTTACTAGAACAAGTGGCTGAGTTTGAGAAGACTGATTTCAAATCCAACAGTAAGGTGAGATTATTTCAGGTTTGGAAAGGACATATCAGTATGAAATAGGCGCAGTCAGTGATTGAGTTGTTTTTTTAGCACAAGTTATAAACAAATCATGTAAAACCTGCTGCCTGCACAAATTCACACATTTTGTAGGTTAAAGTGTGACTGACACCTTCTGTCATTATATCTTGCCATGGCATGTGATGTTCTTTAGTACATGATGTGTGTAAATATGTTGTTAGAGGTTCAGGTGCTGGCCGGTGGAAACAAAATAGTTTTTTTTTATTGTGGTCTGATTTTGATAGCAAATATTGACCGAATAAAAACAGAACTTCCCTTCATATTTTATCTGGTGGTCTTCAAAAATGAAGAGAATGTTTGATTCTACTTTTAAGAAATAAAGACAGAACTGTATTTTAAACTGATTGTCATGTTTCTGTATGCTAACTTTAGCATAGGTTTTATGTGCTTTAAGGTAAATCAGGAATCCAATAAGCCAAAATTAGTACCACTGAATGAAGGAGGTGTGTCTGAACTACTCCAGAAGGTAATCAAGACAATAAGTTTAAACTAAAATGTATACATATGGATAACTTAACCATTCATATGATCTTTAAGCAGAATTCCCACAGTCATGGAAAACTTGGAAATATCTGGGAATTTTTAAATTGTGATTTCAAGGCCTGTAAAAGGCAAAGAAAATATCAATTTCAAATATTGCTCTTGTGAAGAGTAAGGAGCCAATCAGACCCAATTTGTTTTTGTTCTTTAAAAAGATAGATGCAGCTCATGAATAGAACTGGACACAGGTGTCTTGAGATGTATTTTTAAAAGTTGATTTTCTTTTTAACCTGAGATGGCATTTTGCGAGACGCTTAAAAAAAAAAACATAAAGATTCGGCGCAACATCCAAAGTATGTTTACATATTAATGGAAAAAAATTCTGTGTCATTCGATCAGTGTGAACTGCCCCTAAAACTTGGGTCAATAATGGTTCAAAACGACTCACAAATCAGTCTGAATAGTTCTTTAGTGAATTGGTGTGAATAAAAAAAAATATTCTCTATCCAGTAATGCCTGGAAAGGTCATGGGAAAAGTCATGAATTTCATTTGTCAAAAAGGGTGGGAACTCTGTAAAACTGATCAGTTTCTTTCACCAACTCGCAAATCACATGTGCTTTATCGGTACAACTAACAGTGATGGTCATTTGGACTTTTCATTACATTTTTTCAGGAGATTTCTAGACTTCAAGCAGAGAATGATAAATTGAAATCTAGACTCCGAACTTTGGAATCCCAGGTACATTTTCTTTTATTTGTTCATTTAGCAGACGCTTTGATCCAAGCAACTTGCAAACATACAAGAACATAAGCATAATAGAAAGGCAAATTAGAAAATATATTTGTAGACTTCATTCATGGTAGAGTTGGATTATATTTAATAACTTTATAATGGTTGTATTCTAGGCCATGAGTGCGCTAGATGACAAGTCAAAAGCTGAAAGGGCCTTGAAAGACCTTCAGAAGAACCAAGGAGATCACCAGGTACAAAATGTATCACATAGTGACTGGGAATTTGAAACTTGCCTGTTTACCATCATGAAGATTGATTTGTATGCATTGCTCTTTGTTTAGACTGGGTTTGTCCATTTGTCAATCACGTTATTAAGAAAGACGTCAAGTCTTAGTTGGTATTATGTAGTGACATTTCAGATTTTGCTTGAGGTTTAATTTCTGACCATTTGTTTTGTAACTTTCTGTTTGGCTTTGTGGAAACGATGTGGTATGTGCTGTTTTTTGTTTTTAGATATGGATTGTCAAGTGTACAGTATTGCATGCCCCCTGTAATGTTTACACACAGCAGTGTGATGGAAAATGTTCTGCAATGCACACTCAGGAGATTGCTAATCTGGAAGATACAGTAGCAGTGTTGCAGGCTGACTTTGAGAAAACTCTGAGTGCCAACGATGCTTCTCAGAAAGACCTGCAAGACAACCTGGTATCTGCCAAACATGAACTGCTCCGCATCCAGGAGCAACTTTCCCTTGCTGAGAAGGTACTGGAGATGCCCATTCCTTAAGCCCATACCTTAACCCTAATATTTCCCAGCTTTAACCTCCTGAGATGCGAGCGTGACTGCTGCTTGTAACTAATAGCAAATAAACATGAAAAAAAAGAAATCGTGTGCAAATTGTTTTCCAAAAATGTATGTCCACATAGGTGGACAGTGGGACTAAATTGTGAAATTGTAAATAATACCAAGCAATAGAAATTCATATTTTTTCAATCAAATTATTATGTTTCCAGGATTGTTAGTTATTCATGTTTTTGAGACGTTACAGACATTACATGATGTGACGGATGAAACTAGAGACTCTACTCTTTTGTCTCAAACAGGTTTCGATGTAAAATCTTAATTAGATTTCTTAGCAGATGTAGTTTGGTTGGCATTTCTCCCAAAGACAAACTCAGCCGTGATCGGTGCGATGTTGTTTTGTCACACTAAATTTGAACCCTTTTCTGACCGCCCAGATTCTTCTGAACTGAGGTCAGTCGATTTAAATTAATATAAATTATGCATCGCGTATAGCGAATCCAAAATACAACGTCCACGCATGTGTACACGCGGTTCGCACAAGGTTATATAAATGAACACCCAATAGTGAACTTAAAAAATAAAAGTCAAACTTTTTATGTCACAAAATAATTTATTGGACCTGTTTACACATCAGTGGAGCTCAATGTGTTGGGTCAACCATATAATGTTCCTTGCATGTTTTTGTTTGTCCTTTAAGGTACTGGAGAGGAAGTTTCAGCAGACCGCTGCTTATCGTAACATGAAGGAGATTCTCACTAAAAAGAATGATCAGATAAAGGATCTGAGAAAGAGGCTACAGAGGTACACTTTCAATTGTCATATTATGACCGTGAACTCATGTGAAATTTCATCATAACATTTTCATTGACAAAGTTTATTTTTGTGAATATGTTGCGTTATGTTCTCTTCTCAGGTATGAATCAGATGAGTGATTGTTTAACCTACAGGACACACATGCAGAGGTCAACAAAGATACGTTTAATGAATACTAAAGGAAGTGAAGTATTTTGTATTTTTTTTGCAGTGAAAGCTAAACTTTTCGAAAAGGCAAGGGACCAAAGAATGAGTAACAAGAAGGGGATGAAGGGATTTTGTCATTTTTCATCAGTAAGACCAACATCTGATATATCAGCAACACCTTGCTTCACGATTTAGTAGTCTACAGTGCTTTAGAGATATTATTCAGACATGACACTACAATTGCTTATTTCTCATTGCTCTGTGTTCTTCAGTATCTGTTGCTGGTTGCCAGAGAGGCACTTCATACAAGTACCTTCATGTTTTTTTGCACAGGGATATTGTATGTTCTCTTTTCTCAAAAAGAAATGTAATGCCCAAGGCCTTGTTCTCATTTCTCAGAGATGCATATATCCTTGACACTGCTGCATAAATAGTTTCTGGGTATGACACACCTTTTCTCTTTGTTCCAGATCACAACACATCTGCACATCTTTTTCTCTTTCTTTTTTCTATTTTTATACACGTGTTAATCTACTAGAAAGTTTAGCTGCTACACCTAGAATAACCTGCAGAGTTAAAAAAAAAATTGTAGATGATAATATCCCAAAGGAAATATCTTTGAAGCCTGCCTATCATGCATTATAAAGGTATTGTTAATGCATTATAACTCATTTATAAGGTATTATCACACATCTTTTAATCAGTTAAATGTTCTAAAGAATAACTGTAACCACAAGTATAAAACATAATAAATACCTATGCATGGTTAAACATGTTCAAAAAATATAGTATATGTGTTTGTAATATGCATTGTACTCTTTAAAGGCGGAGCCATGAATATGTAGATATGACAACTGTTGTAACAGTAACTTATAAAAAGATATAATGGATTACAATGTGTGTTTTATGGCATTAAGAACAGTTTTATAATACATAATATACACAGAACATACATTAGAATGTGTTACTGAGTTACTGAAAGAGTTTATGTAAATGTTTAATTTGTGTAACTATAGTTGGAAACTGATTGACTGTGCTGTGTTACTATTTAAGTTGGCCCTCTGAACAATCCTAAATTTGTTTATTCCCATTATGGCGCACACAACAGTGGGGTACCAGTCCACATCCTTTGATGAATTGTTTGCTTTTTCATTTTGATTTGAATGTTTTGTTTGGAGTTCAGTGTCTCAGACTGCACTGAATTCTCTTTGAAAAACTGAAAAGTATCTACATTTCAACACTAACAGTTAATTAGACTCAAAGAAGTCTAGTCACAACAGTGGAACACCAGTGCTTTAAAATGTGTCCAGTATTGCACATTCATTGTATAGTTATAAGCTTTCCACAGTATATTTTTGTATGACTTGTGTCCTTTTCCCTTCAATCAGAAAGGATTGATTGAACAACTGTATGAGTGATGGGACTCTACCTGTGGTGGGGGTCTTTTATTGTGTGTAAACATTTAATGCTGTGACATTAGTGAGCAAATACAATGGTTCACAATATGAGCTCATAAAGTCTGATTTTGCAGTACTCATGATCTGATTTATGTTTTATTTATTTGCCATTTGCTGCTAAAACGACTGTACTTGGTCATTTCACAACTATTTAACCTAATCAATTTGCACTAGTAATAGCCACATGTTCAGATAAAGTGATTTGTTTACATACTGTAGGTTTTTCAGGCCAAGAACCGCCCACTTAGACTTTTAGAGGCTGTTTGACGCATGTAAAAATGACCAACCACAAGTAGTTTGTTTATGTGACTTTTAAGGTAAATCTGAAATTGGTCAGTAAATTGGGTAGCTTATTTAAATTATGTCACAGCAGCCTCCTTGCAAGGTTTAACAGATATCAATGAATAAATTAGTAAAAAATGTGTGTAAACTGCCATTTCCGTGTGTCTACAAGTAACAATTATTTACAGACATAACAGCTAAATTAATAGTTGTGCTCAAGGATATCATGTTTACTTGCCATTTTTGGAATGTAATATGCCGATTTGCTTACATTGATTAGAAATTGCTAAATATTTAAATTTTACATTGTATATTTTTTACATTTATTGGTATCAAAGACTCTTTAATCCCACTGTATATGTGTATGGATATAGTTACTTAAAAGGCTACTCTGAAATAGGAACCTACTTCATTGTGAGGATTGTTTAAAAAATGCATCATTAATTCAGGATGCCACGTGTTTGACTGCTCCTTCATGTGTGACTTTGAATTTGCCAGTTTGTGTATATTATCGAGTAAAAAGTTTGTGTGAAAAAAAAAAGCTTTGTGAAAGCATAATATTTAAGTGTTTTAGGTATTGTGAATGTTCTTTCCAAACCATAAATTATTCAGCAGCACAGAGAAGTGCAATAACAAATTATTATTTAATAAAAAATCATTATTTTATTCTGTAGTTTTTGTATAATTGTATAATTTGTGTTCAAAACCAACAGAAGAGGAGCTTGAATTCATAAAATTTCCACAGGGTTAGACAATGGCTTGATTTTGCTATCACAGCACTCCTAATATTGCATGAAGAGTGTGGCATAAGACCGCACTGCATCACCCCTTTTCAAGTGTTTTTGGTATGGTAAACAGAATACCAGCGGTAAGCCCCTTAAAACATTTCTAGTGAAAATCTCAAACCCACTGTCTGCCTTCAAGTAACTGTAACGATGCTGGCAATGACAGGCAGATGATGATGATGATGAAGTGTAGAACCCAAGTGCAGTGTTTATTTACATCAATGTGAAATCCAGAAACCATGAACAGAAAGAATTAATCGACTTCCAACATCATTACATAAACAATACCTAACAAAAGACAATGGCAAACATAAGGGCTTGGGCTTAAATACACAGACATGGGTAACAAGTAAAAAAACAACTAATCACAAGACTGAACTAATAATAAGACAATGAACCAATTGACATAAGACTGATGATGAAATAAGATAATGAACCTATGAAAACAAGACACATGGAGGGGAACAGGATATCACATGACCAGGAACACATGAGGAAACAGGAAATCACATGACTTGAACAGGAACTAAACCTAAAAATATAAGACATGAAAACAAGAACAAAACACATAAATGTGACAGTAACTCAGGGGCAGAACTTATGATGTGTGTGTGTGTGCGTGTGTGTGTGCATGTGTGGTAATGTTAAGTAACTTCAAATAAAAGCTCATTTAAGAAATGTTGAAACGTTTATTGCAATATTATTTATAACATTTATTTTTGTATTGCAAACTTTTCAAATGAAATAATAGTGAAATCCTGAATCTATTCTATTAGAAACATTTTCAATATATTCAAATAGAATTCAATTAGAATTATTTTTTATTTTTGCCTTCAACAAAACATTGAAGGTATACTATCAAGATGCAATCAGAGTACTCATATGAGCATAACACCAATGTCTAACTAACTGTCTTTTCATAACAGACACTGAAACTTCAGTTTGTGATTTATGACACTGTTAAGGCAATGTTTATGCTTTGCATGCTATGAGAA
This sequence comes from Xyrauchen texanus, assembly GCF_025860055.1. NCBI lineage: Eukaryota > Metazoa > Chordata > Actinopteri > Cypriniformes > Catostomidae > Xyrauchen > Xyrauchen texanus. The sequence goes on along the minus strand of NC_068316.1, from coordinate 22,539,902 downwards.
TCCTAACTGTCATGTTGCTGGGGCACTTGTAAAACCAAAAACTTCTCATTGTGAGATTTTGTGATCTGGGAAACCATGTTACCATTTAAACTTTTTTTTTTTTTTTTTACCTTTTTTTATGTAAACATGCTAGAATGGCATTGGTAATTTTAATAAAAGTTTCCAAGCTTATGCCTTATCATAACAAACTGAAACAAATCTCAGCACACATTGCACAAGCAACAAGCAGGAAGTGGTAATTTTCTGCTATACTATTCAAACTGTCCCACTAAAATCTTTTGTGTTTGTGTTTGTGTGTGTGTGTGTGTGTGTACCACTAGAATATTGTCAAAAAGTGGAAACTTGTAGTTATTTCTAAAGTTTTCACAAGTGCCGATCAATGTTACTGTGCTTGTGCTGTAGAGTTCCCAGTACTACAACAAAGGCCTCAAAAACTTGAGGGGATTTTTGCAGTGAAAAATATTGTCATCTCAGTTTCAATCATAGATACATTAGCTCTAAAGTTAGCTGCTGATCATGAGGATGATCTCGTGACTAATCATTATGTCTTGGTGCATAATAAGTTTATTTTGTTTAGTAGTTTGGCAAGCAGATTTATACACTATATTATTGATGGATAGAGTGACATGTAAATTGATTTTCCACATCTCTCCTTTAGAACCAGAATTTACTAAGTGAAGTCTTTAAATTGTGAGGCTAAATCCATGGTGAATACAGAAGTTATTTAGTATCAAGCTATAATCGCTGAGTTTGATATGGCTTAAATTATCTTGCAAAAGTGAAACAGAGACATATCAGTTTCAAACCTCTTAAACTCTGGGGCATTTTTGGGGTACCGCCTGCAATGTTTCACATTCAAATTTAAAAGCCCACCATTTACATATTCTGTGGACTAATTGCCAAAAATGTGTCTACTTTTTTCAGAATGTAACCCACGCACCAACCTTATTTCAGTTCACGCACAACCCCCGTTTTGTCATAGAATTTCTCGGCCTCTGAGTGGACTAGAAGCTCAATCAATGTTTCATTAGAAAGCTGAGATCCTCCCCTTTGCGCTGAATATTTGATCATCAATAGTGTGGCAGGGTGGATGGCGGGGCCGGGTCGTAATTACGCACAAGATTTAGAGAGAGATTTACGGACAGCTGTCCGACCCCTGTGTGTGTGTTTGTCTTTTTGGTTCAGTTTTATATTAAACTATTATTTATATCGTCGAGCCGGTTCGCGCCTCCTCCTTTCCATTAATCCCTTTACACTGGTGCTGAAACCCGGAAAGGAGGAGGCGAGAACCGGCTCGACGATATAAATAATAGTTTAATATAAAACTGAACCAAAAAGACAAACACACATACAGGGGTCGGACAGCTGTCCGTAAATCTCTCTCTCTGTCGCACTGCCGTCTTCGGTCGGCCCTTATCCCTCTTGAGGGCTAATTAGCCGCCCTCCGCCCTCCCACACATATATTTCCAATGATTTGTTTAGCATGCTTTTCCTTCTGGACCGCATATTTTGTTCTAGACATCTAAGATATAACATATTAATTATTCACACAAGCAAACTCAGACAAGTATAAAATGGCAATTTTTTTTGAAAACTAAGGTATAAGCAGGTATAAATTTGAGCTACTTTTAGCTACTTGGGGCTTACAGCAGAAGTGATCAGCACATGAAAGAGACATTTGAATTTAATGTCTTACAGAAATCATATTTCACTTTGTGATTCTTTTGAAAATCTTTCAAAATATATACAGTTGCATTCTTGAGAATGAGAGCTTTTGTTTGATATATGATTTGTCTATTTATATGCTATTTGAAATACTTTTTTATTCATACTAATGTTTCTACCACATGTTGCAGTTAAAAGACCAATAATAATTTTGATAGAGCCACCCTCTGGCAGTATTCATCAAGAGAGCGCATGCACAGTAACTGGACCAATCTGAAAAATTGCGTTTTTAGCGTGATCTGAGCTAAAGAGGTATAATTTATGATATGATTGTTGTCAGATTTTAATGCTGATTTGAAATATGTTATATGCTTGTTACCTTGACAAACCATTTGGAGATTTTGGTCTTTCCCCATTCAAATAAATAGGAGCTGAACTTGTATTTATAGAAAATAGCTTCCCGGAGGATGCCCAGAGGCTTTATGAACATGGTTGCTGAGAGACCTGACTTTCCTTAAAGGGATTTTGCTAATACACCCAACAAGGCTTGGTTCCTTAGATCTCTATTAGGTAAAATTATGATCTGTCTTCCAGGTCATATCAGGTTATAGCTTCTGCAGTCTTCTGCAGTCCTGCCAAGGAGACCAGTAGGATTAGCATTTTTGTTGTTTTCCTATCTCAGCTTTTAAAACAGTTGTGAGAAACAGTTGCCATTTTACCTCAGTCCATTTGTGGTTATACACTCTGCCTGTCTGAACTTATTCTCATACCAGGTCTAGTAATTGAATGAGTCAGTAAAAAGCAAGTTATGCGACCAGACTTTCAGTTTAACTACATTGGATGAAACGTGGCATAATGACAACAGATCACTTTCACAAGTTTTCCCACAGAAACACATTGAGGAACAATAGTCTAAATCTTCTAAACTCACTCTAAATCTACAGTAAGTAACTCAGTTAGTATATATTTGTCTATATCTGAAATCTCAAGTGGTTTATCATATCTGGAGAAAGCTGTCCATTAGCATTCCCATTTACTCAGTGAAGTCATTTTGACCCTGATTGGCTGATGGCATCACAATACAGTCCCAAATACTTCACTATTGACTCATAGCTGAAAGATTCTCTACGCAAGTACATGAACTCTGATGCTTCTAGCTACATGTCACGTTCTAACCGCTCCTTACGGGACTCGAACTGGTGTCTCCGGCATGGGAGGTGGGTGTGCTAACAAGGAGTCTAAAGGCTACATCCTCTAGTATCAGTCGCAAGTGCACATTGCACAGCTATCTATCAACTGGCCACCATTACACTCATCCCCTAAACCTCACTCCCATCCAGGTCACTGCACCATTGTCCCGCTCTTGTCATTTCCGTTCCATACGGGACTTGAACCGGCGTCTCCGGGATTGGAGGCGGGTGCGCTAACAAGGAGGCTAAAGGCTACAGCCTCTAGCGTCAGTCGCAGTCAACATTAGTTTGAACTGCTTCTACACTGATTTTTCTCTTTCATGCCAGTTACTGTCATGCAACAATTTGAAGAGACTCTTGCAACTTACCTGAATAATAACACATCCAGTTTACTGACTGATGTTTTAAGGTAACTCTATCTTCCTCTTGAGGTCTGAGATTTATTACCGCCACATGAATGCACATTAATGATCAAAGGGACCATGTGGTGGCCAATTGCTTGGAAATTTGTTCCTGGCCTATCCTGAGCTATGATGCGTAATGTGGCAGACACAGATAATTTCATGGTTTTAAGAGTCCTCCAAAAATTGGTCTCTAAAAAAATATATTTTTTAATTTAAATGGTGCTTGCAAAAATGTTTATTTCACTTTAACAAAATACACAAAAGCAAGATTTATGTGTGCATTTTCCATTTCCCTTTATGATTTGTAATAAGTAGCACCTAATGCAAACAATGCAATTTCATAGAACAACAAATAGTTTGCCTGAAAATGCATGTCCTCATTTGGGGACAGCAGATCTATGTTATGTTTTTTTTTTAATTCATACAACAAGCTATAGAAAGTCTTCTTTTTGTATCACAATTTTTATTTATATATCTTCTCTACCTTGGCCAAAAAATGTCACTATTATCTCTCTAGAATAGATTGTCAAACAAACAAGTGGTAGCCAGTGCTGTCGCCTTTGAAAAATCAATAATTAGCTTCATAGAGTCACGTGACACCATGCGAGTTTCGGACGTGTGAGTGGCGAGCTCTGCGCACTTTGCTAATTTTAATGTCATAAACCGATGAGAGTCGATACACCCTGGAGACATTAAAAGACACTTATGTGCTCAAGCTGATGCCCCCGAGCAGGCCGCAAGCCCGGGATCTGATTTGGCTGGAGAAGTGAGGGAAATTCGGTGAGAATTGTTGAACATGTCGGCAATGTTGATGAAGGTCGTTGCTGACTTGGAGTATCTTGCTGTAATATGTCAATGGATCACTACCATGGAGACGAAATTCACTGAGGTGGTTACAAAAGTGAGGGATGTTGAAAATGGACCGATTATCTGGAGTCATCGGAGAGGGAATTAGCTGCTAATAACCTGCTAATGATATGGAGAAATTCCTGGATGGTCTCTTTCTGATTCAGCTCGACATAACAGGCCATAAGCTGGAAATAGATCAAGCTCACTGGGTTCCGGCTTGGCGATCCACTGAGAGAGACAGGCCATGATCAATTCTTGCCAAATCTCTGAGATAATCCGGTAAAGATCATGTGTGTAAAGAATCAGACATGTCGGGCAGATCCATTTGCAACAATTTAATGGGCAGACTTCAAGCAAACATAAATCTTCTCAGAAACGAGCAAACACAAGGCAAAGGGTCCAGTCTGATGCCCGGGGAAGGGTTCAACTCAGGGGAATGGTCTGGCTGGATCCGGGATCAGCAGCAGACGACAGAGAGGCGTGAGACAGGCTCGGTTCGGGGCGGGCGGCGAGATATCAGAGTCCGGTAGCAGGCACGGGTCGTTAGGCAGGCTGCAGACAGGCAGAAAGTTTAGTGACAGGCTGGGATCGGAATAACAGAGTAACTTTGAGAATGCTCAGACATGCAACACGGGGTGAAACAATACTTCGCACAAGACGCCGAGTTAATGAGGCAGATATAGTCTAAGGGCGAGAGTTTAATGCGGGACAGCTGGGAAGCAATCAAATCATAATGATCCATACTGCGCTGAAGCATGAGCTCTAGTACTCAGGGGATAGAGCGCAAGAGTGCGTGGAATTAGCAGATCAGGGCGCCGTAACAATGTGATACGCGAGGTGAGGAGCAAAGAAAGGCTTTCTTGGAAGAACCACAGCATTTTCTTTTTCCCAGACTTTGCAAATTCGACAAGAGAGAAACATGATTGATTCAATGAATGCAAGAAACCCTTACATCAACGGAAGGTCACTTTTGCACTAATGTTCCTGGCCAAATTGAAAATAGATGCGAAGGATGGCCGTAAAATATTTACGTGTCCACAGCAAGCAATGTACTAAGCAAGCAATGTACTAAGTAAATGGACTGAGTAAGTTATTTTGTGGTACCCACGTTGCAGCCAAGTGGAACAACTCACTGAACATTTGTTTGATTGTCCGAGGAAACTGAACACCTTTTTTGTGCTGGTTCTGTATAGCGGCTGGGGTTTGTTTTTTGTAGTAACACTCCTTCGGGACAGTTTTGTTGGTGAATCTGAATGTTCTTTGTGCTTATGCCTCCTATTGGTTGGAGTTTGTTTTGATATTCAAAACTTTGTGTAACCATTAGAACTCCCTAAACTGACAACTGAGCAAAAATATTCTCTTGATTCTTAGATAAATTTGGAGGAGATTGGCGAGATGATTAAGGCCTTGCCTACAGGCAATATATGGAATCATTAAAGAATGGAAAGCTTCTTCAAACAATGACAGAAGCCTAGAACAGTCTGATTCTTAAAAAGGACAAAGATCCAAGCGAGTGTAAGGGTTAGCGTCCAATTTCCCATATCCAGCTAGATGTAAAAAATATTGTTAAAAATGTAGGCTAATCGATTAATTAAAGTTATGACATCTCTTATACATATAGATCAGATGGGGTTTATTCAGAGCCGCATCTCTTCTGATAACGTTAGGCATTTCATCAATATCAAGTGGTCAGTGGCGAATGATCAGACTCCGGTGGTGGTGGGAGGTATGGTGCATAAGCTTTTGCTTTACGCAGATGATATTTTATTATTAGTCTCCAACCCCAATAGATCTATGCCTTGCCTTCACAGAATTATTCATTTGTTTTCTATGTTCTCAGGATACACAGTCAATTGGTCTAAATCCAAAGCCCAGTAACGGATTTTCAGCTGGGCACCTTCCTGTGGCCCAAACAGGGCATTAAGTATTTGGCCGTTTTATTCCCAGCAAATTTGTGTGATTGAGTTAATTTTGACACCTTAATAAAACGTTTTTCGAGTGATGTGGGCAGGTGGGCTTGATTACATTTATCTATGATTGGGAAGGTTAATGTTATTAAAATAAATTGTGTGCCTAAAATCAACTACCTGCAACAGTCTCTCCCTGTAGATGTCCCCCTTTCTTATTTCAAGCAATTTGATAGCATAGTGAAGTCTTTCATTTGGAATGGTAAGTGTCCTAGGGGCGGAAGTCATGCCTCTCCCCAGGGAAAGGGGGGGGTGTAAGTCATGTGGGGGGCTACCCTGCCTGAGAGAACGAGAGAGGAATGTGGCAGGGCGGAGGGCGGGGCCGGGTCGTGATTCTGCCGGGTTGTAGTCCTCGAGAGGGATAAGGGCTGACCGAAGACGGCAGTGCAACAGAGAGAGAGATTTACGGACAGATGTCCAGCTGTGTGTGTTTGTATTTTTGGTTCAGTTTATAATTAAAATATTGTTTATATTGTTAAGCTGGCTCTCGCCTCCTCCTTTCCATTAATCCCTTTACACATTTCAATAAGTTACACTGGCCGATTGTCAAAGGTGGGCTAGGCCTACCCAAGATTTTGTTTTATTATTATGCATTTGGTCTCAGAAATTTGGCTCATTGGTCACTTCCACCTGAGAGAGCCCCTCCCTTGTTTTGTATTGAACAGGAATTTCTTGTCCCTATTTCGCAATTGCAAAGCCATTCTATTAAACTAATCGGAGAAGTTACACCCCGTTATCTCGCATTTGCACTCGGTATGGACAAAAGTGTCCAGAGTGTTTAATTCGGACATTTATTTAAAACGATGCCTTAAGCATATGGCTGAACCCAAAATTATGTATTAATAAGTCCACTTTATGCTGGTCAGAGTGGATTGTAAGGGAGGTTAATACCCTTGGTGACCTATATGAGAGTGTAGTGTTGAGATCCTTTGAAAATATGGTTCAACATTTTAGGATTGCCAGGTCTCAGTTCTTTAGGTATTTACAGCTGTGCCACCTGCTCTGCACTATTTTTAGGAGTAGCACTCACCCCCCTAAAGCGGCAGGTACTCTGGGAGTGGTAATTACTGCTTTTGGAAAAGGTCATGAGGCATCAGTGTATTACTCCCTGCTAATTCAGATTCTGGGCGATGGAGATTCAACTTTTCTCTAGAGATTATGGGAGAAAGATTTAAATTTGGTATTGGAGACTTGGTAATCTCACACACTGGTGTCAGGAGCACAACCTCTCCCTCAACTTTTTCAGGGTGGGGGGAGTGGGAGAATGTTTGGGGGAAACATTTTTAATAACAAAAGTAATTAGATTCATAAATTCTGTATCAAAGTTATGGTCAACATAGTCCAATGACTGCCTACCATGATGAAATCAAAATGAACTTCATCAATTCTGAATCTATACTCACATAGCACATTATAAGGAACACTATGATCCTAATAAATTGCACGATGTGACTCCGCAAAGGCAGATGAATTGTATATCAGTGGTTAAAATGTATTTATAAATTATTTAGCAGTACAACCACAACCAAGGCCAGATTTTGAAGAGGGTAACTCCTGAAAGATGAATCAGTTCCCATTTTGTTGGGACAATCTTCAGGATCACAACCTGTAAGTATGCTTGATTATTTGTGAATGTATCTGCTAAAGAGAGTTCAAATGCAGAGTTTTGTGTTGTAGCTATGATGTACGCCAGTGCACAGCTGTAGGCTTCTGCCAACCTGCTAGCTGATGTTATTGTGTGGAAATAGTTTTCCTATTTTCCCCAGATTTATATGTACATAATGAACACATGACAAAGTGTCCTATGTTCCCCAGTTCAGTGTTCTGATAACACACATTAGGGTAAACTTTTCAAAAGGTCAGGACTCATTTTCTCAGGGCCCTGTCAACTTTATTTCAGCAGTGATATATCGGTCACAGCTAAAAATAAAAAAAGTGTTCAAAATTAACTATAGATAAAAACTAGCTAGCATAAAATAAATAAACTAGCGTATTTGGAGGCAAAATCAAACTGGATTAAATTAGATACATAAGTCATTATGTCATAAGAATTAGATTCGATAACATGTATACTAGGCTACTTTTCACCTAAGGAAGCTATTACCTTTTATGATTCCATGACTCCAACCATTTGTTTAGTTCCCTGAAGTCTAGGCCTATTATACTGAGAGCCATACGGCAGTGCTGAGGAACAGAAACCCCCTATGACGAGTTCCCACAATTACCCATATCATATTAAATAAATACAGAGCTGCGGAACATGTTTTTCAAGTCGTCAAGTCAACCTTTATTTATAGAGCACATTTAAAAACAACAGAAGTTGTCCCAAAGTGGACAACTTTATAGATCAAACAAACAAAATATATAAAAACATACTGATTTAAAGTTAATATAAAACATAATAAAATAAATAAAAACATTTAAATACAACATCATGAATTAATCCACTTCAACCTATTCAATTATCTTTTCAAAAGCCACAGAATAAAAATATGTTTTTAAAGAAGATTTAAAAATGGCGAGTGATTAAGCTGACCTAACATGGAAAGGGAGACTATTCCATAGATTAGGACCTGTCACAGAAAAGGCACGGTCACCCTTAGATCTATAGCGGCAACGAGGAAACTTCAATAGAAGATCAGGAAGACCTGAGTGCTCTGGTGGGGGAGTAGGGGTGTAGAAGGTCACTGATATATTGGGACACAAGACCAGATGGTGTCTTGTAGACAAAAATCTGAATTTTTAAATCCATCCTGAATTTCACTGGAAGCCAGTATAGAGATGCTAAAGCTGGGGAAATGTGATCCCTCTTTCCTGACCAGTTATTGGTAGACCAATGTACAATGAGTTGCAATAGTCTCAGGTCTAGTGTCTAGTTTCAGGTCCACATCATGTGCTGTATAGAGATGGGAAACATCTCTATACAGTCACTGTTTCAAGTTAAATATAGTTCAATACTCAATCTTTAAACACATGATATCCCTTAGTTCGCATTTGCGCTCCTTCAAGTGTTTTGAAAGCAAGAACGTAAAGCATGTTTGTGTTGTTCTGCCTACTGAAGTGTTTTCTTCACTGTATAATCTGTGCGTTGCTCATACAGCTGAAATTTCACTTACTGCCCTCTGGAGTAAACAGGTGGTACTACAAGCTTGCATTTCTCAGGAATCTTCCATATCAGTGCAGGCATTGCGATTAATTGCGTACATTTTTTGAATGCGTTATTTTTGGTCAAATGAATCACACTGAATTAGCGCGTTAAATCGACAGCCCTAATATATATATATATATATATATATAGATATATAGATATATAGATATATATAGATTTACTTTTAGCAGGGAAATAAAATTTACAGTGCAAATTATGGTTAGGCCTATACCAGGAATGTCTGGGCATCAGAAATGGACATGTCCCGCCCCTTACTAACTAAAATAGAAAATATGATTGATTAGCAGATATCCAGTCGCATCTGAAATGAACGTTCTGTCGCATCTGAAATGAACGTTCTGATTGGTGGATCAGCTTAGTCGGACTGTCTGTCTTATCTGTGGCAGCTGTGCTCCCACCTACTGCAGCTCAGTGTGCATTTAGAGAGAATCTCTGAACACTTAAAATAATTATAATAATAATATTAATTCCTTCACTCAGAGGTGCTGCAGCATCGCAATAGTAGACTGCTTAATTTCCTGGTCAAAAGCCTACTTGTTGTTCTGGTGGCCAAACGTATCATCACTTATTTTAGGAGGGCATACACAAAATCCTTAGAAAGATGCCCTACACTACTGGTTCTGCATTACTGTGGTCTAAACTGAGATAGAAAAATTACAAACTCGTGGGTACAAGGTCACCTTCACAATACCGTCTCTGGTTCCTTTGCAGAAAAAAACAACGCTTTGTACCTGACGACTGAAACTATCAAATCAGGTTTTGGTACTGAAACCCCCCTGAGTAAGTAGGAGGGTGTTTTCACATTCAGGATTTCCCTCCATGCAGACCTTGTTGTGTTTTTTTTTTCTCAAGAAATGTTAGCTTTAATGACCACATCTGTGCACTTGTTTTATGACAACACACTTTACAACTGTGAAACTACATTGGGTTAAACACACAAAAGTCATTTTAAAGTTCAGATAAGGTTGGACAGGTTGAAATAGCTCCTTACCGGGATACTTAACCCATACATTTAAATTCTGTAATCATTTAAGCATGCTCATGTTGTTCCAAAAGCATGACTGATGAGGCTGAGAAAGAAAGTCATGTGGATTTTCGAACAATATATAAGTTATTAGTTAATGATGACAGAATTTTCATACTAGGGTGAGCAATACCTTTAGATAATATTTTTGCACATTTTCACATTTACATTTCCCATTGACTATTCTTACTACAGATCTATAATCCTCATCAACCATTACCATGTCATAGCAGTGACTCATTTGTGAATTCAGTTTGCCACTGTTAACCAAAGGTGAGTTGCGTTCACAGCAGTCTCATCTGGTTTCATCACTTGAAAGCTGATATTCACCATGACAGACATGAGCCAGCCATTTGTGACAGAGGCAAAACAAGGAACTTCCCTCAAACTTGTAGAAGGACCCAGATAAAGAGGAAGTAAACACAATTCAGGGAGCCTGTCCACTTCTGTCTGAAATCCAAAGTGGTATTTCCAAATGTGTCGCAATCTAATTTATGTTATAGTGTTGCTAGGTCTCTTGAACTAACATTATATAGTAATTCGATTAAAAATTGTAATCGATTGACGGCCCTAAAAATAAAATTAGATTGAATTAGTCTTAAATGGCATGACGATTAATTAATCACAATTAATTGCATAACATCACATAAGCCTACAGTCGACAGCAATCCATCTCGGAATTGAGTAATTCAATCTGTCCTGTTGTTCTGATGCATACTTGCTGTCAGTCAGCGCTATTTTTAGTTGCTGTCTATGTACACATGCGTCACATGCATGCTTTTAGTGCGTCTTGCTGGTTTTGCGAATCATAATTTGAGTTTTTAGGATACTTTGTCAAGTTAAAACTAGTTGTGTCTCGAGATCCTGCGTGCTTCTTCCAACTGTCAAGTACACATCCTGTCTCTCTTTCTGTAGATGTGCTGCTTGTGAGGTTTGTTGAGGTGCACCGACTGCCCCCTACTGATGCGGCTTGTAAAAACAAGTTACATGTAAACTTGAATTGCTGCAATGGTAAAGAAATACGTATTTTATTACAAAACGTACATACGGGTCAGGAGGCATGATTAATTGCGTTAATTGTTTAACATGTTATTTTTCATTGAATAATTTGCACTAAATTAAAACGTTAAATCGACAGCCCGAATATGTTTATGTCAGTTAGGTTGAGCTGTTGATTTCAGAATACAAAAGTAACTAAATGTTTACTTGCTCTGAAGTAAGTATTGTTCTAGAGAACCAAAACATACACGGTGTGGGAAATTCTGGTACATTATACAAGAGTGAAAGCGCAGCCACTTTGACCTCGTCATCTAAAATGTTTAATTTCATTTTCCTCTTTTTTGCTATTTTTGATTCTATTTTTCGTTGTCTTTCTCCTCTTTTAACCCTGGTTGTACAATCTATTTGAATATTATTTTGTTCGATATAAAATAAAGGATATTTGATTCCTAAGCAGGATTTCTTTGGTGATGTGCATTTTGAAAGTTCCCACAGCAGTATCTCTAAACTAAAATGCTATAAACAGTCATGATTCCTGGTTGAAAAGGGAAAATCCTTGTTGTTTTATGACATATTACTTGTGCTCTTAAAATCCCCATGCAATCATTTATATTCACATTTCATGATAACACATATAATTTCATCCACTTATAAAAAAGTTAAAGGGTTGTTAGAGAGGCTCTCCATTTACTGAATAAGCGATGCAGATCCCCCTTATTTAGGTGCCAAAGTTGAATTTGCATCTGCAGTGTTTTAACCTTTTCCCCATTAGTGTTGGCAAGCTTGACTTTTTTAAATGTCATGCTTTATATGATCTTTGCTGTTTGACACTGAAGCTCAACATGATGTAAATGTATAGGACATCTGTTGAATGCAACACAAAGCCAAAGGGTTTCCTCTTTTGAGTCATCACAGTATACAATAACAACCCACACTTCTGTTTTCTGTGTCCCATCAAATAGTTTTATTCAAATGGCAGTGTTTGTGCATGAAGAGTATGTATTCCTACAGTCTCCACCCAAAATAAGTTTTCGTAAGTGGAATTGTCATGTGACAAATGCATAGCACCTCTGTAGGTTTTGACATCACTTTTCAGAAGCATGTGACTTTGTGGTCTGAGCATAACATCATATAAACTGGTAGAGACAATGGGGAGCATTATTCATGACTGAATGGTTTTAAGACACTTGGTTATCTGTGTTGACTCTACCCAGAGATAAAACATGGAACTATTCACTTCAACTGCTAAATGTAAGTACAGTATATGGTAAAAAATGAATGTAATTTTTTTCAGTATGATCATATTTGTGACATATTATAAATTCTAGATAATGCACAACTCCACCCAAATGGTTGAATATTGATTTGTATTTTAAGCCATGTGAGTTTTTTATTTTATTTTATTATTATTATTTTTTTTTACAAAAAATAAAATAACAAATGTTTTAGCTTCTTTGGTCAAATATTTAAACTCTGCTTGCAATTTTTTTATTTGAATTTTATAATTTAGACATACTTACGAAATGTCTGTTGTGATTTGTGGTTACCCGCAACATCAATACAATATTATAATATTTTCAGTAATCAAAGATATTGTCTTTCTGTGGTCATTTTTAATTTTACATGTACATTCCATGTTCCATATTTCTCTTTCACTGATTTCACTTTTTGTCTCTCATCAGATGAAACTGATGTCTATAATTTCACAGATGAATTGGTAAGTTGTTCATTTATTACACACTCTATCCATTATCTTGTTTTGCTCTCTCTGTGTTTAGCTTCTTGTGACTCATATTTATACTTTTATAACTATGAAAAGTAAATAAGTCAGTTACAGTATATAATCAAAAATATTATCATTATGATTTTACAATTATCCACATATCTGGCCTTCTCAGTGGTTAAAAAAAAACGCACAAAAAAAAAACACAGTAACTTGTATCTTCATTATGGATATTGGCAAATTCTAAGCTTTTGTCATAACTAAATAATATTAAAAAAGCTGCACAAAGCATGTCATGTATCTTGTGAACGGTGGCTAATATCTGCTCCTGTTGGTGACATGACTTTTGTACATCAAAAGTGTTTCGTTTTTTCTGAATAATTTGTTAAATATGTCAGACAAGTAAAACTCATACTAAAGCACATCTTTACCTCTTATTATCTGATGCTCTACTTGGATTCAGATAAAAAATCACGCAAACAAATTTAACTGTTACCACATCGGTGGTTTTTAAGTAAGATAATGAAAAGATTTTCCACTGTGTATGTCACATATCCTTTATCTGTCACCTGTATGTATGTCAGCACGTAAAAGCATCTAGCTTTAGATGTGCTCCAAAGGGGCTCTGTTTTTGTCACCCCCCGGGGTGGGTGATACACTATCTGTTTGCGCAGGCTTTAAAAAGGCTTGAAAGAGGATGTGGATGCGGTGTACTAGTGTGGTTTCTCCAATAGAGACACCTGCACCTGAGCTTAGCTATGGAACGTGTTTCTTAAATTTAGATTGCAACTCCTGATGTCACACTTTAGTCACAAAATTCACACTTTGCTGATTAATTGGATTACAGTTCCAAAATGGTGCGAGACAGTTATATTTCACATGGATCAAACCACTGTAGATAGGGAGTGGTTGTCGTATGAGTAGGGGGAAAAAAAAAACTCAACTGTTTTAATCAGCATTTTGACAGGAAAGAAGCTAATGTCATTAAAAATAAATGACTGAAATTGTCAAACTGCAATGTTATGTTGTCAAATTTAGATGAAATGCTAATTAGGGAAAGTTCACCCAAAAATGAAAATCCTGTCATCGTTTACTTACTATCATGTTGTTTTAAACCCAAATGACTTTGTTGCATGGAACATAAAAAGAGAAATGTTGAATAATGTATTTGTGATGCGGACAAGAGTGTGGCCGGGCTGTGATGATGCACAGCCGGCACTGAATCAGCTGATCAACGGGAGTGTGAGATAAAGGGGAGCCGGAGGCATCAGTTCGAGAGAGAGAGAGAGTGAGACGCACATGGCCGAGTTGCATGTGTGTCTTTGTTTGTGTTTGTTTTATGTTGCTTTAGGTTTCAGTTTTGACATTAAACTTTATGTTATTTATTCAGCCAATGAACTCTTGATTTGAGTGAACGTGAATGAAAAGCACAGTTGTTGTAGTGCCACTAATGTTAATTTCACCACGAAACTGCACTGAAACGTAGACCACGGCATGTAAAAATTTTAATAACATTCATTTTATGAGATTATGTTGTCCATATGACCTGTGTGCTGTCATCTGAAGCCATGCGACAGCTTTGTGTGAGGAAAAGATGGAAATTTAAGTAATTATTTACTGAAAATCTGGCCCTCCAGTCTCTACATTTATATGCAACACGTCATATTTGATGTCAGAAGAAAGAAAGTCATATGGGTTTTAAACAACAGGAGGGTGAGTACTGTAAATGATGACAATTTTAATTTTTCGCTGAACTGTTCCTTTTATACCAAAAATTTATAGTACCAAAGTGATGCTTCTTGGTGTTTAGAGAGTTAAAAGTGCCTGAAAATAAATAAAAATGTCCTCTCAATTTCAGATAACTGATACAACTGACTATGGGTCTGAGTCCAGTGGATTATGCAACAAAGAATATGTGCGGCAGTTCAGCAAGTCCTACGAGCCCCCGCTTTATTGGATCATCTTTGTTGTGGGGGCTTTGGGCAACCTACTTGTTGTCTGCATATTCACAACAGTGCGAAACCGCCTCAAAACCATGACTGATGTCTACCTGCTGAACCTGGCAGTGGCTGACCTTCTTTTCCTTGGTACATTGCCCTTCTGGGCAACAAATGCCGCCCAGGGTTGGGTGTTCAGCTCGATCATTTGCCAAGGAGTGTCTTCAGTCTACAAGATCAACTTCTTTGCCAGCATGCTCTTACTCACATGCATTAGCGTGGACCGATATATCGCCATTGTCCACGTAACCGAAGCTCACAACTACAAAAAAAAACGCATGTTGTATAGTAAAATAACTTGTGTGTTTGTGTGGGTTGCCTCTTGCCTCTTAGCTCTACCAGACTTCATCTTCGCCAAAGTAAAAACCTTTGAGTTTCAGCCCAATTCTTGTGTCCTGATGTACTCGACCTCAGACAAGAATCAAACCAAAATCCTGGTGTTTGCTCTGCAAATCTGTGTTGGCTTCCTTCTCCCCCTTTTGGTCATTGTAATATGCTACTCAGTCATTATCCGTAAACTCATGCAGGCTCGAAACTTTGAAAAACACAAAGCCCTGAGGGTCATCTTTGCAGTTGTGGCAGCTTTTGTTCTCTCCCAGTTGCCATTCAATGGGTATCTGATCATAGAGGCTGCCCAAGCTAATAACGCCACAATAACAGACTGCGATGTCATGCAGAGTTTAGATATGGCTGGACAAATTGTGAAGTGTCTGGCCTACACACACTGCTGCTTGAATCCCATCCTGTATGCCTTTATTGGGGTTCGCTTCAGGAAGGATCTCTTGAGCCTGAGTCACCGTCTGTCTTGTGGGCTGGGACTGGTCAACAACAGCAAATTGCAACCAGTTCCTAAGAGGCCTTCTATTATGTCCGACACAGATACCACCCCAGTTTTTTCATTATAGACCAGGCCGCCATTTCAAAATCTACATATACATCTACAGATTATGTCTTTAGCATGTTAATGGAGTTATATTTTCTGCTTGTCCCTATAACAATGGCCCTTCTACAAACAAACATTATTGGGCAAGGCCTGGGTAATATGCTTCATTGTAGTATTACTCCAATATTTTCTCAAAGTACATGATGGGAGATTGCAAAGATTTTGTATATAGTTTGTACCTGAGCATTCTACACTCATTGGATTTGGGAAAGATGATTAGAGGGGTGTAATAGCTTGTGTAGCTGTATTACTATGTTTTCCATACTTTTTTTGAAGTCTATTAAAATCATTGTATAAAATTGTAAATAGATGTTGAGAAAATGTTGTACTTGTTTATGTTTTATGCATGTACAATTTGTATTTTTAAATAAACTGATAAGAAAGACATCATGAGTTCTAACTTTGTTTTTGTAAAAAATTAATTTGCATTTACTCACAAACTATTAACACAATCAGCATAAAGGTAAAAATCAGATTTTGCACAAAATTAGATGCACTTCAGGGTACTGGAATTGGATAATTTACGCTTGTATAAACACCACAAGTTGTGAACCGCAAATACATCTCATAAAGTGAATGGCACGAATGCAGCTTGCTGATAGAAAACAATCCTGCTTAGTACTGAAACAAATGTATCTGGTTAGATAAGATTAGTAGTGACCTCCATTAGGGTAACAATAAAAATGTGGGCCTTATGGATTCAACTGGAGCTAACCTTAGCCTTAACTGATGAGTATGTTGACATCTATATGACAACCTAACATGATATGAAAGAAAAAAGAAAGTAATACAAAAAAGAAAGATTCCTTTGTCCTGCAAAAGTGGTTTTGTCTCAAATACCCCAATACTTGAATATATTCATCCAATAGGTTATAAAGAAATAAGAAAATCATAGATTATTGTTTATTATGTGACCAAATTAATATTTCCCATATAAAGAAGCAACAAATCAAAGCAAGATTAACCAAATGGGCAAATAGGATCTTGCCCTACACAACAGTTTTTATTATTATTTATTATTATTATTATTACTGCCTAAGGTGCATAACAATCTGACAAGTCAAATTTCAATGGTTATTTTTTGCAATATCATTTTTCCAAAATTATTGTTCAGACTTCTGCTGAAACGGCACATTGATGGCCAGGTCATGCAGTATCTGTTACTCTTCTTTGCGCTGGTCAGAATGGATGTTTCACAGTTTATGATTAATTGTTTTTATAACCATGTACAAATCCTTGGAAATTTCATCCTGTTTTTTACACATTCGTGTTTGGTTTGCAAAGGCCTTAAAGTCGTAGGCTTTGGTTGCAGCCATTTTCAGGCTAATTATTTTTCCATTGATGTTTTATGTAAAGTGTTCAGATTTGTAAATGGTAGACTTTAAAATCTGATTGATTAGCTAAATCTCATAGCCTACTGTCTTGTGTAATTGTATTTAATACAGAATTAGTAACTGTTAGAACTATTAGTACCTATTACTGTATTGTTTAATGCTGCACATTAGCAAAGTTTTACTTCGTAAATGGGTGATGAAATTGCTTGTTATTGTGTGGTCTTGTACACACTCTGCATTGTTCTCTGGTCTATACATTTCAGGAGTTATAGAATGTGTCTATGTTGTGAATTTATGAAACAAATTATCATATTTGACTGTCAAGATATTCCCTTAAAAATAGACCATCAGTTCTTGTTTTTGTTAAAACCTGAGAGAAAACCACATGGTGTTTTTAACTGTAACGTATTTTCTGTGGTAAGAGACAAGTTTGTGAATGTGGCTTCTTGTCTTAGCCTTGTTTTCTCTATGACTGTTGATGTGTCTGGTATGAATTGAGCACAACGATGAATAATATAAAGGTCTGGTTGGCAGACACCTTGGGTAAGCAAGCGTGACACAGCGGTTTCAGAGGGTACTAGGCACTCATGATGAGACCATGCTTGCAGACTCAACTGCACTGGCAAATCAGCTGCCACAGCATAGTGATTCAGGTCCCTGAGCAACTGAAGAACAAGACCTTTCAGACACACAAACATTTAAATATAAGTACTAAATATTTAAAGATCATTTAATGATCACTGCATTGGTAGTTTTTTCACCCAACAACTGGATGTATTGTAAAGTGGTCCCATTATGTTTGAACACTTAAACTATATCTACAAACAAATGATGCAAGACTTTTTTTCAGAACTAGATTTTTAAGCCATTCTTGCAATTACTTCTAACCAACTGGTCTTAAGGTAATTATAGAGGACATTTGACATCCAGAATGTGTCCAAATATGTTTTGTCTTAATTTTGAACAGAATAGCTATTGTTTTTACTTAAGCCTGACAACTTTGTTTTTCCTTTTCTTTAATTTTTTTGTAGAAATGTTTTGGTTTGTTCTTTTTTTAATTGAACGGCACTTTATATTTTGTTACAGGATTCATACACTTAATGTGTGGCTTCAAGGTATTTACATTACATTAACTGTTATTCATTTAGCATACACTTTTATCCAAAGTGACTTACAAAATGAGAAATGGTAAGGAAACCTATGTGCTTGAATGATGGGTCCCATTGAAGTTGTGCATATAGAGAAGAGAAGTGGCCCAAGCACCAAGCCATGAGGTGCCCCAGGAAGTAGCTGATGTAACTTGGATACCCTACCTCTCTAATCTATCTTGAAGGACCTACCTGAGAGATAGCACTTGAACCAGCTAAGCACAGTTCCTGTGATTTCCAGAGTAGAGAGGGTGGACAGGAGGATCTGATGGTAACTGTGTGAAATGCTGCAGATAGGTCCAGCAGAATGAGAACAGATAATCTGGAACCAGCTCTCACTTGTTTTATGAATTCGGCATCAGACAGCAGGGCAGTCTCTGTGGAATGTCCACTTTTGAAGCCTGACTCATTGTTGTCTAGCAGCTTGTTCTGTGAGAGAAAAGATGAGAACTTTCAAGTTTTTTTTTTTGCCATGAATGAGAGGAGAGAAACTGGTCTGTAATTTTCTACTTGTGTGGGGTTAAATTCAGGTTTTTTAAGCAGTGGAGTTACTCAAGTCTGCTAAAACACAGTAGGAAAAGTGCCTGTAAAGAGAGATGTGTTAATTACGTGTGTAAGTGCAAGAAGGATGGACTGAGAAATGGCTTGGAGAAGGTGGTAAGGAATAGGGTCAATGGGGCAGGTGGTGGGGTGGTTAGACAGAAGGAGTTTAGAGACCTTACTGTCAGTAAAGAAGAGAACATATAGAGAAAAGATCTGCATACAGGAGATGGGTGTTTTAGAGGGTGTGATGCCTAGAACGTACTGCTGATTGCTGTAGCCTTATAAGTAAAAAAAATACTGTCTGCTGTCATTGAGGTGGGTGGAGGGGGAGGGGGAGGACAGAGGAGTGTGTTAAAGGTCCTTAATAGTCTGCAAGAGTCTGTAGTGTTGTTAATCTTGTTCTGATAACAGGATGTTTTTGCAGATGCAACATTATAGGAGCAGGAAGCAAGCAGAGACTGATACTTACTTAGATCTTCTGGATATTTAGATTTCCGCCATCTCATCTCAGCCATCCTGAGGTCAGCCCGATGTTCATGAAGAAAGTCAGAGAGCCACAGGTTGGGGGGTGTCATACTTGCTGACCTGGAGGAGAGAGGAGGACAGATGCTGTCTAGACAGTTTGTTAAAATGGAGCAAAGAGTGTCTCTAGTGAGAGACCAGAGGTTACGACGCAAGGAAACCAGAGAGAAGTGCTAGTCTAGATGGAATTGTCACATTAAATTGAACAAAGTAGTGATCAGAAACATGTAAAGGTATAACAAGAACATTGTTAGCAGTACAGTTATGTATAAAAATGAGATCCAGCTGTTGCCCGATCTGTGCATTGCAGTATTGCATAGCAGGTCGAACGAGGCTAGAAGAGCAAGTCCAGTGACCTGGGGGCTTGTTAAGATTTATGTTGAATTCACCAAGATCCACAAGTGGGTTGCCATCTTCAGTGAAGGAGGATAGCAGGAAATCCAGCTCCTCAAGAAAGTTAGCCAGCTGACCTGGAGGGCGATATATGATAACAACATGGATTTTTGTAGGTTGCGTTGTAGTAATAGCATGAAATTCAAAGTTCTTATTGCATAGTGAGGAGAGTGGTGAAAATGTCCAGTTGTCTGGAATGAGCAAACCTCATCTCTACCGGTATGCAGAGGGGTGTGAGAGACAGAGAAGTTGCTGGAGAGGGCAGAGGGTATAGCTATAAATCTTCTTTGTTTTTGGCGATTCACATTCTTTGTGCATATCGACACCAACTGGGCAGGGAGAAGAATTTATAGTAAAAAGGACTCAAATATTGATCTATACCTATCATATCGCATCTGAGGATATGGATTTAACCACTGTAGTCGTATGGATTACTTTTATGCTGCCTTTATATGCTCTTTGGATCTTCCGAGTTCTGGCCACCATTCACTTGCATTGTGAGGACCTACACAATCTTATTAAAATCTTTGTTTGTGTTCAGCAGAAGAAAGTCATACATGTTTTTCATTTTTGGGTGAAATACCCCTCTAAGCTTAGCAATTTAAAGCTATAAAAATAAATGAACAACTGTGAAACTTGATTTCATTTTTAAAATGACATTAATTTTGATGCAATGATTAGGCCTATAATATATATATATATATATATATATATATATATATATATATATATATATATATATATATATATATATATATATAATTTTTTATAAACAAAAATAATTACAAATTCTTTGCAATTTTTAGAAAATGTGGTTTCATGTTTTGCTCTGTGGCATATATAACACTTATTTCCAAATCAAGAGATAAACAAGTATGATGTTGTTGAGGTGTTGTTGAGACCACAGATTCACCTGCAACATTTATTCTACTGCTCTCTTTGTCTTACCGCCCCACCATCTCTCTCTCTCTCTCTCTCTCTCTCTCTCTCTCTCTCAATTCAATTCAATTCAAAATTGCTTTATTGGCATGACTGTACACAATACAATATTGCCAAAGCTTGGAATACATAGAATAATTATAAAGACATAAAAAAATATAAAATATTATAACATAACTTACATTTATATGTACAAATTAAATTAAATTGTACAAATTAACAGTGTAACAAATAAAAAAATAAATAAAATAAAAATAATAATTAGAACAGTTTATGAACATTAAAAAAAATCTGTGAACAATGTAGTGTTCAGTGTGTAAGTGTGTGTGTGTGTGTGTGTGTGTGTGTGTGTGAGAGAGAGAGAGAGTGTGTGTGTGTGTGTGAGCGCATCACTGATTAGTCGTAGACTCTCTCTTTTTGTGACAAGCATCAATGTATCTTGCTGCTAGTGTGATACAATCTCTTTTTTCACCTAATAAATGTTGGAATTGTGTTTTGTTGTCTAATTTGATGAAGTTAGGGCAAAGTATTTCAAATTTAGTATAAAAAGTCCCTCTAATGTCCTCATAGTTGGGGCAGCTGGTGAGGAAGTGTTGTTCTGTCTCCACTTCTCCCTGGTCACATTACGGGCAGATGCGTCTCTCTCTGGGCAGCCAGTTCTGTCTGTATCTGCCCGTCTCTACAGTCAGAGTGTGATTGCTCAGTCTGTACCTCGTCATCCTTCTTCTTAATTTACAGTCTTTCACTGTACTCAGGTATTCTGCGCTTGTGTAGTCTTAGGGCCAAATAACATTCCAGTTTACTTTGTTTTTGTGTTGTTTCATTCCAATAAGTTCGGTACTTTTCTTTTTGTGTGTTCATCATGTGGTTGGGCCGGATTGTGTGGATGAGGGTGTCCGTGTCCTGAGGCTGATTATTGTTAGTCGTGTTAGTCTGTTTGTGGAGCCTCAGGACCAACTGGATGATGGGACTCTTCTCAGCATTCATTTCATGGTTTTTAAGGGCTTTAAAATGATAAGAGTTGGGGTCACTCAGTTTTAGATGTTTCCACAATTTGATGGCTCGTTTCTCGATGTGGATTAATAGAGGGTATTGGCCTAATTCTGCCCTGCATGCATTGTTCGGTGTGCTCCTCTGTACTCTCAGGATACTCTTACAGAACTCTGTATGCAGGGCTTCAATCGGATTTCTGTCCCATTTGTCAAATTGGTGATTTAGGAGAGGACCCCAAACTTCACTGCCATATAGTGCAATTGGTTCAATGACTGATTGGAATATTTTGAGCCAGATTCTGATTGATATTTCAAATTGGATAGATTTTTTGATGGCATAGAAAGCCCTTCTTTCTTTCTCTTTTAGTTCATTCACGGCCAAGTTGAGGTTTCCGTTTGCACTGAATTTCAGCCCAAGGTATGTGTAGTTTGTGGTATGATCAATTTTGGTCTCTCTCTCTCTCTCTCTCTCTCTCTCTCTCTCTCTCTACACACACACACACACACACACACACACACACACACACACACTTAAAGAACTAACTCACCTTCTCACTTTCTCTGCTTCACTCTCTTCTCACGACAGGAAACTGTCAATCATGTCAACAACGTTCCATATGCATGCTAATGCTATAGCTGTGCCACTTGTCAACTACACAGAAAACTGCAGGGACAGCATGTAGTGAATTACTGATATGTAAACCTTTCTAGAACTTTCTTTTTTAGAGCCCCTCTGCTACGTGGAGCATCATCACACACTTTTCACCTGAAAAAGTTAAAAAGTGTTAGTAAAAAAATATACTACATAAAGATAATGAGATAAAGATAAAAAGAATGCTGTACACCAGAGATGCTAATTAGGTCATTTCTTTAACTTTCATCCATTAACACTTCTATAGTGCATTTACTAAAAACTGTGAGAGAATGCTGCAACATCCAGTAAATAAAATGCAATCATATTTCAAAGTTCTTTTGCCATGTATTATATACAGTAATGTGTATTTGGAAAGCTAACACAATTTACTTTATTTACTAATGGGGGCTAAACAAAATGAGTGCTCTTATTATACTGTCTTGTTTAAATGGCATAAGTTTTCCCACTGGCCTGCAACGGATTTGTTTTCGTTAAGTCGAGATGGAACTTGAGTGACGCACACTTTGCAAGTTCTCTGGCTCTTTTGGAGCCACATAAGTCCTTCATGTGGTCCTTTTCAACCATGCTGCACGTGTTTCTATGCCTGCACTGACATGAGCTCAACATCAGACCTCCTTTGCTGGTTTTATGTGTGTGAAGTATGTAGGTGGTGTGAAACTGGAAGACACATGGGTTATCCTCCTTACACTCACAACTGTGTAGATGGTCTGTTCTTACACTCACAACTGTGTAGATGGTCTGTTTTAAAATGTAGGCCTATTTAAATAGATTTTAGTATCCACTTTTTTATCTTACTGCCAATAAAGATCAAACAATTTCAGGATCTGACTAGCCATTTAAAATACTTTTATATGTGCCATGATTTTTCACAAAAACCCCAATCCACAAAATACTCGAACTGATCTCGAGGAAGACAATGCATTTCACTTTGTTGTCCAATAGATGGCGACAGCTGCACATATGGCGGAAGCGTTAAGCCTAAAATTATAACAGAAGCTAAATTGAGCAATAATAGCGACATCTAGTGTTGTATTAAGTTTTCAGGTTGGACTACACCTTTGAAAAATGGACAACAGTGGTAAACAAAAGACCACAACCAACAGCACAGGTGTTTAAGGGCTAATAAGGCTTTAGTTTTTATGTTCATAGCATATTTCTCTCTGCCTTGGACTACCTTACTCTTTTTTTCTCTCACTATCAGGTCAATTACACAGGAGAGAGAAACAGTGTGGAGGGCAGCCTAAGAGCTATGGCAAGAGAGCGTATTTCAAAAGTGGAGCAGCACCTGTGTCTCTGAGCATCCCATTCATTACACATCTCCCCAGAGTATGTGTGTGGGCAAGCACGATTGTTTATGTGTGGGATTTGTGTGTTTGTCTATTTTTTATGTGCTTGTGGCTTAAAGGAATAGTTCACCTAAAATGTCTGTGATCATTTGTTCAACCTTATGTTGTTCCAATCCCTGTGACTTTCTTCTGTGGAACACTAAAGGAGATGGTCTGAAGAATGTTCACGCTGCTCTTTTCTGTACAAAAAAGTAATATAGTGACAAGGGGCTATCAAGCTCCAAAAATGACAAAAAAGCAAAATAAAAGTTCATAAAAGTAGTCCATTCAGCATGTGTGTTATAATCCAAGTCTTTTAAAGATGCACAATAGATTTGTGTGATGAAAAGGCTGAAATTTAAGTTGTTATTTATTTAATTTAAGTTGCTATAGGGTACAATGGGACTAAAGTGTGTCGACTGCAAACTCCCAATTAGGTCTGCCTCCATTCCGGTATATAACGCCCACTTTTTACAATGCAATCCACAACCAAAGTACAAAATAAATTGAACAAAAATAAAGTATAAAAAAAAGTATGAAATATGATTTTCCAGTCTCTGTTGCTTAACAGGTTAAAACTTTGGATGTCATCTTTGATATTACTTTATCATTCGAACCACATATAAACAATGTTATTCGCTCTGCATATTTTCACATACGTAACATTAATCGACTTCATCCGGCTCTTTCAGTAAAGAGCACCACTATTCTTGTTCATGCTTCAGTAACTTCCCGTATTGATTATTGTAATGCTCCTTTTTATGGTCTGACATCAAGACTTCTCTATAAACTCCAGCTAGTACAGAATTCAGCTTCATGAATTATTTGCAGAACTCCTATAACTGAACACATTACTCCAATATTACAATCCCTGCATTGACTCCCAGTTAAATATCGCATTGACTTTAAATTTCTTCTCCTTACTTATAAGGCACTTAATAATCTTGCCCCTTCATACTTATTTGACCTTCTTCAAATCCACACTCTTCCTCGCACTTTAAGGTCTTCTTCTGCACTCACTCTTGTTTTCCCTCGAGTTCACACAACATCTATGGGGTCTAGAGCCTGGGGTGCCTGTAGCCACATTGTACCCTAATGACTTAAATTTCCCTCTGTTCTTCACACAAAACTATCATTTAGATTTAGAAGTCTTGGAATATTGCATTCAAGTCATATGGACAACATACATATTATCGTTTATTTCTTTATTTCTTTATATATATTTTTTTCTCCCCAATTTGGAATGGCCAATTCCCAATGCGCTCTAAATCCTCTTGGTGGCATAGTGACTCAATCCGTGTGGTGGAGGATGAATCTCAGTTGCCTCCGCGTCTGAGACTCTCAGTCTGTGCATCTTATCACGTGGATTGTTGAGCGCATTACCGCAGAGACATAGTGCATGTGGAGACTTCATGCTATTCTCCATGGCATCCAATTCACCACTCGCCCACCGAGAGCGAGAATCACAAGGAGGTTTCCCCGTGTGACTCTACCCTCCCTAGCAACCAGGCCAATTTGGTTGCTTAGGAGGCGTGGCTAGAGTCACTCAGCACACCCTGGATTCAAGCTCGTTGGAGGAAGTCAGCATCAATACTCGCTGAGCTAGCCAGGGCCCCAACATTCATATTATTTAATGGTGCTTTTTCTTCATTTCTGGGCCTTGACATACTCTGGTCACAAAGTGTTTCTGCATATTTTCATATGGAGAACAGTAGCTTGAACATTCTGCCCAACATCTCCATTTGTGTTGCACAGAAGAAAGTATAACATTTTTGAAACAAAATGAGGGTGCATCATAGATGACAGAATTAATTTTTTTTGGTGAACTATTCTTTTAGTTCCCTCTGACTTGAGCATATTTAGATTTTGTATGTGAGCATATTTATATTTGGATTCAAGGGTTATCTGAGGTTAAAGATGAAGGCCATTCTCCTCTTTCACCCATTCCCTGAATTTCCCTGTCATCGCTATCTTCTTTTGGGATTTCAGGATGGAGTGATATTATGTTCCTAACACTTTTCATAAGCTCTCAACTAGTTAACCTGGATACTGAGCCATCTCTAGAAGTGTCATTCCAAACCGCCGTTCTGTTCTTATCCTTCCTCATCTCCTCATCCCTCCATTTATAGAATATCTCTCTAACATTACAATTTCATCTCAGTCATGCTGCCGCCCGTGTATGTGTTACTAGCACTGTGATAAGTGTGTGATGGACGATGGGTGTCATTTGTCACTGTCCTCCTCCAAGACACACACACACACACACACACACAGAGAGATGTGATGATGAGTGTAAGATTCCTCTGTGGTCCGACACACTGGAGACCACAAATAACAATGGACTATGGTGCAGCCAATCCAGACTATTGTGTGATGTAGCTGGGAACTCAAACTTTTTTTATTCAGTGCTTCAGAACTTAACTGTGTGAAATCTTGAATAGTGTTATGAAAGTGTGCTATTCTATGCTCTTTTCAAGCTTTGAAAATGTTCTGCTGTTCTCACTGGATATCTGTTTTTTTAAGCTGTTTTCTTGATTTGCTTACAGCTGTTTTTCATTGTTTTTATTCCTGTCTTTAATAACAGGACTTAGCAAGACTTTTGAAATGTGCTTTAGAGATGTCTCAGCTTTAGTGATATTTGACTTAACTTTTTGGCCTTGGCCTATGTTGGTATCAAAACAGCAGTCTGATCCCATTTGAAAAGAAACGTTATTGCTCGTTGTTCTAAGACACACACCCATTGGAAAGAAAAAACACAAATCAGATCTCCTTAATATCTCAGTTGTTTCTCCTAGAAAGAAATGGGATTAACAGAAAACAAATTTTAAGCAATTCCGGTCCAACCTAAAGTCCAAACAAATGTTAGTGATTTCAAAATAACCTCCAACATGTCACATCAAATTTTCTCAGCTAAGCTTTCCACGTTTATTTTGTAGCTTTTTATTGCTACCATTTGTCAATAATTGTACTATTTATTTATATTTTAGGAGAAAAGTATGGGACAGAATTAATACTGTAATTGAAACATAATTCCATGAAATCTCCTGAGTTATGAAAGAGCAACCTCTGAGCTATACGATTTTCAAATTCAACTTTGATCAGGAGCTTCAGTTATTGTTCACATTAACCATATGAAAACAAGGAAAAAATGTGATCTCAGTGATTTGGACCGTGGCATGATCGTTGGTGTCAGACGGGCTGGTTTGAATATTTCAGTAACTGCTGATCTCCTGGGATTTTCACACACAACAGTCTCTAGAGTTTATTCAGATGCCAAAACCAAAAAACATCCAGTGAGCAGCAGTTCTGTGAACAGAAATACCTTGTTGATGAGAGAGGTCAACAGAGAATGGCCAGACTGGTTCGAACTGACAAAGCCTACAGAAACTCGGATAACCACTCTGTACAATTGTAGCAGAATAGCATCTGAGAATGCACAACATGTCAAAACTTGAGGCGGAAGGGCTACAACAGCAGAAGACCACGTCGGGTACTTTATTTTTTTCTGGAACTATTACAATAATGTTACCTGTATTTGCTGTCATATATAAGAAGAATGTGAGGCTTTACCTCTGAGAACACCCTCTCCTTTTTGTCCTAAAGATACAGTCATGTTTTTAGAGTTTTTAATACATATCCTTACACAGAGCTGTGTTTTTAAGGTATAGTTACCCCCTTGAAATGTTAAGGATCCAACACAAAAAGCCTAAGTTTGCTATTAAACAGGAGTTAAGTCTTTGATATTGACCATATACAGACTGTAGTTTGATGAAATATTGATAGCAATTCTCCAATTGATAGAAGCTCCTGAGGGATTTTAGTTTGCCTTTCAGCAAGAGGAGTTTGTGTAGTGGATCTGTAGAATATGAAATGTGATTAATTAAGGATCACAGCATCAGAACGAGAATCAGTTATTGGAGCTAATAACCCCACACCTCAATACCTGCACATAGTCAACTTGAATGGAACTCTTAATGAAACTGGTCTTGGAACAATTTGAAAAGCACCTTATTTCATCCTACCTCCATATACAGCCGCCGAAGGCAGCATTTTCCAGTTTTCGGTCACATCCACTAGTTGGGAGTAACCAACTTGTGCAACGGAAGGGGCACTGCAAGCTTTTTGTATGGCTAAGACAGACTCACAGTCATGCATACTAAATGATAAATTGTATGCCTGTATTGTATCGATTTATAATTCTGTTTGTTAATTGGTTGGTCTGTATTGGAATAAACGTTGTTCCTTTTCACACAAGCCAAGTCGTTTGATATCTTATAATTTCACCATCTTGCACAAATTATTGCTAGTTGTCATGAGAGTAATAAGTAAATACATGGTTCCTAATTTTATGATTTGAAGGGAATCTGGTAATTTTGGGTGCTCATTTGAAGTAATGTTCTCACTAAAATGGCAAACGACACAAATATGCACAAGTTCTCTATGTAAGAGAATGAAACGACTACTCTTTGACCTAATATTCAAATACTTCCTATGAGTACGAGCGTGAAATAAGATTTCCAGCAGTTGCTCAAAAAGTTTGATTTGAGTTGCTGGTAGAAGTGACCCACATTCTTGCGGCAACAAAGAAAAAGTCCAGGCATGAAATACACTTATATAGAATCTGAATATTGATAATCGCCTTGAGTGTGTTTATTATTTATTTTTTGTGTCTGAAGGACAGTGTAGGCAATATCAGTACAGAAGGAAAGATTGCAAAAGAAAGAATGCTGAAAAACAGAGGGATTAAATTGTGCACGCTTGCACACACTGCATTCGTACATAGAGATACTAATGTGCAAAATAATCTCTGTGGGGCATTGCTTCAATGTAATGAGAAATAAAGGGAGAGGGAAATGATACAATAGAAAAATGAAGAGAGTCTGAGAGTAAAACAGATGAATAAGAAGAGAAGTTGAGAGGAGCCAGGGGCGTAGAAAGGTCTCATGCTTTAGTGAAATTAGCACGCTTTTCCACCGTCGTCCATTAGATAATCAAATTCATGCCACACAAGGCTCAGCAACCCCTCCTTTTCATTACTCCTCTCTAATCCCTGTCGATAAGGGAGAACTCGCATACCACTTTCATTATGCTGTCATTTCAGAAGCGGTATGGAATCCCCCACGGGATACTATCAGTCAGAAAATTACTTAACTAGCTGAAGTGGATTCAGTTTTGCGTTTATTATTTCTGACAGCTTCAAAATAATCACACAAATATCCCTTTACCGATTTTGGGGCTGGTTAAGTAGCAGAGAGCGCACCCTTTATCGGTCGAACACACTAATGGCTTACTCATAGACACCAGATATACCTCCAACAGCGAGAGGAGGAGGGCACAGAGAGATCCCGATATTACAAGAGGGGTAGAAAGGAGACACAAAAAGAGAAAGATAATATCACCACATTTTGCTCTTTGCTGGGATAAAGAGAGAGTATTCGACACTTGAGTGGGCTATTTCAAACTTTAGAATTGATAGAGTCCTTCTCCTCTGTAGCCTTTGAGCATACAGTGGATTAGTACTCAATAATCTCTCCTTTGTGGAGTGTTTACTAGGCTCAAGACTAAACACTTCAAGATGAGAAACCTTAGTCTGTGAACCATCTGGTAATCCCTGCTCAAGCTATTCAACAAAAAACTAAGCAAACAAGCGGCCATATGAGTTATATTATTGGCTACCAATTCATAAATGACAGGATTGGTTCAAGCTGAAAAAACAGTCAGATGTGTTTCATTTGTCATATTTGTTAAGTAATGTGATATAAATTAATGAATGTATATTGGGAAGGATTATGGATTTCTGTAATATCTGTATATGCTAGTATGTTAATCCTCTCTTTGTACTTTTCTTGATTGTTAAGTTGTATGGAAGATATCAAATTATGTCACATATTTCTATTTCAGTTTGGATCAATATTTCGATTTTTGGTATGTTTTTGGTGTCTGTATGTCAGTGTGTTTGTCTGTATGTGGGAAAATAAAGTGGCCATTTATTAGGCTGTTGGTCATTGACAAATAAAGTTGTCCGAGGTGATAAGAATAAGAAATCTTTTTAAAATCTAGTTTAAAAATGTGTGCCAAGTTCGAGGAAATGTAGTTTTTGTGTCCATGTTGTTTCATAACCAACATTTTAAAAACATTTACATAATTAAAGACTTCACCTTCTGAGACCCGACCATGACTGCTGTGTGCATTGTTCATTTCCATTTCTGTCTTGTCGGGCACTTCTCATGCACCTTACAGTCTAGCTGATCCCACAAAGTTCAATGGGGTTAAGATCCATAACACTCTTTTCCAATTATCTGTTGTCCAATGTCTGTGTTTCTTTGTCCACTCTAACCTTTTCTTTTTGATTTTCTGTTTCAAAAGTGTCTTTTTCTTTGCAATTCTTCCCATAAGGCCTGCACCCCTGAGTCTTCTCTTTACTGTTGTGCATGAAACTGGTGTTGAGCGGGTAGAATTCAATGAAGCTGTCAGCTGAGGACATGTGAGGCATCTATTTCTCAAACTAGAGACTCTGATGTAATTATCCTCTTGTTTAATTGTACATCTGGCCTTCCACATCTCTTTCTGTCCTTGTTAGAGTCAGTTGTCTTTTGTCTTTGAAGACTGTAGTTTACACCTTTGTATGAAATCTTCTGTTGTTGGGCAATTTCAAGCATTGTATAGCCTTCATTCCTCAAAACAACAATTGACTGATGAGTTTCTAGAGAAAGCTGTTTCTTTTTTGCCATTTTTTTTTATTACCTAATATTGACCTTAATACATGCCAGTCTATTGCATGTGGCAACTCAAAAACAAACACAAACACAACGTTAAGCTTAATTTAATGAACCAAATAGCTTTCAACTGTGTTTGATATAATAGCAAGGGATTTTCTAGTACCAAAGTAGCAATTTGGCCAGCATTATCCAATCACTGCCAATAAAATGTTGCATTATTACATTTTGAATCTATGTAATGATTACCATTGTCTTATGTCTGCCAAACATGTTGAGTGGCCCAAACATCATCTGAACCCTGAAACTGAACTTTTGGTCAGATTTTAGAAGTGAATGGACTTGCTGCATAGAAAGACATAGGATGTCCCCTTGCTCCCTTCTCCCTACTTAGTGAACTTTCTGTCTGTACTGGTCTCAGAACAGTTGGAAATGCACCTTATTTTCAACCTAACACCATATAAAGCCTCTGAAAGCAAAATTTTTCAGCTTTTGGATGAACCCATTGATTCTCAATGTGAAAATGCACAGTAAATATATAGGAAATATAACAACATTTATATTACAATGAAACAAAATGACACATAGATGTATTAATGTGGAAAGTTATTCAAAATAACAAACTTTTTTTAAACTTTTGTGGGAATAATGTACCACAATACACATATGTGTACATCATGCTTATCATAACACACACACGTAAAAAATAAATTACGTTTTTAAAGTGGCATATCAAACCAAACTAGAGACTCTACTCTTTACACCAAAATGGGTTTTAATTAAAAAAAGTCAATTCTATGCTGTAGAAGAACTTCAACGCCATGCTTTTAAGAATTTTAGTTTGTGTCACATGACTCGGCACATCAGAAGTTTAACCCTTAATGACTGTCTAAAGTGTTGTGAAAAAGAAAAGAATGAACCAGAGATGACCCATTTAGACCCACATGTCCGTGTGTGAAGTTTAAACAAATTAAATATTTGGACTTTATGAAAATGTACATTTTGTTCAGGTCAAATGGAGGCCTACCCACGACCCTATATAGGACAAGTGGCTTTAGAAGATGGATTGATGGATGAAATGGAGACCTTTTAATTAACTGTTACACCAATACACCACTGAACATTTTTAACCTCGTGCGACCCCACGTACAGATGTGTATATGTTGTATTTTGGCTATACACAATGCATAATTAAATGAAATTTAAACCAAATAGATACTGTTCACAACACTTTAGACAGTCATTAAGGGTTAAACTTCTGATGTGCCGAGTCATGTGACACAAACTAAAATTACTATAGAGGCGGAGCCGTAGGAGTCTCGGGGGGCAGAGCCGTAGGAGGCTCGGGGGGCAGAGCCGTAGGAGGCTCGGGGGCAGAGCCGTAGGAGGCTCGGGGGGCAGAGCCGTAGGAGGCTCGGGAGTCGGAGCCCAGGAAGGCTCGAAGGACTTGAGGGGCGGAGCCCTGGGAGGCTCGAGAGACTTGAGGGGCGGAGCCCTGGGAGGCTCGAGAGACTTGAGGGGCGGAGTCCTGGAAGGACTCTTCCTGGCTGCTGGCACTGGCTCTTGGACGGTCATGGCTGCTGGCACTGGCTCTTGGACGGTCATGGCTGCTGGCACTGGCTCTTGGACGGTCATGGCTGCTGGCGCTGGCTCTTGGACGGTCATGGCTACAGGCGCTGGCTCGCTGACGTCGGAGGCTACAGGCGCTGGCTCGCTGACGTCGGAGGCTACAGGCGCTGGCTCGCTGACGTCGGAGGCTACAGGCGCTGGCTCGCTGACGTCGGAGGCTACAGGCGCTGGCTCGCTGACGGTCGGAGGCTACAGGCGCTGGCTCGCTGACGTCGGAGGCTACAGGCGCTGGCTCGCTGACGTCGGAGGCTACAGGCGCTGGCTCGCTGACGTCGGAGGCTACAGGCGCTGGCTGGTTGACCGGGGCTGACGAGGGCTCAGGCTCGCAGACCGTGGCTGACCTGGGCGCAGGCTCGCTCACCGTGGCTGACGTGGGCGCAGGCTCGCTCACCGTGGCTGACGTGGGCGCAGGCTCGCTCACCGTGGCTGACGTGGGCGCAGGCTCGCTCACCGTGGCTGACGTGGGCGCAGGCTCGCAGACCGGGGCAGGCGTGGGCCGGGAGGCAGAAGCCCGTCTTCTCTTCCTCCTCCGGGCGGACGAAGTTGAGCACGCCGGCTCGAGGATCGCGGAAGCGGGGCACACCGGCTCTGAAGTGGACGAGGTTGGCAGCCTGTAAGTCAGGACGGGCGTGGAGAGACGAATCGTGGCAGACAGGGGGAGTACCTTCGTGGGAAGAGCGGTAGCGTCATCCTCCAGATCGTCCATAGTGGGCGGCGATCCGCTGACTCGTAGGGTCTCCTCTACATAATTGAGGAGTGTCCAGCAACGATTCGGCGGCGGCAACCGCTCCCTCAGAGACCCGTTCAAGCTACCCTGGAAGAATACCACCAGGGCGTGGTCGGGGAAATCAGAGATTTGTGCCAGCTCCAGAAAATCTTGGACGTGGTCCTCCAAAGGGTGGTCCCCCTGCTTTAGGCAAAGGAGCCGGTAATTCGCCGGATAAGCTGCTAGATCCATTTTGGTCAATCGTTCTGTAACGAATGGGAGGCTTGGAAGGCAGACGAGGAGAGCGGATCTAAATGCAGCTTTAACTTTATTAAAACAAACAAACACAAAGGAAACTGCCACAATGGGAAAACAAGAAATAAAATACGATGAAACATAAACTGAGAACTCTGGTAGGGAACACAGACCAGGCTTGACAACATTCATCAACATTCATCTACATACAACGATTGACCAGGACTGAACCAAAAACCAGGGTATAAATACATGAACATAAGAAAAAGGGGCCAATGAACAAACAGAACTCCAACAAGATAACAAGGGAATAAAAAGAGGCAAATGGCAAATTAACGAGGGCAGGTGCAAACAATGAACAGAGAACAGGAGGCTAACAAGAAAACTATGGAACTACAAAAGGGACAAAATGAAAACTACGGAACTACGAAAGTGACAAAAATGACAAACAAAGGGCAAACGTGAGACAAGGCAAAGTATACATAACAGTTGGTTACACCACCTGACTTTGATTTGGTGGACAAAAGTTTTTAAAATATTAGTATTTTAAAACAAAATTGTTTCACTGCTTAAAAAATAAGAATTTTAAATGATTAATAATTTAAAAATGAATTAATAATTTTGTAATAATAATTAAAAATGTATTAATAATTCAATATATATATACTGTATATATAGTGTTTAATTAAAAAATTATAACAAAAGATTATTCCAAACTAATTATGCCAACATTTATTTTTTTAGTTTTTATTGTCGCTGGACTGTTATTGCACTTGCACTTTTTTTTATGTATTAAAAAATCAACATTTATATCAAAAAGCAACATCAAAAAAACCAAATTACTCTGAACTCAAAAATGCATCATAGTAGAGGTGTATTGAAGTAATTGTTTTGTGTAAATCGAATTGTTAATGTATTTTTGAATAACTTCATAGTTCCAGAGAAAAAACTAAGCATCAAGTCATGGACCCATGTATAGTGTTTTGAGACCATATGTGTGCATATTCTCAATGCCAGTCGGTGTCTTCGGATGACACTAGCAATGCCAAGGTTGTGGGTTCGTTTCCTAGGGAATGCATGTACTAATAAAATAGTATAGTATGAATAGTATGAATGCTCTGTAAGTTGCTTTGGTTTAAAGTGCCTGCCAATACAAATGCATGTAAGGAAAGAGAATGGGTGCAGTTGAGCTCCATAATATCCAAAGCACATCATAAAAGTAGTCCATATGACTCATGTGCAAAGTCTTCTGAAGCAGCATGATAGCTTTGCGTGAGAAAGACCAAAATTTAAGTAAAAAAAATCTTGTTCTCATGTAAATGTGTGAGCAACCTCCAGAAGTACATTATGTGTGCATTTTTTCCACATGCATGGCAAAATTACTGTAAGATCATATGTACTTTAGTCTCAGGGTGTGCACCATGTCAATGTGCATCAGGTCTGGAATATTTAGGAATTCTTCTTTAATTGGGGTGAGATCAGCGGCTCAGAGGAGGCCAAGGAGGGACCTGTACCCCTTTCTTTCTCCTCCAGAACTGCTTTGGCACCACTGTAGCTTTTGATGTGTGCTTTGGCTCTTCGAGGCTGACTTTGGAATATGTTCTTGGGAGACCAACGGTTACTTGCCTCCAGGCAAAATCTCAATCCCCGGGATCCGGCTCGTCTTTGATGGAATACTTTCGGGAGCAGCTAACCACCACCAATCCCCGCTCTGCCTAACCCCTCCTCGTTCCTCCTCTCTTACGTGTACCCTATCTCTCTCTCTCTCTCTCTCTCTCACTCTCTAATCCATCTCTCTCAGAGAGATTCACAAAAAAAGCTGACTGACTGACTGCCTACATCTCTATATCAGTCTCTCCATCCACTTGACCAGAACAGATGAGAGCAAGTAAATGGAAAGGTGTAGTATGTGTTATCTATGTCTGCCCACGGATCTTCCAGACTCATTTAAGCCTTCTGTTTTCAAATATTTGAAATTGTATCTAGTAAAATAAGAAGCACTTTGTGGCAGAAAACATTATTCAGATGCATATGTTTAAATTAATTACAAATGCATTGAGTCCCTTTATGTGCCCAAATACAGAAATGAACACACATGACTGTGGTTTTTGTAGATGACGTATATAAATGTTCGATGTTATGTGTAATGGATGATGTTAGTCTGAGTATTTTCCTTGGCTTGTTATTTTTTTTTATAACCACAGTGTGGTTTACAGTTTTTTGTGCTATATTGATTTTCTTTTGTTTAATTTTGTGCATTGTGCATTACAGGAACTTTATACAGCATTTTTTCCTAATTTTTTCACACATCCGGCAAAAATTAAATCTTCATAAATTTCTGTATTTTCAAAACATGTTAGGTGTAGATAAAGTTTTATAAATATTTATAATTTGCATAATACTATATATATATATATATATATACACACACACATATATACACACACACACATATATATACATACATATATATACACACACACACACACACACACACACACACACACACACACACACACACACACACACACACACATACACACACATACACTCACCTAAAGGATTATTAGGAACACCATACTAATACTGTGTTTGACCCCCTTTCGCCTTCAGAACTGCCTTAATTCTACGTGGCATTGATTCAACAAGGTGCTGAAAGCATTCTTTAGAAATGTTGGCCCATATTGATAGGATAGCATCTTGCAGTTGATGGAGATTTGTGGGATGCACATCCAGGGCACGAAGCTCCCGTTCCACCACATCCCAAAGATGCTCTATTGGGTTGAGATCTGGTGACTGTGGGGGCCATTTTAGTACAGTGAACTCATTGTCATGTTCAAGAAACCAATTTGAAATGATTTGAGCTTTGTGGCATGGTGCATTATCCTGCTGGAAGTAGCCATCAGAGGATGGGTACATGGTGGCCATAAAGGGATGGACATGGTCAGAAACAATGCTCAGGTAGGCTGTGGCATTTAAACGATGCCCAATTGGCACTAAGGGGCCTAAAGTGTGCCAAGAAAACATCCCCCACACCATTACACCACCACCACCAGCCTGCACAGTGGTAACAAGGCATGATGGATCCATGTTCTCATTCTGTTTACGCCAAATTCTGACTCTACCATCTGAATGTCTCAACAGAAATCGAGACTCATCAGACCAGGCAACATTTTTCCAGTCTTCAACTGTCCAATTTTGGTGAGCTCTTGCAAACTGTAGCCTCTTTTTCCTATTTGTAGTGGAGATGAGTGGTGCCCGGTGGGGTCTTCTGCTGTTGTAGCCCATCCGCCTCAAGGTTGTGTGTGTTGTGGCTTCACAAATGCTTTGCTGCATACCTCGGTTGTAACGAGTGGTTATTTCAGGCAAAGTTGCTCTTCTATCAGCTTGAATCAGTCGGCCCATTCTCCTCTGACCTCAGGACTGCCGCATACTGGATGTTTTTCCCTTTTCACACCATTCTTTGTAAACCCTAGAAATGGTTGTGCGTGAAAATCCCAGTAACTGAGCAGATTGTGAAATACTCAGACCGGCCCGTCTGGCACCAACAACCATGCCATGCTCAAAATTGCTTAAATCACCTTTCTTTCCCATTCTGACATTCAGTTTGGAGTTCAGGAGATTGTCTTGACCAGGACCACACCCCTAAATGCATTGAAGCAACTGCCATGTGATTGGTTGATTAGATAATGGCATTAATGAGAAATTGAACAGGTGTTCCTAATAATCCTTTAGGTGAGTGTATATATATATATATGTAAAACGTACACACATATACTGTATATCATGCATCCATCTCAATGTGCTCAATGAAAGACTGATTTCATTCTAAGGGGTTTGATTTGCATTGAATACATGTGAAAACTGTTCATATTGTTTTAAGGGTAAATAAATTCAATCTTGATCACCATGACAAAGTGCAACATATTGTACAACCATTAGCAATACTCTCTGCGTTTTTTTCTCAGACAGACACATCAACAGCATTGACAAAAGAAATTACTTTTATTGGACTCAACTTCTCGGCCACACGCATAGCCAGATCCTGTTTAAGAGATTAGAGCGTGATTTTCAACTGTAAAAAAATCAGTTGCTGGTCCATTGATTGATGGTGAGCCCAGAAGGTCTTTTTTAACCATCTAATTTCCTTGTATATTGATTATGTATATGTAGGAATAACCATGAGGCAGAGTTCTCCTTTCGATGTTTGCATTAAGGTCTCACTTTAAGGTGTATTCCCTAGAGACAGCGGTCCCAGCTTCTACTGTATAAGCTTGCCATTTTTCCACATTCCAGATCCCAGGATGGATGGCTGTGACCCTGAAACACTGCATGCACTGAGAATTAGATTTGAGGTAAAGATTACATATTACATTCTGACTTTACAACAAAATGTAGCCTATTGTACAGTCAGATTTGAGATATCAGGCAATGATAGACTTTTTATATGCTAGACTTTTTTTAATGAAGGAATCCCTGTTTCAAAGCATAATATTAAAGGTTAAAACATGCTCAGATTGACAATATGTGTAATTCAGTCACATCATATGATAATATGTCTTTTATAATCCTTTCCAAAAACCTGTTTACTTCCTCAAAATCTCATGTTTTATTGAGGAGGTCACAAAGTTTCATAACAGATCATTTATATGTATGTTATAATTGATATATGTGTCAAACCTTAATATATTGTTTAAAATAAACAATATAGGCCCCTCTCCATGTTTCAATCTTACATAGAGTAAAACATATACTTGTATAAAATAGCACCCCCAAATTATATAATAAGCAATTAATGCCAATTTTGAGATTCTTCAGAGGTGAGAAATTGAATTTGCCCAAATAATTTAGCATGTGTATTTAAAATATTACAGTGTTGTTTACACAAACCTTTTTCCATAAATATTGCATGAAGACAAGTCAGTGCTGTAGTTTCTGTTTTGTTTATTTCTGTTTTTACTTCTGTTAAAAGTGTTATTTTTTATTATTTTGTTTGACTTTTTTCCTATGTAGCAGTGTAGCTCAACAAATGCCAAAAAGCAAAATTGGTCTCTGATTACATCATGGGGAATTAGCATTTGAAACATATTATTTATTATTATAATTTTTAGCATCAACTTTTCTGAAAAGTTCCTGTTGGTGAATGAATTCTAACCACAGTTATATGCCACCTTTAGTTGATCTCATACTGTATTGAAGGAAATCAAATCCAAGAATCAACACCAAGTCATCTTTTTAAGGATTGATGTTGTTGAGTTTCCTTTTGCAGTATTTGCTTGTTGTCACTTCATTACAATGTCAATGTTTTTACACATATTAATACAAATATAATTGATAATAAATGCAGCAACAAATTGATTAATCAAATTTTTCGCCTACATAATTAGTACATTTATATGACCTGTCCTGCACAATTACATAAACACTGTAAAGTGTGTCTGGTTTTCCCTCTCCAATATGCCTCAAAAGTGACTCCAGTGTCTCAGGAAAGAGCGCTGGGATACGCGAAGGACGAAGGGAGGGAAAAAAGGGGCAGAAAGAAAAAGAGGGGAGGTAGTGTGTCTGCTCTCTGAAAGGGAGGAGTCACGCAAAGGGAAAGGGCAGCTGGAGCTCCACACTTCAAATCCTCTTTCCTCGAGAAACTATCCGTTACAGTGTTTATTGCCATAAACATTTAGGAGTTTCACGAGTCGCTGTACTTTTGCTGTTAGTATTTAGGTATGTATGCAAAAGACAGCGTTAGTTTAGAGCTCGAGCTGCTCCCTTCCAAGCACACTTAGAAAAGAAAGAGAAGACGAAGGAAGAAAGAAAAAAACTCTACAGAGCAGTTTTGGAGTTTTAAGTGAAGAAGCAAAGAGTCTATATCCTTCTGCAGCAAGCATCTGCGCGCGAGCGAGAAGAAAGTCTTCGAGGGGAGGAAAGAAAAGTTTCGGAACAACTGGAGGGAAGAAGCAACCTTCGGACGAGTAAGTGCTAGAAATGTGGAGTTTTGCCTCTTTGCATTTGGTTGCATGAAAGTTTTGCCAAAAGAAGAGTGAAGAAAGAGTAATGCACCGTTCTGTCAGGGGTATCGCGTTTCAAATAAGTCGCAAAATGCGCAATGCGATACCCCTGACAGTTTGGTGCAAATGATTGCACTAAATCAATGGAACGAACACGTGAACGGAAAGTTTATTGTACAATGTTGGCAGTTATTTTTGTTTTGTGCTTAATATAATGCAGCGCAAATTCCGCAAGCCGTTTTGCACACTTTAGGTACTTATTGAAAAACTTGCGGCCCCTATTGGTCCGTTAATATGTGTAGTGTCCCGATGTTTTACGCCTGTCTCGTTGATCATTTCTAAAAATTATTAGACCCATCAGGACGCAACGGGCTTTAGTGCAATCCGCCCTTTTCAATGCACTTTTCAGTGTGTCCATTGCGACAGTTTTAAATATTTAAAAGTGCTCAAGTAAGTTCACAGTGGTCTTTTAGACGTGTTTTTAAATATAGTCTTGAAGGAAAGTTTGGGATATCATATTTCAGTGCCATTTTCCTCCCAGTAGAATTTTAATAAATACTTAAGTTCATACTGTGTGTGTGTGTGTGTGTGTATGAGAGAGAGAGAGAGAGAGAGAGAGAGAGAGAGAGAGCGAGAGAGCGAGAGAACAAACAAATAAAAAAACAGTCTATTTCTGAAATCTTATACGTTGCAAAAAATTACACACATGTTGGCATTACAATGTAAAAAAATAAAAATACATCTCAAACAAATTATAGGCTTTTTAGACGATTATAATATCAGGTGGGCCAGCTATTTAAACATAATTATGTTCGATTGTAATAATGCATGATTTACCTATTTAGCTAAATTGAATAAAAATATGAAGGTGTTATAAATTAATTGTCGGCTCTGTATGATGATTTAAAACACACACTTAAAAGATTACTGATTGAAATAACTGTCTATATGATTTTGATTATATTAGACATTATTATTATTATCATCAAAGCAAAGTTAGTGCACTAATGTTCCACATCACTTGTGTAGATATTTTCTTGCAGCTTATCCAAACTTTTTGGCATTCAACCCGCTTGCACTCAAGGAACGGACACGTCAAAAACTTGCAGGTTTGCAGATCGGCAACACGCATGAGAGTATTTGGAATGTGTGTGCCTCGGTTGCCCCGCCAAATTGTGTCTGACACCTGGCGCGCAATTAACGGTGACTCAGAACGCCACAAAAATTCAAATTTAAATTTGAAAATCAAAATTCGAATTAAAGGTTCGGCCACACTTTAGAGTTTCTACAGTGTTCATGTTACTGGATGTTACAAAAGTAAACACTGGACGTGTCATTTATCTGAAATAATTGTGTAGAGTTGATTGTTACATATTGTTATTGTGCTCATATAGAATACATGTTTAACGGGCACTGTAATGTAAAGTGTAGCATTTTTTTTTCTCCGACAAGTAAATGAGCCCTGCTCGTTCTGTGCACTTTCTCTTTAGTGCAGATTGCATGTTTGATCCCCAACCCCCAATTTAGCCTTTATTTCTCCTTTTGGTCTTCTATTACATTTACCTTTTTTAAGAATTTTATGTCAGTTTTTTTCCAAGTGAACTATTGGAATTTCATTGAATAGGTCTGTTTAGAAAGCTGTATTTTTACTTCCAAACATATGATTGACCCAGGCCTGATTTCAGTACATTTTAAATGTTAAAAACCATATGGGTGATGTAAAATTTTCTCAGATAATTAAATGCAATTCCGAATTAGTTTTTTATTTTTTTATTTTTATATCTATGTAATATGTAATATTTAGTTTTGTGTCAATTATTGTACAAAGGCCTAGTAAATATACATGATGTGAGTCAAAGGAAAGGAATAGTCATATAATCTGTAATCTGCTCTGTCTTTCAAGTCAAATCCCGTAGTAGGCCGTAGCAGAGATTTACGATGTTTTTTCCCCCCCTTTAGTTAATTTTGTTATAAAATAAGCATCCATTTGAGGTCTTAAATTTGAGCTCTCTTATGATAAGGTGTTCTCTGAAAAGACTAAAATCTTAGTGTGGTTATCAAAAATTCCACTACGTGAGTTTTCAAGTCTTTCTCAAGCTTCGTTTCTTTTGGGAACAAGTATGTATTTAGGCTTGTATGCTTTGTGTAAAAAGAAAGTTAAATAGTTTAAAATATAAATAATCAAAAAAAAATTTAATTGATAAATTGATCTTCCAAAAAATAAATGAATCAAGAACAAATGTTTATGATTTATATTTTTAAATAAATGCAATTCTACAATATTTGGATATTGGGATATTAAATTAATTGCACTAGAGGTTTTACAACATGAAACATTACAGATTAAACTGAATTTGAATACTTATGTTACATGTGCTCAGAGTAATGTATAACAGACTTACAGTAAATTTGTTGAATGTGTATAATTTATAAGAAAATTCTACAAATGTGCATAATGAAACATTGATCATTGAGGCTTTGATCAAACAGGTGAAATTTTACAAAAACACTTGCCTTATTAATTATTCACCCTCACTGAGTCATGCACGGAGGAGAAGACTCAGATAAACAGTAAGGCAAAAATAGACTTCATATCTTTATTACAATACTTTCAGTTCCTTGTAAGAGTCCATCATCAAATAGGAGTTTATCATGGTTTACTGTTCATATATGCATGGCTGCATTGCAGAACAAAACTGAAGGTTAGCGGGTCACTCCCACCTGCCTCCCCTTTCCCACCCGCCGTACTGAGCACACTATGTCACCGGCTAATATTAACAAGCGGAGATGACACACGATTATGCTCAATGTCATCCCACTACCCCCTCCTTCCCCCACGCCGCGTACATAAACCCTCAGATTAGGCCAAGCTTTTGAGAGGGATGCCCATTCCCTTCACCCTCAGGGTCCTTTAGCATCCTTAAGCAGTTCTACCTGTCATTAGGTGCATTTGGGAATGAGATGACTAACAGGGGGCCATTGAGATGCTAATGCAAGTTTGAATAACGCTGTGCTTATTGTCCAAACCAATAAGGAACAAATGGATGGGAAATTTGTGTGTCTCTGTGAGGCTGATAACAGATTGAGATTGTGGAAGTGCTCTCGGGGCGTTTGGAAGCTTCTACTTTTCTTGTTACACGGTGGTTTTTGAGTTTGACATCTTAGCATCTACGCTGGGCTGGCTGCTTTTGCACTGAGGCATAGAGAGTGATTTGTTATGGTAGATCTATGGGGCATGAGGTGACTACTAGGCTTTTTGTGCATGTGGTATTTCATCAAGAATTGAACTCCGTTCTGCTTCCCCTCTGTTGTCAGATTTGTCAGATTTTTACGTCTCGCCTCCAGAGAGAGAGAGAGAGGCTGAGGGGTAAAATTTATTTTTTTCTTTTTCTAAACATAACTGATGTATTTGCCCATATTTAGCATTTTTGACCCTAACAAGCAGCACCTGACTACAACTGCGAGGAAACCTTTGTTGTGCGGTACAGTGGTGCTCTGCTTTCACTCAACGCTGTCAACAAACCATGACTTTGAACTGAAATTTCTTACTTTGATGATCCTCAACTTTGATACATTTGACATCAAATGCAAAGGACACAGAGTGAGAGAGAGAAAAGGGAACAAGTAAGAGTGAGTAATTGAGAAAAAGGCACATAGACAGAAAGAAAGAGAGGGAGAGGTTCTCGAGCTGTGGGACAGGTTAGAGTGCAGATTGTTGGA
The DNA here is from genome assembly GCF_025860055.1 of Xyrauchen texanus. Lineage (NCBI taxonomy): Eukaryota > Metazoa > Chordata > Actinopteri > Cypriniformes > Catostomidae > Xyrauchen > Xyrauchen texanus. Next base: position 22,497,093 of record NC_068316.1, on the reverse strand, counting down.
TGAGAAGTTGAGCCGTTGAGGAAAAGTAGAGACATGTCAAAAGTGTTCATCTATATTTGTGTCTCAGTGGAGGGGGTCTCTTGCATTGTAGGGGGGCTTGCTGTTATGCTTTATCTGTCTCTCCTTCTCTCTCCTTTTCTCTTTACCCCCTTCTAATCCCCTAGGCCCAGTCATCCCTTCAGGGCATGCCTTAGATCTGCCTTCTCTTCTTTCTGTTTCTCTCTCTCTGTCGTTTTTTCTTTTTCTCCCTTTCATGTCAACAAACCCTAAAATGACTGTAAAAATGAAGATTTAAACAAGTCTACAGCTCAAATAATACATGAGTTTTAACAGAAGAATTAACGTAAGTGCTTTTATAAAATTGTAAGCATCACATTTCTGCCTTTAAACCCTCCAAATATTGTCCCCATACACTTCCATTGTAAGTGTCTTTCTGTTACTTATATTTGTACTTTTTTTTTTAAGAAAAGGAGAGCTAATTATAAATAATGTTTTGTGGTAATCAATATTATGGCAAAAAACAGAATATTCCTTTTAACAATTTGAGTAAAAATGGAATTGAAATGGAAATGTTTACATGAATTTCAGAATTTCATAGTATTTGTTATATCCCCTTGCACTGTAATGACAGTATGCACTTGATTTGGCATGGCAGTTTGTGTAGCACCTGATGATCCATGTTATCCAGCATAGTTTGGGAATGCTTAAAAATAAGCATTTTTTAAAAATAAGCAAGGGAGAGTCTTGTATGCTTCATTGGAAGTTTTTCCCATTTATATTTCTTACATGTACAGTATATTAATTAAAAAAATGTCCATACCTTTTTAAGATTTGATCAATTTCCATGACTTCTCCAGGCCTACAAATCATACATTTAGAATTCCCCGAGATTTCCAGATTTATCACAATCAGATTTAAATGAAAGAATTCACAGATTTTCATTGTGGACACCACTGTAACGCTCTTTTCTTCCTTGAACATATTCCATCTACTATGTTTTTTCCCTATTAATTATGCCTTGTGTTGCCTCTGCCAGGGCCCCATAATCTCCACCGTTCTAGTAACTTGCTTAGGACCTGTGAGTAACCCAGCCAAAGCTCCTCTCATGCAGCTTGAGGGACTCAGGGGCAAGAAGACATGCTCATTCGCTTGTTAAGTCACATACTGTACAACTCCCCCCTCTCACCTTATTTCTTTTTCTCTCTCATTCACATACAGCCTGCAGGCAGTCACGGGAAATAAGCAGGTCCATACCAAACTTTGAGAGTGACAGTTTGTTTTCACTGGCAGCGCTCGCTGCTGGAAACTCAAAATTGACCTGCCAATTAGCCTGGCAATTTACCCTTTTGGATAAGGGCTAGAGACTGGGAAAAGGAGAAAAAAAATAGTTATTCAAAAAACCAGTAGTTACATCCCAAAAAATTATACTCTTGAGCTGAGCAGAACTGCAGCTGGCCCTGCTGAACATTCAAGCATAGTCGTTCACCAGCCTATGTTGTGTTTTGCATGCTGGTGCTTAGCACTGGATCCTTTTAATTAGGTTCACTTGACCCTGATCAGATGCGTTTCTTCAGGGGAATTTACATTAGATGGATTTTTGCATTCTGGTTACCAACACATGTTTGTATGCTGGTGTGCTGGTGTCGCCATCAGGCCTCTTAAATAGATTTACCAGCAAGATGTCCGTGGTCAACCAGCTTCACCACAAAGATCATGCTGGTTTCACCAACTAAGGTGAACATCTTAGGTATACAGATCCAACTAGCTATAACATCAGCCTAAACTACAGTTGAAAATCCATGCTTGTCTTAGCTGGTCTTTTCAGGAGGGTGCTACTTGTATAGAAGAGCTTGTTGTGTTGTGTGTTTCAAGAAATGTGTACCATGGTTAATGCTAATGTTTTCTTTTCTCAAGTAGGTGACTGCAAACAGCTGAGGTTGTGTGTTGGCACAAGCCTCATGGTTTGCCTCATTTATTTGCTATCCTGGTTGTAAAATCGTCTTTAAACCTGCGTGTGAAGTGCAGCAACAAGAGAACTCAGTACTGACAGAGTGTGTGAAGGACTGGTGACGGAGTGCTTAGTGTGTGAGTTATGGTGTTGTAAATGGGCTGGGATGTCAGCTTTGATGTGAGGTATTTTGAGCAAATGTGAAGAAGCTGCACACACATACACACACATGAAGAGGGGAGAGATGACTTGACCCTCAGTGTGATCGAAGTCTCTGTCTTCTGCAATGCTGAAAATGTTCACAAATTATGATTTATTTGAACTAATGTGCACACAATATTTGCTGACCCTTACATATTAAATATAATTGAATTTATAAGTTTCTATATATATATTTAATTAAAGGTGATGTGTGTATGTGGCACTAGCGTCAGCATCGCCAAACTGAATTGCAAAAATGATGCATGTTTTCAAACAGGTTTCCCAAATACTTCCCGTCTTCCATACATGGGACAAAGAAAGTCCCAAACTTTCGCTTTTGTTTAAGCCAATGTTTCTATGTCTGGCTGGTCAAACCAACAGAGCAATGTTCTGATATTACCACAAATCAACAGTACACTTTTTGGGAGAATCAACCTCTAAATGGCTCATTTAGGTTTTTTTAATCTGGGATATGAGAAAGGATTTTAAAAGTAACATTTAAAATTATGAGATTGAATTGAGGAGTCTATTAATTAAATGAATATTTCATTACATCAATCTTTTATTTTAAGCTATATAGATAGCACAAATGATAAAGATAAGATTTTAGAGCATTTCACATTCATTAATAATAATACAAATAGATACACCATTAAACCTTGTTTCTAAGAATTTTAATCATCCACATATTACTGACATAAACTTTAACCCTTAGGTCAGACATACAAGACCTCAGGAATAACTGAACATCAGATCCATATGTGGAAAGGTTAAACAGTCAACGAAGGGGCATATGTTCTCCCTAAATCCCTCATTAAAAACCCTATCTTATTTGCCTCTTCTACCCCGTATGTTTTGTGCTGTTTCTTTTATTGTCCCCTTGGAGTTCTTCTAAAAGTAAACGTCAAAGCCCTTGCCTATCCGGTCCCTGAGATAAATAATGTCCCTATTTACAAAAACAAAAAGAGGGACTCAACTATATGAGCAAATTTCAGTCAGGCCTGAAAGACTCCCCCATTGTCATCACAGCATCGGAATACTAATCGCTTTTTCTCATGCAAAGTGTGCTGGTTTTAGGGCCCAGGCATAAATGGAGTGAGAGAGAGAGAAGAAGAGAGGGGGAAAGAGGTGTGTAAGAGGGGGGGCTTTGTTTTAACAATACTCCACAGGGAACTTTGAAGGGGAGGCAGGGGCTATTGGAGGGCTCCCTCGCCTGCTGAACAAAGACCAGCTCCTTCCAAGCAGAGAGAGAGAGAGAGAGGGAGAGGGAGAGGGGGTGGAGGAAAAAGTTTTGCAGACTAGTTCCCTCAAGGAGCTTTTGGAGTGGAGGGGAGGGAGAGAACGGGCCTCCAGAGTCTGCAGTTGTTTATAATGACACATATAATCTCAGAAGGGCAAGAGAGGAGAAGTAATAGAGTAGATGGTATATACACCATGTGATGATAGAAATGTGTCAACCAGGAGAGATTTTTTTGCTATACCCTTTATGCTGCAGCAGAGTAGTTGCACCTGTTTTTGCGCTGCTATCAATGGAAAGGGATGTGTTAAATTATTTACAAATGAGAGGGATGAAAAAAACATGAAATAATGTGAAAATACAGAGCGAGAAAACAGAATGTCCCAATGAAGTCAAGTTGAGGAAGAACTTGTTATCATGGAGTTTTTCAACTTGAAGAGTTTAATAGGGTGTGATCAGGGATGTAGTGGAGGCTAAACGCACGTAAACGCCGTTTACGCACCTCCCAAAATTCGGAAATAGCGTTTACCCACCTCCAAAGTGGGTTTATCCACCTCTAAATTGCGTTTATCCACCTCTAAATAGATAGCTCCTAAGCCATTTTAAATTAAGCTTATGTCGTTTTAGTTTCATATTGTTCATTATTAGTTTCATAGGTTGTTAAACCTAAGACGAAGTCTTTCATAATGCGCTGCTGCCAGTGTTTCCCATGCGCGTGCATCGATATTGACTACTACCAGCTATATACAGCGTGCTGACCTCAAAAATCCAGCTGTATTCTAACAATAACTTAGCTCTCCTTATTAGCTAGGCTCCTTGCATGCTGGCTAATAAGTAATAACTGACAGTGCTGTGTTTGACAGATTTATGCAGCGGTGTTCCATGACGGAGAGAGAGCGCGAGAGGTACGGGTGAGAGAGAGAGAGAGAGAGAGAGAGAGGGACGAGCGAGAGGTAGCCTAGTGCTGCGCGAATGCGCTACGGCTCTCTGCAATCAAATACGATTTTAAATAGGCTTAGTAAAAAATAAAAAATAAATGGAAAATCAATGTGTGGCGGTCAGCGTTGATATTGTGGCCGGCCGCCACATATAAATGAACGTATGGGGAACCCTGGCTGCATTACTGTCAGTGTTGACCAATCAGCAGGAAGCTTTTTTCTTAAAAAAAAAAATATTTTTTTAAATATGTGGCACCAGATTCATTCTTCTGTCGTTAATCTGCACTATTTTACTATCTAAACTATTTTGATAATCAATTAGTCGGGTTGAGTCATTTTTTAAGACAAAAGTAAAAAATTATTTGATTCCAGCTTGTTAAATGTGAATATGTTCTAGTGTCTTCTCTCCTCTGTGACAGTAAACTGAATATCTTTGAGTTGTGGACAAAACGAGACATTTGAGGACGTCATCCTCCTGGGCTTTTGGGAAACACTGATCCACATTGTTCTGACATATTATAGACCAAACAAATAATTGATTAATCGAGAAAATATTCAACAGATTAATCGACTATGAAAATAATAAACCTTACCGGGTGACCACGTCTTGGTTCACCAGAATTTATAGTTTACCCACCTCTTTTTTTACCACTACACCTCTGGGTGTGACAGTCTGTTCGGATGTTAAAATCTCATTCATTTTCTCCATAGGCTAATTGATTTTTAACTATAACTTATAAACCTTTATCCTCAAGCATTTCAGCTGTGTGCATTTTCCATTCCTGTTGTTGATTTGTAACTAGTAGCACCTAAAAAACATTCTAGAGCAAATAATTTTCCTGTAAATGTATGGCAACATGTGGACAGCTGGACTAAGTTGTGAAATTTTAAATAATACCAAGCTATAGAAAGTCAGATTTTATATATAGTTTTATGTCAAAAATGTCAAGTGGTTCAAACATAATCAGCAGTCTGAAACTGAACTTTTGATAGGAAGTTTTAATTGAATGCACTTGGCTTCATAGAAAAGCTATAGGATGCTCCCTTGCTCCCTTTTTAGTGAATGACTTAACCTCAGTTTGCTGGCTGTGCTGTTCATCCTAACTCCATATAAAGCCTCTGAAAGCAATGTTTTTCAGCTTTTGGATAAATCCATTGATTCTGGATGTGCAAATGCAAAATACATATATAATTTTTTATGGAAAACATGCATTAAAGTTCATATTAGTGTACTTTGTGTTTAGCAGCGTGGCGTTTCACAATAAATAGCTCAAATTTAAAATATAGTATATCAGATGAAACTAGAGTCTCAAACAGGTTTCAATGTAAAAATGTAATTATATTTCCTACCAGATGTAGTTTTGTTGCAGCTTCTCCCAAAGACAAACTCTGCTGTGGTCAGCGCCATGTTGTTTTGTCTCATGACTCTGTGAGTCTGATCTCAATTACTGATAGCACAGAGTCTCCTGAACTGAGATCAGTTGGTTTAAATGTATTTAAATTATGCGTTGCATATAGCGAAGCCAAAATACAATGACCACGCATTTGTACACGGAGTCGCACGAGGTTAAAGGCAGATCTACTGTCTTGTTGTTAATCAATGCTATATGGTTCCGCTGAAGCCGTTAGTTTCAATGTCATTTTTTAAAAACAAACTTCATGCTGGTGATCTACCTATGCAGAGAAAATTTCACCAATCAGAGAATCACAGCAAACAAACTGCAGCAAAAGAGTCCAGGAGAAGCCCACCCATTCCATGAGGCAATCGAGTCGGTCTTCCTACATTCTCAAACTACTTATATATTTGTATATGTCTGAATATTTTGCAACAAAATTTAAAATATATAGTTTCTATTCTTATAATCAACAACTTCAGATAAATGTGGAGTGGTGGTGGCGTAGTGGGCTAAAGCACACAACTGGTAATCAGAAGGTCGCTGGTTCGATCCCCACAGCCACCACCATTGTGTCCTTGAGCAAGGCACTTAACTCCAGGTTGCTCCAGGGGGATTGTCCCTGTAATAAGTGCACTGTAAATCGCTTTGGATAAAAGCGTCTGCTAAATGCATAAATGTAAATGTAAATACATTTATATTTTTTCTGTTGTTTTTTATTCGATTACGTCATTCGCAATGCTTCATGGGAATGTAGTTCATTCCCTCATGTAAGACATTAAGTACACAGTCTTGTACCTTTGTCTATTTGTGCGATTGTCAAACACTTTTTTGCTTTAAATCAAAGTTTGTAATGTGATTCACTTTGGAGCTGGTTGGTTTGGGTCATGGCTTAGAATGTTTTTATTATGGGATATAATGAAATCCCACAGCATCAAATTAATGGGAAAAATACTTTCGGAAACAAGACTGCTGATAAAATGGGGGGCACTGTTGCGCTCTATTGTTTACGCTCGCTGAGCAATGTTGCAACTTGCTGTGTTAATATAAAATTAAAATGATGTGCAGTCACAGGTGTGTATATCAGCTATTTTACAGCAGCTTCAAAAGTGGCTCATCAAATCAGAATTCAGAGCCGCAAATATCCAATTTATAATATTACAGTAGTTTTACTGTTTTGAGTCTTTTGTTTTTCACTCGATTTTCGCAGCTGTTTTTGCATTTTGCATTGGTTTGCGTAAAAAAGTAAAGTGCCAAATAAATAGAAGAAATATTAAAAATATATGAAACTTTCATTTGTAAAGTATTTAATTTACTGGCATGCGTATTTGATATATAATTAATCGAATGTGTTCACAATTAACTATATTGTGATATGTACTTTTTGTGATAGATACATTATATTACTTATAGCATGGTATAAAATTATGTTTGTAACACCTGCCCTTAATAGGGGCAAGCATTTAGAGAGCTAAAGCAGGATAAATGTGCACATAAGCGGTAAAAGGGCTTTCGCCACACCACACCACTCCAAAAGGCTGTTTTTACCAAGAGGGCCCAGCTTGCTTGGAAAATACATCTTATTTTTGTAGGAGGATAAGGTTAGACTTTACTGTGGAATATTATTATGTAGTCACACTCACAAACACAGGTATACACATACACACCATTGGACTCTTTAGGCTGCAGCCTGCTCTCTGCGGACACCGTGTGCCATAGTTAAGGCTCTTCCAGCAGCCACGGTTTAGAGCGAAAGGTTCCATTTTCAAAGGCACTCACGAGTGCTCCCCTTTCTTGCTGCCCCGCAGTTTGGCGGCTACTTGCCGAAGTCATTGTCTGAGAAGAGGCAGGACATTACTCACTACTGAGGAAGAGAGAAAGAGACTAGGGGCCCAGGGCACCCAGACTTACTAGGTTTATGAATGGGGAATTGGGTTTGCATACTAAAAGTTAGTTACTAGGACAACAGGGCTTTTTAGATGTGACCTTGACCGGACTGATGTTCACCATATGAGGATCAGAGAGAGTGGTCTCTGGGGGGGTCATGATTTACTTACCCCCATGTTGTCCCAAACCTGTATAACTTTATTTATTCTGTGGAACAGAAAGCTGTAACTTTTTAGAATATCCTGGCTGCTCTTTTCCATATAATGAAAGTGAATGGGGACAAGGGCTGTCAAGCTCCAAAATTCAAAAATGGCCCACTAAAAGTGTCATAATAGTAGTCCATATACAGTGATTTGCAACCTTGTCACACAGAATGATGTTACTATACCTACATTTTTGGAAAATAATTTTTACGTGGCTTTTTGTATGTATTAAGGCAGTTTTCTGGTAAAATGAATACTAGAGGTGCTACAACAACAATTACTTTTATGCATTTATACTCAAAATACGAATAAAATGGCAGATTATCAGTTAATAAACACTTATTTTTTCACCCTGTTCCTAACACAATGCTATCTTATAACACCAAATCATTTGCATGCTTGGATAGGCTTATTCGAGCTTGATCAAACTGTGCGGTTGCTCAGCTGTTAAAACGTCATAAAAGCACCAAAAAATGACACGTTTGCTACAGCAATTGAGTTTTTCATCTCGCATTTGCTTTCTATGACACTATTGGTGAGGTTTATGTTTAAAGTTTAGGGTAAGGAGATTGGTTTTGTTCATTTAAATCTCAATAGAACATTAACCTTAAAAACCTCATCTGTTTGAGAGATTTTAGCTTTTAGCACCACAGTGGACATTTCACCTCGGCTCTGCAGGGCTCCAGACTGCTAATTGATTGTGACAATAATTTAAAATCTAGTCGCCACTGGCGACAGTCGGGTTGTGTGTGTTCATATGCGGTTTCGTCAGATATCGTCTTGTGAATTATTGAATATATTTTTAGAACGTGCACAACCAGTGTGTCTCGCGATACTTTTCCACCCATTCTGTTTCTGATGAGCACGCAACAACAAACCCAGTGCTTAAAAATTACTCTTTTGAACTGAATCTTTTTCGCGAATCACCCGAAAAGAACTGAATGTTTGAACTCAGGAGCTCAGGTTAGCAGTTTGAATCAGATTCACTTTCTCAGTGAATCAGCCATTGTGAGTTTATAAATGCGAGCGCAGACATTTTAAAAAAAGAGTCCCATGTGTATTTCGGCTTCTTTATAATTTAAAGTCCCGTTTTGTGCACCACTTTATTTTCTTCTGGTAATTATTGATTGGGATTGGAGTTGCACAATATACTGCATCTGGAATTTCATTTAATTTGCACTCTTGTAGTCTCTGTGTCTGGGGCCATCTGGTAACAGTAAAAGTCTAAGGCAATATTGTAAAACAATTTATATACTGTATATATATATATATATATATATATATATATATATATATATATATATATATATATATATGAGATCAAGCTTTTGACACTTTTGAAAATTGAGGCACCTATTACAGAAGGTGCAAACATTCATTGATGCTCAAGAAGACAACACACTACTATATGCATAGTATACTTCATGCAAATATCTGTAATTTAGATTCTGACGAGCAGCACTAAATAAAAAAATATTTTATCTCTTATATTTGTATAAATTCTGAAAGGGGTGTGAACATTTATGAGACAAAATTGAATGCAAACTTATCTTCTCAACTATAAATACAGTTTATTAAACCTTCGATTAATGGGTCATCTGCTGACTTTCTTTTCTGTGGCTACCTGTGATTTGGCTACTAAAAACAGCAAGTTGGCTCCTTGACGTTTCAGTTAAGGGAGCCTCTAAATCATTTTTTTAGTCTGGAGCCCTGATCTGCTGTGGTTCAATTTTCAAAAATGTCACAACAATCACATCATTTTCATGAGATCAGGCTTGTAACTTGTGAACTACATTCCAAATCCTCTGAATGGGTTTAATTGAAGTCTTTATATAGGGCAAAATAATCTATATGGGACATTTTGAGAGATGTGGATGTTGGGGGGTGGGAGGTTGTGTTAGTCCTTTTTGGAGAGAAAAAAGTGGAAAAAGGAGAAAGAGGAATGTAGACAAGACAGTAAGGGCAATGAGAAAGAAAAGGTGTCGGGAGAGTTCGGAAGACAAGAGATTAGAGAAAGGTGGAGAGAGAGGGAGAGAGAGAGAAAGAGTTGAGCGGGGAGTGATATTTCCTCTCAAAGCTCAGTGTGAAAGCTCCTTTCTACGTCCCAAAGCTGCTTTCACAAAGAGATTTACAACACAGTTCTCTATCGCCGTGCATTTCAAACTTGTGTGTGTGTTTGTAGGTTTGCCCACCTGTGTGAGTTATTTCATGCATATAAAGTGCATGTTTGCGTAGAGCACATTGGAGTTTCATGTGCACATTTCGAGTCGGTCTGTATTTCGTTGTGTGCAGGCATTTAAAGGCATAGTTCACCCCAAAATAAAAATTCAATCGTTTCTTTACCCTTGTGCTGTTCCAAAGCCATATGATTTTCTTTATTCCGTGAAACACAAAAGGTGTTCTTTTTCAATGAAAGTCAATGGAGACTGTGGGTGTTAAGCTTCAAAATGACAAAAAATGCACTGTAAAAGTAGTCCATATGTATTGTGTGCTGTATGCCAAGTCTTCTTAAATCATATGATAGCTTTGTGTAAGGAACAGATTAAAAGTTGAAAACATAATTAAAACATCAATCGCATTTCATTCATTGCTTCTATGGAAATAGTGCAGCCAGGATGTTCTTCAAATATACACTTTTTGTGTTCCACGGAAGAAAGAAAATCATACAGGTTTAGAACAACAAGAAGGTGAGTAATTAACTACATTTGAATTTTTTTTTATGAACCATCCCTTTAAGTATGAATGCATATGTACATTTTTTTGTGTCTTTATATGACCAGTATGATATATAGAACAAGCCTACAGACATACTTATTATTGATGTGAATATGTCCTCTCTCACAAAGGCTTGAAAAATCCCTCAGATGCCAGGATATGTGTGTGCATCATGTGTCAGATTGTGTGTGTGTGTGGGGACTGTATTCAGGGGGTGCTTCCACATACAGAGGGGGCTCCTTAGCTTTTAGAATTATTAATGTTGTTTGGATTTTTGTGCTACAGTCTAAGCACTTGTCTCCTCCTATTAGACTGAATTACTATTCTGAATTAAATCAACTCATCCCACCAAAATGCCCCCCTTCCGCTAAGAGCCTTCTGAGAGGATAGAGACACTCCGTCGATTATATAATGTCTTACAGGCTTACATATTTGGAGCCTGTTGTTTTTTATAATTCTCATGCTCATAAATAAAAAGGATCATCTGTCGATTACTATAGAAAAAAGTATGCTCGTAAGTTTGTAAAAACAGAAATCTTTTTTTACTTTTTACTGTAAAATAGAGTAATGTAAAATCAGTAGATGTCTATGGGGCAAGTAGTTCTATAAAAGGACGGTATAGATAACAATTACAAAAAGTAAGATTTTTGTATAAAATAAATTATATTAATTTTATTGAAAACTTGCGCTAAATGGACATCATTGATAGTTGCGCCTCATTTCACTGTTTTTCAGCGTCTTGCATAGTAGCACCCTATTTTTAGCTTTACCCAGAACATTCATTAAATTGAGGTCCAATAAGGGTGCTCAACAGTCAAAATCAATTGGATCTCATTCAGAGAATTTTAATGAAACAATTCTATAATGTAAAATTAAACGATGTATGCTCAATACAACAAATCAAATATGATATTTTGTTCCATGTGTTCGAGGCAGCAGATAATTTAAGGTCATTTTCAGTCTACGGAGCGAGCTAAGGCCTAAACGCCGGAGACTATTTTCCTGCTGGTTAAACTGCGGGCATCCCTGGTAGTGACATATGTTAATGGCGCAGTTATTGAGAGTGTGTTTATATGATTAGAGAGTGAGAGGTCGAGATGAGAGTCGAGCCAGAGTGATTTGTCTTCTCGCGCAGCGAGAGGAGATCAATGCAAAGTGCCTCTTGCGTGCTCAATAAGCCATGTAAACTCATTAACTCTATGAGACCTGTCTCTGTTTTTACATACACACACACAAACACAGCAGATCAGTGAAATTACATGTGTGAGATTAGGTTAATGTGTTAATTAGTGTGAGTGGGTGTCTGTGTTTTTCTAATTTGATTGTGTGTAGAGACATTGAAGTGGGTGTAGAGACATTGGTTTATGTGGAGGTGTGTGTATGTGTGTGTGTTTAAGAGATAGTGGAAATTAGTGATTTTCTATGTTTCCGATAGTTTCAGTACCCTAGGATCGGTGACTGTATGCCGACACGCTGACATGCAGTATTCTTATCAGACATACTTGCAATGGTTTCAAAGTGTTTACCATTCCACCTGGCACGATTGGCAGCATGTTGCATCAGCTGCGTGGGAGACTAGGGTTTAAAGCCAGGCAGTAATCATGTTTGAATTATCAATGACGAGCATGATTCGGAGGTTTCACTTTTTCTTCTAACATTACTTTTTACTGCACTAATGGTTAAGATAATTTTGGGGATAGAATCTATAAATATATGCTTTTCTCTTCATTGTATAACGTCCAGTAAAGCTGAAAACCACTTGCTTCACTACTAGCTTTTGGCAACCTCTCCTAGACATAATTGGAGCTCATACGTGCCAATATGCCAATGGTACAACACTTACCATTTGGACACTGGGGGCAGTGTTTCAAAATTTCGGTCAACGTATTCCGATTTTGACTAAATAAAAGTTGGTCTTCTCTTTCCGATTTCACTGTGAGATCAGGCTGTAACACCTGTTACTGATTCAGAGTAATCTTAAATTTTGGATTGTGGTGATACGTACCTAATATGTACCAATACCTAAAGTGCATATTTGGTACATGAAAGTAAAGGTTCTTCGGAAACTACTGTATTATTGTACTGTATAGGGTTCTTGAGATGTTTTACTGTATGCTAAAGTGTTTGATGTTAAATTTATAGGATTATATGTTATAATTGAGCTGCACCAGGGTTTTTCCGTAGTCTAGCTACAGTCTGTCCAATGACACATAGACTGTACATGACACAATGCATAATCAAATATTTGATGGAAGGATGTACAATACGCTTGGTGAAATACATGTCTTTTGGGGCGTGCATGCATACACACTGCACCTTGGCCAATTGTGGTCAGATAACGTGCATATACGCTGGACAAAGACGAGCTATGATTGCACTAGGTCTGTTGGTCCAACTATTGGACTGGCACCATTTCAGTCGGACTAAAGCGTTTTTTAAAATGATTTTTTAGTCCAACTAAAGTCCAACTTTTAATATGCATGTAAATGTACTTATTGTTTTGGTTCTGGGTTCTTTAGCAATACTACCTACAAATGTTCTCCAATCGCATCAGGTTGTAGAACCCCTTTTGGTTCTTGAGACTTCTTGAGATCATTATTGGTGTGAATTCTCAAATAAAATGGAGAAAGCATTAGATACTTGTGAATGTTTGTTTTCAAAACTTTGAATACAAAGTTTTTGCTCAAGGAGCACACAGTTGCAGTGGAAGACGTCCATGGTTATGACTTTCATTAAAACTACTATTCACTTTCGAGTTTGAAATTGTGTGTGAGATTGGATATGAGATAATATGGTGGGTTGAATGATGATGAAGAATATGGAGAGAAGGCTGCGGTAGAAGACAGATGAAGTCTGTCTGTGTACCTGCAGATAGGAGATGTTTCTGAGCGTGTGTGGGGAGTCACAGAGCTGTTAGAAGTTTCCAGAACTCCCCCTGTGCCTGCCTCCCTGGTGCCTTTGTCCCACATCTTAGTTTCCTTCCCTACTGTTGGATTCTACAACTTTATTTGCCTCTGATTTACAGAGGAATACACAAACTCACTCACTCTCAGTGTCTTCCTCTTGCAGTTAGCGAGAGTAAATAAACTTTAGACACATGCTCACACAGTATAACTGTTTATTGTTACATTTGAGTCACCTGTAACAGGAAAGTTCTTAAAAAAATTATCGGTCCAATGATACAGACTTTTACGATTTTTTTAAAAGGCATAAGCTAGTTGCACTAAGGGGAAATAGTGATAGATTCAATATTACACAAAATGTATCTTCTTTGCTTCAAGTGCATATAGTGTTAGATGCTAATTGCTCCCCTAATTAAATACAAACACAGTATAGTGGCATCACTGCAGTGTGTTTATTTAGAGTCCCACAGACACCAACCATTAACCCTAACCTTTTCTTACAAAAAATAACCATTGTTTAACTACAGCAACCATAGTATCACAATGGTATTTTGTAGGAAAATCATAGTAAAGATGGAATTAAACATTGTTGCTATAGTTAATTGCATTAAAACTATGACTTCTGCCAAAAACATGGATAATACAATATTACTATGTAAAACCATGGTTAATTGTACCCAGATCAAACCTTCCTCTCAACACATATATATCGTATAGGCAGATTAATCTGATGATATTTGGCCATTTTGAGACATAACTGTCTCTGTTTAGCCAGTTAACAAAAGTTTTAGTTACAAAATTTTGAGTACGTTTCAAAATCAGCCGATAGTCTTGTCAGTGGATAGTAAACAATTTCTGTGACAATTGTTTTTGTGTTATTTTTTTTAAACATTTTAAGTAAATAGTGTGTGAAATAAGTGTTCATTTCTTTTCAGCAGTTTTGTGTAAATCTCCTTTAATTGTCATGAAATGAAATTATGTATAAAATGGCATTTTATTGGTCATCTTCTACTGTGGTCTCATTATAAGTTCTTCACTGTTTTTTGTTAATTAAGGCAACGTCCACACTAATGTGTTTTAGTTTGAAAACGCATCTTCTCCTCTATGTTTTGGCATCCATCTGAGACTGTGTTTTTGACAGCGAACACTTCATGTGTGGACAGGGAAAACTGAGATATCAGGAAACGATGAAGTATTTATTGTCATCTGACACTGCCATGTGATCCACTCAATCAAAGCAAAACAATCAAAACAATCAGACTGCCCATATTGTAGTGCAGATATTTTGCTGAATAATCACTTTAATAGCATTACTAAAGATAAATGATACTTTGTACAAACCTTAAATTGCATTCCTTCAGAGGTGACGGGAAGTTTATCTGGAATTGCTGTTCAGTGACAGAACACGTGGAAAATGTAGGTTTTTTTTAGGGCTGTCTATTTAACGCGTTAATTCAGTGCGATTAATTGTATAAAAAATAACGCGATAAAAAATAATAATAAGGAAGTAATAAGGAAGATTCCTGAGAAATGCAAGCATGTAGTACCACCTGTTTACTTCAGAGGGCAGTAATTGAAATTTCAGCTGTGTGGCAATGCGCAGAAAACACTTCAGTAGGCAGAACAACACAAACATGCATTACGTTCTTGCGTTCAATCACTTCATGGAGTGCAAATGCGAACTAAGGGATCTCAAGATGTTTTTAAAGTATTAAACTATATTTAACTTGACACAGTGACCTAAAAAATTCATGTTTATGACGCAACGCACCCGAGATGCTACACAAGCATGTCTGACACTTGTTGAAATTAACAGGATGTTAAACAAGCCCTCATAATAAATCTCTGACTGATTGACAAATTCACTTGTGAAATGGATTGCTGTGAAGTGTGTGCCAGTGATTGGCTTATGATCAATAATATGGTTGTAAACAATACATTGTATTCTAAAGCAGCTTTTTGTATTGTCTTATCAATGATTAACTCTTCTGCCACAAGAATGTATATATTATATATATATGTACATGTCGTTCCATTAAATGTTTGTATACATTTCAGTGTGGACGAGAACATTTTGGAAAATGCTTGAAAAAGGCAGTGTGGATGGAGAGCATTTAGAAAACGAAAACACAGTTTTCAAATGTATATGGATTTATGTGGACGAAGCCTAAATATGTGGGTTTTATACACTGTACCTGAGAAAAAATTTAACTGAGCTCACTTTATAGAAGAGTCATTAAAGAATGGAATGAAAAACATAAACCAAGCAAAAGATGTTTAAGCAGATGTATAACTACATGAAACTATTTTTGGCATGTACGATTTAACAGCTTTTGGAAGAGCGCCCAACCTACATGTGACATCAACCCTAAAAGTCTCAACTCGCCTTCTTTTCTATACATTTTCTCTCTCGCTCTCTCATTCTAGCTCTCTTGCCATCCCTCACTTTGTAAATTTCGCTAACTTTATCTGGCCTGATTTGTTGTCCTTCTTTCTCTTTTCCTCGGCTCTGTCTTTATCTTTGTTTATGTTAAAATTAATGAATTCACTTTGCTTGACCTTTCCTTTCTCCACTCTGCTCTCCTCCATCCATCTTTCGCTCCCTCCATTTCACTTTAATTTTCTTCATTCTGGATTCAGCCCTCTATGGAAGCCCCCTCCCTCCTTTTCTTTCAACAACAGAGCAGGATGCAGGATGACTTCATCTAGTCTAATTTCTGGGTTGTAATACGCTGTAAATGGTGAGGCTGCCGGGATCTGTATAGGAATTAATAAGAACTAATAGAGCATGCCTGTGGGGGAAGCAGCCTGTCTTTAAGTAAACATTATGAGTTTTCCAGGGGGGCTGATAGAAGTGGGGGCCGCTGTGGGACTGGGCTGTAACATGATGAATCGTGAAGCCGTGGGATTGATAATTTGCTCCCTGATTCTACACCAATGGGGCTAATAAGGCCTCTCTGAATTGGATGTGTGATTGAATAGGCAAGGGCCTGTTTGTGTGAGCATGTATGAGCGTAATGAATAGTGTGTATCTGAAATTTTGTTAGTATCTGAAAATGGTGTGCATCTATGTTTTATTTGAACTTCTCTAAAGGAATTTTAGGTGGAAACATCTGAAACAAAATGTATACTTTAATGAAGCTCCATTAAGTCACCTGAGTTATGAAAGAGTGACCTCTTAGCAATAAAATGTGATTATCATCTGTTGAAGTATAGCCAGGGTAAGGTAGTTACTGTAGATGTATGCGTGGCTCTGTTGTTGTAAGTGAGCGGCTGTTCTGTGGTAAACAGTACCTGTTGTGAGTTTGTGAGATACTGAGATGTGACAGGTACTGAGGTGTGCTCCGAGCCCCTGGGGAGATGAGTGCGAGACCCCCCCTAAAAGCCTTAGCAGCCTCACCACAGCTATGTTTGATCTCAGTCAATGCAAGCAGTGTGTGTGTGTGTATATGAGAAAAAGAGAATGATGGGCAGACTGGGTGCTTTGCATCAGCAAAGGAAACCCTCTTTCATTCTCTTCAGCTACCCGTACATCAGATTCACACTCCACAAACGCAAATACTGTATTTGTGCGCACAAACACAGGATGCAGAATGAGATGGGTCTCTCTACAGCCCATTTCTAGATTCTCAATATGCCATCAAACTTGTGTGTCGTTGATAGCACTTATGTACACACAATCAGACAGGTTATTGACTACTTCTTAACCTAAACTTTGAAACTAGCCTTGCTAGTTTATCAGCCCAAAAACAATCAACCTAGTCTCATATAATGAATGTTACTAAAACAAAATTTTAGCTAAATGAGTTTTACGTGCCACTTTATAAATTTTTCTGCAGTTTCCTGTTGAAATTAACAGTAGAAGCTCTGCGTTTCTTTCACTTTCACACAAATCACTGGTACTGTGTCTGTTTAGGACTTTATAAACACTTACTTTTCACTCTATTACTCATACCTTGCTATGTAATAATATCAAAAGACTTTTACTCTAAAGCATCATTTGAAAAACGATACATTTTTAACAGTTGTATTACAGGCCCATCTACATTTACTCACTTATTCCAATGTGATTATCTTGCTCGGTAGCTCACCTGATAGAGTGTTGGACTTTGGACTTAGAGACATTGCCTCTAGCAATGCCAAGGATGCTCAAAATGAAAGTGAAAGTGAAAATGAAGCGAAAGTGTCGTAGAAGCGACAGGAAATGACGTAGTTGCTTCAGTAAATGTGCTTTTCATGTTGAATTTGCTTTTAAAACACTATCGGATATAGGTGTTGATTTAGGGTAAGGATGTTGGTTTTGTTCACCTCTCATTTATCTTTTAAGACGCTATTTGTTAGGTTAAAGTTTTAGGTTAGGGAGGTATATTTTACTAATTAAAACAACCATCTAAAATTCACCTTAAAAACCTTGTCTGATTATAGCATAATTTCACTCGATTTTGGCACCCACTGCTGGAAATTTCCCTGGGAAACTGCAGACAAATGTGTAATGAAGCTTTGACAATTTCCATTGTCAAGTAAGTTTCATAAGATCAGGCTGAAAAAAATTAAATGGTATTATCATGTTTTTTTTTTTTTTTTACATGGCACCGTGGTAATACTGTACGATGTTGGCTAGATTCAAAGAAGGGTAGAGTTTGCTGGTAATATAGAACTATGTAAATATGCACACACTGTAAAAACATTGTAACCTGGATTTGTTACCTTAAGGAGCTTTTTCTACCTGACCTAACCATTAAAAATAGTATAATTGGTGTAACCTAATGTATACAGGTTGATTCAGTGATTTTTAATAATATTTTTATTTGGAATAAAAACAGTTAATATAGATGCGGTATGTAAAGAATAATGTACTGTCAGCCAGTAATTATCAAAATAAACCCCACAAAATGAAGCAGTGGGGACTGTATCACCCTGAAGGGGATAATTACATTTCTACTTACCAAATAAATTAATAAATGGACATGACATATTGATTTTGATTTGAGTTGAAATTATGTTAATATGTTATAGTAAAATAGGCCACAGCATGATACAAGAGACATTAAACTAGCACATCTATGTATCAAATTGATTACCAGCATGGGACAATGGCCAGTTATACAGTTTAGCGGACAATAATATTTTTTTTCTGCAACTTTTGACAGCAGAATGTTGCAATTTAAACAATCAGAATCAAGTATTTGAACCGTGTAATAAATTATTATTCTCATACTAAACAGCGTTGATTGCGCGTATTATGAGAGAAACATTTCAACATTTTCAAAACAATTTTCATTTCATTATCAATTGGTACATAAACAAAACATAATTAATTTCTTTTTTTTATCACTTTATTACAGATGTATGTACAGATACATTTTTTGGGGGGGTTTTCTCTTTTAGAAATCTTTATGATGTTGATGTTTTACTAACAGGGGTGCTAAAAGTCAATCTTCTTTGCAAGATGAACCTCAACCAGCTTCGTCCATAAACTAAAATTCTTTCTCTTTGTACTAATCTTGAATGTGAGCAGACATCAAAAAGTATTTGACCACATATTTTTGCAAATGACCAATCAGAATAGAGTATTCAAGCTGTGTAGTAATTTTGTTTTTTTAATCATATGACCTTACAGTAATGTGGTATTTATCAAATTACCATAGTATAACCATCTGACATATGGTTCCGCCACAGTGCTTTCAGGCTTGTACCTTAAACGTTCTGTATGTCCGTTCACGTTAGGCCTTGAATAAGATAGTTTTGTGGCTTTCAAACAACCGCTGAACTTGCATTTCCCCCTATTTTTATTTGTCTGAGAGAATAAATCATGCAAACTATCTGACAAGAGCTCTGTGGCACAACGTGGAAATGAGTCATGTCAGGAGCATTTGCGAGATGGCTACACAACAGAAACTTCTCTGCTCTGGGGGGTTGAACGGGAGAAGAAAAATGCTGCTCCTTCATTTCGCCACGTCTTTTTGGTCTCTGGTTCTTTGTGTCACCGCTTTCCCCCCCCTCTCTCAGCTTACAAATCGACACAGGGCAGAACAAACAAACAAACAAGGCTACTAATAACCCAAGGTGCCGGTGCTCACTAGAGGTTTGCAATTGTTATGCGTTCTTTATTCCACTCTTATCTAATGTGCAGCGAGTGCAAAAGAGGGGCTGTGTAAGTGTTAAGATTACATCGTTGCGCGTTTGTTACCCAGGAATTTTAAGACGCGGCGGGCTCAATTGCCAGTGAAAGTCATTTGTGGTCCCTCTCTGGCTCATATAAAGCATTTTAAGTGGAAAAGGTTGTATGACACTCCGTGTTAAGAGAGAGTGGAAAGCTAATCTTATTAGCACCCTGTGCTAAACGCTCACCGATGGCTCAGCTCACTCGTCCTTGAAACAGCCAATTTTTTTTCCCTACTTTACTGCCTCAATATGAACAGATGTTGCGCACCAAGAGGAAAACTTGTTTGTAGCTGGATATAGAGCAATTGATCACAAGGATGGCTTTGGAGAGAGTTAATAGAAACTGTTTAAAAAGTCAAACATTCTGGCCTGTTGATAGCTTTGTAAATGAGCTGACCCCATGGAATATGAAGGAATATTTCTGACTAAATACAAATTAAACCTATGGGATGCTCTTGATTACAACAGAAAGTAATTTAGACTCTTACCTAACTGTGCTGGATTGGCAGTTTTTGTACACAGTTTTTTTTGTCCCCCCTAATAAGATCAAAACGAAAGGTCTTAAAAACTACATGTGCTAAACTGCGGTCCTTGTTCATTTTAAGTATTTTTGCCTGAGGCCAAATAGATGCTTGTGAACAGAAGTCATGTTCACCTGAGGAGGTAAAGGTAGCAAAAGGTGAGCAAGCGCATTCTGTTAGGATCAGAATCAGTTGGTCCATCAACAGTACTTTTAGTATTTATCACTTTATTACATATTTACACATTGTCTTTTAGAAGTCTTTAAGAAGTTGGTGTTTAGCTACAGACTGATCTCACAGTAAAATCGGAAAAAGAAGGTTTTGACTTTTGCATACCTAAATTCAAAACATTGCCCAAAGCGGTAAGTGTTGCTTTTCTGGGTAAAATGTCCACAGAGTGGCACCAAAAGCGTATTTGCTTATTTGCGCAAAATGCATATTTTATAAACTGAACCCCCCCCAATCCAAACTCCTTTTACCTTCCTTATAAGTCTTATCAGGGGCTCTACATCATAAAAACTCAACTCAATCTGCAAATTCTTTTAATCAATTCACATGTTCCTCACATAATTTATCCTGCCCTCTCCATATGTTATAACGTAATAATAATAATAATAATAATAATAACGTTTAATTGATATTTTCCAAAGCTCAAAGTGCTTTACAAGGATCAACAAACATAAACACTTCAAAATAAAACAATACACCATACACAAAGCAAGGCAAATTTACAAGCGCAACACAAAGAACCAGAAGTCAAATGTATAGTTCGGAGTAAAAATGTGGATTTGCACATGTCCGACAAACAGTACAAACAACATGAGCCATTGAGTAAAAAATTACATGACCAGAGTAGTCCCTCGTTGTGTGGGGGCACCAAGCAACCCCCATCGACCTGCCGCATCTCCCACGCCACAGAGCTGAAAAAAGCACAAAGTCCAGGTCACCAAATGCCGAATGACCATCAGAGAATGCAGCCACACCCTCCGCAGCAATCACGCCTCACCATCCTCAGAAATCATGCCTCACCATCTGCAGCAATCATGCTAGGCCACGCTAGAATCAGGGAGGCCTGGCGAGACACCGCTGCTGGCTGGTGGTGTCAGGGATGCCGGGTGAGACACCTCAGCTCAAGACAAACAAGCTTCGATGTGAAGCGGCAGCCAAACGCGAACAGCGTACTCACACCATAAGTCCAGAAGTTGATCAGTTGATCCAGAAGTTGACCAGCATCTCATCAGTAATGATGGTGAAGGAACTGCTTTAAGTGGAATGTCTTCTGAAGGAGAAACAGTACAGCTCTGTAGTGATATTTACCCCTAAACCCTAAAGTTTTACACCCGAGCCCATTATTTCAAAAACCAAAATCTCAATTCCACTAAATAAATTTCAACCTTGAACTTAAACTACAGTCTCTGAACCCTATAATTAAGTCATACTCTTATGTCAAACTTTCGACTGTGACTTAATCTTTACCCTGGAATTTTTTCTAACAAAACAATCAGTACCCCATTTTAAACAAACCCTGCTTCACATTCCCACTAAACCCAAAATATGTTCTTTTGACCCTTAAATTAAAACTCTAATAGGCTCACCTGCTCACCAGAGACAATGAATCCAATCCTAAATCCCACAGTTTAGAAACCGACTTTGGTTTATGGGAAGTGTGCTAGTTTTAAAACCTCTGGAAGGAAATTATGTTTACATGATGTCAAGGTGAAGACGAACACCTGAAGTTATTCAAATTTTACCAAGCTGAGTCTGAGAGTATTTCAGTTGTGACTTTGATGTACCATTCACAGCTGACTTTCAACTCTTAGCTTTTGTAAGCAGAGCGTATAATTTATGTTAAATTGATTTGCTTAATGTACTTTAAATAAGATTTTCTTTTCCTTTGGAAAAGGATGAATTGTGGTATTTTAAACCTGGTTAATCGCATCTCTTTTTGTGAGAAAGGATTATGGGCCAGAACACAGAAAGAAACACCCTTTCTCTTTCCCACCACTAATTGGGTGTGGGACTCTGTCTAGTGCAAGGAATACACATTAATATGAGAATTTACATTTATTTTGGGAAACAACTGTCACGAAACGGTGGTTTTAATGCATTCTATTGTTTGGTTCTTCAATTCAGGATGTTTAGATACCAGGATTTAACATCCTGGCACGTACATGAAGGTCATAAGCTTATCATCTGTTATTTTCATGCCAGCACTACTTAACACTGTGTTATTGACCTACACGCTATAAAGTACACCTTTATGTAATAGTCTCATAGGGTAAAAAAAAAGACAAAATATTCTCATCTAATGAGCAAATAACTTGAATCCCATAGGAAAGAAAAATCACAAATGAGATCTAATTTGTTTCTCATCTAGACAGAATTTGTTTTAAAATGGAGAGTAGGGATGCACCGATATGAAATTTGTGTGCCAATACCAATATCACATAATTTAGAGATTATGTTGTATCTGCCAATACCAATAATTTGGTGGTTATGCTTTTACAATTTTAAATTTTGCATCTACTGTTTTTGTTGGATATGTGTAAAAGATAGATGAACACAGGATAAAAGTATGAAACAGAGAGAGAGAGAAAAAGAGTGTTGTTGAAAGGGAGAGGAGTTGGGTGTAGAAGCATGGAGAATTTGGATTTCTGAACACCTGTGTGATAAGGTGGCATAGGCCAGGTCAGTGGGATTATGGGTGAAAAGGTCCCAGTCTTAATTGGTGCAGTTGAATGGCTAGCCGCCCCATAGAGCACACAAAAGACATGTC
Source organism: Xyrauchen texanus (assembly GCF_025860055.1). Taxonomy (NCBI): domain Eukaryota; kingdom Metazoa; phylum Chordata; class Actinopteri; order Cypriniformes; family Catostomidae; genus Xyrauchen; species Xyrauchen texanus. The sequence continues at coordinate 22,474,205 of NC_068316.1, read as the reverse complement.
AGCTATGCTTGAGTGGACATAGGCTCACCGTTTTTGCTTGTCCACTGGAATGTGTATGTCCCGATCTCTCTTTTCTTCTGTCCACTCTTTTTTCATTTACCTTTGGTCCACAGACAGACTTTTTGTAGATTGACTTCTGGGAAACTTTTCTTCTTTGTGACACAGATTGCCAAGTTTCAATGGTACAACAGTTACTAACCAAACAGTTACTAACAAACTAATCTCCATTAACAAATTCAAAGTCAAATTTCCTTGCAAGAACAAAACAAAATAAAAAAATCAGAACGCTTGATAATTGCATGGATGTCCCAACCAGGATTGTTAGCAGATGTTCTGTCTCACTGAAAATGAACACACACTCGAGTGGTTAAGGAAAAAAGTCCCTAAACAAACAAAGCTAACTGTGTATGTCTGCCCAACCCCCATTTAACATGGTTACACCCCTCCTCTGGAGATTCAAGCACTCTGAAGTTGAATAGCTGTGTTGTAAGTCCCAGACAGCTACCTCTAGTATATTTCCCATGTAACCTACTCCTGTCAGAGACTTAGAAAACAATTCAAAATGTTGTGAGATCATTCAAATACAGCCGACACAGACTAAACATTTCTATCAATTATAGCTATATATTTTTTCTTTTCTTTTAAATGTTTAACTTTCAAACATCTATGTGGAAAATATGTAACTTTTTTAAATGTGAATGTTGTGCGTATTTCTACCGAGTCATCTCATATTCCAGCGTTTACTGGATTTAAGAAGTTATTTCCAAGACTCACCTTGATTTTTCTGACCTTTTACCTCTTCCTTAAACCTGCAGGTATTTTGTCTTGATGTGGTACTGAGGAATGCGCATTTGTCATGGAAACCCAGTCCCAGACCAGTTCTGCAGCAGAGAAGAAGAAAAGGGTGGAGACCATCGTAGCTACCAAGAGCACATCCACCCGCACAGACATCAGCGAGAAGGCCGTGGCCTCCAGTACTACCTCCAATGGTACAGTTTCACCTTATGTTTCGTCTTCTTTTTCTTATTACTTTTTAAACCTTTAAACTTCTCCAAACTTCTGTCCTTCCTCCAATTACTTTTGAAACCTTTACACTTATTCTAACTTCTATTCTTCCTCCATTCTATCTATTTAATTTGTTTGATATTCCTATGGAGTCCTATAGACTGAAATACCTCTACATGACACATGTTTTCTGTTAGCTGGTTTTTGCTGGTCTAAGGTTGTCTACCAGCTTGAACAAGATAGCCAACCAGGTTGAAACCAGGTCTGTTTCTTGTAGTCCAACTGATCAACCTTCTAAACCAGCTTAGGCCAGCTAATGATCATAAAATACCAACATGGACCAGCATGGACCAGCTAGAATATTCAGCTTCCAACTTCAAATTGTTTAAACCAGGAGTTTCCAGCACAGTTGTATAAAGCACTCTCCTTTCCCACCAAGTCACACAAATGTATTTGTGTACGTGTGTGTTTGAGTGTGTGTCTTGGTTGATGAGTGGTGGGATTTTTGTACCACTCCATATGAGAGCCTCTGGTGATATGGCAGGAAGTCAAAAAAAGAAATTTCTTTTTTTTTTTTTGTGGAGGAGGGCATCGTTAATTGCTCTTATGAGCTTCCTCTCCTTCTCTCTCTTTCACTGTTATTCATTCCCAGATGGCCAGCTCTCTTCCATTAATTACAGGTGGGGGACAGAGATGGGGGATAGAGCTTTTACTGTTGTGGAAAAAGCATGGATGTAATTTGGCTTGCTGATTGTGGATTTTTCTCTGTAATGCAAGGGTAATTACTCCTCTGAACAACATAAGGTTTGTCTTGGAAAGTTTGCTGCAGCGATCATCTGGCCAGGATTGCAGTCCTACACTCAGGGGAGAAACCCAGGGGTTCACTTTTAAATGAATACATCACCCTCATAACACCATGGGACTCAAGTTTTATATTCCATGCAAACTGTTTATGAAATAGTAGAGCATGACAAATCTTTCATCTGTAATGTGTTTTAACGTTCCTAATGTGCAGATCCAAGATGTGAAGGATTATATCAGCTGTCAGAGGTCATCTGGCACTTTAATTATTGCTCAGAGGTTGTTCATTCATAGGTCAGGAGTCTTAATGGAGCTGTGATGTTTAATTGAAATGTCAACTTTGTCTCAGATATTTCTTCTAAACTGTCTTGGGATGAATAAAGATGAGACAATTGTTGACATCCAGTAAGAGTATGCATAGAGGTATAAAAATGATGTGGGTAGCATAGCTCAGATAGCGCAGACTTGAGCACAAAGTGAGACATTATTATCTTCTGAAACTCTACACTGTAAAAAATGTCCATCATTTTAACAGTAAAAGACTGTAAAAATGCTACAAAAAAACCCCCATAATTGGTAAACATGTAGTTACCTTAAAATATACAGTACAAATCTTTTATATATTTTAAAAGGCAATACATTTAGTTTTATTAACAATTTTGTACAAACTTAATTTTTTAGATGTAAAAAGGCTGATTTCCCCATATAATTAATGGTAAAAATGTATATCATGTTTAACAAGAGAGTACATGTACTTTTTATGGTAAATTATTGTTAAAATGACAGTAAAAACAATAATCAGGTGTTCCCAGAATTCTCTCCTTGACCCATTTCATTTCATTATATTTGATGGGAATAGTTATGTTTCATCTTTTAATATCAGTTACATACACTGGGGTGTTCTGTGTTATATTTGATGTAATTTAGTTAATGTTTACTGCATTATTTAAATCTCACATGTGTTACCCTGATGGTGTTTAGTGTTTGTGTGAGTGACACTGAGCACTGTGTCTCTACATGTTTATTGGTCAATGCTCCTGGAAGAGCCACTATTGATGTCATCATGTGCCATTCTGTAGTTACTATGGTAATTAACAATACATTATAAAGTTAAAAGCAGATTTTTACAGTTTTAGAAGTTTAATATCAAGTTTATCATTTAATAATATAAATGACGATAATGTGCCATAAAATATACAGACATTAACATGACATCCCGTAAAGTCTGAAATGTGGTTACGTTTTTTTTTACAGTGAATTTCTGGCAACCACAGCTGCAAGTTGTTTAATATAGATTTAACCAGTGTAGAGGAGACACATGTGAGATTATGGAGGTATGTTTTGTCATTAGAAAAGTCATTTAGAAGAGAAAATTTCTGATATAGATAATATTTAGTTTTTTTAAATCTCATTTCTCTCTAGGCGGAATAATTCCAGGTGTAAATTAAGCTCAATCAATTTGTGGCGTAATGTTGATTACCACAAAAATGTATTTAGACTTGTTTCTTCCTTTTTTTTTTTTTTTTTTTTTAAAAGGACAATCTGGGCTACAGTGAGGCAATTACAATGGAAGTGAATGGGGCCAAACATAAAAAATTTAAATACTCACTATTTCAAAATTGTAGCCACAAACCAAACAATATGCCTGTTAACATGATTTTAGAGTAATACAATTGCTTACAACCTTTTCTGTGTAAAGTTATATCCAATCTTTCAACTTTGTTGCCATATTGACAATGATGTAAAACCTAAATCGACGATTTAAACAACTTTACAGCTCAAATAATACACAAGTTTAAATGGAAGAAATGGAAGAAATAAATGGAAGAATTGGTTTTATAAAATCATAAGCTGCACATTTCTGCATTTAAACCTTCGAACAATTGGCCACATTCACTTCCATTGTAAGTGCCTCACTGTATCCATGATGTTTGCTTCTTTTTTTGATTGTAATCACTATTATGCCACAAATGTGCTGTTTGAGCTCAACGTTTACTGAACCTGGAATATTCCAAAAGAGATCTTATTTGTGATTTTTCTTTTCTGTGGGCAGAGCAAACTGTTTGTAGAAGGCAAAATGTTAATGAAAAATCTTCTAAATTGACATACCAATGGAGCAAACTTTTTCAGCATTTTCTTAAGCTCTGATTCCAGTAAGCAACTCTGACCGCAAGCTCTCAACAGAACCAAAATGAGCTATCCATCACAACAGACCCCAGGCCTGCTCCCCGAAGGGTCTTACCACAGCCATAAGATAGCTTACACATTCCTGGTGTGGTTATAATTACCCTGCATTCTCTTGGTCTCCCAATACTCATAACCTCTTATCTGATGTAACCTGAACCCCCATCAACTTTAACCCATGTCGCCCAGGCCGCCCCCTCGACACTAACAAAAGGCAATTGTGAGCAGCCCAACTGTGGTAGCGGTTCGATTGTCCCGCCTCTTTGACAGACCTGGGATCAGCCAAAGTTGGTGCAGTATTAAACTTTTAACTTTGAGATAAACACTGAAAATGATCCTAGATCAGTCAAGGCACGTCCCAGCAATGTGCAGAAGGGGAAACACCAAATAATACAGCGAGAATGTGGTAGTGGTGCAGAGTTGAAAAAAAAAATGAAATAAAATAAAATAAAAACTTGCCAACATGAATGATTTTGAGAAAGAGTAGCTTGTAAGGTAGCAAAGGAATACAGGTGTTTGATAAGAAAGTTTGATTTCACTTGGAAAAAGATCACTGTAGCATTTTATTTGAAAATAAAATGTATTTCAAGCCAATGCTTGGGTAAAATAAACTGGCAGAAAGTTTGGCCACAGCTAAGGTGGTCAGACTTGGAGACCAGTTGAAGACCAGCTTGGCCAGGTTAAACCAGCCAAGACCAGTAAACTGTTTTTTTAGGGTTACTAACACCCAAAAGTACAAGAACATTTCTCTTTTCCCATTTCCTTGTCCTTTTATACAAATACTTTTCTTCCTTTCTGCTTTCTTTTGCCGTAGAGCATAGAAGTTTATGAAAAAGTTTAGCCGCGATGTGTAATTGTGCTGGCTTGGTGGGGAGCATTCCCACATGGTTAGCTAAAGACTGGCACAGGCCTGCACAGCATTCATCTGCGGACCCGCTCCCCCGGCCTGACAGCTCAAAGGAACCAACTGTGCCACCACAATGGCCTGATTGGTCCTCTTTGGAAGGGTTGAAGGGAGGGGGCTTCCCTTCTCCTCAACTCAAATCATTTGATAGGCAGGTGGACCACAAAGTCCCCTGATTCTATTGTTGCTGCCTGGACCATGAGAGGGAGAGAAAGAAAGAGAAAGAAAGAGAAAGAAAGAGAGAGAGAGATGTTCGTGCACTTCGGCTGAATAAACCCGGTCGTCATGGGATAATTTGTTAATTAAAAAGGAGAAAGGGGCGAAAGGCACCTGCCATTCAGAGAGGACAGTGGGACAGAGGGAGAGAGAGAATGAGTGTGCAAAGAGTTTCAGGATTGTTGGTTTGTTGTACTTTTTCATGGATGCCACAGTGATGAAATTAACATAAAGGAAGGACACATAAGCAACGGAGGGAGAGACAGAGGAGAATAAAGGAGGGAGGAGAGTTTGGATTGTCAGCATATTTCTCGAAGTTTCGGACCTTACAGGAATAGTTGACCCAAAATGAAAACTGTTATCATTTACTCACTCTCATGTGGTTCTAAACCTGTATAATATCTGGGGTGAAACAAAAAAGGTGTTATTTTTTAGGAATATCCTGGACACTCTTTTCCATATAATCAAAATGAAAGGGGACTGTCAAGCTCTAAAATGACAAATAAAAAAAAAAACTCCACAAAAGTATCATAAAAGTAGTCCATCCGACCTGTATGCTGTATACCATAGATTCATATAACGAACAGACAGAAATTGAAGTCATTATTCACTGAAAATCTTCCACTCCGCTGTTGCTATCAAATCAAATATGATGACATTGATGTCACTTTTTGGTCAAAAGAAACACAAGAACCTGTGGCTTTTCTTGTGCCATTTATGTTATCCATACAACATTTGTAGTCACTTCAGAGCTTTAGCAGAGGGAAAGGTTATCAGTGAACTAACTACATTATGGAGTATTTTTATCATGCAAAGCTTTGAATGTTTTCGGAAGACTTGGAATATAATGCATGCAAGAATATAAGTCTGGTACTTTTTATTTCATTTTGCTACTAGAGAGAAAAAAATGACCAAGAAATACTTGGGAGAAATTAGCAATTTAGGTTTGGAACAACATGAGGGTGAATAAATGATGACACAATTAATATTATTTTTATCATTTTTAACCATTACCTGTATATTGTGTTCCGGTCAAAACTGACCAATTAACTTATTTTTTTCTTTCTGAAAACTAGTTTATTTTGTACATTTGGAATAAAATGTAATGACTTTGTTCACACGTGGAATCTGAACACACACACACACTTTGATAACTTCATTATATTTTATTGTTTTTTTTCTCTCACATCGTTACACTTGTGGTGTTCCCTTTCTAAAGTGACCGGTCATTAGAAATGAATGGATTAGACTACAAAATACAGAAGAGTTCCGTAGCATCCCAATAATTTAGTACACTTATATATCGAATGCAGTACAGCAGTCGACAATAAGGACCGCCCGATGGCCCGGGGCCAGTGTGAGAGAGCTTCGGGCCAGTTGCTAGAACTATCACTTGCCCAATTGGGCCAGTATTGCATTTATAACATTAGTGCAAGAAAACAACAAGTGAGAAAGCACAACAATTACACTGAGCGAACGAAGTATTCTAACCGACAAGTGACCGCGATGCTATTTAGCTCGCAAAGATGCGTGAGCACATAATATACAGGATGCGCCAAGGCACAGTCGCGTGCACACACAAGATCGTGCAGACACGGAGTGCACTCTCCTAGCACTGTCCTCACTCTTTTCCAAGTGTCTTACATTTACATTTACATTTATTCATTTGGCAGACGCTTTTATCCAAAGTGACTTACAAAAGAGGAAAACAGTGGTACAAAAGTGCCATATTACAAAGTTTCACTAGCATCAGAATAGTATACAAAACATATACAAGTGGAATTTTTTTTTTGTTTATTTTTTATTTTTTTTGTTAGGGACTAGTTAAGTGCTCTTGGAAAAGATGCGTTTTAAATCGTTTTTTGAAGACAGCGAATGAGTCTGCATCACGGATGGAAATGGGAAGGTCATTCCAACAACATGGTATGATGAAGCTGAAAGTCTGAGAAAGTGTTTTGGTGCCTCTTTTTGTTGGTACAACAAGGCGACGTTCCTTAGCCCGACCGCGGGCTTCTAGTGGGCGTGTAGCTCTGCAGAAATAATTTTTGGTATGTTGGAGCAGACCCAGTGGCTGTTCTGTATGCCAGCATCAGAGCCTTGAATTTGATACGTACATCAACCGGCAGCCAGTGGAGAGAGACAAGGAGTGGTGTAACATGAGCTCTCTTTGGTTCATTAAAGACCAGACGTGCTGCTGGATTCTGGATCATTTGCAGAGGTCTAATAGCACATGCAAGAAGGCCTGCAATGAGAGCGTTACAGTAGTCCAGTCTAGTTATGACAAGTGTCGTGTGGCATGTTCAGATAGAAAGGGTCTTATCTTCCTGATATTGTAGAGTGTACATCTACATATTCTTGCGGTCTTTGAGATGTGGCCCATGAAATTTAGTTTGTTATCAATGGTTACCCCTAGATTTCTGACTGTTTTGAAAGCTGTAGTCGAACCCAGCTGCACGGTGATGTTGTGTTCAACAGCAGGGTTGGCTGGAAAGACCAGGAGTTCAGCTTTGATTTGCAGGTGGCGTTCCTTCATCTAAGCCAAGATGTCTGCCAGGCAGGCAGAGATTTGAGCAGTCACGGTGGTGTCGTTGAGCTGGAAAGACAAGTAGCGTTGTGTGTCATCGGCGTAGCAGTGGTATGAGAAACCATGTGCTGGAATGATGGTCCCAGTGATGTTGTGTATATAGAGAAGAGAAGTGGCCCAAGCACTGATCCCTGAGGTACCCCAGTAAGTAGTTGATGTGGCTTGTCTTAGCAGCAGCTATTACCAATGTGTAGAAATAGAAGGAAAAAAATCCCACTGTAGATTACTGCTTTTGTAGCGGGATTGTTTGTCTTACGCAACATTTTAAGTATGCCTGCACATTCCGTTTTCACAGTGCGCGAAATCCCCCCTTTTTCAATTTTTACATGTTGGTGAAAAGCAGTAATCCACACAGTTTCATTCTATAGGACTGAAAAACCATGTCTCTCCGTGCATAATGTCTCTTCATCATCTCTCTCCGTGCAACATTTTCTCTCATTAATTTTAGAGATGAAGCGCGAATGAGACGTAATGAACTTTGTTAAACCCCAGTTATACACGTGTCTGGAAATCACAAGCTGCTCAGTATCCAAAATGTAAGTATACATTTAATTAGGTTAGTTTCAAAATGTAATCATTAATTCGATATGATAATGGCGTTTTATATGAAAAGAAGCAAGATCACTATGGCTATTAGAATATTATTATCAGATCTGTTTAGCTGCAGGGTGAAGTTGAATTTTCAAAACAGTCTACTTCATATCATCCTCATAAAACACCAGTTGTATGTCTCATTTCTGGACTGTACAGGTATTTTAGTTTTTGTGCTTTGTGAATCAGGATGTGTTGGTCTTTAGATTGTGTATATAACATGAAATCAGACATTCTTAATTCAAAGATTAGGCCTAATATCCCCCTAATGTATATTACACATCACAAGCGATTTGGAAGTTTCTTCTCAAGGATTCATATGTTTATTACATCCAGCCAATAATCACATCTTTAACTCAGTGATTAAATCTTTGATCCTTTGTGTGAATACATTACACATGGCCAAAAGCTGCATGACAGTATGACTAAACAAGTGACCGAAATCCCATCATCTGCACAACAGAACTCTTTGCTTAAAAACACATGTGGAAATGGCAGGACGGCTGAGGTTAATGTGACGTATTTATGAATTTATATCTGTAAAGGGCTTATATGGGATTACATAAGGCATAAATCATATCTTGCAAATTATAAATATGATTCAGTTTGGGGGGACATTGTCTTAAAAACATGATATATGTAAAAAAGATTTATCTTCAGACACATTTTTAAAGCCATGATGGTAAAAACAGCTATTTATAATTTTTGTGTTGGGGCCAGTGAAAATTTTGGCAGGGCCAGTAAAAATCTGAAGCACTGGCCCAATCGGGCCAGTAGAAAAAATCCTTAGCCTTGCAGTATCTTGGGATAAGAGATTTATTAACAATCTTAGTGGGCTGGTCATTTTTGACCGGAAACACAAAAGGTGTTAGTACAAGCGAACATAACACAACAGTTAAAAAGCAAAGAGGTTATTTTATTTGTTTGTTTTTGCTGATTTAGTGTAGTAATGTTTTTTTAAGACCAAAAATTAGTTTGGTCGTATTTTGAGAAAAAAGCCTTTAAAGCCTTTAAAGCACTATACAGAAAAAAGGGCTCATGAAAAGGATAAAAGGAGCAGCCACGCAAACAGAAAGCGAGAGAGGCAGAGGTGACGTCCCTCTTTTAAGGCTGGCATTTAAATAATCACCAGCACATAGAGGCGAATGTCATCTGACAGAAATAAAGTTCCTGTTAGCAGCGCGGCCGGAAAGTAATTTACAGATAGTCTGTCCCGGCCCATCTTTGTGCCGCGCAGATAAGGGTTCATTTCAGAAGGCGGATAGCAGCCACTCACACTCGCTCGGCCCTATTCTGCGACACCTGTGATAACAGCTTGTGGAGCCTAATTGAAAATGGGGCCTCAAAATGGATTTTCTCCTTTCCTCTTCCTGTCTCTCTACCTCTCCAAGACCGTTCATCCTGACGCTTCTTTCATTTTTTTGTCCCGTTCTACTTGTCCCCCCGCCCTCTCTGTTCAGTGTTATACAAACAGGGAATTATTGAATGAGTGTGCTGATGTGTGTGTGTGTGTGGGGGGTAATTCCGGTATTCCTGGGATAGAGGGTTTAGTAAATGTGCTGCAGGATCATTTTTCACACTGATGTCATTGTCATGATAGCTGTATGATCTGTCTTATTAATGAAATCATTGATCATTTGATGGGACTCATAATCAACTGTTTCGACACTCTGTCCTGCTGTTCTACAGCAACATAAGGCCAAATGCAGAAGGCTTGCTCAGAGCACGTTTACATGCAAATCAATATGCTGATAATTATCAATCAGCTTATTAAAAAAATCAGATGTCAAATGCTTTTGATGTCAAAACATAAACGGTATGCCCACAACTTGCACACATTGGATAAGCAGATAAGAACACTGTTAAAGATGTTTACATGAACAATTAATATTTGTAATGGGATAAATTCTTCATGCATGGATCGATTTTGCCTAAACTATTTATGACCTAACCCCGTTTACATGACCTACACATTGTCAGCTTATTAATTATGTAAGCATAATTGGTGTATGAAATTTTATTTAGTTTGTTCTAGTTTAATGATTTTGATACATTGACTGTGTGTTGAAGAGGAGCTTTAGTTTTTTAAAGGCATAGTTCATCCAAAAATGATAATTCTCTTTATTTACTTTATTTAGTAGAGTAAAAGTAGTCATTATGAATTGTGTGCTATATTCCAAATCTTCTGAAGCCATACAATAGCTTTTTTTTATTTGTTAAATTAAAGTCACTATTCACTGAAAAATGTATACGTATGCGCATATTCATGCAGTATGTGCATTGAACATGTATGAGACATACAAGAACTAATGCCATTTGGTGTCATTGACAGGAACAGGAACTAATGTAAACTCAGTCTGCACATAAATGTTTGTTAGAGTATTCCTTTATCTAACTGTTATCCCTTCTTCTTTCTACCTCTCTTACAAACACACCTTCTCTTTTTTCAATTACACACACACACATAATCTCTAAAACTTTTATCATTTTAGCCTTTTTCTTGTCCACACCTCCTCTTCCCATCTCCTTTGTTATTCTGGCCCAGCTCATGCAGAATGCAGCTGAAATACTTTAGCATTGTTGGGGTCATGGCCTTGTACCTCCGGGGAGAGGAAGGGGGGAACTGTGTCCCTGCAGCCCAGACAGAGACTCTCCTCGCTGGCCTTGAGTCTGCCAGTCTCCACTTGGCTGCTGCTGCGGAGCTCATTTCCTGAAGCAGCAGGGAGACGGCCAGGCGGCTGGCAGAGGGTGATGTCTCTCTGGGGCCTCAGGACAGGGATTAGCTCAGGCCCTGCTGGTACAGATGAGAAGAGGCCCTCAACGGCCCTGCCCCACACGCACACACACACACACACACACACATGCATTCTTAGTTCAAATATCCCGGATTTGATATGGCCTCAGTAGCTCTCCAAAGGTTCTTATTGCTGTCAGAATGCAGTATTTATGAGTAGTCTCCCGGTCAGATGTTTTTCATAAACTTACTGATGAGTTGCAGGGTTTCACGATTTGTGTCTGGAATAGATAGTGAGGAATCCTGGGGAGAATTTACTTGCAATGTTTGGTAGATTGCTGCTGAAATGTAATCTGGAACTGATTACAAGTCACACAACTTTGTAATATTTTACATCACACTATTCAGGTAAACTAATTGGTTTACTTTTGAATCACTTATTGCATATTTGAATAAAAGTCTAATTTTAAGTGTATTAAATATCAATTTACACTCCTTTCATTAAACATCACTAAACATGAAATCAAAGACATCAATGGCTACAATCAGAAATCAGAGATTTAATTATGAATTTAAACATTCTTCATGATGTCATAGCCATTGCACAGTGGCTTGCCTGGATTGTGCCTCATTAACGTTCGAGTCCATACCCCACTTTCCTGTCTATATCGAAATTTCCTTTAAATCAAAGGCAAAAAAATAACTGCAACATACTGTCGTACTGTAGCTAATTTTATGTAGTTTTACTTATGTCAACAATTGTCTCATTTCTGTCCATTTTAAATCACTTTAATTAAGCAGTAAGCATAAATCCTTTAAGCTCGGATCTCCCAGCGAGAAAAGAAATTCTCAAAATATTAATAACGTACTGTCCTAGCCAAAATAAAATCAGTATCGTTTTAAAGCTTAGAAGCTGTACTTTATAGTGCATGTAGGCATTATGACCAAAACTGAACAAGTGATTTGAACTTTTCAATAACAATCAGAAGTCTTCCGTTTTGACCATTTACAAATCATTTTGCACTTGACTTATTATTGTAATTGGCAAAAACATCAATCTAATCATATAGCCATGTGCTATAAGTCGTTGGAATACTCTTAAAGAGTAGAATACAACCAGCCTATTTGTTTTATTCACAGACAAAATATAGCTTTCATATATTCTCCTCTAAGCACTTTCTAGTCTAATTGGTTTTCCTTACTGTCCATCAAATCTTAATACACTCCTCACTCGCTGCTTTTCCTGTTTAAACATTCTCCGTCACTCGTCGCCTCACTGTAGTGCCCCTCACTGCGAGCCCAGTTCAAAGAGCGGTGAAGTATGACAATGATTTTCGATGATTGATTAGAAACAGATCTTGATTCCAACCCCCCCTGCCCTCCCTCCCCATTTCATCTCTGTGGTAAATACTTCAGGTAATGTGTGTGTGAGCCACAGACATTATTGACAATGAGAGATGTGAGCTGATAAGGTGAGGTGTATTCTTGTCAGTCAGAACCTCTCCTCTCTCTCATGCAGCTGAGGGAGGGAGTGTCAGAACATCTTTTTGTTGTCTTCATCGGATAAGAGCTCGGCCCACATAATTGCTGGCCCTGGAATGCCAACACTCACTTAGCTAACCGAGCATCTAAAAAGAGATCGATTTAGCTAAGAACAGAGCACGTAGCCTGCTGAACTGAGCAGACATGTGTAAGAAACATCTTTTTACCAGCGAGTCAAAGTATCTGTGATTACATTGTAAAGACATACAGTTTGAACCAGGGCAGGTCCCGCTTGTGCAACCAATCAATGGCGCAGCTGCCGACTCGTACAAGGCAATTCTGCAGAGGTTTTTCTCCTTTCAGAGCTACTGAAACTGTTTTCTGCAAAGCCTGTTTAGACTTTAGTCAGAGTAGAGCCCACATTTAATTGAACACAAATGAAAAAGTGACTGTGAGGGGTGGAAGTACAGTCAAATCAATATGTAGGGGATAATGACTGACTCACGGTATGTTATCCGACTTATTACATGGCTACTCGCAAAATAATAAATACATGGACATGAAATATTGATTTGAGTTAAAATTATTTAATTATTTTTGAAAAATAAAATAAAAGGTTGCAGAGTGATACAAATGATAAGCCCAACCATGTAGGAAATTGTTTGCCTGGTAAAATATACAGCTTATGTATCATTATACAAAAATATGTGAACGCTGAGATTGATTGATCACGATCAAATATTACATAGAGACATAATAACTGAGGAATAATTGACGATGGACCACTGAGTTATTGAATATTTAATGCATGCCAAAGGCCATAACGCCACAACATCCCTCAAATGGTCTATATATATTATATTATAACTATTTTGTTACGCCACCAATTAAGTATCTGCTTTTCTAATACTGTCAACAAATCTTAAACTTCTTCGTAGCTGCACAGTTTTAGACAATTAATCAACACCCTTAAAATGTATACTGTATCAACTAATCAGAATAAAAAAATTCATACTGTTGCAGTCTAAGGGTCCGATCACACCAAACACATATTTGTGTCTATCTGCGCTATTTTTCACTTGTTTCTGTGTAAATGCGCAAGACGGACATTTTTGACCGTTGAGCTGTGCCTCACTTTTTTTTCTCCAGTGTCATATTTTTTTTCCATTCCAAGTCAAGTTAAAAAGAACTTAAAATTTTAAAAAGTGTCTTGACACCTGCATGCGCATGGTATGTGCTATGTCTTGTTTTTTTCTTTCGATGCAAAGACTCTTTCGTGTGTGCGGCCCAAAAGTTGTACTGTTGTTTACCTGGGTATAGGCCTGTCGTGATTATTAAATAATCATCTGATCGCGGTTATTTGAGATAATTGTGCACTTCAAATTCCGGTCACATTTAAATGGCCAACTAAGTGAATTTTAAGGGAATATATAAAAGCAATGAATGGTGCGTTTGTGCGTCATTCAATTGAACGCCGAGCGTCCCTGAGCCGCACGGTGGATGTCAACCAGGGCTGCATTTCTCAAAAGCATCGCTTGCTTAAGTTGATCATAGTGACCATTAGCACCAATGTTTTCTACAATCTGCTTAGGCTTACAATGCTTATGAGAAACATTGCCCAAATCAGGTTTTGTCTGGAAGAGCTTGAAAAGCACTCATGTGCTGATGCACGCACCCAGCAGAGTATTGCTCCAAACTGTTGTTAAAATATAAACTAACAAATTGAAACTTTCCTAGTGAACGCTCCATCTTAACTTTGTAGGTTGTGAAAATGACAAACTGACTCCAAGGTACACAACAGTAAAACCAGTGGTGTAGTGGTGACTGAAGAGAGGCTTGGGATCGATGCCTTTTTTACGCATCGATTATCATAACATTTTCCTGATGATTATCGATATAAACTCAGCAAAAAAAGAAACGTCCTCATACTTTCAACTGCTTTTATTTTCAGCAAATTTAACATGTAAATATTTGTATGAACATAAAAAGATACAACAACTAAGACATAAACTGAACAAGTTTCACAAACATGGGACTAACAGAAATGGAATAAAGTGTCCCTGAACAAGGGTGGGTCCAAATCAAAAGTATCAGTCAGTATCTGGTGTGGCCACCAGCTGCATTATGTATTGTAGTGCATCTCCTCCTCATGGACTGCTCCAGATTTGCCAGTTCTTGCTGTGAGACGTGACCCCACTCTTCCACCAAGGCACTTGCAAGTTCCCAGACATCTCTGGGGGGAATGACCCCCTCACACTCCGATACAACAGGTCCCAGACCTGCTCAATGGGATTGAGATCCGGGCTCTTCGCTGGCCATGGCAGAACACTGACATTCCTGTCTTGCAGGAAATCATGCACAGAATGAGCAGTATAGCTGGTGACATTGTCATGCTGGAGGGTCATGTCAGGATGAGCCTGCAGGAAGGGTACCACATGAAGGAGGAGGATGTCTTCTCTGTAACGCACAGCGTTGAGATTGGCTGCAATGACAACAAGCTCAGTCCAATAATGCTGTGACACACTGCCTCAGACCATGACAGACCCTCCACCTCCAAATCAATCCCGCTCCAGAGTACAGGCCTCTGTGTAACGCTCATTCCTTTGAGTCCGACCATCACCCCTGGTGAGACAAAACCATGACTCGTCAGTGAAGAGCACTTTTTCCAGTCCTGTCTGGTCCAGCAAAGGTGGGTTTATGCCCATCAGTTACAAGTATGTATTTTTGTGGTTTGACAGCTAGAATGAAAGACCTATTAATGGCTACATACAGATAAATTGCATAATACACATTGCACAGTTACACCAGTTTCACTAACCTAAAAACTGCCATCTGCTCCACTTCAGCTCGTCCTGTGTGTGTGTGATCGTGTCCACAAACACGACCGGCCGAGTAAATGGTATATCGTCCTCTTGTTGTCTTCAAATGCTATTATGCCAGACTGTTAGACAGAGGCCAAGCCGAGTGAAAGCATGGCAATTGGGCTTCTAATTTAAATGTAGGCTAATTTTAATATATATCAATGCCTCAAAATATATCGATAAAATAACGTGCCGATTAATAATCGATTTATTGATATTTTATGACATCCCTAGTAGGCATGTGTATTTACTATGAATTAAATATCGCCTGTACTCTCACTCATATTTATTTATTAAACTACCCAATATTGTTTTGATAGTTTTTGTTCTGTGTAAATTTGTGTACTTAGTTATGGTGGCCACCTCACTATATACGCCAACTTGCATTTTATTGTAATGAATGTGAAAAATCCCAATCAAACTGAACAGAAATCAGGTTAAAAAAAACATTTTCTTGTCATACAATTTTAATATCTGCCTTATTAATTTACAGATTTTATTTTATTGATTTTAATTATATCAAAATGTTTGCTTTATTTGAATAAAATTTCATAAATTAGAGGCACACTGTATCTGTATCCACACTTAATGGAAATGTGTGATTTAGAGGAAATAAATTGATACTAATGAAATGTGAATTACTTTCCAAATTACTGTGTGTTTCTAAACTGAATTAGAAGCACGCACACACATCTTGTCCTGTCTTTCCTTTGAATAATTTGGCAACCTCATGACTTTGATCATTGCTGTGTGTTCGAGAGGGGCAGACTGGCCTGTTTCACGCCCATCACCTCATCAATGGTACCTTTGTATAGTTCTGGCTCTGCCTCTGCTCAGCATGGGTCCAGCAAGAGAAAGAGAGTGAGATTATTATAAAAATATTGCTTTAAGACACATTTCTCATTCCGACTGTACCACTGTGATTCTGATTCGACAACAGCGACATCATTTCCTGCTTGATCTACACATTGTACCTGTAAAACATTTTGTATTGTCATTGGTTAACTCAATAATGAGACAGCTTGAAAGAGACCCAAGCTATATTGTTTTCTGCAACATCATGGCTCATTTGCAGATCAGCTGACATCGACGGTCAGTACAGTCACATAGAATTACATCCTTTTTTTGACTAAGAGAAAGGAAGGGAAAAATCAAGAGTTAAGAGATAAAAGCACTGAGAGAGAGAAGCTCATAAGAAGCAGGTTTAACAGTATTTAATGCCATGTCTTTGGAGATATAAGGAGTGATTCAAGATTGTCAGTAATGATGACTGCGGAGTGTATCTGATTACATTAACAGGCTCTTGGGCAGTACATGTGGGTGCATGGAGAGGGACTTGAACTAATGATCTGGGTTTGGGTTGAATACCTAAACATGATGGGGCAGATATTAAACCTTTCTACCGAGCTATAAACTCATTAACATTTATGCATTTATGCATAAAAAAAATAAAAATCTTTGTGGACACAGTGTACAAACCCAGTTTAAGAAGAAAGCATGCAATTTGTGGGAAAGATGCAGTACCCAGTGGAGCAGATGGGGGAGCTAGAGAATAGTATGGGCCGAGGGTGCTAAATTTGTAGCATTTTATGTAAAATTAATTTCATAGATGCAAAAAAAAAAAAAAAATATTTAAAGTCTTATAACATCCAGAATGTCTGAAAGTGAAAGGTCACAACTCATTCTTCCCATACGGGTCAAAATTGACCCGTTAATACAATGGAAGGAACAATTTGTTGCAAATTGTTATTTCTCTTAAACAATTATATACAAAAACTTTTCCTTCTTGTTTTGATGGTCTTGACAAAGTCACAACATTTGATTCCATTTCCAAAAACAATGTCGTATTTAAAACATATTCTTTACCTGTGAAAAATGACCTAAAGACAGTAGGAATTCAGATTGTTGGACCAAAATGTATGTTGTCAATCTGCTCAAAAAACAAGTAGATGCCCCAAAGTGCATTTCTGCCGGATTATGACACGTTTGATAACGCCAGTTTAAAAGTTCTGAACAGTGACTAAAATACCTTGATAATCTCTAGCAGGTGTCTTAGACAGGAAGGAACTCAGACATTTAAAACACCAGGATTTTTGTGCAAAGGACACATTGTCTTTACTCACTCATGAAAAGTTAATCATTTGAATGTGCAAGATGACTTTATTAGTCCCACATGGAGCTAGATGAACAGATCAACCACAATTTGGTGTTTTTTGTGACATAGGAATTGTCATGTTATTTAAATGGTTTCAAACTTGTGGATTGTCGTGTTATTTCCACGAGGTTTGGTTTGTAGCTTGGAATTCTGATTGTCACGGTGGCTTGTGAAAGAGGCCTCATGTCTAAACGCGGCAGCTGAGAAACTGTAAGCATCAACAGCTGCACCTTCAAAAGCCTGCAGTGCGTTACACAGTTTCACCCAAAGCTGTCTCCTTTCACACTGAAGCTCAGACATTCATCAGAGCAGCACAGCACACTCAAATACCTCTGCCAACCAACCAGTTTCCTTTCTCTCCTCTTCATATCTCATTCTCTGTCACTCATACATTGTGGAACTTTTCAAACAGTTTTTGGGGCCAATGTATGATGAAATATTCAATTAGGAATTTATTGACAAGAAAAAATTGTGTTTCACACCAGCTAGGTTTTATTTATTCGTTTGCAAAATCAATTTGGATTGACAGTAAAATAGTGAGCAGGACTAAACCATTACCTTACTGAAGCAATGGTGGCTCACCAGTCGGCCTGTAAGGCCTGAAATCTCTCCCGCACAGTAGCTAGCATAGGGGAAGCTGCTCCACTTTGTGCAGCGCCATTTCGCCATCACTGATAAAGTGCTTAGCGGCGAGTAAATTAATGAATTTGGCCTGACTGAGAGCTACTTTCTCATCAGGGCGGGGGAAGGAAAGAGCGAGGAGTGGGGGTAGATAGAGGGGGTAATCCCGTTCCGGCTAAACGGCTGATCCTTCTCATTCCTCAGATATCAAATGTCAGAAGTTAAATTAGCCTGCTAGCCCCTGATAGGAGTTAACATGCTTTTAAATGCAAGGGGAGGGGAATGGGCCAGAGAATTCCAGCCTCTGTGGGATGGCGGGCAGGTGCCTTTGAACTGTCTAATTATCCCACTTGTCTTAATAAGGCCTCCGCTGTCCCAGTCTCGCTGGTTTGAATGTATTTACTCGTAATGCTGCGATATAGCAAAGCAGCTACAAAAGAATTACAACAACAAACAAAATGCATTATCTATAATTATCACAAAAGAGATTTGTTGCTTTTAGTCCATGTCTATTAATTTTGAGGTCATCTGCATGCTAGCATTGTTCTAAAATTTGACAATATTAGCAAATTAGCAATTAGCTTTTAACATGAATACCAAAATTATCTATGATGATATTGCACTCATGGGTATCAAAAATATTGTGCAATTAAATGCTCTCTAGAATGTCCCTCCCACAGTACCACCTACCTCTGACTGGCAATAGCAAGTAGCAAATCAGGTTTCACTGCAATGACGTAAGCTAAAGGCTATTGGTTATTTAAAAACAACACCCTTCAATATGTTCTTATTTAGCTTCAGCTTCCTATTTTAATAGTAAAAACAGCAACACAGGAAAGAAAACTGCACTTGTCAGCCATTTCATGTGGTCTTTACCACAGTTTTACTTCATGTCCAATAACAAAAAAAATCTACTTTCCAGTATTGCTACATGGATATATTTTTCTTGACCAATTTTGACCTTTTATTGTTTTAATAACATTGTGAAAGGATGTGGTCTGGACCAAGTGTACATTTTGGCAGCCTGATTTGTGGCGAGTTGTCCATAATCTGAAAGCCCCAGGCTTGGCCCCGATTTGTTCGTTGAGTTGGATATGCCAATGGTCAGGCACAGTGGAAAGCTGGCATACACAGGCCTAACGGGTCTTTTGACTCAGTCCACCCAAAGCAGACCAATTGGCCAGTGCCAATTCCAGAGGAAAAATTCCTTTTTCAGAATTTAGTTTCTCATCGAAAAGGAAAAACAAGCAAACAAATTTCATATTTTGATCAAATGGAGATGAGTCAGAGTAGACGCCATACTTAATTTGACGTGATTGAATATTAAGCTGTGAGTGATTGATGTACAATACGTTTGATACTTAGGTTTCCAAGGTTTTCCAGAATTTTTGTCCACTCTAAATTGTTTGGAAAGACGTACTTTCAATGTTTTGTTGGCTGAAAGATCTAAACCAATGTACTCAACTGTAAAACCTATTGAATGGTCTGCACTTTTATACCTCATAGCCTTGTTTTTATTTGCTTTAAATTACTGTAAATATGGCATCTACACTGACTAAGGTCCATAACTGTACTCAAATGCATGCTCAGAGGTTGCTTTTTCATAGCTCAATTGTTTCATCTTAAAGTGATGAGTTTTTTTCCTGTTAAAATACTTTCTATCATTTCTTACTAGAACTATAAACAAGTCATTTTTATGTTGGAAGTTTGATTTTGCCGAAAATCTAAAAAGAACTGTGACTCCGTAGCAGTCAAGCATTGAACCAAAAGGTGAGTTAAATACTTAAAATATACTGTACATGGCATGGATTAAAATGAGGATTTGAATTGGAGATGTGCTCCAGGAACAAAAGTGTCTTGTCTCTTTGTTCTGTTTGGGTGATGATGTTGCTGGAAGTCAACCTTGACCTTAGGTCGTGTGATGGGAGGCTCTCAGCTGAGATCTTTTATACTGAGATAACAACCTCCATGCCTTTACCATAGTAGAGAGCGTAACGGTCAATTAACGCATTTTGACACTAATGCGACCTTCATGTTCTATCGGAATTATCCTACTTCCCACTTCTGAAGTGGTAATTACGAGTACATTGTGTTCTCGTGCTTTGTTGTCGGAAAGAACGGGAAACATGGATGACTCCAGGTTCATTTATTCATATTCCTTGAGTAACTTTTATTTTGACACCATAATACATACCTCTTGTCGACGATAATGGAAAGTCAAATTTAGTCAAACTGCGCATTGCTATGCTAACCTTTTAAGCTCACCTTGATAGAAGGACTCTGGCTCTCAAGTAATCGGATGCTTTCAGGTGAGAAGATCACATTATCAGATGCTCAGAGTTTCCAGATCTAGTCCATAACTGCAACATAGACTCCGAAGAACTGGGGTTAAGATCCATGTGTAGCTTATTAGAAAAGGTGCAAATCATAAACAGGCAGCCAGGGTAAATCTCCAGCAACAGAACAGCATAGATAGATGAGAGTCCTGGTCAAAAACAGGCAAGGTTCAGGGCAGGCTGGGAATTGTAGTTCACAATGCTCTAGAATTCGGGCGAGGGAGATCTCTGGTGGTAAGCAGAAGTCTTTGAGTTTGTGACAATAACAAGGTAACTAGTCCACAAAAGATACATTTATGTTCATATTTATGCATGTCGGTTTCCAACAGCAAATTTGACTTAACCGATGCAGTTAGTTTGATCTGTCTGAAATATATTTAAAAATGTATTATTACATTTTTCAAATTACACACTTTGTGTATAATGGAGACTTTATTGCTCAGTTTTGTTTAATTTAAAGGGATAGGTCACCCAAAAAGTTAACTTTCGTCATCATTTACTCACCCTCATTTTGTTTCAAACCTGACTTACTTTCTTCCATGGAAAACATAATACATTTGATGCAATTTGATAGCCTCAGTCACCATTCAGTCACAATTTCATTGCATCTTTTTACATAAACTGATGAGCCAAAATGTTGACAACTCACATCGGAAGCGAATAACTTTGATCATCTCCTAACATCCTAACATCTCCTGACATAGCCTAACAAGGCCACATATCAAGGTCTGGGTAGATTAGATGGTAAGTGAACAATCAGTTTGTACGAAAAACTATTTCATACAAATGTGGTGATTTTGAAAGTTGTACTGTAGATGATGACCTTAAACACACCATCTGTAGGGAAATATCTGTGTGAAGCAAAAATGCACCCATTTTTCTACTTTCAATACTTTACCTGGGTTTGGTCCATACCTGCTAGCACCAATCACGCTCCATTATGTCCTCTGATCAAGGCCTTGGAATGGCTGGTCAAAGTCTTTAGTGGAGTTTGATGCGAGTATGAGCACTGCATCAGCAACTGCGGTGAAAAGACAAACTCTGAATAGCCCAAATGCACCATTGTCCCCCCCTCTGATAGCACTCCCAGCTCCGCAGCCCTGCATGCACTTTCACCAGCCACAATCATGTGCTCTTGATGGAACGTGTGTCTGAGTAGAGAGACCGGCCTCTCAGAATGCTGCTGTTACACCAAGAAGGCCGGGGGTGGGAGAGAAGAGAGATGAAGTTCCTGGAGAGCTTTCAAGCTCTTAGTGACACTGATTTGAGGTGAAAATGGAGAGCGGGAAGAGGCCTTGGCTTGTCTTTGATTCCAGGCCTCAGAGTTTCCCACTGCTGCTGGGAAGGGAATCAGGGACGCCCAACATTCCTGGTTCTCCATAGAGGCCTAGCGGCAGAATGTTTTACGTGGGATTCTGTTGTCTGCAAATGGTATGTGGTGCATGTGCAACCAAATTGAGCTGTCGAATTTGCAAGATGCTTATCATGAGTAGCAGTTAGTGAGGCTGTTTGTGGAAATCAAAGCGTCATTCTGGGGCAACAGTGGAGAATCCTTCTGATGAACAGAATGAAATAATTTACACTCACTGCTGTTTTATGTTGCATTCATGTTGTGTCACAATTACTAGATGGCAGTTCTGAGATTCTACACTAAGCTGTTCAAGTCCTGGGACTTTGGAAGTTATTAGTTTCTGACACTCATAACGTCAAAACTGCTTTGTTGTTGATAACAGCCAAATATTTTATCACTACATTCATTCATTAATTTACCTCTATATGTTGTTGCAAAATATTTAAGAATAAAGAAAACTCTCCAGGTAACGATGGCATATTAAAATGGCATATCAAACAGAAATATGTCTTCACTTCTTTTAACCTTTGGGGCCTCTACCATATTTAAATGACGTCACAACTGTAAAGTCAGAGCTTTTATAGAATTCAGAGTTTACAATTTGTAAATATGAGTTCTTCAAAAATGTGGATGCTTTTAACAGGTTTGAATCTCATAGTGACAGTAATTCCGACATGATGTAAACACACCATTTGTAATGCAAAATATTATAGGAATAGCTCGCCCGCTCATTAACTCAAATCGATATGCCTTTCTTTGGTGAAACACAAAAAAACGCTGTTAGGCAGTATTAGCCACAGTAAGCATTCACTTTAATTTCTCTTTTTTTCTATACAATTAAAGTGAATGGTGACTGAGGCTGTCATTTTGCTTAACATCTCCTGTTGTGCTCCACAGAAGAAAGAATGGCATATGGATTTGGAACAACATGATATTTCATCCAAAAATGTTAATTGTCTCATCATTTAATCACCCTCATGCCATCCCAGATGTGTATCAAGAAAGTCATACACATCTGGGATAGCATGGTGGTGAGCAAATGATGAGAGAATTAAAACATTTTGGGCAAACTATCCCTTTAATGGATGCATTTCACATCACTAAATCTTTAAACTGCTTCCTGTTTTCTTTCTTTGAGATCCCCTAATGCTAGTATCATTACATTTCTATTTTTACTCAGCTCTCATCATTTAAATTATGTGGCTCATGATAAAATATTCTGATATTATCATCTGATTTTCCTTTGGCAGTGCTCAGGCAGTATTTAGGGAAGGTGTAGGCATTCTGGAGTGATCTAGATTGAACAGCTTGCTTTTAGTTATTTAGAATCCTTAGAATCCTTTATTTTGGTCACACATTATACACAAGGATTTTTGCATATATACAGTGAAATTTATTAGTTTTCACATATCCCAGCTAAGCTGGAGTCAGAGTGCAGGGTCAGCCATGGTACAGCACCCCTGGAGCAGATAGGGTTAAGGGCCTTGCTCAAGGGCCCAACAGTTGCATCTTGGTGGTGCTGGGGCTTGAACCCCGACCTTCTGGTCAGTAACCCAGAGCCTTAACCACAGAGCCACCACTGCCTCCTATTTGTCTCTCAGGTTTTAATTCTACCTTACCGGAGCTGTTTGGAAATTTAAATCACAGTCTTTTGACAAAATACATTGGTGTAAGATCATTTGTGTTCCAAAGAAACATTATTTTGGATGCAAGTGTTGTTTTATGCAGTATAGCAATGCTGAATATTCTTATAAATTAGCAGCTGTATGCAGCCACATTAAAAGTTTGCATCACCATTTTAAAATGAACTCACCTACAGTTCCCACCAAATAGAAACATTTGAATAATACAGAAAATGGGGCCTGGGTAGCTCAGTGGTAAAGACGCTGACTACCACCCCTGGAGTCCACAAGTTCAAATCCAGGGAGTACTGAGTGACTCCAGCCAGGTCTCCTATGCAGCCAAATTGGCCCCACGTTGAGTGGGAGGGTAGAGTCACATGGGGTAACCCCCTCGTTGTCACTATAATGTTGTTCGCTCTCAGTGGGGCGTGTGGTGAGTTGATTGTGGATGCCGTGGAGAATAGCGTGAAGTCTCCACACGTGCCATGTCTCCGCGGTAATGTGCTCAACAAGCCACGTTATAAGATGCGTGGATTGACGGTCTCAGACGCGGAGGCAACTGAGATTCATCCTCCGCCACATGGATTGAGGCGAGCCACTATGCCACCACGAGGACTTAGAGCGCATTAGGAATTGGGCATTCCAAATTGGGGAGAAAAAGGGGAGAATAAATTAATAAAAATAATACAGAAAATATTTGTGTTGTGTCAAGAAAAGGATATGCTTTTATTACAGTTTTGTAATATAGGGAAGCATTTGGTCCCTGACATTCTGCCTAACAACATCTTTTGTGTTCCTTGAAAGAAAGTAAATTATGACAGAATTTTCATTTTTGGGTGAACAACATTTCTTGGCTCAAAACATATATGCAAAACAGATCGTCTTCTTTGTTTTTGATGGTGTATTGTAAACCCGCCACTGCTCTGTATCACATAGATTATTTGCCTCCACAATGGGAAGTTGAACCCATCTTTGAGGGTGTGTTGATTTGGCATTAAACCTCTTGGTTGGGGTTAAAGGATAAGTCTCTGAGAACCTCTTTGCTTCTTACTGCACAGGGAGCCAAGGAGTTGAACGAAGGAGTATCCCACACTCTTGAAGTAATCCTGTTGCTCTTTTCCTTCTACAACTGAGTCTTCTTCTCAGGTCTTATTCCCCCTCTCACTGTCTCCTTGGGTATTTTCTAATCGCTAGTGTTTCCTGGTTATTAGTGCAGGTGCCAAGCTGAAGAATCAGGTAAGCCGTTTGGAAAAGTGGTGTTATTATTTGCACGCCAAGCACAAGAATATCTGCATCCTCTTAGCATTGTTAATTGTGTTTGCTACAGCCTCTTCTGCAAGTTGATTTGCAAGAGAAAGGGAATAAATAGACAAATGAGGAGGGAGAGATTATTTCACAGGAGGAGGGAAGCTTTGAGGAAAGGTTTTGTTGATTTTTCATGATCTTCTACTTTCCTCCACACTTAGGAGGCGTTCAGACTGTATGCGTTCTTGCTCTTAATACAGGTGACTAAAAAACATGACATTCTTGCACAAAATGCAAAATATGTTACAACAGACAAAAATAGTGCAAACAAAAAAATGGTGTGAACAGCCCCTAATCCCCACACAACAGCCCCACCAACACCGCAAAAAAGGTTCCCCAGCCAACCCATCCTCTACTATTGACAACAAACCCTTCATAACATCTGCAGGTGGATATTCAGTCTTAACCTTTTGCTTTTTCTGATGTTGTTTTTATTTATTTATTTTTTACAAAGCCCTCGTTCTCACCAGAATCAATGTGCAACAGCCTGCAGATCTGACATAAATTGCCTCTGCACTACCCCGCTTGTATTTTGACTTGCATGATCCGACCGCTCAGCAACGGGGCAGCACGTTCCACTTTGAGCCGGGTGAGATATGATTGGCATGCATCAAAGAGTCAGCTGTGAGCTGCTGGAAGAGAGGAAGTAGGCTCTGCCTTTGAGTTTGCCCTTACACTCACCCATAACCCATACCACAGCCAGAAGCATCCCACACTGGTCACAAGAGCGATGTTCATACCTGTCCTAATGGTCTCTCTTGCATTATTGTCATCTTGCTATTAACTTAAAGGTTAGTGGCTCATAGCGTAATTATAGTCCTTTTGTTTCCGCCACCGAATGGGATGGACACAACAACAAAGGCTAAACCAATGGCATGAGCTAGTGACCGTATTACCTGTTTGTCAAACAGTGGGAGACAGGTAGAGTGTTTGAAACTCTCAAGCTTGATGAAAGGACATTCAAGCAATGTCTTCTCTCAAATAGCACTGGAAAGTTTTATTCATTTAAGTAAATCAGTTTGTTCAAAGTAAAGATTCACAGGTTTATTCGAGTCCCTGTGCAGAAGTCCTTGCGAGGCAATATTTAATTAAATGCTGCTGTTCATCACTATGTTTTCAAGTTATATAAATTGGGTTATTTTCTAGTGTTATTAGTTGTATTTAGCATAAAATTCTGTTCAGGTTTAATGCTGCCACACTTATTGAGATCCCCATTTTTATTTTGCCCGATAAATGCTGGTCTGATAAATTACATAAACTATTAAAATTAATATTGAGTCATATTTAAATGTCATCACACAATAAGGTTGTGTGGGTTAACATTTGTACATACATTGGGTATCATGAAATATTTTTTTTTAAATAATAATAATTTAATCTTGGTTAATGTTCATTTATAAAAATGCCATAGTTAAATGTCCATGTTAATGCATTTACCAATGTTTACATTTACAACTTTTAATGTAAAATAATTATTGTAAATAATAAATGAAAATAAAATGTGTAACCAAGATTAATAAGTGCTGTAAACGTCTTATTCATTTTTAGTTAGTAAAACATTGTAAATTCTCTCATCATTTACTCACCCTCATGCTATCCCAGATGAGTATGACTTTCTCTCTTCTTCTGAACACATAACAAGATTTCTAAGTGCTCTATGTGCATATAATGTGAATGAATGATGGCCAGAACTTTAATGCTCCAAAAAGCAGATAAAGACAGCATTAAAGTAATCCATAAGACTCCAGTGGTTAAATCCATGTCTTCAGAAGCTATATGATTAGTGTGGGTGAGAAACAGATCAATATTTATGTCCTTTTTTACTATAAATATCCACTTTCACTTTCACATTCTTCTTCTTTATTTTTTGCGATTCACATTCTTCTTTCATATCACCACCTACTGGGCAGGGAGGAGAGATTCTAGTAATTTCAAGTAACACAATTTGAAAATTCGAACTACAATATTTGTATGGAAACCCCCATCTATTATTGAGATCTCTTCTGAAACGCTTGCGATTACTAAGGTCCTTTTCTAATGCAAAAAAAATTTAAATCAGGAAATTTTAGCTATAGTCACCTTTATGCTCTCCATTTAATGTCATTGCTGTCTAGGAGACATTTTATTTTCTTAATTCTTTCTATTGTTTATTTATTATTTGGGATTTTTTCTTTCCTACGGGACAATTAATATAGACAGTCTAACAACTTTCATGTAGTCAGTTTCCTCATAAAATGATTTCTGTTTGAGCCATGTTACAGAGCAGAGTTCAAAAGTTTTCCCCAGACTTTCAGATGAAGGTGAGTGTGCTGTTGCTGGGCTCAGCGGGCCTCTGATGTTGAGATTACACATGTCAGGAGGCAGATGAGAAGGATTTCCATGGCCCTGACCATCAACCCAGCTCTTTTATTTCCTCTCGTTTTTTTTGTGTGTGTATGTGTGTGTGTGTTTTTTTCCAAATTCTTTTATTCCTTTTGCGTTTTTGGTCTCCACCATTGCTCCACAGATTCAGCGGTCTATTCACTCCAACACAAAAACAGCAAGCTTGTTCTCTGTGGACCATGGGGGCAAGCTTGCTCCACCAAAAAAGAACGAAAAAGAGAGAAGGAGAAAGGGAAAAAATTATTGCGCTCCCTCTATAACCCTCTGTAGTGAATGAATTTCTTAACATCTTTTCAAAAATCGCTTAAATGCCTGGAGGCAAGAGGAAGAAACAAGCTAATGGTGGATGGGGAGCGCTGAACAAATTTCAGAGCCCTTTCCTGCTTGCGTTTGAGGTTTGAAAGCGAGCGCCCTGCCTTTCAAGTTTCAAAGTCCTCCTTTCTCCCGTGGTGTCACCGAAGGATTTGAAAAGGAGGTAATTGTGCTCACTGCCGCCCTGATCAGAGGCACACGGCCCAGGCTCTAGTATTTCACCAGCTCTCAGTACCACAGGAATAGTCTCGGCAGCTCGGCTCCAACTCTTTTCCCCTTTCTCCCTCTCTGACCGTCTCTCTCTCCTGTTCTTTGTGTGTCTCTTGATCTCTGTCTCTCGCTCTTATTCCACTCACTTTCTCTGAGTCTTGATATGGGCTCTTGTCTCTCTCTCTACCTATTGGATCTCCCCACATTTATCTGCTTTTTCCATACATTCTCCCTGACCTTTTCTGCCCCCCTCTCCCATTTTTTAACACAATTTTTTGTAGTTTACATCCTGAAACATGAACTCTGATTTAAAACCATCACCCTACTCCAGAGGAATATTTTATTGCTTATGGCGAGTTTACACTACACGATTTTAAGCTCGATTTTCGCTCGCCGACAGTTTTGTGGAGATCGCCAACAAAAGCCTTAAATCATAGGCAAATCAGAGCTCGCTCCCGTGAATGATGATTGTAATGTATGAACTTTTAAATACACGATTTGAGAGAAGCGCCGACGTGTCGCCGATGTCAGCAAGATATCTAGAAGTTTTTAATATCTGGACCCGTCTGCGACTCCAAATCATGCAATGTGAAATGTGTTTTGACTGAATACAACTGCAGCGTTGACCTACAGCCAATGAGAGAGCAAGAAATAGGGCACGGGAATTTTTAGCGTGAGGAGTCATGATGTACCTGCAACAGAACATCAACTAGCATGGCTGTGGTATCAAGAAAGTCTCATTGGACAGAAGAAATGGAGGAAAAATTAGTGGAACATTGGCAGGAGCACCAGTTCCTATTTGATGTTTCCTCTGAACTGTACAACAACGGGGTGGAGAAAGAGAAGGGTTGGAGAGAAATTGTCAATTCTCTTGGACAGTCAGGTAAGTAAATAGGTAGATTTTTTAATAGGAGGTACTTTTTCATATTGTAACCAATAAAATATATGATTTAAGGAGAATTGTGTTTCTGTCTCGACCTCACCGTGTCACAGTGAGCACAGACTCGTTCTTCCTTTATGCTTTCTCCTTTAGTGCACCCCTCCCCCCCTCCCCGAACTTGTCCTTGCATTTAGGTCCCCACATAACATCACATTTCCCTGGGCCTAGAATTGGCAGGTTTCCATCTGAAGCTGATCAAAATGATTGTCCTTGATGGAGGTATGTAGGCTGCACAGCTGTTAAGGTCCTTATCAGTCTATGGTGCCTTTTTTGGCAAACATGAGTTGAGTCTTTTTCATGATCGATAGGTTGTTTTTTAAAGTCTCTTTGTACCAAATGATGACCCCACCAAAGTCTCTTCTACTTTCACATTATGCTTTTTAAGTGATTGCAATACAATTTCCCTGTATCCTAAAGGGCAATGACTGTCCATGTCAGATCTGCACCAAGTTTCTTGCGGAAATTGATGTCCTGGAAATAAATGTTTTTCAGAAACTCTGTTTTTAAAGTGTTGGCCCCCCAATATTGTGGAGTAGAGGCCTTGAAAATTTCAAGAGCTTCTAGTGAAATAAGTAATTGTGAAATAAAGTGAGGTGTTTTGGTGGTCCAGATGGCTTACCCCAGTATTCTACAGATGAGATTTAGAAGATATCTCACCTCTGTAATGTCTGAGAAGTCAGTGAGTATTTTGCAACAATTATTTTCTTCAGGGGTGTAAGAAGCAAGAGTAGATATGGAAAAGTGGAGAACAAATGAGTAGAGCTGCGAGAAGAGGGAGAGTTTATCAGAAATGTTGCTCTTCAGCTTTGTTTGTTGAATGAATCAAGAGGCTATCGACCCCTCACCACTGAGTGTTTGCAGAGCCATTAAGAGTGGTGTTGGGTTAGGGTCAGGACTAAGCTCTAAGTATATGTTGGTTTTGACGCTTAGTGTCTGTGTACAGTTGAACACTTAACCTTTCAATGTATATACTTCAGTTGATTTTGCACGCATACACAGGCGGTTGGCACATGCATGCTACGAATGCTATGAGATACTGAACTATTTCTCGTCAAGATTTTCAGCCCATAAAGATGTCTTTATATTCCTTCAGACTCGAGCTATACAGATGCAGGTATCTACTGAGCTCCTCACAAATGTGTTCTTGACGTGCGCATCCACTGTTGTTGTTTCCACATTCGTCTCCTGTTTTTAAGCAACGATTACATTTTCTTAGTGTTTTGTCATGACAGCAACGGCTGAAATGTGAGTTTTGCCACCTTGTGAAACCACTTATTGCGAATAATTTCAGGCGCATGTGTGGTTAGTAATGGTGCATGCATTCACGCGTCCTGTATGCAGGCGCCTAGTATTCGCGTCTGAACAAAGTAGACTTTGGGCTTTAGGGTTGGTCAATTAGTGTAACCCTAACCATCCCTCCATCCCTCTCTCTTTTTTGTGAGCATAGCAAGCACTTTGCATGATTAACCACTATTGTGCTAGCAACTTTGTACGTTGTTTTAAATTAGTTTTAGATATTTATATTGTAAAACAAGCCAAAACAAACACAAATCAAAACGTATTTTGTTGTAGTGTGTAATGGGGCGAAGACTACCCTTTTTCACTTTTTTGTTCACTTCAATCCATATTTAACTCTCAAAAAACAAACTCTCTCTTATTAATAAAGCTGCGTTTTGCCACGTTGTTTACATGATCTGCTTCCGTATTATTTGAAATGTAATAAAGCTATAACACATTAAATATTACTGCATTTAAGATGTAATGCCAAGGTGTTTCCTTTAAAGATGCTCGACACACAAGTTTTGCTTCAGCGGATCGGCAGCTCTGCTTATTCCACAATGAGAGTGCTTCTGTATTTACTTATTTTGCATTTTTGGATTATAATTCCCTCATACTTTGCGATCTACATCACCTGAAGCTTGGAAAGTCTAGAGTGTTTCTGGACCGTGAGCTGTGTAATTCTTCCTCTCCACAATCAGGCACGAACTGCAGTGCTGCTCTCGCGCATCATAATTGAAGTTTAATGTGATCTCATGTTACGTTAAATTAGATCAAATGACTATTCAACAACAAAAAATGTTGTCGGCAATTTTTTATTGTCGATGTTGCCGATAACGTCAACTAATCGTTTTAGCCCTAGACCCATAATCATATCAAAACAGCGGAAAGTATTTGACATTTCTGGCAGTACATTGGGAAAAGCACATGCACTATAAAAATATAACAATTCGACACACCAATTATATAAAAATATTGACTACTGTTCCTCACGTCCATGTAGATGTGCTCAAGTACACTGGGGAATTCCAGAGTTTGAAGTAAGAGGAAAACCCGACTATTGCAACACAATTCTGCTGCCAGTCATGATGGAAAGTTTTGCAGCTTTCTGTTGTCCATGTAAATAAGCCTTTTGGTACGTCTTATGAAAGTAAAATTGGCTAAGAATGTCATTTCATGTTTACTTTAAATAAGAAAACAAGAAAGGCTTTGTCACTGAATCCTTTTGAATCGCTTATGAATCGCTTCATACAACACAAGCAACTTTTTTGAAGGGATGGCAAAAATGAAATCCTGACAAATAATGTGCTTGTTATTTTGGCATAACACTGCATTAATGTCTTAATAAGCCATAGTGAGGCTCATTGTCCAAAGAGTCTGCTGTTTCGGCCTCTGGACTAGATGGTATATCTCAGCTGTTGTTGGTCACCATAGTGCTTACACTAATAGGACTTTGATGAAAGATCTTTTTGGTGATTAATGCCAACCAGCTAGGGAATCAGACTCAGTTTTCCCCTGAGGACAGGAAGAGTGTTTATTTACCACTGACCAAATTCAGAATTTAGTACTAATGAAACCTGGGGACCTTTATTCTCCTATATTGTTTTGGATATTCATTCAGCACAACAAATAGTGGAGCCCATTACTGTGACATGATCTTTAACAATTCAATCTTTAACCTTAAATTGCTTTATATTGAGGGGAATTCTTCGGAAAATTTCAACCCTACATAATGGATAAGAATTGCTTGTGCTAATGTGTGTAAAATGGTCTTGGTGCGTGACCTGTGTATACTCGTACCATAGCATCCTCTTTCAAATCCATGTATGTGTGTCTGAGAATGGTAACAGGATGATACTTAAATCCCTTTATGTTAATATTGTGGTTTTGTGGGAGCTGGCCAATTAAACCCGCTTTAACTGTATAAGTGCTATTATTCCCTCAATAAGATCACTGGCTATGCAGTAGGATTAAATACTTAAAACGTAACTGATGCTGTCATTTTTCACGGATTGAGGAACCTCAGATGCTCTCTCTCTCTCTGAGTTAGTGAAGTGTATTCCACAGTGTTGAAATACACTCTTTAATCCACAACGACTCTTTGATTTAATAGGTTTTTCCGAGCTGCAGCGCTGCACACTGGGCCAAGCGGTTGTGCTGTTGAGTCTCACTAACCTTAGTTCCAGAGCTACAGGACGTTTGGTTCCAGCTACGTAACTCCATGCCAGAGCTTCAGAGATATTTTAAAACAACCCAGCACTGGAGCAGCACTCACATCAGCAACAACAAGCTGCTAAACTCCACTAAACTGGAGGAGGCTTATGGTTTGAGCTTAATGACCAGAGTCACAAACGCTCTTGCATGCCAAGAAATAAACGCTCTGTCAAAGCAACTCTTACAGGCTTTCCCAAGGCTTGTATGGTCATATGGTCTTGAATTTTGTTAAAAATTTGTGGTAGATTTTTAAAGTGCTTTAATTTTGAATTCCAAAACGTTGGGTAGAAATAAAGCTGTAAATATCAACTTAATTTGGGATTGTCTG
This sequence comes from Xyrauchen texanus, assembly GCF_025860055.1. Lineage (NCBI taxonomy): Eukaryota > Metazoa > Chordata > Actinopteri > Cypriniformes > Catostomidae > Xyrauchen > Xyrauchen texanus. Next base: position 22,441,789 of record NC_068316.1, on the reverse strand, counting down.
GTTCTGCAACAAATGTGAGGTTGAAATGACATCATTGCCAACCTCATTGACCCCCAGTACAGCTGCAGTTATGAACTGGGTCTTTGGTGGGGTAGAAAAGTTTTTTATAACACTGAATTAAGGAGCACTGTGTGCTCCCCTTATTAAGGCCACATTATACTTATGGTTGTCCATTTTTTTTTAGCCCAATATATGCCTGGGATTGAAAAAAACAGTTGTAGTGCGCATGCATTGAACACATCCATACAGACTCACTGTCAATGGAGTATACTAATGGGATGCAGAAACGTGTAGACTGTAGGGTACTTTAAAGTTAGAGCTATCGGTGTGGAAACAATTCTGTACAATTCATTTGAACTCTAGAACAGTTCACAATCGTATTAAAGCAAACCGTCCTAAATCATGAAAGTGAACCATTATTGATATATAATTTGTTTATTTGCATGATTCTTGTCACACTTATTGTAGTAATAATGCTTATAATTTTTCATAGCTACTTGACTCCAACTAAACTGGCTTCAGAGAGCAGCTCCCGTTTTTCGCAACTTTTGCAATGTATTTGCGGCATACAACCTCATTACTACTTGACTCCAACTAAATTGGCTTCAGAGAGCAGCTCACATTTTTCGCAACTTTTACAATGCATTTGTGGCAGACAAACGCAAGTCCCGCTTTGTGCTTCAAATGTTTTGGCTGTAAATTCAAAGGGACAAATAATTAACATATTCAGTATATTTACATGTGCAGTTATAATCAAGCTACCCCAGGTTTTTGTGTAGTCGAGCTACTGTCTTCAATGATATAGTGTTTTAATGTTGAAATGCAACTTTCAAAGTGCATGTAAAAGCACAGAGTATAGCTGGTATCTTCTCATCTCGAGTTGTTACCTAGCTACCATGGTAAATAGCTGATGCTAGTGCAAGTGGTGATTATTGGTGGTTATTACAATGATAATGCAAATGTATTGTGGTTTGCACCAACAGGTATAATGTGAAAATAGACCTGTAAGAATAGGGGGAGTGGGGTTGAATTGAACTCTGGTTTGGACCAAGCAATCAAACCAAATGTGAAAACAGCCTAAATTACATTATAACTAATCTCAATGACCCATTACAGCTGTAGTTTTAAACTCCTCAAGCACCGAGTGGTACTAAACAGCAATGAAAATGCTTTGAGGGGTTAGACGACTTTTCCATAGAGCTGAATTATGGAGGACTGTATTGCACCACATTTCTTTCTAGCCTGAAAGGTTGTGACCCAGATGGGGTCAGGTAATGGGTCACGTGTCTTCAGCAAATACCAAGCACTAAACCTCGTAAACCCTGCAAAGCCCTGTAAACTTGGCTCTCCCTGCCCCATTTTAGTCCACTGGAGACTCCGTCCCTCTGGGGTACAAGTCCTACTCTGCCCGCCAGAACAGATTACTTACAGACAGAGAAAGAGGGAAAGTACATCTCATTCTGTGTTTGTGTGTGTGCGCCTGTGTGTAGGAGAGAGGTAGGAATAGTGTTAGAAGACTGGTAGAGAGAAAAAGAGAGGGAGAGCGGGCGGATAGCTTGTGGGCGTTGATACTACCCATGAGGCCACTTAATGGGCAGTTTGGAATGCAGGGAAAAGACTCAGCTGCCCTCTCCATGGGATTCTGTGTCTTTGAAAAAAAAGAGAACAAGAGAGAGAGAGCAAGCTTGTGGGAAATCCTTGCCTGACTATTGCTGTGATGTTGAATGTTGGACTGTATTATTTCACAGACAGTGGCAAGCACAGACACAGAGACACACTATTGCTCTTGTTTGGAGCTGTGAGCCTGCACATTTGCCTGCAAGAGTTCAAGCCCAGGAGGCTTTACACAAAAAACCCATAAAGAGCTCCCTAAAGCAAACGTTAGCAGTAAGACTGCCTTCTTGCACAACCCAAAGACTTCTCAGCATGACTGAACATGTTCCACATATTTATTGCCCCTGTCGGTACGTCTGTCTGTCTGTGAGTGTCTCTGTATGTTTGTGTGCGTGTCTGTAGATTTGTGTGAACATGTGTTGTGAAAATTCCCTCTGCAGTGCTTGTTTAAAGGCTTGTAATGAAATAACCATGACAGATATTACAGGGCTAGTTCACCCAAAAACTAAACTCATAGACTTATATTGACACATATGACTTTTTTGTTCCATTTAATTCAAATGGATATGTCATATGAGTTTGGAATGGTATGAGATTCAGATAATGATGACAAAATTTCAATTTTTGGGAGAACTATCCCTTTAAACTAAGGTTACATGTGTAGCTCTGGGCTACTAGTGGCACCAAGTGGAATTGCAAAAATTATTGTTTTCTTACAGGTTTCCCAAACACTCTGCCAACCTGTCATTGGTCATACAAACAGGTAGTCCCGCCCTAAATTTACACCATTGGTTGAACCAGTGTTGTTACTTTGGGCCACTCAAGTCACAGAGCCAGAGCTTTTCTATCAAGGGGAGCCTACAAGTTTAGCATAGCAGTGCATAACGTGGGCAGTCCCATAGACATTCTATGGGTGGTACACTGGCGAGGAGACAAGCAGATATTTGTTTTATGGATTTTTATGGAGTAGATGCTTCAGTGTGCTGAATAAATTGCTTTCGTGAGGAAACAGCTCATCACTTAATGAATTGACCACCTGTCTGCTAATCTTCAACATGTTTTACACCAAACAATCCTTTTGAAATTAACTATGTGTGGAATTTATGATGATAACCTTGCTGTTTTATAAGAGAAGTCACTGCCAATTTAGTGACCGGTAGGTCTCAGTTTACAGCTCTCCTCGTTCATTTAAATGGTATCCGCAAACGGTGACTTACTGTCGAAACAAGCTAGTTGACCGTTATGATCTATGGTAAAATCATGGAGGTTGTTATCTCATTATAGAAGATCACTGACATAGTGTACGTGTTAACACTTTTCAGAAAATAAGTCTACAAAGGGTGTACTTAAAGTTGTCTATTTGCATTAAACTTGTATAAGAGAAAGTATTTTGACTCTACAAAAAAGGAACACAACACATTTACGTACAGGCAACAGTTGTTATGTGATTTCCCACTCCCACATTGTGTATTTGGATAGAAAGCACTGTTCATATACTGTAGGTGTGTCACATATACTGATGCATAGCACAGATGTCCTCCACAGATGCACAGTTCTCCTGTGTAGCAGATCCATATTCAAGCTATAACTTAATTGCCAGAAACCTGAGTGCAATGTGTGATATATAGCTATAGCTTAAAACTGTACAAATACTGTATGTTGAGCTCAAAAATGTGCAAAAGATCCATACACTCTTGCATTTAATAATCTAAGATTGGATTCTTGCATTTAAATGTCCTTTTTAAACATTGATCTTTGGTGCTTGTTTGGGCAACATGAGTTAAAATCTAGCTTGTGTCATTTCCCGATCCCATTTCCCACTTTTTCCCCATCAATTTCTGGCATCTCACTTTAATTTACTAAGGAAAGTGGCAAAAATCTAAACAAAATGTTTAATTTATAACATTTTCTGTCTCTGTTGTTCTCTCATTTAGAGGATGACGGTTCAGGTCCCCCTTATCATCGTGAGAGGCGTAATGCCATCGGTGGGCAGACTGCAGTTCTGGGCGCATCAGCTGGAAAACTGAGAGAGGAACCATCCACATCTACAGAAGAGCGCCCCCAATTGGTGAAAAAAGAACTTCACAGCTCCCTGCCACACCTGGCAGACCACACCCTACCCTACCGGGGTACACTGTTCACCATGGACCCTCGAAATGGTTACCTGGACCCTCATTATAGTGAGTATTACCTCTCGCAGCTCAGGAAGTTGTTTACTTTGGTAACTTCTGCAAAAACATCTCCTTACTAATGCTTTTTATGGATTGATCTGTTGGACTAGTTTCAGATATTTACAAAAGATTCTTTGAAATAAACTATACATTATCTGGTCTTTTTCTAAAAATAGTATATGTTAGGCCCCTTCCTTAAATCTTTAAGAGATAGTTCATCCAAAACTGTTCCCCCAGTAGTCATACTAGTGGACGATTGTATGGGTTTTTTAATGACTGATTGTTAAACATCTACATCTTCAAATGCACAGCCGCTATTTTATCATCTCCATATAGAGTTGCCAACTGTCCCATATTAGCATGAATGTCCTGTATTTTTGCAGAAATGACGACGCCCAAATGGGATGCTTAGTTTCCAGTATCGTAGAGCCTAGATGCAAGAGGGTAATCCTATTGCATTTACTATTTAAATCCTTGTCTAAACTTTTACGGGATCAAAGATGAAGCGCAGACATGAGTTGTAATTTTGCAATATATGTAGGAAATCATAACTACTCACATTAAATTGAAGACTCCAGTCATATCAGTGACCTGAGTTTTATTCTACATGGAGATGATCCACACATGGTGGCTGCCATGTTAGAATCACATGACCAGCCGAATACTACTCATTTAATCTCAGTAACCATCCTGTTGTTTGACACTTTCAGTCACTGATTAAAGTAATCATGGCTGACTGTGAATACTACATTTCTACAATGGCATCTGAAACTGAAATTATTGATTTTAAATTATGCTGAATCCAAGCTGCTAGGTGTCAGTGTAAGTCCAAGATGACACTAAGATAAAATTTACAGAGTCACCTTTAAAAGTATTTGCCATATCATTGGTTTAACACTTAAATGTATGATATTTGTTGTATATTTATGTTATTTTTCAGTGATAACTGCTTATTCAGTTATTATGCAATAAAATACAGTATTTACTGGTAATTGCAATTATAAAGTTACTGACACCAATGACACTAGCATAGTAGGGTTTTTTGTGACTTTTCACTGCAAAACCACACACACACAAACACACACAAATGCAGCAAATGGTCATTTGTGAGAAAAGCTGCAAATTCAGTCATTTTGAGCCGCAAGTATCAAGAGAAAGTGCTACGAAATCCTGGTGGATTTAAATAATGTTTTTTTTACTAGGCAGTCATCATGAACTTTCCCCCGAAATCCCTAAAGACTAGATATTGTTGTTGCACAAAACTCAAGGACGAACATTTAGCGCAGAGCTAGCATGCTAACTTTTCCCCTCTGTGAGGCAAAAGGCAAAGCTGCTAATTGATTGATTGGGCCTGACAGTTGACTAGTTGCCCTTTCTTTCTCATTCGCTTTTGCTTGCCTTTTAATTTTTTTCAGAGGGGAAGTTAGTATGTTCTTCCCTGCTCCCTAATTCCCTCATTAGGGGCTGGGTGTAAGTACACAACTCCAGTCTCGATCATCAGCGCTGTGATCAAAGCACTGAAGAGAGTAGAGCAGTCAGGCTCCCCCCGCCTTGTTTTTTGCCATATTCCTCTTTCTCCCGCTTTTCTCTGGCCCACCAGTCACCCCCGTCATTTTCTAGATAACCACGAGAGACTCTTTGCATGAGAGAGGATGACTGAATGGACAAAAGAGAGTAAAAAAGAGAAATAAAGGGAGAGAAAGACAAATGAGTCTAGTCAAGGCCTTTTATGAGGTTAATTTTCTGGACCACCTTTGCCTGGATGTCACCCATGGACGATGATTCAATGTGATGGCTTGTTTAGTTTTGCTAAATTGGCCTAGAATTGGGTTTGAAAATGTGGTTTTAATCCATAGTACTTAGCGAAATGCTCTTACCTTCATTCTCACATGCACAAAACCATTTACTGTATCACTGATCATTTAGTCCATTGTTCATTTAGGAGTTCTTGATACTTTGTTGCTGGTCTGTTTTGGTCTGTCTGTCTTAATGCACTAAGGTCAACTGCAATCTGAAAAATTAAACCCCTCACATATTGACTAATACAGGCCTGACCAGCTCAGCAAATCTGCCACTCTCTATGTACAGAGAAAGAGGCAGAAATAGAGAGTATTGCTATGGGGGAGGTTACAAGGCAGTGTTGGTTGGGGTCAAGGGTCCAGAAAACGTCGGGACAGATTAACTGAAGTTACAAAAGGACGGTAATTTACAGAGCAAACAAGAAATGAAAAAAATTAAGCAAGACAAAGAAAATGAGTGGAGGGAAGAGAGAGAGTTAAACTGCAAGAGAGAGAAATATAATCAAGAATAGAGAGGGAATGAAGGCAAGAGTGAACAAAAGTGAAATAGGGGTGTTCCGGTTGGCTGGAGCCCGTAGGGATAGGCTGGGGTGGAGGGTGCGGGGCGAAAGGGTGGTAGGGGTCAGAGGTCAGGAGGAAAAGGCAGACATTGAAACCGAAGGGTTCAAAAGCAGCAGGAGAAGTCAAAAGGGCCTCTTAGTCTTGGAAATGTCCATTCTCTCTGCATGGGGGATCAGTTGGGCACCAGTAAGCTGCAGAATGGAGAAAGTTGATGATGGAATGAATGTCGGAAGAAGTGGGAGGCCCTCTCGCCTCGCCTCGCCTCTCTTGACTATGAAATGTCTCTCAGACATGGCCTCGGGCATTTGATTTTATTCTTACTAAATGAAAAAGCATTGTAGTTGCACCAAGATAGCCACAGTTGGCCTGGAGAGGCAACAACTTCTGTAAAAGGTCTTTGCACCTCCAAAACATTTTTGTGTGCAATTCTATGAACCACTTTTCTCTCAACAGAATAATCCCTACTATAGCTCTACAATAGATTTGTAAATTTTCTGGAGAAAACATGAGTGGTGCTTGCTGGTGTATAACATGCCGCCATATTTGTAGGTTGTTTTGGGTTGTTGGTAGATGGTGATTCATTTTGTAGCCTGTTTTATCATCCATTCGTTTATAATCTGAAAGTCTGACAGCTTAGAAAAGTAATAACACACCTCTCCTCAACATGCCACACAAATTTAAGTATCATTCATGTCCGTAGCAATGTGGGATGAATTGGGTATTAAAGTTTAATACTTAGGGTTAGGGGTTTTAAAAAATATTGCAGTAGTAATAATAATAATAGTCTGTAAATAGATGCTTTTTGTGCTTTTTCGAGTTGGCAGTGTTGGAGTTAGAAGCCATTTTTGTCTAGACTGTGAAATGCCAAATTATGTAGTTTTTTGTGTGAATAAAGCATTCATTGTATGTTGTAGATCAGAGACACTGCATATGCTTCTGACCAGTTGGGGTTATGATAGGCCAGGACCCTTTAACTAACCCTCCAGAGCTACATCACTCATCAGCTCTTTAAAACACCCTGGCGCCATTCACTTACATCCATTGGCTTTGAGGTGTGAAAAACCCTGACCCCCATGCACACACACTCTGTGACGGTGTGTCCCCCCCTACCCTTTCCCTTTGGAGATCCATCAGCTCGTAAATGCATCCCAGGTGTGTGCTAGTGTAACTGTGATCCGGTGTGTGTGTGTAAGTATGTGATGGAGAGCAAGTCGGTGCTCTTTGTGCTGTGTATGCACTAGTAGAGGTAGGTGTGAGACGATGCAGGTAAAGCATGATTACTCTTCCTGCTGGTGCGTGTCAAGGCCTAATGCGCCTAAATGAGCCTCCACCTGCCGCCTCGGCACACCTGGTCACCACGGCAACACACAGTGGGGCACCCTAGTAGTGGGTGTCAGGAATCGGGGAGCTAAACGACAAGTGCCAGAAAAAGAAGAAGGTACGATAGTATTGACACAGCAAGGACCTCTTCGAAAGTTCCACAAGTCATTGTTGGGGAGTAGTGATTAAAGGACTGATTAAAGTAACGATGCTAGTAATTTTAAAATGTGTGACAGTGGTTCAGCAATATTTTCGAAGCTACTTTTTCCAACAAGTCATGGGCCAAAATGCGCAATATTTGTCATGTTCTATTTCGCACGCAGCGATAAAGTTAATTAGTTAATTTGGACTGTTAAAGTAAATGTATCGGTAAAATCAATGATTCACCAATTCTCTTTTACTGGAACTTCAGTTCATTTTAATTAATCAGTTCATTTGGATGTTTCATGAAAAAGAACCAGTTGAAATAAATAAATTTAAATTCACTTGAGCCCCTGCACAGAAGTCACTTCATGTTCGTTTGTATGCAAAATATTACATTAATTGCTTATCAATTTGTTTCTGACTTAGTTATATAAGGCCATGTCCACACTAATATGTTTTCATTTAAAAAAATGCAAAATTGTTCTCTACGTTTTGACATTCCTTCCACACAACAGCATTTTTGAAAGCGAAAACAGAGCTATCCGAAAATGCATTCCCAAGTGGTTTTCATGTTGTATTTTGGACAGGGGAAATGGAGAAATCTGAAAACAAAGACATTTTTGATGTCATGTGACACAGTTATATGATCCATTCAACCCAAAACAATCAAGATGGCAGCCCATGTTGCAGCGGCGTTGTTTGTCTTGTTATTCACTTCGATAGCATTGTTCAAGGTCTTCATTGTTTTTGTTCCAGGTACATAGCTACTATATTTTTATATTTTATACAATATTTTCTTTAAAAAGCTTCAATGTTGTAACTCCTTTTATGTTTGAAACGGTAGTGTAACTACTTTTTTAAACAGTACCTTGACTGTAGTTTAGTTACTTTGATTTACGAGTAGCTTGTAGCTAAAAGTTGTAGCAACACTGCTACACATCTCCTCTCTTCTGCCTCTCTGTTTATTTTTTCCTTCTTCAATGAGTTAAGACAGTAATACTACATTTACCCAGATGCTTTGCACCCGCTGCATAAGTGCATAAAGAACAGGCATGTTTAGCATAAAGAGCATGCAGGATAAATAGCCCTCTTTGTGAGAATTAGCCACAGCATTAGCGTTAGCTGTGATTCCTGAGCTTTATCCTCTTTTCTCTGGATACACTGGATAAGAGTTCCATATCCTGCTTAGCACTGTACTAATGCACAGTGTGGATAAGACTGTGGCACTGAAGGATGGATTAATGAAGGGAAGAGTGCTAAATGTGTGAAAAGCAGCTAGTGCTGCGACATCTGTTTATATTGTCCACTGATTAGCAGGTCATTGGGCCTCAGCAACAGTGCAGCACTTGCTAGCCTTGCATTTTTTTATATCTCTTGGGGATAGGAAGATCCTCCTCTTCGCATCCTCTTTCTCTAAGTGTTTTTATTTTCTTAAACAGATGTGCTCTTCACCAGTAAGAGCCATGTCCCATTATGGGAATTGAAGCATGCTGAATTGAAAGTTTCCCTTTCATCTTAAGACAGAATGGGAATATTTCGAACAAGGCACACAGGGAGGGCCACAATCTTAGTTGTCCTAGTGTTCTCCAATACTTAAAAATCTTGGACCGACACATAATTGTCCCAGCACCGCTAAGCCATATCCTTTCCTCAGCAAATTCAATAAACAATAGCTTTATTCACGTTCAGTCAGTGCAGTCTTGGCTGTCCTTACAGTCTTAAAGCATTTCTGCCTTTTCACAAACACTTTCCAAATATCTAGAGAGTTTAGCACTTTGAAGTCCCTTATCCTTGACATTCAAGCTTACTGAGTGTCATTACTGCAAATAGACTCCAAAACGTACTTAGTTTTGGTCTACAACTTCTCAGTGTGAAATATTGACCCCACCAAAAAAAAAACAAGCTGGCTCCCACCTTTAGCTTACTCAGTGGTGTAGGGCTACAGTTTCAGTCTTCTGTGTTCTTGCTCGGATAAAGATCTACCCAGTTTCATGAAGCCTGTAATCCTCTATCAAAGCTTCATTGATGCCTCACACCAAAGTCCAGACAAACACAAACAAGGATGGACTGGCGATATCCCATCAAAAAGGCACTTCCATACCTCTGTCACTGCTTGCATCCTGTATGGTCAGCTCTGCATTGGTGTGCACCATACCGAAGAATATTCCCACTTCAATACCCTTGGTGGAGCATAGCAAGTGTAAGATTATATATGCAGAAGAATTCCAACAACATGATTTTAAACGAGAAAAATCCAGTCTTTCAGTTTGGAATGTTTCCACGTCATAAATTACTGACCTTCAGCCAGAACCCCCACCCAGTTACACCAGGCTGTTCTGTGTAAGGTTACAAGGACCATCAGATTTGCACAACTCTAAGACATTTCATCTGCGGTAACATTTTTACCTGGCAAATTAATGATTATAGGCTAATGGAGATCTTTAAAATTTGTGTAGCGATATGCAATCACCTATAATTGATAAATATAATCTTTAATTTTGTATGATGCATCTCATTCTACTAAGAATGGGAACTAAAAGGCTTAACTTGATAAAATGCAACGATGTGAAAAACCAATATGATTTTGTAACCAGAGATTTTCATGTTTAGTTACCTACACGTATAACATCCATGAAAAAATGTCATGTTTAGTATGTAAGCGTTTGCTGCGTTATGAAGATAAAGCTGATGAAACGAATATCATGTCTCTTGTACCATTCTCAAGATATAAAAGCTTGTGATTTAATATGCACTATTTTGAGTGTGAAACAAAGGACCATAACTCAACTGTTGGAAAAGACAGCCCAGTTGACCACGGGACTCTGAAAAGTCACTTCTGATTGATGCCCTTTGGGTGATGCGGCCAATTTCAGTTCAAATAGTTCCAAACAGGAAAAACTCTTCTCACTTGCTCTCTTCGTCTCTTCACTCTTCTCCGGTCTCTTCATCTTCTGCTCCGCTGACTACTCAGACTTCCCTCTGACTCCATGCCATGTGAGGTCCAAGGGAGCTCGGGACTCTACATCCCAAAAAAGCTCATCACTCTCTACAGTTCACAAACCCATGAGAAGGCCTCGCTTCACAGCCAAACTAATTCATACAAACAAGAAACTTCGTCATCGAAGTCGGAAAACATCAACGGAACGAACTTTCAACCAAGAACCAAGCCACACAAAGAACGCAAGGAAACACCACAAAGACAAGCAATTACATCTCCAATATTGTGCTCAAAGTACTGGTGTATTAATTAAATAATTTGGGTAATACGATTACAAATCGATGTAGACTCAAAGAAGGATAAATGGTTCTTAATGTGTTGTCAACAGACTCCGTAAAGTTAATTTTCACTGTTTTGATCAGTTGTTTCACATTCAGTCACTTTTCACCAACTTGGTTATAGTTAGATTAGTTTATGTTTAGAATAGTAATAAAGTTTGTCTCTGTTCAAAGACGACTTGACTTTGGTGTATTTTGATAAATAATCTCATCCCTGTTTCTGAAAGATTTCACTTCTAAGCTGTACCTAAATATGTGTGATATTATTTTCAATAAGCCATGAGAATAATATTACTCCAATAAGTGAATTAATCATAATTCCCTTATTAAAGCTAATTCCTTACAGTAGAAATTGTGAGCTGATACAATGAGACGTTGTTTTATGATTTTAATGGTGGGGAATCTATTAAGATATATAATTTTGTTATTTATCTAATTTATAATGGTTGTTGAACGTGACTAATTCCATTATACATTTCATTACCTAATAACGACAGTTTAATTTAGTTCATAGCTCACATATTTCAAGACCCTAAATTCCCTCCTAAATTTAGCATGCGCGCAAATTACCCTACATATAATGGTGGTAAAATGTGTGCAAAATACCCGTTTTAACTGAGCCCATCCACATCTCTAAATTATATATGTTATACCCTACACAAGCCACAGTCAACCAAAAAAAGGATTTGTCTAGATAGACACTGATATATTAGTTGGATATTGCTGTGTTGCACACAACCCCACAACACTCATCACAAAAATCAAGCCTCCACTGACCACTGAACTAGAGTAAGATGTCAAAGACTTGAACATGACCAGAACGGAAATTGACGTATTCTGCATAACCATTCCAAAATAAGATTCGTTGTGTTTGAAACACAACCAATCATATGGAAGACATATGGAATCTAGACTTTAAACATCCTTCCATGCTGGCTGTTGGCCAAGTCAAACACTTGGTCACTTCCCAAGAACTTCCCAAGAGCAGAATCAGGTTGATTAGCAATGAAGTTAACCCCATGCCCCCTAGTAGTCTAGATGATGTGAGTTGTGTTTTTATTACTAAATGAAAAGCGGCCTTACTCTGACCTACACAAACTTGGTTAGTTCCAATTCCAGTGTAAAAACTGCAACATAAAATCTTACATCATGAACATCGCTACTCTATAATGTCACTCTTAACCCCCCACTTAGCCACTAATATAAAAAAACTACAAATTTGTTCTGTTTGTCTAAAATTGCATTTAAATTGCAGAAGACACAGTTGTTAGTTGCCGTTCCTTTAGGGGTGGTGGTTATTTGTTCAGGCAATTAAAGCAATACTGATCTCCATTTAGTGGAAGACTAACTCAATTTTGATGGTACATGTGATACAAATGATTTTTCTAGTACATACCTTGGTTTGGAGTTTGTACAACAAAAGTTACAAAAAGTAAAGGAACTTTCTATGCTTTAAATGAGGCAGGACTGTAGTTTTACATAAGTGTTCCTATTTTGTGACCATAAGATGCCTCAAAATGAAGATACAAGCCTTAGAGAGAGACTCCCATTGACCACTGCAAGTCTGGTGTGCATGTTTGTTTCCATATTGGATTTGTGAAAGAGGGGCCCTGCTGTTGCCTAGCCAGAGCTTATAGGGGTCAAGATGCCGAGAGCAGTCTTTGGGCACTAGTAAGAAATATCCTCCACTCCTTTATCCTGATCCTTTCATGAAGAAAGGGAATCTTTCGATGTTATTAGCCCTCTCGGTCTAGTACACCACAGATAATCACATGATCCTCCTTTATAGAGCTTATTAAAGGAGTCTGGCCGTGTATGGTACCATCACATTCCTGTGCTTTTTTAGCTTCCCTCTTTTCTCTCTCTTTTGCCTGAAGGGTACAAAATGAAGCATGTTGAGAGTGAAAACGCACTTCAGTGCTGGCTGATACTGGAGTAATGGACTTCCTTGGAAACTTTTTATCTATATAAGAAATTCCTGCAGAAAACTATATCTGTCGGATATGCCACAGTCATTCAAGAGACATGTGTTTCCTTTCACGCTTCCATGTTTTTCTGGAATGATCATAATGCATAAGCCTTGTTTCATATCTCTTGGAGAAAGAAATGCTTTGAACCTTGGGTTTGAAAATCTTTTTTGAAGGATGGAGACAACTGCTATCAGTAACTTCAGTACTCACTGTAAGACTTTGTCTTAAAGATGTGGGAGAAAGCAACAGTTGCCTGACACCTTTTAGGACTCTCTTTCTCTCTTTCCCTCTTTCTATTTTTTTAGTGGACTACTACTGTGTACATCTATCACACTACTGGTTTTCACTCTTATCCTGACATGCTGCTCTTGTCTGTTGAATAATCTCAGTGGGTATTCAGGCAGCATTACACTTCAGGCCTGTGTGTGTGTTGTTTGAAAGGAGTATAAGGTGTACAACTTTAATGCAGCATTTCTAAAACTATGGGTCACCACCCAAATTGGGTTGCAAAGCCACGTTGGGTCGTGACTTATTTTAATAAATGTGCAACTATTTCCTTAGTAAGAGTAATTCAAAAGGCTAAGAGCAAATCAACTATTCTCAGTGCAATCTTTCATGCTGTAACGCTGTTATGGTGATGGTATAACTCCACAATATCATTTGATAGGCACACCCTCTCTCTCTCTTACATGATATCAAGTAAGGTGGAGGCTTTTCAGTTTGGAAGAAACTATGGTTGCCATGGTACATTTTCTTAGGGGTTGCAAAATATGATGCTTTCCAGACAGTTCAAACTTTAAGTAAATGATCAGTTTCAACATGTTATAAATATGTGCATGTCACATTTGGTTTAATAATAATAATTAACTGATATAGCAAACATCATAACATAATTGCATAGTTTTGCCATAACAAAATGCCATATTTGGGTCCTAGGCTATGAAAGTTTAAAAACCCTTGCTTTAAGGGGCAGTATTCTACACGTTCTTCTGTTCTGTTCTATTCAGTGTTTCGTTTTATTTTGTTCAGAAGGTATTTAAACTGTAGAAAAGTTAATTCACCTTCAAAGTTCTTGTGTTTAACATTTCCTTTTAATTATTATTATTATTATTATTATTATTATTATTATTTGTCCTGATTTAGTTTGCATGTACATTTTCCACCCTCCCTGTGACCCAAATAATTAAACATGCTGTTTTAATTGGCAAACCTTTGCTTACTGGTGCTCTTCACACATCAGTGTCCTATATCACAAAGCAGGATTAAGTGGCTAGCCAGGTAAGTTTGAACTTTGAGCGAACTCTGAATTTGTGGGACCAACAAGGTGGATAGGTTTTCATCGAGGTTCAACGCCATAGTAACATACTCTAAGTGGCTAACCTGCTCTGTGGCAGGTTATGTTCTCGATCACAGATCTCATACAGATGCAACACCAATTAGCTTTAAGCAAAGCGATATATCTGATACAATAAGGTCAGTCCCTCCATATCTCTTGCTCCAATTTAAAGTGCACTTGCTAGAAATAGATTTTCGGCAGTGTCACATTTTTAAAGACACTTTTATTGTTTTCCTGATCATTTAACCAGTCTTGCCATAAAATATGTATGAAAATAAACCTAAAATAAATCTATAAAATTATTGATTTTAAAATATTAAGTCTGCATGCAGTAAAATGGATGGATATCTGGTACTAATCACTAGAAAGAGAGGGGTGGAGTAGAGCAATGGATGAGGGGGGTTGTAACTAAAAAGAAAGTGTAGAGAAACATAAAAGAAGAGGAGCTGAATGAGGTCAGGCCCATCACAGGCTTAGCATTGCCTTCAAAGATGCCTGGGACAGGTGGCAGCTCCAGACAATCTCACTCTGCAAAGCAGCATCCTCTCAGGAGGAGATAAGGGATCCCTCTGTCCATCCCCCCTCACCTCCCACCAACCCCCTGCTCTCCTCACCTCTCCTGCTCTGTGCTGGAAGCTCTTTGATGTGTGTGAAGTGGGATGACTGGCTGGGGTCTGAGGCACAGGAAGGGTTCAGCGTGGAGGTCTCTGAGGTGCCCGCTACACTGTGCTCTCATTAAGGCAGTAGGGCTGGGTTAATCAGCTTTAAAGCACACATGCTTTTGTCTGGCAGTCCGGGCCAGCCACCCCAGGGCACCACCTGCTTGATAAAGAGGTAAAGAGTGAGAGTGAGAGACAGAGAAAGAGAGAGAGACAGCAGCTAATGTGGCGGGACTGGATGTTCTCTTTTCCTGACTCTCTCAATTCTGAGTAACAGTGAATGCAAGCCAGAACTGTATTAATATTAAAGATGTTATGGGTTTTTATGGATATTTAAGATGCAAATTCAGTGTAATGACAACCGCAAGGCAGCTCTGATGCAGCATTTCATTTACATACAATCAAACCCTAAAGCCTAAACTTGCTCAAAACTTCCTCACTGTTCTTGAGAGAATACCAAATTACTACTGTTCCTGTTTCTCTCTTTTTTCCTCTCTTTTCATCCTTTCGCTTTCTCTCATAAGGCCTGATCTCTTGATGGGACCCTTATCACTCACAGGGTAAGGATGTGTCAAGGATTATTTAGGAATCATTTGTTTGGTGGGACAGAATAAATGGATACAACTCCTGCTTGTTTTTTTGGGCCATAAGTCTCAGGGTGCCGAGAGGGATGATGTCAGTATTGAGGGAAGGAGGGAAGTACAAAACGTGGATGTGTAAACAAAAGAGAACAACTGACAAATTTGAAAAATTAAAAGGCAGGAAGTTCTGCCCATTTATCTTCTCTTGGAGCACCAAATCAGAGAGCATCATCTTATATTTAGAGCTCAAATCAGAAAGTGAAGTGGCCTACTGATTTCAGACAGGATGAGAGCAATGAAGGGTAAAAACATTGAGAAATCAATAGTTAGAGAGCCAAACTGAGACAAATGGAGCTGGTTTGGTGAAGGTCTTAATTTGCCCTGAGGTGCTGACCCTTATCTACCTCTGTGACCTGACCGTGATTACACTGATTACTGTGATACAGACTCTTCTCTCTCCACATGCTTGCTCTCTCTTGTTAAAAAGAGGCACCTGGGATTATTGCCATACTGGCCCTCCTTAATTTATCCCGCTGTGGGATGGTCAGAAATCAATAGAGGGAATCTGTTCCGTGATTGGCTCTATATTTGATAAAGTAGTTCGTAGACCAGTATTTTGTTTTGTACTGCATCCTTTTTGGTTTTGTGGCCAAAAATTGATTAATAGTAGACAAAAAACAAAACAAAATATTATCATGATTTCCACGTCTACCCCTATATAGTTCCTAGATTCATACAGAGGATGGGATAGAATATGATTCTTTTCCTTTTGTCCTTCTTTCCTTTTTTTCCTTCTTTCTTTCTTTCTTTCTTTCTTTCCTTCCTCCCACCCTCCCTCCATCTTTCGCATAATTTATACAGCTGTAATTAGCCCATTACAGTCACATCAATCTGGAACTATAATTAACAGAATGCACAAAAGTCAACAGTAACCCCCACAGAGCAGTGCTCAACAGCCCTCATGTGTGTTTACATGCAGACGCAGCTGGAACCCGCAGCCTGAGCGCATAACGCTGTACAAAGCGCATGCATGCACAGGTGTCTGTGAGAGTCTGTGTGCATTTGGTTGCCTGTGATACTTTGTTGCTCATACACACATAGAGTGAAATAAGTACTTGTTTACCCATTACCCGGCTTACAGACTCATACATACAGTAGACACCATTTTCGCCATTTACTAGTTGTAAACCAAAGCTATCTGTGCTTTCTACCCTGACCCTAAAAGAAAACCTTTTAAATTTCACAATATTGTGAATATATATATATATACATACTCACAAACACACTGGTGGCCAAAAGTTTGGAATAATGTACAGATTTTGCCCTTATGGAAAGAAATTGGTACTTTAATTCACCGAAGTGGCATTCAACTGATCACAATGAATAGTCAGGACATTAATAACGTGAAAAAATTTTATTGCAGTTAGAATTTTAAACTATATCAAATTGTTCTCATCTAAAAAACCTTCACGTGCAGCTATGACAGCTTTGCAGATCATTGGCATTCTAGCTGTCAGTTTGTCCAGATACTCATGTGACATTTCACCCCACACTTCCTGTAGCAATTGCCAGATGTGACTGTCTTGTCGGGCAATTCTCACGCACCTGATCCCACAAAAGCTCAATGGGGTTAAGATCCATAACACTCTTTTCCAATTATCTGTTGTCCAATGTCTGTGTTTCTTTTCCCAATCTAACCTAATATGTTGCAAGTGTAAGGATTTGAGCAACTTTGACAAGTGACAATTTGTGATGGCTAGACAACTGCATCAGAGCATCTCCAAAACAGCAGGTCTTGTGGGGTGTTCCCAGTATACAGTGGTTAGTATTTACCAAAAGTGGTCCAAGGAAGGACAACTGTGAACCGGCGACAGGATCATAGGCACACAAGGCTCATTGAAGCATGTTGGGAGCGAAGGCTAGACCGTCTGGTCCAATCCCACAGAAGAGCTACTGTATCAAAAATTTAGGAAAAACTTAATGCTGGCCATGATAGAAAGGTGTCAGAACACACAGAGCATCACAGCTTGCTGTGTATGGGGTTGCATATCCACAGACTGGTCAGAGTGCCCATGTCCCTGTCGATCACCAAAAGCGCCTACAAAGGGCACAAGAGCATCAGAACTGGACCATGAAGCAATGGAAAAAGGTGGCCTGGTCTGATGAATCACATTTTCTTTTAGATCATCTGGACAGCCGGGTGTGTTTGCATCGTTTACCTGAGGAAGAGATGGCAGCAGGATGCACTATGGGAAGAAGGCAGGCCGTTGGATGGAGTGTGATGCTCTGGGCAATGTTCTGCTGGGAAAACTTGTGTCCTGGCATTCATATGGATGTTACTTTGACACATACCATCTACCAAAATATTGTCGCAGACCGCATACACCCCTTCATGGCAACAGTGTTCCCTAATGGCAGTGGCCTCTTTCAGCAGGATAATGCACCCTGCCACACTGCAAAAATTGTTCAGTATGGTTTGAGGAACATGACAAAGAGTTCAATGTGTTGACTTGGCCTCCAATTTCCCCAGATCTCAATCTGATTGAGTACCTGTGGGATGTGCTGGACCATCAAGTCCGATCCATGGAGGCCCCACCTCGCCACTTACAGGACTTAAAGGATCTGCTGCTAACGTCTTGGTGCCAGATACCATATATATATATATATATATGTGTGTGTGTGTATATATATATATATATAAATTGTGTTTTACAACCAGTTGTGTATAAATAGTATAAGTACTTTGTGGTATAAGTAAGTTTACACACACTCACACACAGGGTTTAATGCTCATTGGACCTTCAGTCATCAGCTTTGTGCAGGGGAGCGTGTTTGAGCAGTGAGATCATGAGTGAGTGAAGTGGCGAAATGAAATCTGGCTAAGCACAAGGCACACATACACACGCACGCATGCACGCACGCACGCACACACGCACGCACGCACACACACACACACACACCCAACAATGAACAGCATCACTGAGCCATTATATGTTCCATATTTCTGATTCATAAAAGGACTCCACTCTTCCCTCTCTCTCTCTCTCTCTCTCTCTCTCTCTCTCTCTCTCTCTCTCTCTGCTCTCTCCCTCCTTTTCCTTATCATTCTCTTCTATAAACCTCTGACACTTTGTCACTGTGTCTTTGTATTTTTTCAGCGAGGCAGTGACTTGAGTGTGAGCATGAATGAGATGTTGATCTGAGAAAGTTTTCACTTCTCTGCTTTGCTTATGACTTTTTAAGTGGCGTTAGAAGAGAACCTTTATTGTTCTCACAATCTGATCTGTTTGTCACAATACAATTACCTCTCGATCAGGGATATAACATAATATTACACCAATCCCCTAAAGAGCATGTTTAATGAAACTTCAATAGAGAAGGAGTGAAAAGAAAAGAAAAAGTAAGTCTTCATAAAACGATTAAGGGAGTGATTTTAGTAAATGCTTCAGGCTGTATCATCCTATAAAATGATAAGCTGTAATTGTGATCATATTCACACTCTTTTCTGAGTGTTTGTGTTCCATCAGAAACTAATGAGTCTGGTCAAAATATGCCTTTAATCAGCTCTTTCATTAAAACCCTTTATAATCTCGTCTTAATGACTGCGCCGTGAAATAACGACAGCAAAAAAATAGCCCACTGCATTATGCATGATGACAAAAAGTGATAGTTAAAAAGCAGGGATGTTGGGAATGGTAGACCAATATGCACAGCATGCTTTTAAAAAACTTCAGAAAAAGAATGCTACTTAGATTTTGAGATTTTTTTGGGGGTCTCTTTCTAGGAGCAGTTTACCTATGAGCTTCGATTAAGTACTTTCTGGGAAGCAATCCAGTAGTGTACTAGAGATTAGAGGTCACTTCATTCTGCCAAATATTGATTGTTCTGTTTTGCGTTGAATGCTGAATTAAGCCATTCATGTCAACTTAATAGCAGTAAACATTTCTGAATAAAATGGATAGCTGCAGTATGGTCCTGGATGCTAATTGGTCAGTACAACCATGCAAAAATGCACAATATAGTAACAACTTTGATTTGAAACATCTTTTCACCTAGTTAGTGTGTACCAGGGCTGGACTTGGAAGAGAAATCGGCACGGGATTTTACAAGGCAACTGGCCCAACTGTTGTGGTGGGGGTGTTCGCTGTCCTTCTCTGCATATCGCAGCGCCGTTTTTTGGTCCATTGTGTATAACGCGGCGGCTAATTGTTGCTAATTATGGCCCATTCGGCATGTTTCGTGGCCGAACCACCTGCCCGTTCGGTACTCCCGATGGACATTCCACCCTGATCGGCCCAAAAAATGGAGAAGATGTCCAGTATGCCACATTATCAGTCCAGCCCTGGTGTGTACAGTATATCACTGCGTAGCACACAAAGAGACCAACTATTCACATAAGTTTACATCTTTGGAACAATATCTTTTAGCAGAAGAATTGAAAAGTTCACCCAAAAGTGAAAATTCTGTAGTTTAGTCACTCCATAAGACTTTCTTCCTTCCGTGTAGCACAGTTTTTAGATTAACTATTCCTTTAACCCTTTAAGATCAGATTGCCCTGTTCCAAGGAATTTATTCTCAAATTATTGATAATTACATTTTAAAGCTTAGAAGCTGTACTTTACAATGCATGTAGGCATTATGAGCAAAACTGAACGAGTTCTTTGAAATACATGTTACATGTAAAAAGGTGTTGCTTATAAGCCACATTTTCAGTTTTGACTTCGCGAAAAATAAACAGAACATAAAATATCACATGACATTACTTATAGGAGGGGGTTCCTGTTAAAACTAGCCCACACACATTGTAATCGGATGCATAGAACATTAGCTAATCCACATGAAGCACAATGTGCAAACAGCACATTTAAAATGCGGGAAAATATAGATTCTGAAGTCCCCCCCCCAACACACACACACACACACACACACACATGTTGTGTTTCCATGTTTTATGGGGACTTTCCATAGACATAATGGTTTTTATACTGTACAAACTTTATATTCTATCCCCTAAACCTAACCCTACCCCTAAACCTACCCCTCACAGAAAACTTTCTGCATTTTTACATTTTCAAAAAACATAATTTAGTATGATTTATAAGCTGTTTTCCTCATGGGGACCAACAAAATGTCCCTACAAGGTCAAACATTTCGGGTTTTACTATCCTTATGGGGACATTTGGTCCCCACAAAGTGATAAATACACGCACACACACACACACACACACACACACACACACACACACACACACACACACACATTTATTCATTAAATTTTCTTTTGTTGGTCTTAAAAAGGTCTTAAAATCTTACATTTAGCTTCATAAAACCTGCAGAAACACTGCTATAGCCACTGCCTCAAGCCGGGGCTCGCTTTCCCTGGCTTCGATCACCTGCATATCTGCTCCAAATACGAACTGAACTAAAAGCAGTGAAAAAAAATGCATTGGGAGCGCGTGTGCTCTGGGGTCTAACTCACAGTGAGCTGAGCCGGGGAGGGTGGCTCATCTTGGCTTGAATGTGCAGTCGAACAGGGGGTTTGATGAAAAAATGCAGTCGGGAGGAACAGTTCTTCCAGGCCCTCATGATGGTGAATGAAGCTGAGGATGGTGGCTCATCTCAGCTTGAATGACATGTCCGAGCCCCCTGGATGTGCAGTTGAACAAGGGGTTTGATAAAAAATGCATTTAAGAGCATGTGCTCTCCATACCCTCGGTGATGGTGACTGAAGCCGAGGAGGGAGGATCAGATCGTGGGTCCAAAAGCCGAATTCTTTGTCGACAGTACGGCAGTAACACGCTATAACTGCACAAGTGTAAGCACAAACAAGTCCACAGTTTTCCACTCCGAATTTGAAAGATCTCTGTAAAATGTCACGTCTTGATACCCAGATCTTATATATTGGATGTCAATATTGGTTTCACAGATCAAATCAAATGTCGATATTGTCAAACCTCATTAGCTCTTGCAACATGGTATCAAAAAGTTTGGTCTTAAGAATCAGTGATAACCATTGAGCTTTGATGTAATTGATGTAGCTGCCATTGCTTACTTTTAAGCTTTTCTATTTTACAAGCCAACCAAACAAATGACACAATTGGGTTTGTTGCTTTGTCTCAGAAAAACAACAAATTGAAGATTTGAACATCACTTTTTCTTGTTATCAAGCATGTCCTTTGCTGAGGCGTGTGTTTTGTACTTTTTGTACAAGGTATTACTGTCAACATTTACCGTTAAACCTTAAATGCACCTTCATTCTGAATCATGTGAAGAAGGTTTATTTTCAGAGGGACAGAGTATCTTCACGCAAATGTGGGCCTTTGTTCTAATCAGAGCCAAACTGGTAATACAACCACCAAACGAAATCCAGAGTCACACAATATACTCCTTTACTTAGGTGGAGGAGGATATGGATTACTGGAGATATACATTCCATTTTTGTTCTCAGTACACTGTATGTTTGGTTCTCTCAGTGCCCTGTTTTTTATGTAGTGAGTGGGCTAAGGAGAGGAAGATGACGGCAGACTCTATTTAGATACAGACTTTTTCAATGTAAACAAAAGTGTGAAAGTCCAATAAACATCTGTCAGCTCTGCTGAGAGAAATTGAGGAAGAGAGGGGCAAGGGATGGGTTTTAAGAGAGTGAAATTGTTAAGCGCATATAGTCAAATGCGATAGTTAGAGTGAGATAGAAGTACCTGATAGAAGGAACGAGACAAGAAGTTGATAAGAAGAAGAGTTGGTGTTAAAGAAGAGGAGGCCGATGATCCAGACTGATAGTAAATCACAGTAAATTCGGATTTAGTAGGTTGATTGTTTTTGGCCAAAATCGGTCTGTGCTTACCGAAATTCAAAACACTGCCCCCAGTGGCCAAGCCAGTAAGTGTTGTTGAGCTTATGGACACGTGAAAGCTCCATTTTCTGAGTGTTATGTCCACGGAGGGGCGCCAAAATTGTGACATGAGTTGTTTTCAGCTGTACAGACTGTAATACAATGAAGAGTAAAAATTTTATGTTAGAGGGGAAAATGCAACCTCTGAATCCCGCTTGTCACTGATTATGCGAACACAGTTACTTCCTGGTCGGGGATCCAAACCCAGGGCTCCCACTCTGCTGATGCAACGTGCTTCTAGTCACATCACAGAGGAAGGTAAACATGTAGGAGCTGATGTAAAAATATCTAACAGGAGATGCCGCTTGTCAGTGTGTCGGCATATTATGGCCGATCCTTGGGTACTGGAACTCTCGGAACAATGTGCCAACTTCCCATGTGATCATGTTGGATAATGGGGGAGAAGTAGGGAGGAGTGTACTAAGAGAGAGGAACGTGGGAGAGGAGAGTGAGAGAGGACTGACACAATGCAGAGCTGCCTTGGAATGAGGGAATGATGGCCTGATGCAGTGGAGGAAGTTGAATTTAGGGACGTAGAAGTTTTGAGGAGCGAGGGAGAGACCAGTGTTGATGTGAGGGATGAACAGAACACTATGAGTGATGAAACAGGAAAAGGGAGGGAATAAAACGAGTGCTGAGTGATGGAGATGAGAGAAACAGAAGTGGAAGGTTACTATGAGTACAGTGCAAGAGCAAATGTGAGGAATGATAATCTGATAAAGAAAGAGTGAAGCTGTACAGCAGATGAGAGATAGAGAGAAAGATGTGGCATGTCATGACAACTCTATAGAATAATTTTTTGTCTATAAAGTTATGAGATTACGTTTGAGATTGAGTAAGGGGCTGTTCACACTGAACACTTTTTTCATACATTTGCGCTGTTTTTAGTGGTTGTTTTTTGTAAACATGCATGTAAAGGGATCAATGGAAAGGAGGAGGCGAGAACCGGCTTGGCAATGTAAATAATATTTTAATTACCAACTTAAACAAAAGACAAACACACACATATGACGGACATGTCCGTAAACTATCTCTCTCTCCCGCACGATCCTCTGCAGTCGACCTTTATCCCTCACGGAGGCTTGATTAGCCTAATACGGGACCTGGTGTGTAGGATCACGACCTGGCCCCGCCCTCCGCCCTGCCACATTGCACTACACAGAAGTTTTGTACCAGTGCAGTGCTTTTCACTTTTTTATTTTTTTTTTTGGCATCTGGCGTTGGACCACTACATTTTAAAGACACTTTGTCAACTTAAAAGAAATTTAACTTTTGTAAAAATTGTCTCAAGATACCTGTGTTCTATTCCAATCATTGCGCTATTCCAATCGTTTCAAACGTTATTCAACATTTTGACTGGTGCAGTGCATCTTGCTGGTTTTTTTTGCCATCTAACATAGGACCACTGCATTTTAAGAAGCTTTGTGAAATTGATTTATTTTTTTATTGTCTCAAGACACCTGCTTTCTATTCCAATCATTGCAAATGTTATTCAGTGTTTTTGACCAGTGCAGCGCATCTTACTTTTTGTTTTGGCATCTAGTGTATGATAACCGCATTTAAGATTTTCAAATTAAAAGAACTTGAACTTTTAAAAAAATATCTTAAGACATTCTATTATGCAAAGAATGATTATCCATTCTATTCCAATTAATCACTCTATTTATCATTCTATTACTCATTCTTTAATTCTTTAATATTTGCATTTTTGCATAACTAACTGATACTGTCACGATCCCCTGATGTCTGCCCCGTGTTTCACTCGTCACCTATCATAAACTACAATTCACATAATTCCCGGCCCTCATCACTGCCAGCACTCAGTCATTGTTCTCACCTGTTTGTCGTTTAGTCCTCATTACCCCTGTGTATTTAAACCCTGCTGTGAATTTTTGTGAGTATTTATGCCTTGTATATTCGGTTCTGTGTTCCTGCCTGAGCCTGTCGTGGATGTTTTCCCTTGTTTATATCTTTTCTTTCCCATATTGGATGTTTTGTTTGTTCCAGTTGTGTTTGTCTAGTTATTTACAATAAAACTGCATTTAGATCCCTACTCCTCGTCTGCCTTCGTAACAGATACAGTGGCCCCTAAAGTTTTTGGACACTTTAGTCACATATAAAAATGCATGATTGGCACTGCATTAGATAAAAAAAATATAAAGCTAAGTGTTGTCTGTAAACAAATGATGTCTTTTCTCAAAATTCAATGTAACATGTTTCAATGTAACAGTTGCTATCGAGGTGATTTTTAGTGGATGTATCAAGTTCACACAGGTGTAGTTCATCACGTTTACTGTGGACATGGTCTTCTAACTTTTGACACAATACATCTCTGTTGGAGTTTTTTCCTTCCGCTGTGTTGTTTCAGTTCAAGGGCAACAAGTACAATCCTCAAAGACACGTTTGGAGTCTAGAGTCAAATTCTTGCTTGCATTTTGGAATTTTTGATCTTATCAAGTGTGATTTACTCAAGGACTAGTGTTGGAATAAGAGCTGTGGGACTTGCCGTTTCACCAATTAGGTTTCTGAGTGGTGTCACATGGTGTATGAAAACGCTAATGGACCCTAATGTGAGGTGAGGAATGAGGTAAGGCAGGCCTGTACAAATGTGAGTGGGGAGTGGCATGACTGCCTGGTGTGAGTGCCAGGCTTGGCAGTGTGGACTGCACAGGATTGTGCCCAGATGTTGGGCATTGGTAACTGGGTGCAGCCTTTAAACACCTTGGCACATGGATGCAAAATGTTTACAAGCTAAGAACACATCTGCCTCAGCACCCCACCCTGTTACAGTGCCAGAGCACACTTAATCTTTTTCTTTATCCATTCTTCTCTTTCTCGCCATACATAGTACATTTCATGTACCATGAAATTACATATTCAATTGAAATACCATATAAATACAACGGTGCCTGAATATTTCTAATCAATCAGTTCAATACTATATATCCATGGCATTTGATACCATAATAGTACCGCATTACTTTTACTTTTTTTTTTTTACTTTGTTTTTAGGACATGTAGCATGGTAATACCATGATGTTTTGGAAAGTAAGATGATATTCATTAACGTACCTTGCAGTACCATGTATACATAAATAACAATGCACATTAATATGGTCATCATTTAGATCATGTTCTATGATATCTGATACCATAACAATGCCTATTAATGTTAGTCGTGGTGATACAGTTTTACATGACAATTTCCCTCCATCTCTGACACTTATGGTGCGTTCACACACAACGCGAATAACTTTTAGCCTTGCATTGCTCGTGCAGCTTTGAACCCTGGATTATAAATGTGTTTAAACTCGCGTTCTTGCGAGTATTCCCCCTTCTCTTCTGGAAAAGGACTTGAGGAGGGGCATCTACGACTTGGTTTATAGTATTATATAAAGTACAGCCAATGGCTGGAATCAAATAGACTTGCATATTATCAGAACTTACCAGGTAGTCCAACTTCCTCGCTCACTTTCCTCCAAGCGATGTCTTTTTTCATGCAATGTGTCATGCAATCCCGGGTGCCCACAACAATTTTTTCATAAATTTTTCCAGATCTTCTGCTACTACATCAGTGACATTCGGACAATCTCAATGCTTATAGGCTTTTGCGACAACGCGGCATGCAGATTTTTCACTCGAGTTGAAAAATGTAAACTCGCGTGGATACGCGAATGAAGCGATTTCACATTTTCGCTTGTTCGAGTCGCGCCATTCGCTTCATTCGCACCGCCTGCCATGAATTTGCGTCTATTCGCATCTTTGCATTGACTTTGTATATAATCATGCCACGCAAAATGCTCGCTTCGCATTGTATGTGAACGCACCATTAAAATATATATTTTTTGCAATCTTTTATACTTTTATACATAAATGACGTCTGTTATGATTGGCTAACCAATGGGTATATTATGTTTCTTAAATTAGCCTCTTGTTCGTAGCTAATTGATTCCTGGATCCAGTTTTTAACAGAATCAGACATCACATTTTAACTCAAAGTGATTTAGACTTAAACAAAAGTTGCCGCATTGAAATATATTTTATGCTGATGTTTAAAGATGTTTAAGAGTGATTATGCGACTCTACGGCTCCTCTTTAAGGTCTAAATTTAGGCTGTTTTTGTGATCTGATTTTATCCCAGTTTTTTATCTGTATTCTTTAAAATCCTCCCACTTCTCCCTGATGGTTGTGACGAATCACTTTTTGTATCCGTGAAGCTCATTGAAATGGAGCGGCGCACACATCCATTGCTGCATGTGTAAACATAAGCACATGTGGGACATATTATACAGAAAATCTAATCACAAAAAGTTGTCATTGCTGATTAGCCTTGAAGCAACAGTGTCTGTGATGTTAAACACAAATTTGTGAAATGGTTTGAGGTTATTTGTGTTTTATTGCTGTTTGATTTTACTGATACTGCATTTTGATTGTTTGGAATAAACATTTCAAGTCTGTTACTGTGAGTGCTTCCTTACAAAAAAGTACTATATCGGTACCATTGTCTTTTACAGTGATAGTTTCACGTGGTAAGATCATGGTACTTTCATATATACCATACTACTGAATGATTATATATTCATGTATGGTATTTCCAAGATACCATACACTTTTTTTATTATTATTTTTAACTGTAATCCACACAGATCCACACAGAAATGAATAACAACTAAATGATAGAAAAAGCTCTTAAACTCTCTCTTTTCTTTTTTTCAGCTCCGCCTCAGTTCTTCCCTGCATTTCATCCTCCGGTACCAATCGATGACCGACACACACAAGGACGGTACATTTATGAACACTCGCCAGTACCTCCACTACACATGTGAGTAAACATACACACCTGCAAAACTCATTTTGTGTCTATTACCACCTTCAACTGCCTCCATTGACATAGACATCTATCCAGTCTCAATATGCTTCAATTGTAATGCAGCTTTCAGTCCAGACAAGCAGATCTACTCCTCTTTCATATTGCATCGTACCAGTCATATTTCAGTACAAAATAATAATAATACAATGTTTTATATATTTTGCTTAAAGAACATAAAGCCTATTATTTAGGCCATTAAAATTGTACTAATTACCATTTCACATTACCATAAAAAAAGTTTTCTCATTACTGTAATGCAAAAAAATACTGTGTAACACTATATAATAAGGTTCCATTCAAATGCATTAGGTATCATAAACTAACTATGAACATTATATTTTTACAGAATTTATTCATCTTTGTTAATGTTAATTTATGAAAGTACAATCTTTTATTGTTAGCTCATGTAGTTCATATTGCATTAACTCATGTTCACATATACAACCTTTTTAATTTTGAAAATGTTTTACTTTATGTTGAAATTTACATTAACCAAGATTAATAAATGCTGTAAAATTATTTTTCATTGTTATTTATGTTAACTAATGTTGTTAAGTAATGTTAACAAGTGAAACCTTATTGTAAAGTGTTACCAAATAATGATAAATTATTTAAATGTTAAGTATTTATACACCAAGGCAGTATTTGTTCTACTGCCTTTATGCTGATGTATTTATTTTTTTATTGTATTACAGTAATAATAATAATAATAATCTAATGAATATCTCCATAAATATAATGACAATTACAAAATAACTTGAATAATGACCTGGACGGTAATGAATTGTGGGGGAAATCTGAAAACGGTGTTTTAGTTTTTGAAATGCTCTCCGTCCACACTGCCGTTTTGAAGCATTTTCCAAAAGTTTCTCATCCGCACTGAAAAGAATGAAACCTCTCAAATTGTCTTGCTGCGCATTCGAAAAAATTGCCTGTTCCATGTATGGTCTGAAATGCAATTGTCCTCGTTATCCATTGCTGGACAACAATTCAGAGTAAACTTCCTGTCGCCTTTGAAGGAATGCTATGAGAAGGTTTTACAAAGTTACATTTATCTTTAAAAATGCTATCAAAGTGGACAACGCTAGCAGGCAAAATTTCCTCTATAACATGGGCCTACATCCTGATTGTTTTAGGTTAAATGAATCACATGACTGCGTCTCTGACCCTGTCCACACTACAATGCGAAGACAACATTTTCAAATGTATCCACTTGGGAGAGCATTTTTTGTAGTTACATTTTCGCTGTCAAAACTGTCATTGGGGATGGAAAGCCAAAATGTAGAAAAGAAGATAACATTTTAGACTTGAACGTTCATAGTTGCATGCATTATTTACTAAGTTGTTTAAGGTCTTGTCTAGCTAGGTGTGTCACGGGAAGGGTGGTTGTGTCTGGTCTACTGTAGCAGTATGACAGTACTTTGAGATTTGTTAGCGCTCTTACCATGGGGTGTAATCCATACATCACTATGATGATCTCTGGTTTTTAGTGTCAGAGATCAAAGGGCAGGGGAATACGCTGTCAAGCAACATGCTAATGAGTGCGTCAAACACAGAGACAGACAGAGCAGCCTGTTAGTACGTGATTTCTCTAAAACCGCTCATCAGCCCCTGTCAGATGAGACGGAACAAACTCCTCACTCTCCACAGCTGTTCTACAAGCTGTCACATGCACTGCAACAATTCCCCACCTCAACCCCAAGCCAGGAAACTCTTTGTTGCTAATGTACACTGATATGATAATGTGTATGAAGATGTTACCTGCTTAAAACATGATTCATGAGATAAGAACAATAATTTGCTCCTTAAAGGGATTGTTCACCCCAAAATTACAAATCTCTCATCATTTAATCACCCTCATACCATCCCAGATGTGTATGACTATCGTTCTTCTGCTGAACACAAACAAAGATTTTTAAAGAATATTTCAGCTCTGTAGGTCCATACAATGCAAGTGAATGGATACCAACATTTTGAAGCTCCAAACAGATCAATATATAAGTCCTTTTTTACTATCAATCTCCACTTTCACTTTCACATTCTTTTTATTTCACATTAGTCATGCATAATGTCACTTACTGTGCAGGGAGGTGAATTTATAGTAAAAAAAGGCCTTAAATATTGATCTGCTTCTAATCCATATGATATCTCTTCAGAAGATACAGATTTAACCACTTTAGTCATATGGATTATGCTGCCTTTATTGTCATTTTGGAGCTTCAAAGTTCTGGTCCAAAAAGGATTGTGTTCTGGTTAGAGATCATGAATAAGCTCTCTATATGGAGGGATTCTCCCAGTTTTTATTTTTATTTTTTACTTTTCATCTTCTAAACTCTCTCTTACATGTTGTTTCTATCATTTTCTTTTAATCTAATTGCTACATTATCTTATAAGTAATTCATCATTAATGTCTACCATGTTTCCTTTTCAAATTACTATCGATATGTTTGCTTTGTAATCCATTGCTCTCATCTGTCTATACTTTTCTCTCTTTTCCACCGTCACATGAAACCATTGTAGCTCTGTGGTGGGACAAATTGAATGGGGCAGCTACTTGGTCCAAATTACATTTCGAATTCTTTATCATTACATCCTCTGCCTGCCCCTGTGCCCCCCTCCCTCTTCTCCATTCTCTGGAGTCATATCTCTCTTGCGCCATTACACCACAAAGAATAATGATTTTTTTATGTCATCTCCTTGCACTAACCCATGCACTAAAGAAAACCCATGAAAAAGGGAGGGAAGGCACGTGCCGGGGGCTTGATTGATGTCCAATGTCAGCATAAGCAGAATGGCAAATATGATTTAGCATTTAGCTTATGCGGAGATAATGGGGCAACACCAGACTCAAACAAGTCTCAAACAAACATATGCCACGCTTTATCATCGGGTGGAGAGATGAAGGGAACAGGGCACGGCTTAGAGGCGCAGCGTGCGAGGAAGCAGGTGAATTGAATTACAGGTGGAGTGGCTGTATTGCTTGACTTGCCTTGAAGTGGACAGACGCACCCTTATGTACTGTACATACTTAACAGAGTATGAGTCAAGCCACAAATCACTTTGCTTTTGAATCTATGAATATGACAAAGAGCGATAACTGTGTCTAGGCTCATTAATATAGTTTAGTGACACTGAAAGAACCTTCATTATGTTTAAGTGACAGTAAACTGATAGTCGTCGGTTAACTGTAATGCAATGTTCATTGTGTTCAGTCACCATTGATATTCATCTTGTCTTTGAAAGCAAAATAGCCAGGATTCTTGGGTTGACAATGCACTATAATTAAACAAGTTGAGTTAGTCACCCTGATAAGGATCAGATTTAAAGGGAAAGTTCACCCCGGAATGAATTTTTTGTCATCATTTACTAACCCTCATGTTGTTCCAAACCTGTATGACTTTCTTTTGACAATGGAACTCAAAAGGAGAATTTTTGAAAAATGTCCATGATGCTCTAATGCTATACAATGAAAGTGAATGGGGATTAGGGGCTGTCAACCTCCAAAAAGGATAAAACAGCACCAAAAAGCATCATAAAAGTAGTCCATGTGACTTGTGTGCTATATTTCAAGTCTACTTAAGCCATACTGTATGATAGCTTTGTGTATAGACCGTAATGGAAGTGTTTGTTTATAAAAAGAATCATGCACTGAATATTTACTTAACAGCCATGGCCACTATTCACTTTCATTGAATGAAAAAGAGAAGCTTGGACATAAAGAACTGTAATAAATAAAGGAGGGTAAATGAAGACAGAATTTTCATGTTTGGTTAAACTATTCCTTTAATGTTAGCCAAAAAGATGTGATAAGGGTTTTCTGCTGTCGATTTGTAAAGACTTTCCTTGATATTCTGGAATAGTTGACACATATCCATCAATTAATTGTATTGATTATCTTTGATGGCCAAGAAGTTGTAAGAGTGGGCAAAATTGTATTTCACTCTTGCAAAATTAAAATGTGTCAGACGTCTTGTGGCAATGCAGCTCCTTTACTGATATTTAAAAATCCAATGTTATCACACAATAGAGTAGGGACCGGCTAAGGTGTCAGAAAATAATTGTTTACGGTTACTTTATGCACATACAATGGAAGTCTATGGGGCCTCATAAACTTCCATTTTAAGTGCATTTCATTGTAAGTGCATTCTTTCATGGAACACAAAAGTAGATGTTAGGCAGAATGTTAGTCTCAGTCACCATTCACTCTTATTGCATGGAAAAAAGTTCAATAAATGATGACAATTTAAATTAAGTGAACTATCCCTTTAAGTAGCTTTTGATAGTGTCACTTTCCTCTTTTGTTATACTTTAATGTAACATTTACAGGTAGCAAAGGTGTTTGTAGATGTGTATCTGTACGTGAACAACTCGGGAGCAGTGACAGAGATGTGGGAGTGGATGTTAAGAAAGAAAAATTAAATTGTTTAAGACAAAGTTCTCCTTGGTGAGAATTAATCGTTATTAGCACTCTTAAATATATGCCTAAGAACTGACAGGATATTATTGTTGTACTTTCCCATGCAGCTCCTCATTACAGTCCGTAATTACAGTAGCTTTCACCTCGCGGCAGTGCCATCAATCAACACAGACTTCCTCAGCCACGAGTGGGCATCTATGACTTTTTAAAAAAACAGCAAAAGAAAGAAAGAAAAACAGAGTGGTAATGACCATCTCATTTCCTTCGACCGGTGCTGATTTGCTAGTTGACGAGGCAGAGTTAGCCAGTCCTGTCCTATTATTTGAGAAAGCTTTAATTGAAACATGTTTATTTATTGCCCCTTTGCTCTGAGTGGAAGCTGCAAGCGTAGCATTCTAAACGACACTAATGGCTGTGATATGAGGGGATGGAATTAAATTAAAAGCTCATAAAATGAAATATGCTTCATATTAGCAGTTTGACACTTAATTTGCCTCCGAATGAGCAGAGGAAATCACAAATTAACTGTCCTTTGTGTTTTGCTCCCTCTTTCCCGCGGCAGTCTTATTAGGCCATGGGAAAGCACAATTACCAAAGCAGGAAAATCACGTGGGTTATGAATTCATACGGGAGAGGGCAACGGTGTGGTATTCAATATTAAAGGGGGAGATAGAGAGAAAGGCTGGGCTAAACACGGGATGGATGTGTTGACTTGTGTGGTTGTTCTGTTTATTTGACTTACACAGGAAGTCATACTGTCATACTGGAAGTTAAGTGTGGTTCTGAAACACAACTGGACTAAAGGGTGAATTGCAAATGGCATTTTTGTGCACTTGAATATATCTATATACACTCACTGAGCACTTTATTAGGAACACTATGGTCATGACGTGGTCTTCTGCTTCTGCAGCCCATACATCTCTAGTTCCAAAGTGCTTTGCATTCTAAGATCCAAGGAGATCCCAGGAAATCAGCAGTTACAGAAATACTCAAACCAGCCCATTTGGCACCAACAATCATCCATGTGATTATCTAATCAGCCAATCTTGTGACAGCAGTGCAAAGTCTATGGTAACTCCGATAACTCCTCTGTACAAGAAATTCTGAGATGTGGGTTGGTGCTATTTTGGCGGCTCAAGGGGGACCTACACAATAGTAGGCAGGTGGTTTTAATGTTGTGGCTGATCAGTGTGTGTGTGTGTGTGTATATACAGTATATATGTGTGTACTGTATGTGTTTGGTTAATTTCTATTATATTGACTCAACAAATTTCAAAACTTTTATAGTGACAACAAATTTCTTCACTCTCTTGACCTTTCACCGGTCCTGACCTGGGATCAGCTCAGCTCTATTCATCCCAGTTTTAATTGATCACTTCTGCTTAAAAAATACTTGAAATGCTAAAGAGACACTCTCTGCAGGGCGCCTGTTTGCGAGTGTTTGTCTTGCTGACTTGCTCATTGTGTTTGGTGCTTAATGGTAAGTGTTCCCTCACTGTCTCAGTGTCTCTGTTGGCTTCAGTGTTATTTCCTCAGCCAAACAAAAGACATACACGCACACAAAGCTCAAGTGACAGGATCCAGTCTCCTCGGTGACTGGCTTGGACAAACGGAGGCATTCGCTGTAAGTCAATTGCCCAATGCTAGAGTTTACTCAAGAGTTAGAGTCCCTTGTGCAATTGAGAAAGCAATAAAATAGCACACTACTAGACACACTTCACACATACTTAATAGACTCACTGGCTTGGCTTACCAGTAAAGCTGTTTACTAGAAAAAAAAGGGTCTTTCAGAAAAAAACTGGGTGATTTGTGATTTGAGTGAATTTTGACATCACTGTATGGTCTGCACTTTAGTGTTCTTTGCATTTAGTAACTGAACTGAGCTTAATGTCAAAACATTAGGGGAAATTACAAGCACCTTAAATGTTGATTTGCACTAATTATGGTCAAATGAATAGCTAGGTAGGCAAGGAGATTTAGCTGGCTGTAGTTTATGATCGTTGTACTAGAATGTGTTTTTGTTGACAAAAGTATAAAGGTCTGTTGGAGATGTGACCTGGTGGTTGTACATTTTGCGCGGAGGTACCAACTGTATATGCAGGTCACCCGCGTTTGAATCCAGCTTGGGTCATTTTCCGATCCCTATCTACTATCAACATTGTCTTAAACAATAAAATGGCATAAAGCTCCAAAATAAAATAAAAGTGAAAGACTGTTTTACCCTAAAGACACCTCATGTTTTCCAGCAAGATGTATCATTCATTTTGAAATTGGAACATATTCTCATTATTTCTTCATTGTTTTCTTGACTTGTTTATTGTATAGGCCTATGCAATATTTTTACCTTCTCTCAGATTTTTACAGTTGGCCAAGGCATTGTTGCAGTGTTTGTTAGTTTGCCTTTCAAAGTAATGCAAGTTAAGCAAAATAAGCTAAATAAGGTGACGATTTGTTGTGTTGATTGTGATAATACTGCTGTGCATCTCAAGCCTATTTTAGAAAGCAAAACACAGCATAAAATCTCAGTGCATACATGCACCATTTGTGCTTTTGTGCGTGTGTGTGTGTGTGTGTGAGTGTGTGAGCCTGAGTGCTTTGAATTGTGTTATTTACATAAACTGTTGTCAGGGCGCCCAATCTGCACACAGAGTGGGGACGCTGTGTTAAGCATAAAGAACAGTCTCTTATCTCAACAGCACCCTACAGACGCAAACACATGCACCATCCTCTCTCCTTGTATAGGCCTACTTTCTTTATTTGTATATACTGTATATGGCCTCACTACAAAAGAATGTACAAAAAGTAACTTTGCAATTGTAGTAATTGAAGAGGATTCAGTTATAATCAGGGGTTTTAATCAGGGGTGCATAGAGATGATGCATGTATAAAAACAGTTTCTTAAATGTGCACAACTTTTCCAGCTATTTTAATGATCTATTATAATCATCTGAAGAAATGTTAGTTAATGTTCTTAATGAAAGTTATTATTAAAAATGTAATACTCTTGATATAGGACATACAAAATATGAAATGTTATGTGTTATGTCGGCAGTTATGTGCATTGGCATGTGACCTTTTCTTTAATATTTGTTACCTTAGTTGCATTACATATGAATTTCTCATGCTTCACTAAATGTAGCCAGTTTAACTTAGAGGGATAGTTCACCTAAAAATAAGTTACTCACCCTCATGCCACCCCAGATGTGTATGACTTTATTTTTTCTGCTGAACACAAACAAATATTTTTAGACGAATATCTCAGCTCTGTAGGTCCATACAATGCAAGTGAATGGGTACCAAATTGAAGCTCCAAAATGCATATAAAGGCAGCATAACAGTATTCCATAAGACTTCAGTGGTTGAATCCATGTCTTCAGAAGAGATATGATAGGTGTGGATGAGAAACAGATTAATATTTAAGTCTGTTGTACCAGAAATTCTCCTCCCGGCCCAGTAGGTTGTGAAGAATGCAAATCGCCAAAAGCTAAAGAAGAAGAATGTGAAAGTGAAAGTGGAGATTGCTAGTTAAAAACTGACTTAAGTATTGATCTATTTCTCACATAAAGCTATCATATCACTTCTGAAGATATATATTTAACCACTGTAGTCTTATGGATTACTTTTATGCTGCCTTTATGCCCTTTTGGAGCTTCAAACTGTTGATACCATTCACTTGCATTGTATGGACTAACAGAGCTTAAATATTCCGCTAAAAATCTTTGTTTGTGTTCAGCAGAAGTACGAAAGTCATCTGGGATGGCATGAGGGTGAGTAAATAAAGAGAGAGTACATTTTTATTTTTGGGTGAACTATCCCTTTAAGAAATTTTCTCTTTTTTTATTTCTTCCTTGTTTCATCAAAGTTACAATAAATGTCATATAAATTATTACAGTTATTTCAGATAAACCAGCTTAATTCCATGATCCTCAAATTGCTAAATATAAAGTCCCATAAAGCTCTGTAATCTTAAATACTTAGTATTTATGATATCGTAATGGCTATTCTAATATCCCTACATGGAGTTTAAGTCTAAAGTATGGTATCCTTTACGCCTTCCCCCTTCAGATTTAAGAGCTTAGCTTTCTCTCTCTCTCTCTCTCTCTCTCTCGCTCTCTCTCTCTCTCTCTCTCTCTCTCTCTCTCTCTCTCTCTCTCTTTCTCCCTCAAATCCGTTGCTCCTGCACTGCGGTGTGAGGACAGGCGGTCAGGCAGTGGCTGGCCTTATGATTAATGATGTTTATACTTGACAGAAAGCCCCTTTATTTATCTGCATTGCTGCTTCACAGATATCATCAGTCAACTGAATGAAAAATATTCACTCATACCAATTTTGCTGTATAATTGAGTGGAGTCACTTCCCTTCTGTCGACTTTTGCCTCCTTTCTCAGTCTCCCTTGCTCTTTTTATCCCCTCTCTCTCTCTCTCTCTCTCTCTCTTTCTCTTCTGCTATCTGGCCGTCTTATCATCGCCCTAGTAATTTTCACACTGCGTTGTATGATATGGAGAGGCTGGCTTTAGCCGTATTTGACATTAAGCCTCTTCAATTTTCACGAAAAGAAAAAGAGGGGGAGAAAATGCAAAGAAAGTTGCAAGCCACTTTGTGGAGACGTTCAAGAATGGGCAAAATACCTCCCCCTTTTTTCTCAAGCAATTTCAGGATTTGGAAAGGAGTGAGATAAATTCCTTAGGAGAAATGGGAGCAGACTGAGGTAATGTCTTTTTTTTCCGCTGCTTGGTAATACATTGGTTTCATCACTTAAATGCATGGCCAGACCTTTTTTTTTTGTTGCTTTAAGACAGACTGAGGAAGATAGGTATTATGGAGGTATCCAAATATATTTACAATGAAAAGATGAGAAAAAGGAGGAGAGGAGTGACAAAGAGAGAGAGAATAAAGCTACTTTTTTTCACATAATTTTTGTGCAAAAAGACAAGTATGAAATTATCATACAATCTTCAAACACAAATATAACAAGCACATGTGATTATGTGAGAACTGATTAAATGCTAACTATTAGGGAAATAAAGCTTTCAGTCTGTTTTCTTCATCAAAATTGCACACTTATCAGTAATAATCCTTAACAGTATTTTTCTTACACACACACACACACACACACAAACACGCACGCACACACGCGCGCACACACACACACACAGAGACAGTCTCAATAATAAGTCTCATAATTTTTAAATCAATTTTTACTGCTTTTTCAGTTTTGTTTGAAATTGCATTCAGTAATTAGTTTGTTATATTTATATTTTAATTAGATTTTTAAATCTAAGGATTGTTTTTTTTTTTTACAGAAAACATGCTGTATGAAATTTCTTAATTATTTTAGGAAATAATGACCAAAATAGAAATTATTATTAATATTGAAAAATTATTTTTATATTTGTACATAAACAAAATTGTTTAAGTTGTTAACAATATCTCATTCTTTGTATAAAATATTTTTAAAGATTCAAGTTTTTTTTTTTAAGCGCCACATATTACACATGTGACAAATACATTCTGAACAGCAGATAGAAATGTTGTTGTTTAATTGACAGGATAAATCCATGTAATCAAATTCAGGCAGTTTAAAGAGGGTGACTGACAGTAATTCAATGTCACTCAATGGGCCACGTCCTCTTTTAATTGGGCTTGAAAAGACACACCCCTCTCTTACACACTCTTTCACTCGCACACACACAACAAACTGTCAAAAAGATTGCTTACTCTGCACTTTGAGTTATCTGCTGTTAATTTCTAAATGTTCATTCTTCTTATTTTTTTTTAAAGGAATGTTCTAGGTTTAATACTAAGTATTTGTGAAATAATAATAATAATATTATTATTTTTTAAAATATGAATATAAGGCAATTACTGTACAATGGAAGTGAATGGGGCCAGTCCATTAACATTCAAATACACACTGTTTCAAAAGTATAGATGTAAACATTATACGTATTAATATGATTGTGATGTGGTAAAAACATTTATTCATTTACTTGTTTGTGTAAAGTAATATTCCATTTTACAACTTTGAAACCCTTTAATCTTGGATATAACTTTACACAGAAAAGGATAGTAAGTGATTTTATCACACTAAAATCATGTTAACTTGCATATTGTTTATGTCTTGTGGCTAAACTATTGAAGCAGTGAGTATTTTAACGTTCATGGACTGGCCCCATTCACTTCCATTGCAAGTGCCTCACTGTAACCACGATTTTTGCTGCTACTTTTTGTTTTTTAATAAAAAAGTCAAAATAAATTTTGTATTTAATATTATGCTGCTAATTGATCTAAATTTGTATTGAACCCAGAACCTTACTTTAGCAGATTCTGCAAATGAAAATATAAGAAATAAAAAACTAATATTTTAAAAGAAAAGCTGCTTAATATTTAAAGTAATCTTTTTTTTTTTTCCTACAAATGAAATTGGAAACTAATTGAACTATGCAATAAATCTTCTGTCTTTGCATATAGAAATGTATAAATTTGGATTGCAGTGATTGATTCCCTGTAGTAAAACTGATTTCACCCCATTGAGCTGTATTTCATTGGTGGATGAGTTAATGTGGAGGAGGACGCCGTCTATCCGGGTGTTGCATGTGCTGTGGCGTCGGGCCCCTGAGGAGGAGAACTGGCTCGAAATGTGCAGTTTCCATTAAGCACTGCAGAGCTGCGGGCCCTGCTCTCTTGCTCAGGGGGGCAGTTACAGCGTTCAACCAGCTTTACCGAACACAGCTATAAATCCTACCTGCTCTCAGCCAGAAAACCTCTCCTGCGCTCTCACTCTCTGTCCCAAACACTCTCCATCTCTTTCTAATTCTGTGTTTTCTTTTTACTCTCTCACACAACCCCTGTTTTACTCTTACATTCTCTGTAAAAGCACTGTGTAAATGTATTTTGCGAGTGAGGTATTTTATGGTCTTACCACATGGAGCTGCTAAAACATTTGGTTGTCTGAAATGAGGTGACCAGACATGATGTGATGGATTTAAGGCTGAGGAAAATGAATTCATTTTTACTTCTCCTATCTGTCACTTCAGTTCTCAAATTTCTCGCTTCATTTTATCGAAGTTGAAAAGCTTAGTTCAAACTGTTTTTTTTATTCAACTGTTGTTACAGGTGGTTTTTGTATAGTTGAAGGGAGATTTGTGTTTTGCAACCCTGACCAAACCATCTCCTCCTTTTTTCAAGGAGGAATAACTGTCTGTCAGTGAGGTCATCAGGTTAGTGTGTGTGAAAAAACATTTCCCTCAGACTTCTATTGCTTTGTAAAACATTCTTGTGCACATATATTCATACACATATACACAAATGGAATTTCAGAACCTCCTTTTCACAAGTCTGGCTTTCATAAGGAATTTGAAAGAAAGGATTTAAATTTGGTAAACAAATATGTAAATATGCCTTCCCAGAAATTTTTATTTATTTATGGAGATCTCAGTTATGAGACACAGCATAGCAGAATTGCAATCAGAAAACAGAAATCCTAAAATCCTAAAAAACTATGCATATAGCAGTGACTGTAACTAAATGTATAACTGGATCACAACAACCGTTTTGGTGAGAGATAATGCATATTGAATGTCAAAGTAACACAAAAGTCACCTCAAAAAGTAATAATATGCTATAAAAATATTGTAATATTATAATAAAAATAAAATAATAAAAATAAGGCTAAAAATACAGAATTTTTATAATCAGTGGCGTCATAAAATACGAGTAGTAAAAAATTAAATATAGGTCTACACTGTAAAAAAAGAATTGTAGAGCAATTCAATGCAATGATGTGTCGATGTGAATTTGTTTGTTTGCTAAATGCTAAAATTCTTGTTGAAAGAACTACAAATTTCTTGTTCAGCCAACTATCAATTCGCAATATGAGATCTTTAATTTTGTACATTTTTCAATTACCTTTATATGAAGTTAACTGCAATATTTGCCTCTGAAGATATGCCATGGACACACAACAGACCTCAACCCTTAACACACAAACATAAATAATGGTGACAATCAACAAACCTCATTAAGTTAAATATGAGCTCCTAACATCACCACACGATTGACTAACAGTGGTAACAAAAAAAACATAAAATAAGGTTTTAAAACAGCATAAATAAAGTCAGCAAACAGCAAAGAATAAGCTTAACCACATCATTCATTCATGCTGCAATGCATACAAGGAAACTCGCAAATTAGCAACATTGTTTAATATGAAATTGTTTGTTCCAACAACTCTGTTAGACTAGTTGGGACAACATTTGGGGGAATATTCTTGTTCTAACATGTGTTTATATTTTACATTGACTCAAATATATATCCTAAAATTCCTTAAGAGGAAATTATATTGAAACAGTGAGACAATTGTTAACAAATTAAGAGAATAAAACTATTAAACTAATGTGGATAGCATAGCACAGAAAAGTTGCTTAGAACTATTTAAGTTCATATTGAAATCTCAGACTGTTAATATCTTGGCAAATCTGAGCATGAGATGAGATATGATGAGATTACTGGGTTTTTTAAATCTGGCAAGAGGCCAGATACTTTTTCCCTTTGATCCTTTTTTATCTCGTTGTCTAGGAGAAACAATTGAGATATTACAGAGATCTCATTTGTTATTTTCTTTTTTGGTTATGTTAAAGCTGAAAAGTGTGTGTGATTTTGGATGATGTTCCCTGCTGCTGTACTGCAAACACACACACAGTTCGAACCCCTCATGACCGTTCACTCATGATTAAATATCAACGCACTGCTCTTGACATTTTATTAGTCGAACAAGATGGATCTGCTGGTGTGACTAAAGTAGGCTATTGCAGCCCACACCCTCCCAAAAGCCTGCCTGCTTTTACATGGCGGAAAAAATGGGATAGACTTTTGGGAGTAAAGAGTTTTTTTGGTCTCTGCATCCTGTGGTCATTTTTTTCCCTACTCGCACGGAGTCCTCTACTGAAATCTTATTTTACCCTCAAAGTCTCACAAACACACACACACAAAGACACCACAACTGGCCTACATCCTCCCCTTGCCTCACCTCTACTATTACCGTCTCTCTTCGCGTTCCTTTCCAGCTGTGTTAACTCCTTGTGGAGGTTACGTGGCAGATTGACTCAGTCCTGGGCCCCGTAACCTTGTCTTTGTGTTTGGCTCTGGGCACTGCCTCCGTGCCCCGTATCTGAAGACAAGAGCTGCTTTGAGAGGAGGAAGAAGAGATATATTCCCTTTCTTTCATTCCATTGTGTTGAAAACACTTCTGCGCTCTCCTTCTGTTTTTCTCGCCTCAGGCATGCTTGAGGAATCGGAGGGCGCCGGAGTGAGAGGTTAAACTCACGTATGCTGCATGTTCTGTCAGAGAAAAAATTGTAAATAAGTTCAACTTTCAAAAACACACTTCTCAAGCAATACCCTTGAACTGTGAAATAGTTCATTGCTCTATTGGGCTGAAACTTTTCAGATGAGATTGCTTTTAAATGCACCATGGGAAAGGTAAGATGTAGCAAACAAATTAAAGATGACAGTTTGCTTATTTTCAGTTCTTTAGGTTTGCTGATTCACATCAGAGAAGCCAGGAAAATAGCTAGTCTAATTTGTTCCGCACTTGTCTTTGATATCTTGACTTGAGTTTCCTGTGTTGACGTTGTTATTTGTAGCGGCTTTATCACGATGGTTGAAATTACATTTAATTGTGGTGTAAAAATGCATTCCCAAACATCTTGCAGGGAACTTTGCATTGCAGGGTGCTGGAACTTAAACATTAGGTTTACAAGGGAAGAAGTTGCTGTTTAGTTGCTCAACAGTGTTTTACTATGTTTTGGAAAATAAGCCAACAGAGCAGAAGAGATTGTGTAAACTAAGATGATTCTTTTTGGGAGAACTGGAACATAAACTTTCAAAATAGTGGCTTACACCAAATGCCCTGCAATTTTGGCTGTAATGAATACACATACACATACACACACACTCAAACTAAACTTGAGTTTTGAGTGTGTTTATGTGTATTCATTACAGCCAAAATTGCGTTCTAAACATTCTTATTTAGAGAATTTGCATAGTATTACATTAGACAAATTCATATTTTATGTGCATATGAAATCCACATTAATTACCAGGAATGCACTGCTACAAAATCTGTGTGCCGATATCCGGTTATTTAAAATAATATCTGCTGATACCGATAATTTGGTGGTTCTGCTTTTAAATTCTACATGGTTTGAAATGGTTGATAATTAATTTCACAACTTAAAAGGAAATGGTCATAATTAGAAAATAATCAGCAATATCAGCTATTTTTTAACTATTGGCCGATGTCTGCAAGTGCAGATGATTTAGTTTATCATCTAATAGCGATGTTTGGCCGATACATCAGTGCTCTCTACTGGAGGTTGACCGATAAATCGGATTTACCGATTAACTGGGGACAATATTTGCATTTTTTAACCATTAGCCATTGAAAAAAATCGACACTGATAGACTCCGATCGTTTATAATTAAATTTTTTTATTAATTCCTCCATGGCTGGAGGGTTCTACAGTCTGAACTCACTGGTTCTACGATATAATGGTGCCCTGTAGAGGTTAAATCAAATACAATCTCTGACTCAACTTGGAGTTTGTTGTGCAACGTAATTAGACTATGCAGGAGGGATGGATGCTTCAAAAGTGGATTTAAAACATCGACAGAGAAAAGCAAGGTATGTATTAATTAGTTCAAATAGTTATTAAAAATAAATCAATAATGTCAGTAGTGATGAAGCAGACAGTCTCTATAAAAAAAAGCTCTTAAATCAAACACTTTAAAGACAACACCTTGGGCCAAATGGCAAACAACACGTTTGACCTGTAATATTTGAATGAATACATTTCAGATGGCAAAGGTTTTGAAGAAGATACCAGTGTGACAGAAATGTATTAAAGTATCGCCATTGAAAGCGATTCTTACTAAAGTTCAGCACTATTTTACATTGAGTGAAAAGTTTGCATTCATATCATTTTAAAGACTATTGGCAGAATAAATGCTCAAGAATGAGGAAGTTCAGGTGGGATGCCAACATTTCACAGTCATATGATCTGATACAACACTTCGGTTTCTTTGAAATCCTGTCTGCGGCCAGTCAGGAAGAAAGCGAAGAGTTGAGTGCACAGAAACTATTTTGCCTTCTTATTTTACAACCATAAATTACTGCACAAGAGATCTATATGCTCTTAAAGGAAACACTTTAAAGACAGCACCTTGGGCCAAATTGCAAACAAACACATTTGATCTGTAATATTTTAATTAATTTCAGATGGCAAAGGCTTT
Source organism: Xyrauchen texanus (assembly GCF_025860055.1). NCBI lineage: Eukaryota > Metazoa > Chordata > Actinopteri > Cypriniformes > Catostomidae > Xyrauchen > Xyrauchen texanus. The sequence continues at coordinate 22,398,887 of NC_068316.1, read as the reverse complement.
GAAGAAGATACCAGTGTGAAAGAAATGTATTAAAGTATCACCATTGAAAGTGATAATTACTCAAGTTCAGCATTGAGTGAAAAGTTTGCATTCATATTGTACATTTTAAAAACTATCAGCCGAATAATTGTTTATCGGCCTGTTTTCCCACCTTAGTTATCAGTATTGGCAAAACACACTAATGGTCAACCTCTAATCTCTACTATTACCTTTATTAATAGGGAGACCAGGTGTTGGTTGGCCCACTTTTCATACTTTGTTGAATATCTAGGGTAGAACAAAGAGTTAAGAGATCCGAAGTTGGTGTAAATGAAAGCTTATGTTCTTATTTAAAAAACAAACCTATGCAATGTCACCAAATATTTATTGACTTTTGTTAATTAATGTTCAAAATTATGTTGTGCATTTGTGCCAACCAACCCCATAAGAGGGTTATATGAGGTACTGTAGATGTAGTTTGTTAGCAGCAAGTGTGTGTACACGTACATGTGGGTTCCTGTAGGCGTACATATAGGGGTATTTTGTCTCAAGTTGAACCCAAAGTCAAAAATTCACATATGACTCTAGTAGGGAATTAGAGATAGACTACACAGCTGAGATTAAACTGACTTAATCTTTCTGTCTTTCTCTCTTTCTGTCTGTCTCTCTCACTGTCTCAAGGCCACAGATGGGACAGTCTTCTGGTTCTCTTGGGGACAATTGGGGCGTTCCCTGGTGGTCCTAAAGGGAGATGTTCATTTAGTAGAATATTTATCTCAACCCTTGTCACCCTCCCAGCTCTTTCATCTCAAGCTCTTCTTTCTATCTCTCATTGACGGTGGGTGTGAAAAGGACATCAATTCAGAATTAAGCGAGGGCTCAATTCCTCCTCTTTTGCACAACAATCCTCTCACCTCCAATAAAACCATCTTGGTTACAGCTTTAGATGGTCTTTTTGTCATTATCAGAGATTTGTGCAAAGCCGCTGATGCTCAGGAATGAGGAAGTTCAGGCGGGGTGCCAAAATTTCACAGGGATATGATCTGATACAACACTCCGGTTTCTTTGAAATCCTGTCTGCGGCCAATCAGGAAGAAAGCGAAGAGTTGAGTGCACAGAAACTATTTTGCCTTCTGATTTTACAACCATAAATAACTGCACAAGAGATTTATATGCTCTTAAAGGAAACACTTTAAAGACAGCACCTTGGGCCAAATGGCACAAGTGTTTAACAAACACTTATTTATAAATGTTCAGTCTCCTCGTCTGTTCAAAAATGTACATTCCAAGCAGTCACTATGATGCCTCTACCTTATTTGTGTTGTGTTTGATTTCCAGATTAATTTCACGTTGCTTGTCACCTCTGTCTTTTGGAGCATGCATGTCGAGCTACAATCGCATTATCTAGTTATCGATGGCCAGTATTTCTCGCCATCTGTCATGTTGTCTCTCCAACGTTCTAATCATACATCATTCCTCACACCCTGTGCTTTCCTCTGCCCCTCTCGCTATTTATTTCTCTCTCTCAGGTTAGCTTTTACACTTTCTAAACTTTTCTGTCTCTCTCTCTCTCTCTCTCTCTCACTCTCTCTCTTTGCCCTCTCCTAGCCTCTCTCTCTGTGTCTCTGTTCTTTGATCTCATTGAAAAGAGGAACATTAAAGAGCCGCTGTTTCCGCTGTCAGGGGCCCTCTCCAGTTTCCCCTCGCCATTCTCCTGTCCTCTCCTCTCTTTCACCACTCTCCTACATCCCTTACTCTCATATGCCCACACTTTCTTCTGTTCTCTCCTCCTCTCGCTGTCGAGTCTGGAGTTGTGGCATTGCACTCCAAGAAGAATTTGTGCTCTGGTCAGAGAATTTTAGGATCTCATTCTCTCTCATGTCAATCTGGAGGTGTGTTTTAGACCGGAATCTGCTAAATGCAAACTTCCTGATGGTTTTAGGAAATAAAAGACAGCTGCTACCATTAATTGTCTAGTGCATGCCTTAAAGGTGAAGTGTGCAATTTCTGCCTCTAGTGGCACCAAACAAAAGTGCAAAAATAATGATTGTTGATAAGGAAGCCAGGCATTTGAACTACTGTATTTTTCTGTTGTTTTCTTTTTAAGATCACAACTTATTTTATGGCCTCTGTGAGCTTCTGTATGTTTAGAAACAATAATTAATTAGATGTATTTGTGTAGCAGAAAGCAATAGAATCACATAACTATATCTACATTTTCACGAAATGATTTTGATATGTCTCGGTGTACGTATCGCGGCAGTTTCCTGCTAAAGTGAACACATTGCCTTTTAGACAAATCACGAGTTAAACAGCAAATTATCAGTTCATAAACAATACATTTTCACCCCATTCCTCACTCAATGCTATCTTATGACATCAAAACACCTTTACTATAACACATGACTTGTAAAGCGATACATTTTAATGTTTGCATTACATAACCAACTACATTTACAAGTTTTTTTTTTTTTATCTCACAATTGCTTTTAATGACACTATTGGTTAGGTTTAGGTTTAAGATGTAGGGTAGAGAGGTACTCTGTTTATGAGAATATTTCACTTGCTTTTAGCGCCACACAGTGGACATTTCACCTCGAAACTGCTGTGATATTGTATTATACCACGTAATATCATTTTGCTAAAATGTCGCCAGTCACGTAATTTTATGAGATCAGGCTGTTACAAGGAGTACTGTCTTAAAAAACCCCAGTGAGCAACCCAAATGTCAAGATGTTTAGGAGATGAGATGACATTGGAAGCCTAAAACAAGTGATTTTCTAAGTGAAGCTGAAGAGAGAAGGGTGTGGGTTCTTTTGACATGAGCCAGTAAGCAACCCTCCAGAACCCCCTAGCAATCATAAAGCAAAGTTCCAGAAACACTCTGAACATCTAAGCAACTGCATAGCGTTCGGTACACACTAGCATCGCCACTCACATATGCTTCAGAAGTTATTTTTGCAATTCTGTTTGGTGCCACTAGGGGTGCAGAAATGACTTGCATGACCTTTATGGTAAACAAGAGCATTGTCACTAATAGGTGCAGCTGGTGTTTACAGAATCAAAGAAGAACATCAAAGTTTATCATGTCCCCCCTCTCGTATTTGTATTTGATACACATTTGCGTGTGTTTCAAACAATGTAAGCTAATGCAACCTAATATTTATTTTACTCTCACCATGTGTATATATTTGCAGAACGACCGCTCTGATCATAGCAGGGAGCCGTAATGGCCAGTTTGTTTAAACTGCAAAAGTCACAGTGTTGTTAAGCTCTCTGCCAGCATAATATTAACACGGCCTGACACCATTTCCTGCCGAAGAATAACACAATCACGTCAGTCCAAATTTGCTCATTTCATCTTTCCACTGCAAGCAAGGCCTAACGAAGAGAAGTAACAGTCCTGAATGAACTCGTGACGGTGTGCAGAAGAAGAAAATGAAAGAGAGAGAAAACAATGAAAGAGTATGTGTGTTTGTGGAGGGGGGTCAGGAAATGGTTTCCATATGTGGCGCCCTCTCTCTTTTCTGTCTGTCTGATATAATCATTTTAAGAGCTGCACGAAGCACAAATAAACATTTCTTTACCAGTATTTTTGTCACATTTTCTAGTAAAACAAGATAAATTGCAGGCAATATTAAGACCTGTTTTTTATTGGCCAACTGTTTTTTCTTCTTCTTCTTATTATTATTATTATTATTGTTTTTAGAGTAAATCTTATATTTGTTCCATCCAACCATTTTCTGAATGTTTCTACTCCATTTGCCCAGCCTGACCTTACTGAACCTCCATTGGCCTTCAACACTGAGGGGTTTAGTGTTTAATACAGATCTCAAATCAAGTGCAAGTACTTCATATGGTTGAGAATATTCTTGCACTCTCTACTACTCTCTCTCTCTCTCTCTCTCTCTCTCTCTCTCTCTCTCTCTCTCTCTCTCTCTCTCTCTCTCACACACACACACACACACACACACACACACACACACACACACACACACACACTACATTCCTTCATGTCAGACGGAGTTCTGTCATGCTGATTTATGAGTCCAAGCTCATGCATGCAGTGTCGAGTCACGAGAGAGATGTACACATAGTGTTACTGCCGTAAGAATGTTTTCAAATATATATATATATTATGTGTGGGTTTGTGTACCTATATGTATATATATATATATATATATATATATATATATATATATATATATATATATATATAGGTACACATACATCTTCAGACATGCCTGTGAACACATACTTGCTCAGTTTTTGGGCCTGCCCTTTCCATTTCAGTTCACACGCACCCTCTCTCTGTTCTACTCTTTCAACATCATTCTCCATTTTTCTCTTCCCTTGTCTTTCTCATGCCTGTATTGACTGATAACTAAACATTGCTCTCTGCATTGTGCTATTTAAAAATGTTTTCTCTTTCTCTCTCAAGAAGAACATTCAGTGCATTTAATTTCATGCAATGTATATCAGAGTGAATCAGAATAGTGTTGAAAGATTCCTTCTTTGATGCAGATTCTTTATAATAACTGTGAGGGAGAGCTTTATTTAAGAGTAAATATGTAAGATGTGAAGATTTGTCACAAGCTTTTTTTTTCGTGTAAATTGGAAAATGTATCTGGAGGGGGAAAAAACTGTTGGAGTGACTGCATCAAACTTTACAATTACATTTACAGTAAACACAAACTGGAAAATTAAAAGCAACCTAATTCATAAGTTTGAAAACTTAACATTAAATTAAAAATATAAACATTATTCCTGGCACATGCACATACAAAATACATTTCTTAAATAAAATCTATAATGTATGTGGTGGGGCCAGTAAAAATGTTGTCAGGGCAAGTAAAAATCAGAACAATGGCCTGACCCAGCCAGCAGAAAAAAATACTGAGCTCTGCTTGTTTACATCAGCAGAATAGAGAAACTGTTTCATAGGCTGAGAAAATTATGTAAGATAAAAACATGTTTTTTTATTATTATTATTATTATTAATATTATTATTCTAACATTCTGTAAAGGGGTATAAGGGAAAGGAGGAGGCGAGAATCGGCTTGGCAATATAAATATTAGTTCAATAATAATCTGAACCAAAAATACACAAACATAAACACACAGAGCAGCTGCCTGTAATTCTCTCTCTCTCTCAAACCGTCGTCACCGGCTGCCTTCATCCGTCGCACGCCCCCATCAGGCTGATTGGGGACCGGGCGTGCGTTGTTACAGCCCGGTCCGCCCTCCTCCACTCTACATATTCACACATGAATCTTGCACAATAAGACCAGGAAAATGTAAAGGGGTCATGTTTTTTTTTTTTTTTTTTTTTTTTTTTATTTATTTTTTTTTACTTTATTATTTTTCTTGAGGTTCACTTATAATGTTTGTAAAGGTTTTTGCACTAAAAACAGTCATAATATAACATTAAATGAACTTTTCCCACCCTGTCTCTGGCCCTCTGTCTGAAACACTCAGTTTTCTGTGCTGTCCCCTTTAAGACTTCAATATACACGCCCACTGTGTTATGATAAGCTAACATCTTTGAAGCGATTTCCAATAATGAAAGAATGAACATATGCAATCAATTTACAAAATCTCCTGAAAGCAATCAGTCCATTCAATCATTAATCATTGTATGTCCAATTTTATGTGAGTTGTTGTGACTGAAATAACAACCGAAAACTAAACAAAGTCAGGATACTGTTTCTGCCGAATACTTATATTACTAGGCATACAAGATAGAATAGTGGAAATAGTCCAGACTAACACAAGGTGTGAATGTAAAGGGTTAATAAATCTGTAACCAGCTGTAATGGATGGTCAACCCGAGTGTTAGCCTCTGTTGTGTGGCAACTTCAATATGCATCCCGTGTAATTGGAAATATGATTTTTGTTCCCTGGTGGGGAACACAACAACATCTGGGGACTTTACTTGACATATTGATCTTTTCGTTGGTTAAAAGCAAACTTCAGTAACAATATTACCACTTTCAGAGTTGAAGTACCTCAGCCGCTCTATCAGTTCAACTTGACGGGATACTGAAATTAACACCTCATTCCTGCGTCACTATGGGACCGATTTTAAAATGAGTCAAGTAGAAACAATAAACTGGAGAGGAAGTTTTGAAACTTACATTATGTTTTTGTAGTACAATGACCTCTTATATATCAAAATATCAAGTGAAATTTGATTACTAATGACATGACCCCTTTAATAAGAGGGGTCCGTTTTGATTTCCTGTTGTCTACTTCTCAGCCTTCCCGGTCCCTCACAATCACTCTCAAAACGTCCATACGAGTTGCTCTCTCTCCTACACATTTCACTTTTTAAATATATCACCTATCAACTTGCTCTCTTCTGTTAGTGACTGCATCCTCCTCCAAGTTAAAACTATTTAGCACATAAACCATAACAGTCAGGATATGCAACTGTGTAAATCATCCCTGTGTTATAACCATGTTTATAACCTCTTTTGGATGCTCACGCTTTCTCTCTCAATCCTGAAATGCTCTATTACACCTAAAACAGAGTAGTCTCACTGGGATATAACAAGAGGCTGTTTGTCTTCCTGTACCTTCTAAAACAAGATAACAATGAGTGTGTAAAGATTTGAAATCGCTGCAGTCCATTTGTGGGTTTAAGGGGGTGTAAATCAGGCACAGTTCAAGTTAGGTCGTTTTTTTGCCTCTGCTGAGGGCAATTGATTTTGTAGCAGTGTGAAAGCTACTATTGCAAATATTGATTTTGAAAGAAAGTGTCATGATAGGAGATAAATAATCTTTGTAGGTTCTTTTGTCATTATGGTCATGAAAGTTTTGTTGTGTCTGTATGTATGTGTGTATGTGCATGTGTGTGTGTGCATGTGTTGTATTCTGGTGATACGGTCCAAACTCCTTTATGGCATGAGTATATGTTTGTTTCTATAGTTGTTTGCTGATGTTTAATGATTATGAACACACACACCATGAGGGTGCTGTCAATCACACATGCATGCCTGCACACACACCTGCTACCAGTATGCTACACCATAGCTGTATATGGGTGTGTGTGTGAGTTAGTGGAGGAAGTACGAACATGTCTTGTGATTGTAAGACGTGCAAAATGGCCCGTATTGCCCAGATAGAAAAGACAGTGAGCTGTTGACTCAGATCTTTTGAAAGCCAAACACATTTTTGGACAAACATGAACCTGAACGGATCTGGTGAACTAAAAACTGGCACATTCTTTGAGCCATAACAAAGGCATGTGATATTCAGAGATTAATAGACATCATATTGTAGTTATATATTATAGTTGTCATGTTATCCTTTGTTGAGCCTGTTCTGCCTATGCATATCAATCTTCATTGAACGACACCTCTGATTAGCCACTGGTTGGTCAATTTTCAGATTTCTCTCACCAGTGATATTGAGTAGTATAGTGGTGAAAAAGTTCAGCACTGAGATCCTTTCACGGCGTGTTAAGAGTAAAAGTTTGCATTGATGCGTTCCGTGTAATGTGTGTCCAAAGATGAGATCCACTCAATCCATTGGTCATTGAATAATGTTTTTTTCCCATATATATCCTTTCTGTTCTGTACAGTCAGTTGTTCATCATAAACAATAACAATAACTACAAAAACGTTTAATTCTAATCACACATAGCACGGATGTGTTAAAGAAGCTATTCGATTCTATTCATTAATGTTCGCTCAAACAAAACACTTCTGTTAGACACTCGCTGAACTGCTGCGAATCTTAAAGAGACTGCACCTATTTAACATTTGTTCTACATATCAGTATAAATACGTATAAATTGTATAATTAACACTTTTAATCATGTCCTCGATCTGTACATAAATTACATAAGGAATGTCCCTACCATCAGAGCAATTCAAACTTGATGGGACAACCTTGAAACAGTAAATACAGTATTTGTGATGCCATACATGCAGTTTCAGGACAACAAATTTATTGATTGAATACATGGAATCTGTAAAATGTAAAAAAACTATTTGACTAAAATAATATCTAATGATAAAACAAAAATGCTAAAATCAATATTTTCATAATGTAGTATGTTAGAAGGCCCTTTGTATAATTAATAGAATTAGCTGAGAGGGAATTTCTTTCATATACAAGCAAAATGGACATATCTGAAATAGACCCAAAAATAGACCCAAATGGATCAGAATTCAAATCAAATCAAATCAAAAGCTTGTGAATCGGTATCAAATCGAATCAGGAAATCAGTACCCAGCTCTAACAAACAATGCAATTTGTCTTTTTCTATGTTTATTGATGATTTAGTGATAAACGGCACTATTTATCTTGACATTATACTTTTAACTTATTTTTTATTATTATATGAATTATATGAATCTAATTGCTAAAATCAATCTGACTTCTCAATGCTACCGTATACAATGTATATATACATGGGCATGCCAAATTCCATTGACTTTTTACTTGTTGAGACCTTTGTATGGTTTAATTGTACTAACAAAAAGGAGGGGAATTTTGTTGTTTCCATTCTTGTCCTTCATTATGAGTAACAGGTCAAGCTCTTTCATTATCGGTTGAAGTACTGTAGACTCCAGAGGCTGACAGAATAAAATTGAGAGGGGACAAACTTTGGTGTGTAATTGGGTCCATCCGGTCTTTTAAAGATGTCACTTGAAGTCAAAAAATTCTATAGGGTGTCTGACGGCACTTTATTTTCTTTTCTTGTGTATAGCTTGACTCTCTCTCGTTCTAAAAGTGCTACAAGGGCCAATTGCTTATTTATTTATTTTAGTTATTAGTTATTTTAATGGCTTTAACCCTTAAACAGGTAAGAGTGGAAAATAATTACCCAAAACATTATTTCATTTAACTTTTTGTCATTTCTTTGTCACAATTAATATTAGCAGTTCTATTGTTTTTTTTTAATGAAGAATAGTACGATTAATATTTAATTAATTATCACAAAGTCAGGATGTCCTGCACCATGGGCGGCCATGTTGGTTTTAGGTCAGTCTGACCCACATAATCGGGGCAGTGGTGGCTCAGTGGTTGAGGCTCAGTGTTACTGACCAGAAGGTTGGGTGTTCAGGCCCCAGCACCACCAAGATGCCACTGTTGGGCCCTTGAGCAAGGCACTTAACTCCAGGTTGCTCCGGGGGGATTGTCCCTGTAATAAGTGCACTGTAAGTCGCTTTGGATAAAAGCGTCTGCCAAATGCATAAATGTAAATGTAAAATCTAAATAATCAAATCAGACCCAACAATGATAAAAGATAACAAGATTGGGTGAGAAACTCTTTTTCATACCTCCTATAAGAAACCAAAAAGTGTGTATCTTGTGGTACACATTGCCTAAGTCATGCAAACCCACATTGGCTATCTTGTTTGAAGTTTCAAGCAAATCTGAAATAATAATGGTGGAATAGGGGCTGTTCAAGACTAGAACAACAACACCAAAATCCTCAACAGACTGAGAGACACTCATAAACTCACAGACAGTATTGTGGGTAGCGGTGAAAATTCCTGGCCATCTCTGTCTGATTAAAATGTGATGTGTTGAAAGCTGCCTTTGATCTTAGGAAATGTCTGCGAAGGGAGAAGTTGGAATTTAGCTCTGGCTTTCTCTCTCCCGCTCACTCTGTGATTTGGCCCTGCAGGTGGAGCCTGATAGATAGTGTCACCATTCATTTCCTGCTCGATCTCCTACACCATTCTTTGCAGACGCTAGATCTGGAGCAGAGATCCAAAATGAATAGATCACATGCCGAGCTTTTGTGTCTTGTGCGGAGCTCTGTTTTCTTTGATGACTTCATCTAAATGTATGCATGCGCTTGGGTTGTTTGTGCACAGTTAACATGACATTTTACAAATAAACCCAAAGACTTGGAACATCCCCACAGCTGAACAAGTGAAGGAATACAGTTAGAAAAAGACTCCTAAGGTGCTTAAATGCTTTTCTATGTCTTTCATTCAAGGCCTCCTGCATTGGCGGCCAGCCCAGCGTTTTCAGATATCTCCCTCATCCGGATCTCACCGCATCGGAACCCTTCGATGGGGGCAGAGTCGCCCTTTAACCCTCCACATCCATACATTAACCCCTACATGGACTACATCCGCTCGCTGCACAGCAGTCCCTCACTCTCCATGATCTCTGCAGCCAGGGGCCTCAGTCCTGCAGATGGTGAGTACCTCAAGAACCCATACAGGGTCCACTAATTCCTCTTAAAGTAAGCATCACTGCTTCATACAATAAATAAAGGGCATGCTTTCTACAGATGGTGAGCGTTTTTGCTTGTAATTTCATGAAACATAAACAGAACATAAAAAAACAACAGATGCTCCTGAAAAACCAAACGAGTCCAAATACAATGTGATACAATCACTGGTCAGTGGAAACGATGAATATAAATCTGAATCAATCCATCCATCCATCCATCCATCCATCCTCTGTCTGTCTATTTATCTATCTATAGCCTGCTGTTTTTAAGGATGCCGGCCCCTTGGCCCTCTCCTCAGGCATGGAGGCTTAATTGAAGCCTGGAGAACAAATAGCAAAAGGGGCCAATTAGAGGGGCCTCCCAGAGGCCACAGATAATCGTGAATGTATCGAACTGTGTTGCCATCTCATGTCAGCAAAGTTTGACTATCTACCACATGTTTCAAAGGAGAATTGTAACTTGGAACATTCCCAAATGGATAGTTATAAACGGCTAAAGTGAACTGCTTGATGTAGTTAACTTGATGTGACCTTTGCGTCAGGTGAAAAGTAATCATTAGATGGATAAACAAAGTTTTGGGTTTTGTTTTTCATTGCGGACTGGAACATAGACTGCTCTGTAAAATAAATCATGATATGTGATGTACTGAAGAATCATAGTGCAACATTTTATTTCAAATAGGGGTCAACTCTATGTGTTATTTGTAGTAGAAACAAATCACAAAGGTGTCTAATCCTCAAACAAATTATTAGATTGTAATTGTATTATTGTTAGCATTCCCTCAATTGTTAGTGTTCCACATGTTCCTGAGCATGTTTCCAGGTTTAAACCCAATAACGTTAACATAACATTTCAGATATATTGGCCAATATTTAGCCATTTTGATGATATCAGCATCTGCAGATAACAGTGCACACTTGGCTAGGACTTCAGAGTGCATGTGTTCCATTTTCAATTTTTTTTGTAATTACACAGAACAATGTGCTTTATTGTGGCAGTTTTGTGCATGTATGTCATGTATGATCATTAAAATGTATTTCTTATGTATGAAAATATTTATGTCAATCAACCACCCTGTTAGATATCGGCATCATTGACTCCAAAAAAAATGGCATTAAAACCCAAGAATAAACGAGAATAAACATAGGTGGGAGTTTTATCGCTGTTTCAATTTATAGTTTCCTCCCTCGCTTTCCATTCCTCTTTTGAAAGACATTTTGGTGTGCCGTCCAAGATGCCAGTGTGTTCCACCAACAGAATGCCTCCAGCTCTGGTGGCACACCAAATTGAGGGTGCATTTTCATCCTTAAAAATTGCCACTCAAGTATCCCACAACCAAAACCCCCTCACCCCTACCCACCGCCAGTCCTGCACTTCAGTGCCAACATCTCCCATTTAGAAATTCTGCAAAGCTCTTTCTGCATGTGAGCGGAGAACGAGACATATTACGACTGAGGCAAGACACAACAACAGAGACAATTAAAGAACCCCCCTCCCCCTCCACCCAGTCCCTCTTTCAATACTTAAGACAAAATACCCACATCGAATTAATTTGGAATTTCTTCTTACATTCACACAACCAATCAGAGATGCACATTTCATGCATTCAGTCCGGGCTTCAGTCAAGATCTTCATCCCCACAGGAATTAACCACAACACTTTGTGCCACTAAACTGATTTTGTATTTGCATTGAGAAGCTCTGTTTGAGGCTTTATCTTATTCTCTTTCCCTTTTTTGTGTATGTATATGTGTGTGTGTGTGTGTGTGTGTGTGTGTGTGTGTGTGTGTGTGTGTGTGTGTGTGTGTGTGTGTGTGTGTGTGTGTTTTGTGTGTGTGCTCTCTCAATTGTGTCATTTGCATTGAAAACCATGTTGCCAAAAGTTTATTTTTAGGATACAGTGCAAGGACTTGTAGCTCTCTGTAGCTAAATAGTGAGAGGGATATAGAGAAAACATGAAAGACAGAGATATATAAAGAATGACAGAGAGGCAGAGAACAGGATACTGTTTGAGAGTTTAGAAATAAGATTTAGGCCTTTTTGTTTTTAAAAGCAATTTGTCGTTTGGAATTGGTGAGGGGAAGACAAAGGTTTTCTGCACACCCCCAATATTCAGATTAGAGGTCAATAAATATTTTTCGACTTTTACATTAGGCACCCCCAATCTTCAACATTTGGATATCTAGAACTAAAGGGAATATGCAGGATAAACACTAAAATATAGGGACATTTTTGAGGCAACACTTAAGAGGCTCACATTATTCAGTGTTTCCCCTAGGATTATTTTTTCCTTTGTAGTGCATGTGTCCACGAGCCTGTAAGGCCGGACCCAGATTTATGCACGTTAGTGGTGAAACAGCTTAAAATGACCTTAGAATCATTATAGATGGATTATTCATGTTCAGCTTGTCATGTGTGTTTATTATTTACTGGGAGCTTTTGACACTTGAGGCACTCAGAAAATCACTTTCAATAATTTTATTTAACATGAACACCAGTAGAAATTATAAACCTATCTAACAGAACATCCAAGTCACCACAGGGCTCCAGACTAACACATGAGAGCAGTGGTACTGGTGCCACCAAGTTCTACAGATGGTGATTACACCTGATTTGGTAGCAACAATGGAACATTTTTTATTTTTTGTTTGCTTAATTAAAAAAAATATTGACACTATTATATATTATTTTGCACTGAAATGCACATTAGACAGTATAGCATTGATTTTGAATTGATGCAACAGTAACATCTATAAAAAAGTTTATTTCTATATAGGCCTTTTATATAGGGCTAAATTGAAATATTCTGCATGCAATCTTACTGATTAAGTACAGTCTCTTTGAATTTCTGAAGGCAAACAAATCCAGTTACTTTTTCCTACAATCAAAGAGAAGATTCTAGATTTTACACAGAAGAAAAACTGATTGCTTGGTCCAAAATAATATATTTTAGTTCCTCCATTAGTGTACATAATTTTAAGTGAGATTTATAATTAGATCACAGATAGTCACTGGTAAAACCAAGCATGGCTCCTTACTACGGTAGTAAGTATCTTCAACAAAACAAACTATGGCATTTTTATTCTGAAATGACAGAAACTATACATTTAGAAACTCTAAAAACAAAAGAGAAACTTTTTGAAACTGACATAATTGTAATAGAAATTAATTATTTAATAGGACTATATAAATAATACACAAATATTTAGTATGAATTGAACACATTCAGTCCAAAAAATATTTTAGGCTATTTTTAAGATTTATCCATTTCAGTTGAATAACACATTTCCATCTAATTGAATTGAATAGTCTTGAAGAAAATGTAATTAATAAAACTTCCATTTTGTGAGATTTATAAATTTGATTTAGTTAAAGATTAGGCAATTCAATTAGATGGAATTGTTTTATTAAATTGAAATGGATCAACCTTGAAAATAGGCTATAATATATTTTTTTGAGTGTTGCACATCTGCAGAAATACTGTTGTTATCACAGTAAGTGTTACTATAGTAAATCCAAGGTATGGTTTTGTTAGGGTGGTGATGTGTGGATTGTACAGTCTTTCATTTATGTTCTGGTCAGTTTTGTTTATAATGGTGTGCCGTTAAACATTTAAACTCTCTAAGGGTTTTCATAGTGTTTTTCCAGTCAAATTCAAATGAGTTTGGCATCTGCGACACGTTTCTCACACTGTTTATAATGATTTGCGCTGCGTGGCGAGACTGCTCTGCGCTGGCACTGCTCTGTTCATTGTGTTGGCTGATAGTTGACCCGGGTAGTGACTAGTGCTGTTACGTGCCATTTTTCTCATACGAAACAGAAAACAGACGCGTCACGCATAAACAACAAGAGTTGACAAACTCTGTAGTCACACCAGTGTCACCTCTAAAAAAACGAAATCTATATTTGCAAGATGCAACTATTTAGTCGCAGTCTGGAGTCCTATACGTATTTCTACTACCTTTGCCAAAGAAGTTGTCAGATTAAAAGACTTTCCGCTAGAAGAGGTATCCTGTCAGGTTTCTTGTTTCTCTATTGTGTATGTGTACGCACTCGCCTATGATTGGCTGCTATACGATGACATCACTGTGAATAAATGCGTCTAAATGGTGAGGTTCCTTTTGCTTCATACAGGTGTCCCATTTGACTGCGTGCAGTATAAGCACGCCACTGACTGGTGCTGTGTTACGTTGCATCATGGATATTAATGAACCATGTGAAATGTCTATAGATAATAACAGCACTCATAATTCAGCAACGGCGCAGCATCGCTTCTGAAAGCATATTGGGGAAACAATGCATATTTGTTCTATTTCCTTGCAGCAGATGACAAAGTTTTTTGTTTTTGTTTTTTTTCCCTCTTTTACTGGTTGGACCCATCAGCACCCCACACCGGTTTAACCACTGCGGAGTATTACCACCAGATGGCCCTGCTTGCAGGTCACCGCAGCCCCTACGCTGACATCATTCCCTCGGTGGCATCCACAACTGGGTCTGCAAGCAACGCCCTGCATATGGAGTACCTGCAGGCTATGGAAGGCAAGTTCCCCACTCCATAACTCTTCTGATGCAAGTAACATCCATCTATCTCATGTTAACAGGCCATCTTTAGTTGGTACTTAAAGTCTCTTCTTGTTTGATTATCAAAGACATTTACTAGATGTTTTTCCAAGAGTTACTTGCTGCTATCTTCCTCCTATTAAGTTCGATTAGACAAATCCTAGTCCTTCAAACTAGTTCTTCCTCGGAAGCGATCATTGCAGCTGATTGTTCATTTGTTAACAAAGCCTTGTTTCCTGGTGGATGGGTTAAGACTCATGGAGGTTGTGTACTGTAGCAGCCAGCCAATGAGATTACAATTTACGGTTTTCAAATTCAAATTTGAGTAAAATATGCAGGCTTGGGCTGAAACTCCTTATACCCATTTTACAACCTGAACTATCATTTAAGCAAAAGCCAAAAGTCTCTCAAGTCAAATAGGGCCATTTCTACTGACAGTTAAAAAATCAAGGGGGAAATTGGCCAAACCTTCCTCCTCGTTCCTTACCACTGTGAACGTAATCAAAGGACTGTTTACGTTTATAGTTAATTTCAGAGGAGATAAATGTTAGAAAGTCAGGTCAGAAGGAAAAACGAGGCAGCTTTAAATATCATTTTATTTAAAATATAATTATTTTCTCTTAGAGAACCATTCCTAGGTAATGAAGTGCTTAAATGGTTCCATTGTCTTAATGCTTTCGTTTAAGGGGGGGAATGTGTGTAGGACATTGAGTTCTTTTAAATTGTAAATAGGAAATTAAAAGCACAGTGATTCTGAGCGAGGTCAGATGGACTGGCCCTTAGTCTTTGATGAGAATGTATTTAGTCAGCTCGTCAGTGGTTTCTCTCCTATTCTTCACAAACTAATTAAAACTAGCCAAACTTGCATGGATATCAGAAAATTAATTGCTATTAAGTGGGAATTGGAATGTCCCACTATTTATCACTGAAGAAATGCTTTCTTCTGTGCCACTATTTAAGATTAATAGACTGAAACAAAACAATTAGGGCCACCGTTTTCAAATGGAGACATCCAACCTACTTCAAATCGCCTGTGATCTGCTCTTGGTAATAAGTCATCCTGTTTTAACAAAGTGTGTTCCATGCTGGCCAAATTAACACTTTAAAGCTCTCTTTTATTATATGTAGAATCTGACTGAAGAGAAGTGAGTTATCTAGAAGCTTTTGTTAATAATGGGGATGGGATAGCACAGTTAGTTTAGAGCTTAGCCTACATCAGTGTAATTACTTCTCGGGAAAAACTGGCTAATGAAAGAATGAACCTGTCCTGTGTAGTTGTGTGCAGGCAGTGCATTGTTTAATGTGTTAGCAGCTAATTAGCCAACAGTGATTAGATGGTGCATCTATATTAAAGCTGGACACCTCAATTTAAAGCCTTCTACAGGGCCTAGATGGGTTTTAAGGTGGAATTACTGGCTTTTGAAATGTTTTCACTGAAAAGAAGTATCACCGAGCAACAATGTGATATTTACTCATGCTTACTTAAAAACTAAATTCATATCAGAATTGTTTTCCTGCTAATCCAGGCTGGTTTGGTGGTGGTCTAGCTGGTGGACTAGAATGTGTTTTTCTGATGAAGCTGGTTGAATAAGGAAGTTGTGCTGGTAACGTTAATTAAAAAGCCTGATTGACCCTTCTGTTTCAGACAAAAATTCCAAACAACTGCTTTGTTCTGTCAAATACAAGGCCCTATAGGGTACATTATATATACAGCACCTCCTTTTTGATTGTAGACGTGAACATATGTATAGGGTTGTTTTTCACCATTTTTAAAAGAGTATTTATTTGGTAAGAGCACCACGTATACAGTATATGCAATATATGTATATGAATAAGGTGGGACAGATATGCAGTAAACCATTCATTTTGAGGGGAAAAAAGCAATGATAATTAGAAATATTTACAAATGTTATCTCTTTGAAACAAATATGATTCATGGTTTTTATTAAAACTCATCAGCTTGACATACAAAAAATGACATAAAAAATCCCTTATACTTCTATATACAGACCTAGGGATCAATATACCTTTGAGACTTAGGGATAGTCTCTTTTGACTTGGGCCTGTAAGCAACCATCTTGCATGCATTTAGTAATGCCTAAGCAACGACCTAGCAATAGTTTATTAATCACCAAAAATGTCCTGACATTGCATAAATATAAACAAGTATCATCAAAATTTAATACAGTTTATTTTTTACTTATTTATTGGTTCATTGTTGTGTAGAATTCAAATAAATTTTGACAAATAAATGTTTTTTTCAATGTTTTGACCCATTTAAAGGTAGTAAATTAAAATGCTCTTATTATTTAATCACTTTCATGCCATCCCAGATGTGTATGACTTTTTTTCTTCTGCTGAATACAAAGATTTTTAGATGTTTAATATCTCAGCTCTGTAGGTCCATACAATACAAGTGAATGGTAACTAGACAGCTCCAAAAATCACATAAAGGCAGCATAAAGTAATCCATACGACTCGTGGTTTAATATATGTCTTCTGAAGGAATTAAATCACTGTGGTTTAAAAACAGATAAATATTTAAATCCTTTTTACTATAAATCTCCTCTTTCACTTTCACTTGCAGAATGTGAAAGTGGAGATATATATTAAAATAAGGCTTAAATATTGATCTGTTTCTCACCCACACCTAACATATCACTTCTGAAGGTATGGATTTAACCACTGGGGTCATATGGATTAATTTGATGCTGTCATTATGTGATTTATTTGAGCTTGAAAGGTCTGATTACCATTCACTTGCATTGTAGGGACCTACAATGGTTACAAAAAATCTTGGTTTGTGTTCTGCAGAAGATTGAAAGTCATACACATCTGGGATGGCACGAGGGTGAGTAAATGATGAGGGAATTTTAATTTTTGGGTAAACCATCCCTTTAAATGGGTCAAAAACATCCCAAACATAACTGAAGGGTTAAACAACATGCTGGTGACCATGTAAAAAACATTTTTTCAGAAAGTTAAAAAAAAAGTTCTTAGTTTTAATGATAAGAAGTTTGTGAGAAGGTATCTAGCTATAAATACTGAAGGTAGAAGAAAAACATAAGTACAATTCTTTTCAAAATATATCCAAAATATTTGTAACTTTTTTATTCTTAGAAAAGTTTGAAAAATAAGAGAAAAAAATAGTAGTTAGAAATTATATTATTTTTGAGAATCTTTCTTGAATCAGGCCCCTAGTCTTTTCCAGCATAAATGCAAAATCATAATTTAATCATTAAGAATGTCTGTGTGTGTGTGTGTGTGTGTTGTGTGTGTGTGTGTGTGTGTGTGTGTGTGTGTGTGTGTGTGTATGTGTGAGCGTGTATTTATCACTTTGTGGGGACCAAATGTCCCCATAAGGATAGTAAAACCCGAAATGTTTGACCTTGTGGGGACATTTTGTCGGTCCCCATGAGGAAAACAGCTTATAAATCATACTAAATTATGTTCTTTGAAAATGTAAAAATGCAGAAAGTTTTCTGTGAGGGTTAGGTTTAGGGGTAGGGTTAGGTTTAGGGGATAGAATATAAAGTTTGTACAGTATAAAAACCATTATGTCTATGGAAAGTCCCCATAAAACATGGAAACACAACATGTGTGTGTGTGTGTGTGTGTGTGTGTGTGTGTGTGTGTGTGTGTGTGTGTGTGTGTGTGTGTGTGTTCATGTGTACACTGTCAGCCAAAAGTTTGGAATAATTTACAGATTTTGCTGTTTTGGAAGGTAATTGGTACTTTAATTCACCAAAGTGGCATTCAACTGATCACAAAGTATAGTCAGGTCATTACTGATGTAAAATACAGCACCATCACTATTTGAAACAAGTCATTTTCGATCAGATCTAATCTCATTTAAAGCAGTCGTCACTCCAACACCTTATCCTTGAGTAATCATGCTAAATTGCTAATTTGATACTAGAAAATCACTTGCTATTATATCACAGTTGAAAGATATTTGGTTCATATAAATGTAGTTTAACATTGTCTTTGTGTTTGTTTTTGAGTTGTCACAGTATGCAAAACTGGTGTGTTTTAAGGTCAATATTTGGTCAAAAATGGCAAAAAAGAAACAACTTTCTCTAGAAACTCATCAGTCAATCATTGTTTTGAGGCATGAAGGCTGTACAATGCTTGAAAGTGCCAAAAAACTGAAGATTTCATATAAAGGTGTACACTACAGTCTTCAAAGACAAAAGACAACTGGCTCTAACAAAGACAGAAAGAGATGTGGAAGGCCCAGATACAACTGTGTGGGGTGAAAAGACACCTGAGTATCTGGACAAACTGACAGCTGGAATATCAAGGATCTCTGCACGTGGAAGATTTTTTTATGAGAACTCTTTGAAGTAGTTTAAGTTTTTTTTTCCAATTTGTAATAGTAATGTTTCACATTATTAATGTCCTGATCACATTGTGATCAGTTGAATGCCACTTTGGTGAATAAAAGTATCAATTTCTTTCTAGAAGAGCAAAATCTGTACATTATTCCAAACTTTTGGCCACCAGTGTATATGTACACATTTGTATGATTGTGTGTGTCTGTTTGCATTGTGGTTTTCTGTGCCCCACACATCCACAAACATACAAAGCCCTAAAGCAGAGTTCTAAGCAGAATGCCAACAATGTGGAAAGATGTTCTAAATGTGGGAATACACACGCACGCACACTGTGATTTAAATGTGAATGACAGACCCTGTAATCACTGTACGTGTCAAACAAGAGAGAGCGAGAGTCAAAGAGAGAGACAGAGAGAGAGAGAGCGTAATCTTGTTTTGTTTGCATGCTTTCTGTTTAAAAAAGTACAGAACAACTGAAAGAAAAAAATATGAGTCATAAAGTCATTGTGTCACTCTACCAAACAAAAGACCACAATCTACCCCCAGCACCTCTCCCTCTTCCCTCCTCCTTTCACTTCTCCCACCATTTCTCCCTTCTTTTTTGTTTGTGACATCCGCCAATGAAAAGACAACAAAAGTCATTTCTAAATCTGTAGGTGCCATTCATTGTGCTTGAGTGGAGGGCCTGTCTGCGTACGATCTGCTTTCTAGTCAAAGCTCTTCAAAAACAGCCCAGTGCAATTCCATTCAGCATTAACGCACTATTCAGCCCAATTAAACATGATTAAATGATGCGGTGATGCTGCCAGAATCAGTTGGGAAAGAGAAGCTTCATTGTTTTTTTTTACCGTGTGTGAAATGCTTGCAATGCAGGAAATGTGGTCATTGTTGAATTATTATTATTATTATTTTTTTAATGCATCCAACACTCTCTGATTAATAAATGGCATATAATTAAAAAGAGTCATGGTTCTTGGTCAGCAAAGCTTTCTGTGTGGTTAATTCACAAAACAATATACTACAAACCACATAAGAATGGGTATGTTTTTGAAATTTATGTCAGAAGTGATTTAGTTGTGCTCCACTGACATGATCATAAAATGTCTGGCGTGAAGTTGTTGGTGGGAATTCCGTTTCTCTCTCTCACCGATAGTAAAAACTCTTCTAAAATAAAACATGATGAATAAAAGAAAATAATGATGTCAACAGTTTTATGTCTTACAGAAATACAGAAAAAATAAATGCATTAATGTATTCAATGGGTATTCTTGCATCAGTTGTGATACCATTATTTTTTAAAGCATAACTTGATATTTACTGTATAAATATCTCCTCTTCTTTCTTTATCTGTGTCTCTCTCAGGTTCTCGGTTTCCCAGTCCCAGGCTTGCTGCCCGGCCCAGCAGAAAACGTCCCCTTCCCTGCTCCCCTCTGTCTGACCCAAACTTTGACCTGCAGGCCATGATTCGCACCTCGCCCAACTCTCTAGTCACAATCCTTAATAATTCCCGCTCAAGCTCGTCCCCCTGTGGATCGTACGGACATCTCTCAGCCGGCACCATTAGGTACCACCACATGCACCAGACTGACACTTACAGGATGTGGAAATTTTACAGCTCTTTCATCTGTCACTCTGTCCACCTCTCCTTCTCTCTTATCCTGTCAGAATGCGCTCACTTTGTTGAGCACTTCATTTGTTGTAGGTAAGTTTATGTGGCAGAAGGAAGAGAAAAAGAGAGATACAAAGATAAAAACGAAGTCAAATATACATTTTGGGGACTTTTGCTTTTTTATTGATAGCAAAAGTGCAGAGATGACAGGAAATATTGGTAAGTAGAAGGGGAAACAGGATATAGTATAGGCTGAGATGGATCACTGGTATACTTATAAATGGGAGAAATCTTAACCCTAAATATGGTGGCTCTAGGAATGCCCAATTCCCAATGCACTCTAAGTCGTCATGGTGGCGTAGTGACTCGCCTCAATCCTGGTGGCGGAGGACAAATCTCTGTTGCCTCTGCAACTGAGGCCGTCAACCAGTGCATCTTATCACGTGGCTTGTTGAGCTCATTTCCGTGGAGACATAGCATGTGTGGAGGCTTCATGCCATCCACCGCTGCATCCACTCACCACTCGCCCCGCTGTTAGCGAACCACATTATAGCGACCATGAGCAGGTTGGATCAGATTGGATAGCAGCTTGCCCATACAGTTCTTGGCCCCTAATAAACAAAATAAGAGAAAAATAATTTTAATCATAGTACAAAGTATGAAAATGGAGAGGTGTGTATTGGAACGGACAATTATGGCAAGCGAAAGAGATAGAGAGGAAAAGCGCTCCGTGCTGAAAGTGGACACTCGAGCGCATCCTCAGCAGTGATGAATGAACACAGAATGGAGAAATAAACGAGGGAACACAGAGAGCGCTATTAGGATGAGGCGTGTGAACACATTCCCCTCCTCCTCACACTCGTCTGTCTGATATGCATCACCTGATTAATGTTCTCTCCATCAGCAGAGGAGAGCTTTAGCCTAACACTGCCGCCACACAATCGCTCACTCTGGAAAGCAGGAGAGGAAGGGGGGATGACGAATGAAGGGGTCATGTAAAGGGGGACGGGGAAGAACACAGAGTCTGGGCTGAGGACAGTAACACAAGCTTTAATGGAAAAGAAAAAGAATCTGTTGTGGATAAAGTGAATAAAACTGGCCCGCTCATGCTATCTGAGGTGAAATTCAAGAGAGCTTCAAAAAAATTTTATAATTGCTTAAACCAGCCTGGTTTGCAGGTCTTAGCTGGTTTCAGCTGGTCTCCCAGCCAGGCATGTTTTTAGAGGGGTTTTAGGCACTTTTCAGCTGAACCAGATTGGAGACTTACACCAGATGTCCAAAACCAGCCAAGACCAGTAAATCATTTTATGCTGGTTTTAGTCTTTTATTTGTATTTATTTATTTATTTTAGCAGGATGCCCAAGCTTACGTTCATCTGATTTAACTTGTTGGCCAGCTGGTCTCCCAGCTTGGAGAAACCCTTCTAAAAACAGCAAACCAGACAAGACTGACCAAACAGAGACCAGCTAAGAGCAAAAAAACAGTTTAGGCTGGTTTAAGATGTTTTTTATATTCAGCAGGATGACCTGAGTGTTGTTCTTAGGCATTAACTGACCATTTTCTCCTCTGACCAAACATTTAATCTGTTTCAATGGTCAATTAGCAGCTGAATAATTAAAGTTTTTATGAAATAGTACAATTTTAACAGGAACCAATTAGTTGTTGTTGTGCATAGCAGGAGGATGGACAGACATGTAGGTAATTAAGTAATAATAATATAAGTAGACAATTAAGTGTTTCTCACATCATTGAGAGTGTTATCGATCTCTAGGCTAATCGACGTTCAGATATTGATCAGCTGAATGGTTTGAAGCTTTATCAATGTGCTTTTAAATAGGGATATCTAAATCTGTCAATCACTGGTTACAGACATGGATCATTTTGCTTTTATACATTTCTGAGTTTCTTGCTATCAGTTACAAATCTACAAAAACATGAATGGCTTTTCAAGTCAGGAACTTGTAGTTACGGTAATTCCCAAAATGACGTAAATGCAACTTTAATGCTATTTGTAAAATGTATGAGATATTTGTAACCTTAGTGATAAATTGATAGTACAAAAGAACAATATGAAACTGAATGGACTTTTGGAAAGTATAAAATACTTGTTTTTCAAAAAACAGTTTTTTTTTATATCATGTAATCACAAATACCAAGACAATGTTCAGTCAAGAAATGAGAAATGACAAGTAGTGGTTGACCATTATGTTTTTTTAATGGCAAATTTTAGGGTGGAAGATGGCTGATATAATGCAGATATACAGTACAGTTAAAATATATCAAAAGATAAGATTTATACAGAATTGCTGAATTTAAACTAAATGCTAATTTTGCACAATATTTATTAAACATTTAAAAGAATTCATATGTGCAATATCCAAGGCAAAATCTACCATCTATTGTTGGTAGATTTTGGCACAAGTGATGTACCCGAAGCTGAATACCTTATCTGGAAAGGCATGAATAATAACAAATCCATCCAAATAATAGAACAAATATTCGTAAGACTGATCATCCAATGAGCACAGGTATGAAGCAATATTTTAAATAAACATATAGAAAATTACAAAGCAATGATGAGTCTGTGAAGCCAGTATTACTACAGTGTAAACCTTGAAAATGCGCATGGGGATTTTAAGTTCAGATCGGATGGCCGCATCCTCGACTTAATTTCTCTGTTAATTGTGAGCATCTTAGACATCTGAGCTTGTAAAGAGTATTTACTATATCATATATTATACACATTTTCTACTATTGAAATGTCTCTTAGAATGTCTGATCACTTTAACAACAAATGTTTCACACAATTCACATGTAAGGACTTATAAACCAACCTGAGCACCGTGTTTAATTCTTTACCAAAGAAGTGATGATTTTATAGTGGAGCATGACTGTAAGTTGATCACATTTATATCCACATATTAAAGTACTTACAGTATCTGGTTAATCCTTTATTCCAAACATTTTTAAATGCTCCATAGAGGTTTAAATACTTCATAGAGTGTAAATCTAATCAGAATATTCCTGCATAGGGAGGATTCCAAAAAAAACTAAAACATGCCAAACAAAATAGCTTTTCCTTTCTAGAAATATATAGAGGCTCGATCTTGCAATTTATTCCACTGCATTTCACTAATTCTGCACATGTAATTTAACTTATTAATGTCCTCCACAAAAATATGTGAACACAAATAAGCCTTGAGTGTATCATAAACATTTCTAATAGAGTTTTACAGTACTTTCAGTTTGTAGGTTATATTAATTTATTCTCATTTTGTTTAATATTTGTATTGGTATTTAATATTTGCTGCAAAATGTTTGCTT
This sequence comes from Xyrauchen texanus, assembly GCF_025860055.1. NCBI lineage: Eukaryota > Metazoa > Chordata > Actinopteri > Cypriniformes > Catostomidae > Xyrauchen > Xyrauchen texanus. Next base: position 22,374,875 of record NC_068316.1, on the reverse strand, counting down.
GACATTTTACAATTGCTTGACACCTCATGCCTCCAGAATAACATTGTTACTTGCACACTGCACAGACATAAATGTAAATGTTGTTTCAGCAGATATTATGTCTGAAATACCAGGAGAAACCACAGTTAACAACATATTCCACAGTTTATTTAGCCTGCATATTCAGCTTCAACTGGTGTGAAAAAAATTACGAATTATATAAATAATAAAAATACATAATAATAATAATAATAATAATAATATATACCTGCAATCAGCGATGACGGGCTCAAGCATATCTGGCCCATTTCCACCCGGTGGCTTTTGGAAAACAATGCATTTGTTTTTTGATATTATTCTAAACAATTTTTAAGCAATTTGCATAAATATTAGAGGAATATTTTAAAGTCTGTTGTAAGAGCCATATTTCTTGACATATTTCTAAAGAATTTTGAAGCAGATCATATAAGCATAAGAGGGCTATTTCAAAGTCTGATAAAAGTGTGATACTTCCTGCTGCCAGTTGGTGGCACTATTACTGTGACGCATAATAGCCACAGTTTAGCATTTACAATGTCTTCGCATGATGTTGCACAAATTTGGTGCCAGTCACACAAATCACCTAGAAGGAGTATTTAAAATTTCAGAGCCTACAATGTTCAGAAAATCCAAAATGCCTGACTTCCCGTTGGGCGTAACTAATGAATGTGAGCATGAAAGTCGTTTGGCTTGATGAGAACTATATACATACTCATTTTGGTGACTGTAGGTGAAAATGGGTGTGTTACAGAGCCCCTCTTACATGCCCATTTTCCATAATTAATATGATTATTATTATTGTATTAATGATCCAAGGCATACTTTATATACACATGCTATAACCGAAATGTAAGAGAGTTACATTTTAAAATTAGTTTTAGACCATTAGACGGTTTAGACCATACCAATATCCAATGTTTTGGGTGGGGGTCTCAGAGAGACAGAAAACAACAGAAATAGACTTTTCCCCCACTGAGAGCGATTAATCAGTGATTTGTTTTCGTAAGCTAATCAGTCATATCTTGTGCGTCTATGTGCACATGTGAGGACGCGTTGAAGGCAAGGGTCCAGGCCCAATGAGTGATGAGACAGCCGGGTCAGCCATACTGCATCTGGCTACATTGATTTCCTCTCGGCCTGTAATAAGACCGGTAGACGTATGAGCTCGTATGGAGCGGCCAGCATGTCCCACGATGAATGGAACCCCCTATGAATGTCTGTTATTGAGCATCAGGTCTTTATAATTAAAGAGAGACAATGGCATCTATAGAAGAGTATGTGATATATGAAAGTTCAATGGTGTGCTTAAATACAGCTTTTATTTTCATTTGGTGATACATCATTTTACATGAACTATTGCTGACATTTTTACTAAAATGGTTACAAAGTGTTAAAACTGACAGATTTAGATGATCTGTTTGGATCTCCTGTACATTTTCTTTATTCTGTATTACTCTGTATTTTTAACTGTCTAAAAACTCTTATTGAACTCATATTTGTTGCTTAAAGTTAGGAATGTTTCTTCTACATCCAAATTTTTTTTTTTATTGTAGTCTTAGTACAAGGGGTATTGAAGTTTTACTTTTACACGACAAAAATCTCCTAAACATCAGTCCTCCATTAGCACTTGTTTTAACTATAAATCTAACACAAATTTGTGAAGTTTATGCTTATATAATATAATATAATATAATATAATGATCATTGATCCTATAATGGTCATTTACACATTGCAATAAATTCTATTTCTAAATACATTTGTAATTTTTATTCACTAAAAAATATTCAATAAATCATATTCAAACAATGACAAGTATTATATAAAGTAGAGAGTTTGTTATGTGGCGTAGGACCAAATTACATACATTGTAACCATTTTGTGAACTTTCTCATGCTTCAGTCTCTAATTTGTTGTCTCTTTTTTCACCCAGCCCTGCATTGAGTTTTGCGTATCCTCCAAGCCGTGTGCCACTGCAGATGCATCAGCAACTGATTAGCCGACAACCAGGCATCGTAGGTTCTGCATTCGGGCACAGTCCGCCCCTAATACACCCAGCTCCTGCTTTTGCCACACAGAGACCGGTACCAGGCATTCCCCCCTCCAGTTTGGCACCTACAGAACGTTCCACAGCCTCCACAGACTCACTGGTCAGTTCTAACCACTGTACAAACTTTCATACAATATGAAGATCATTTAAATGTTTTAAATTTTATTGATATTGATAGTGAAAGTGGAGAGATGGCATGAAATTATAGGGACAAGAAGGATGAATAGGATATAATAATAGCTGGATTCAATCCTGTATCTCCCATATGAGCACCAAGGCTCAATCTTAGTTAACCACTAAGCCTTAGCTCCAACCTTCACAAGTCAGTTATAATACGATCACATATGAAATCTGGATGAACTAAAACGAGATGAACAGAATTTTGTTTTGTTTTTGAGCTTAAGCAACACAGTGCCTTTTTAAATAATTTAACATGATTGCTTTTGGGTGTTCTTGTATTAAACGGCAACTCGTTTAGATCACACAGCGATTTCCCCCCTTAAGGCTTAAATTTATTCAGCGCTTATCATCACAAGAGCTGCTGCTATTTATTATTGTGTGTGGCTCATGAAAACATGCACCATCAACACGCCGGCATATATAAACAGCCACAAAAGTGTGGCTGCAGGTAGCCCTCCCTCACAGACAGGCCCCATGGGAGTTTTTCCCTTGTGTGCGTGTTGTCTCTGTGTTGTGTCTCGACGTGGTGAGCTGGTGAGCTTGCCTGGTAGGCACCTTTGAGAAATAACACCCCGCTTGTTAGCAACAAAAATCCTTCCACCTCCACCATTAATCAGGCACAGATACATTCCCAAACCTTCCCTTTGAAGGATGGGCGTAAAAGTGTTTTTCTTCGTATGTGTTTTTTTTTACCCAAGCAAGCTATGTCCATTTATACTGGGTATGACTGGTGGATTAAAAATTGCAAAGTGCAGTTCATTGTTTTTTCTGTTTGTATTGATCCCTGTTTTCACTGTGCTTTAGTAGAAGCCAATGGGACGACGAATGACTTTCCCAGAGATTTTACCAATGCCAGTCTCTCCTTTCAACCATTATAGTCACACTACTCAGCACAGTGTCATCCATTTCCTCTGCCTGACCGCAGAGACAGCACTAGCCTCTTTAATAGAAGGGCATTGTGGTACATTTGTCTCAGCATGTGGTTGTAAAAGAACAATTAATGAAAAAGGAGGGAAGTTCTGAGCATTGCTCAAAGTGACAAACAGAGAAAATAGCATTATTGGTGTTTTATTGGGAATTCTCTGCTCTCTCATGGATCTCACTGACGAGTCTGTATCATTAGTTTCATACACTATATAGGTGGTGATTCACATGAAACCCATTAAGAAAATGTCCTGGTCATGGTGTATTAGAAAATCTAAAGAAACACAAGAAATTATATTTTGCAAGGAGAAAAAGCATTTTTTGGGCCATTAAAAGAATATTTCGGGTTCAATACAAGTTAAGCTCAATCAACAGCATTTGTGGCATAATGTTGATTACCACAAAAATTATTTCGACCCGTCTTTCTCAAAAAAAAAGCACAAATATGGGTTACAGTGAGGCACATAAAGGAAGTGAATGGGGCCAATATATAAATGTTAAAATACTCAAAAGTATAGCCACAAGACATAATATGCATGTCAACGTGAATTTTGTGTGATAAAATCACTTACTAACCTTTTCTGTGTAAAGTTATTGCCAATTTTACAACTTTGTTGCCATGATGACCTAATGCTTTAAGCCCTAAAACGACCTAAAAAAACAAATCCAGATTTACACAAATTTACAGCTCAAATAATACATGAGTTTTAATAGAAAAATTTATGTAAGTGCTTTTATAAGCTTCCCATTTCTGCCTTTTAACCTTCCAAAAACTGGCCCCATTCACTTCCATTGTAAGTGCCTCATTGTAACCCAGAATATTAGCTTTTTTTAAAGAAAAGGGGGGATGAGTCAATAATTTTTTGTGGTAATCAATATTATGCCACAAATGCTGTCGATTGAGCTTAACTTAAATTGAACCCGAAATAGACCTTTTCATTTACATTGTGGCAATACCCATTTTACTGTCCAGTTCTCATTACCGCAATGAGACAATAATTATATATTATTAAAATTGTAACATACAATATTTATACATCATAGTAGCACTTCTTTGGTACTGCCTTTTATTTGTGCTGATTTAAATAAAAATAAAATAGTTATATACCGTATGCATTAGTAGTAAATACTTTATGTAGTAAAACACGATGTAATACAGTAAACAAAAAATGTCTATGTTATGATAATGAGAATCATCATTGAAATCAATGGGAATAGTGAAAGTAAAACATGCAGATGTGTTATGGTAATGAGTATTATGGGATAAAATGTACTTAAGTTTTTTTAAAAAATGTCACAATGCAAAAATCATAAAAGTTCTTAATGTAGACTTTATTTTCTTTATGCTAAACATAATTTCATAATTTTTGTATTGATTTAAAGGGTAATTATGACTGGAATATGTGGTTTACAGTATATTCCAAAGTATATCTTTAAACTGTATTACAATTCAGATCTAGGAAAGGATACAAACAAATATTCAAAATTGGGGAGACTAAATGCAAAATGTTTCGGAATTCATCATTAAAAACCACATTTTGAACCACCCCTGTTCTGAATATTTGGTAAAAATGTATAATGTACATGTATAGCTTTAGAAGACTTATAGTGTACAAGTCAAATAAACCCATTTGTGTTACGTTGCTGTCAAGAGCATCTTAGACATAAATAACTAGCTAATTTAACTTGAAAAATAAAATAAATCATACAGGTTGAAACATCATGAGAGTGAGAATATAATGGTATCATTTGGGGTAAACAAACCTTTCTATCTAGGCCTTATTTTAAAACGTTTTGGTTGTGATAAACTTATACTGTTCTCTACCAAAATGGTCTCTATAGTCTCCATTCGCAATACAAAATGATACTTTTTTGGCTTTATTTTGGGGCTAATATCCTTAATCTGGAAACACATAAAGTTTAATATGGGAGACACAATAACGTCAATAAGAATCTCCAGCTCAGAGCATTTCTGAATTTTGACATGTTTTAACTTTAAGAGCAGGAGAAGCTAAACTCCGCTAGAGGAGTCTGGCAGGATGAGACTTCCAGAGCCAAAGAATCCTGCTCTCTCATCCAGGGAATGTTACTTTCCTCTCCCACTAAGTGCTTTTTCTTTACTGGCTCGGGTCAGTCTCAAGGGACTCCCCTGGCAGAAAGAGTGAGAGAGAGATAGAGAGGAAAGCCGTGAATAAGAGAATGGACTCAATTGAGGGGTTTATGCTGTTCAGGGAGAAGTTGGCGATTTTTTTTTTATGCGTATGCAACATTATTAAACTTACAAAAATGTCAATGATTTTTTTGGACATGCACCACAGTGACAATATTATGTTTTTTGGACATGTATCATGGGAATATAATGGTTTTTTATACATGTGCCATGGTCAGGGCCACATTACCTCACAGGCTTACCTGGGCTTAAGCTCTGGGGCCCGCAGTGTCCAGACCCTATTCGCCCCTGTCGATATTTGCATGAGGTCCATCGGAAGTCGTGTTATAAACATGGAGATAGTGCACAACAGTGAAAGTCATCCGTGTACCACATGGTCATTGAGTAAAAACATATTTGTATGCATTTGTGTGATTAAAATACTGTTTTCCAGAGTAAACCCACCAGTGAGTCGGCTGTAAGCAGCACAGGGGACCCCATGCACCACAAGCGCTCCAAACTCAAACCAGACGAAGAGCCACCCAGCCTTGGAGCTGTTAGCATGCAGGTACTCACCTTCATATACATACTAACAAACTCAAATACACACATAAACTCAAAACAGCTCCCACACATGCACACACAGCAAGAGCTCGGGGAACCAATTATGTGACATACTGTAAAGCTATTTATTTGCGTGTTTGATTTGGTCGCCTGTTGTGGCACTGCTTCAGATAAGCCTCATTGATCTCCACGGCTCCAGAAGGAAATTGTTTTTCTTTTAATCAGATGCTTAACTGAATGGAAAATGAAAGAAAAATTAGATTACACATTTTTTACAATGCCACCCATTACTGATGGTTGCAACTGCTGGATTTATACATACTTTATTATAGACAGTATACATATACAACTGTTAGTTCCGGTCCTCAAATCTGATTGGACGGGAGACGTTCCATGTGCACTGATGGTCTGACACCATCAGCACTCCGACGCTTCACTGTGTGTATATCACTCCGCTTGTGTTCATGCCATTTTTAAACTAAAGTGTAAGAGCAATGCATATCTGTTAAGAGCTATGGTTTGCCAGCAGGTGGTGGCAAAAGATAATTTTTGTGTGTAATATGAGCCAGTTAGGTGACGTGAAGTGAATCCGCATCAGCCGTTTACATACAACAGCTCTTCGTAATCGCATACTACACTTATTACACTACACTACTAAAGCTAGGAAATAGCTTTAAACTGCTTTAAATGAACAACTTCAGCATTACGGCTCATCACAGCTGAAAGACAGAACAGACTGATTAATTACACAATGGGTACTGTTTAAAATGGTGGAGGACATTGCGGTTTCTATAGTGATCGACTCTTGTGCACCGCCTACTGCGAAATAGGGAGAAATACCCCCCGCATGGATGCTATTTTTCCACTGAGAAAGCTGATCTTCAGAAAGCTGACAATATCTCTTCTTGGGTGTGGCAACAGGTGATCACACATGCTCCGTCTCTCTCTCTCTCTCTCTCTCTCTCTCTCTCTCTCTCTCTCTCTCTCTCTCTCTGTCTCTCTAACACACACACACACACACACACACACACACACACACACATTCATCCTTGTTTATCCTATAACTTGTTTGAAACAGCACAAGTTGTGATACTATTTCTGAAGTTACATTTTTGTATTAGTAATGGAAGCTTGGACGCATCATTTGTTTTGAACCAGCAATGGCAGATTCTGATCCATCACATAAGAAAGTAGTTCCATGCACAAATGCTCTTTTTATGACTGTACTCAGTTTTTCCTAATTTTAAAAAATGTACTTGTTCATTGAACTGTTGTATATAAGCAATATCACACTCGCAATAGTGCTATATGGCCCTAAATCAGCACTGGTTTTGCTTCATGACCCAGATTTTACATTGGATATCGAGTGGCGACCCAACATAGTACAAAAATAGTTTAGTTAATTTTTTTGTTTTGTTACAAAAGTTTAAAAAATATATAAAATTGCATTAAAATCAAACATGAAGTTTATGAAACATAAAATCTTACCATGCACTCTAATATAATATAATACAGTATAATATAATAAAATATAATATAATATATGGAACAAACACTGGGCCAAATACTGTATTAGGATTAGCCAGACTACCAAATGACAAATTAATTACTGCCAAAATTCAGTGGTTTGATGGGTGCACGGCCTATGACTTCAACAACAAAAGATTTAAGGATTAATTTCTCCTCCCTTTTAAAAATTGAGAAGCCTATGTATTTTTCTATACTAATTATGAATGATGATATGGTTAGTTGCATTTAGTATTGTTCTTTCCTGTGGTCCGTGGCCCTGAAAAAAACAACTGATAATTCCTGTGGACGCCTTTAACATCTTCACTGACTACACATATGACGCATGTAATTTATTTAATGTTTTTTACAAAATTCATATGAAAGTTTTGTTTGGGTAACAGAACTACAGACCGAAATTGCACATGTTGTCAGCCACTGACAAGTTTTATTCCTGCAGGAGGCGCTTAATGCTCTGAAAACCGAATCCTCCACGTATCTGCATTTAAATCTCAGAACGTTTAATTTTTAATAAAATTAATATTTTACACTGGATAATTATTTTTTTAATAAAAACGTATAATTGCAAGGATTCATACCTGTACATGGAAATCTGCCTCAGCATTATCTATAAAAGCATTTTAAAAAATCCTCATCCAGTAATAATAAACGACGTGATTGGCCCATTGTGACCAGCCCTGAGAAAAGTAACAGTAACAGGGATTGTGTGAAACTTGTTGGGCGATACCTACTCATACAACGGAGTTCAGTTCGGGACTTTAGTTTTTGTCTGATTATGACAAACTCACAGTCACACAATTGCAAGGTATCTCACACTAAATTATTTTCAGTGTTGATACAAAAGATATAAACAAGCACAGATGCATGATTAGGAGGGACAAATCACCCTTTCACAGCATTGAGGGGACATGCCCACCCCCCAAAATTCTACGCCACTGCTACTATTCAACTGCATGGCTCTTGTACTCTGCAGAGGCCTATGTTGATAGACAGGCAGATGCAGGGGCGCACAAAAACTTCTCTTGCTTTGTGGTCCAGATGGAAATAAATCAGATATAACTGACAGCTGCATTCAAGCCTGAGAATTCAGAAAACCTGTTTTCCTTTTTCAAAGCTGTTAACACTCTCAGAAACCTCAAAACTAACCGCCAGTTCTACATAATTTGTGGCACCTAACAAGCAAAGTGTTTTTTCCAGGGCTTTGGATTGTTGGATGGATTTGTTTTTTTTTCCTAGATAAAATGAATTACACCAACACCCCACTGTAAAGTCATGCAGCAAAATGTTTTCTCAGAAGGTGTTCCAAATGTCAAATGTATTTTTTATTAAGTTTAGTATTATGTTCACATTACAAACAAGGTGCCAAGACTCTTCCAGCTGCCATGTACTCAAAGTAACATAATTTATCATCCACCGTCTAATCTGCACCATTGAACAGCCCTCATTTACAGTGCCACACAAAGAATTTTATCTCTGAATGGAGTAATTTCCTCCATGTCACACAGCAGTAATGTGCATTAGGGTAATATTTGTGTGGGTTTTGATGTGCAGCAGAAAGTGCTTGCATTTGTGGTGAATGCCTGTAATGATTAAAGTTACCCAGTATTTACCAAATAGCATAGATGAAAGGGGCGTTCACACTGACAGCAAATTGCAGTGGCAAAGCAACCAAGCTGCCGATTTGAGGCAACGTGAGCGACAGTGAATGTTGGCAATGCAATTAATTTCAGCAGCGTTACATTTTATGCAAATATGTAACAATGCAGTAACTACCAATATGAGTGCAGAGATTGTGGCTCATGTAATCAGCCCCCGATACTGTACTGAAGTTGGAATGCGTAATAGCAACCAACAGTAGGGATGGGAATCGTAAGGAAATTAACATTTCTGGTTCCGATTGGATTCCACTTTGTAATTCTGGTTCCTTAATGATTCCATTAACAATTATTTCAGTACCTGAAGAGCCCCTCAGCCAAATTTGGTCCTATCTAAAGGCTATGATTAACAAATAATCTAAGCAAATACCAAACTATTTCTTTGCTAATATTTAAAGGGCTAGTTGACCCAAAAATGAAAATTCTCTCATCATTTACTCACTCTCATGCCATCCCAGATGTGAATGACTTTCTTTCTTCTGTATAACACAAATTACGGTTTTTAGAAGTATACTTCAGCTCTGTTGGTCCTTTCAATGTGATTGGTGGCCAGAACGTTGAATCTCCAAACATCACATAAAGGCAGCATAAAAGTAATCCACTCCAGTGGTTAAATCCATGTCTTCCGAAGTGATATGATAGGTGTGTGTGAGAAACAGATCAATATTTAAGTAATTTTTTTACTATATATCTCCTCTTTCACCTTCTTCTTCTTTTGTGTTTTGGCAAATCACATTCTTTGTACATATTCTCACCTACTGGTCGGGGCTCGTCAAAGGTGGAGATTTATATCACAAAACCTCCAGATTTAATCGCTGTGAACGACCCATAACAAGAACATGAAGAATTTATAGTTTTCAATATTTATGCCACAGTTATGCTAGATGTGTGTGGACAACATCTCCATGCGTTACGGGCATTCACCGAGCAGGTGTTTGTGTCTGTGCAGGAACAAACAGATGGAATGACTCTGGTAAAGGAAGAGGGTGACAAAGAGGAGGGCAAGCAGGAGCCAGAAGTGGTATATGAGACCAACTGCCACTGGGAGGGATGCTGCAGAGAGTTCGACAGCCAAGAGCAGCTTGTACAAGTGAGTGGACACACCACACCCATGTTTCATGTATAAAATCTAGAATTGTGAAGAAATTGGTTAGTCATCATTTATTTTAATTATTTAAATATGTGCATGTTAAAATGTAAACAAAATTGTAGTTAGAGTTAATTAAACAAATTTTAACAGTTATAAATCTTTGATACAAGTATATGTATACATGCCATAAAATCAGTGGAAATTCTGTAATTAAAAGTTGGGCAAAATATTTTTATGTTTTCCAGTAGAGTTTTTTAATAATAGGATCAAATGGGGCCTGGGTATCTCAGTGAGTAAAAACGCTGACTACCACCCCTGGAGTCACGAGTTTGAATTCAGGGCATGCTAAATGACTCCAGCCAGGTCTCCTAAGCAACCGAATTGGCCTGGTTTCTAGGGAGGGTAGAGTCACATGGGGTAACCTACTCGTGCTATAATGTGGGTTTTTGCTCTCAGTGGGGCATGTGGTGAGTTGTGTGTGGATGCCGCGGTGAATAGCGTGAAGCATCCACACGCACTATGTCTCCACGATAATACGCTCAACAAGCCACGTGATAAGATGCGCGGATTGACTGTCTCAGACGCTGAGGCAACTGAGATTTGTCCTCCGCCACCCGGATTGAGGCGAGTCACTACGCCACCATGAGGACTTAGAGCGCATTGGAAATTGGGCATTCCAAATTGGGGAGAAAAAAAGGATCAAAATGGGCAGATTTAATTAATATCAAGCTTTATTAACTTAAGTGTTAATTGCCAATGTATTATTAGACACTACACATAGAGATATAAAACTAATTGAATGCTGAAAGTTTAATTTGCTGAAGTTTAAAATCTCAAAACTATTATTTTTCTGAATATACTTGGCTTTAGACATCCCATTTGTCATAGTCACTCCCAGGAGTGAAAAGACATAAAAGCTCACTTTCTGTGAAAATATACCACTTCTCTCTGGCCAACACAGACACAGTCATTCTTTTAACCACTCCTGTCATCCACACAAATACACACACAACAACCTCAAGGGCACATATCTGATTGAAAGATTTCCAGTTCTCCACGGCTGTCTATCCATACTCTGACATGGCAATCCATGGCGGCCACACTAACCCCTAACTATAATTGGAAGCCTCCACTTGGAATGGTTTGTGCTCAAAGCTTCAGGATCTTGACAACTACTTTCCTGTGTGTTTCAAAAGCCATGATTGCTAGGTGTGTATTTCTGTATGTATAATAAGTAATTTATGTTATCAACAAAATTCTTGAATTTAGTAATTGGGTAGTGATTTGACGCATTAATATAGTCAGATCCATTATATAAAATATAAAATAAATATATATAAAATAATTCCTCTGAACCGTAATAAGCAATTATCCTACCACCGGAGCAATTCAAGCTTGAAGTACCACCTTGTTTTTGTTTTTTCAAGTCTCAGTCAACATGGGTTAGTAACCCCGACCCCAGGTTTACAGGCAACATGCACATTTTGAGAGACAGTGCTGTGGACTGTAGTCCAATGATAGGCTTTTTCGGTGATATGGAAATAAGCAATATAATGCATTCTAAAGCAGTTTTTGGTATTGCCTAAGCAATGTTTTACTTGTCTGCCACATTAATGTAATGTATATTTGAATTATATAGATCATTATATTTATAATATCTTATTTTATTTATAATTATAACAATTTAATTAATTCATTATATATTGAATAATATTTATTTTAAAATATTTATATAAGCTAATAATTTAGATTAATCGGCATATCATGTAATTCATTTAACCAACTGACAGCCCTTCAAATAACAATTTTCCTATTGAATATCAAGATTTTAAAATGAAGACTACAGTCTTCAAAGACAAAATACAACTGGCTCTAAGAAGGACAGAAAGAGATGTGGAAGGCCAGATGTACAAATAAACAAGAGGATAATTACATCAGAGTCTCTAGTTTGAGAAATAGACACCTCACATGTCCTCAGCTGACAGCTTCATTGAATTCTACCCGCTCAACACCAGTTTCATGTACAACAGTAAAGAGAAGACTCAGGGGTGCAGCCTTATGGGAAGAATTGCAAAGAAAAGGCCACTTTTGAAACTATAAAAATAAAAGGTCAGAGTGGGCGAAGAAACACAGACATTGGACAACAGATAATTGGAAAAGAGTGTTATGGATCTTAACCCCATTGAGTTTTTGTGGGATCAGCTAGACTGTAAGGTGTGTGAGAAGTGCCCGACAAGACAGACACATCTATGGCAAGTGCTACAAGAAGTGTGGGGTGAAATGTCACACGAGTATCTGGACAAACTGACATCTAGAATGGCAAGGATCTGCAAAGCTGTCATTGCTGCACGTGGAGGATTTTTTGATGAGAACTCTTTGAAGTAGTTTTACATTTTGTTTTCCAAATTGTAATAGTAATTGTTCACATTATTAATGTCCTGACTATACATTGTGATCAGTTGAATGCCATTTTGGTGAATAAAAGTATCAATTTCTTTCCATAAGAGCAAAATATTTACATTATTCTAAACTTTTGGCCACCAGTGCATATATATACAATATATGTTGACCATATACAAGTGTGTATTTAAGGTGTTTTTATAATTTGTAATCTCCATTTAGTTTTTTTGCAGTTTACTTAAATAGCCTGACAAATTAATTCATATAAGTAAAACTATTCCATGTAGTCTACATTTGTTCCTCATCTGATTTATTCATCAAATCAAATTTGCATCACTCATCATATAAAGATCTGCTTTTGTTTTTCAATTCCATCGCCTTCTTTAGGTTTTTGTTTTATTTTGACGCTTTCTATGGTGCCGTTGTAATGGAGGACATGCAAATAAACAAATATTTGCCTACAGAGTCCCTCCACTCTAATTCAGCTGAGGGATGAGGGTTCTTATCGCTCTTTCCTCAGTAATAGGATGAGTGCAGTGTGTGGACCACAGTGAATCTCGTCCAACAAGAATCACTGTGGGGTGGGGGGACTTGCATTTCCATATATCAAAGCTGTGTACCACCCCTCCCCCATATCCCACAACCTCCATAAGATTTTTGGAGGGAGAAAAGAAAAACAATTCCAAAAATTCTGGTCCATCTTTAATTTGCATATAAGCTTTACTGAATTTTCCATGTTTACTGGAATTTTACACGTTAACTTTTTTTGCAAAAACAAATGTTTATTTAAATGTAATTTATTATTCAGATTTACAAGACTATATATTCGACATGTTTGCATTTTTAACATGGTTACATTTTGTTTTTAAAATATCACAGTGGCCCAGTATTAATATGTATCTTCCTTTTCCCTACATATCAGTCTAATTTTAGAAGCCTGTCTGGTAATTGTGAAGTGTGTTAAAATTAAGTTTTTCTGTGCTGTGTGTGTGCGAAACAGCTATGTTAAACATCCTCTCACCATGACGCATGGCCATGCTCTTTTATGTGCATGGCTTTAGCATTCTCGATAAGATAAACATCAAATCTCTGCAACTTAGCACACTTATCTGCTCTACACAGTCAGCATAAACCAGCCGGGTGTCAATTTTACCGATTTATTTCATTATTTTTCCTTTTTTCTTGACTTATTCATTAGATTTTTTTTTTTTTTTCAAACACTCTGGCCCTTATACTCCAACTGCTTGGTTCTCTACCAGTCTTTCTGGATTTCTCTTTTGCCTTTCTTTCAGTAGGGGCTCTCTCAGTTCATAAGGGCTCTTAAAAGTTAGCTGATGTGAGTGGGTTTCCTCTCAAACCACGGTGTTTAATGGTGAATAAAATAGAAAGAGTTAGAAAGATAGTTTTATGAGTTAGATTGAACAAGTTTGCATAGAAGATGTAAATGTGAAAAAGCTGGGGTATAAAGTAATTTTTTGGGATTTGTACTTTACTCGAATGAAATTTAAACAGAATACTTGTACTTTTACTTAATTACATTTCCAAAGAAAAACAAATTTTACTCTTTACAATTTTACTTAAACTTGAAAAGTACTTATTACATTTTTGCAGATAATTTTCTTACTGGACTAAAGCCGCCTTTTCACTGCATCTAATAAATTACAGATGGAGTGTTGCACAATGGCTGTGTGGAGTTCCGACCATCTGCAGAGGCAGAATTTCGAATCTGATTTGAACTTTGGATTCGTTGAAATATTTGTGCAACTAAATGTATATGACCGCCTGACTGAATGTGATGTATTTGTTCAAAACTATGAACGCGAAGAGAGAAACACTGACGGTTTTTGTCCTAAATTTTATTCTAAATGCCTGCTACGTTTACAGATGGGACAGTTATGAAGTCAAAAATTATCATTCACGTTGAAAATATATATATACAAAATCAAAAGACTTTTGTAATTAAGTGTGTACGTGTAATTTATTTTAAACTTGCCAAACAATTCACAAAACCAACAACATTACTCAATTTCTTCAAAACGTAATTTAAATTTTTTAAATCTTTCTCTATGTCGAAAGGGACTGGGTGTTCTGACATTGCAATTTGTGAGTGCCTTCTCCTATGCAACGGCAAAGTTTTTGAAAAATAACATTATGTGGTTTATTAATCTGAGGGAATTTCCAAAGGTAAATGTCCACTGTGTGGCGCTAAAAACAAGTGAAATGTTCTCCTGAACATATGAGGGTTTTTAGGGTTATTGTTCTATTGAGATGTAAATCAACGAAACCAACCTCCCTATCCTAAACCTTAAACCTAACCAGAAAAAGCAAATGTGCCATGAAAAACATAATTTCTGATGACACTTTCGGTTCATGTGTCGACTCGTGTGCTCTTCAGGACTCTTACCACAGTCCTTTGTATTACATATGCAACAATCTATCAGATGAGCTACCACACAATTTGATCATGCTTAAACAAGCTTGTAAATGTAGTTGGTTATGTAATGCAAACGTTAAAATGAGTCATGCGCTATAGTAAAAGTGTTTATATGTCATTAGATAGCATTGTGTGAGGAACAGAGCAAAACATGTTTATAAACTGATCATTTGTCATTTTACTCGTGATTTGAGTGAAATGGGATAAATGTAATTGTTGTTTTAGCGCCTCTAGTGTTCATTTCACCAGGAAATTGGTGTGTTATGTACAACAGGCCACATAAAATAATTTTGCAAAAATTTGACCAGGTTGCTAATGCCACTGGGGAAGAAATATGACAGTCGTTAGAGATAGTAAAAAAAATGACTTAACAAGCCAATTGAATTTAACAACATCCTCTCTCACACAATCTCCTCTATTGATTTCATTCTAACTAGGAAAAAAGTTACTTTTTACTTTAGTACAATTTAATATGAATACTTTTTACCTTCACTCAAGTATGTTTTTGGCTAGATTTTTAATTTAGTAAAATATTCACTCAGTATCCATACTTTTACATAAGTATAATTCCTGAGGACTTTTTACACCCCTATGCAAAAGTTAGCATCGCTACAGTATGTTTTTAATTTTAATTACTATTTGCCACCACACAGGGTCCAAGAGTAACATTTTAAACTTGCCAATTGTGGGTACATTTACACGCCATAAATATCAGGGCCATAATCACCTCGTTGAGGGGACTCATCTACCACAATATTCAGAAGTAGAAGATCAATATAAACTCTTTTTTTTTTTTTTGCTGCTGGTTCAGTTTACTTAATTAAAATGAATTAAAGCAACACAATCAAAACTTGATTTCATTGTGTTCCATCCATTTACATTTATAAAATGGAAGTTTACCTGATCTATTTGAGTTGGGAATACATAAATACTGTTTGTAGTGTTATTGTAGCATTGAAGAAATTTCCGTTTCCCAGCATGCTTTGCATGTGACTCGATAGGGAGATTAGTTTATGCGTTTTTGTGCAATATGAATATAAAGAGGGATACTGGTTTGTGATTTATGTATTGTTATGTTAGATTTAGAGGAGTTTCTGTTATGTTGGAGTTTTGGGGGTTACCATTATGGTGAAGAGTGAAGCTTGAGCTAATGATGAGGACAAGCAAATTTCGCACTTAAACTTTATTGGTTGCTTCATTGAGAAATATCTGAGCTAACCATAACATAGTTACTAAACTACACACTGAAGTATTAAGCATCGTAACATTCACTTTTACTAGTTAGTACATGAAGAAATTCAAGAGATTTATTTGAGTTACATTGACATGTCTAAATGTGTTAGGTTTATCAAATTTAACAAAGTGTTTGTGTTGAGATTACGTAGTAATTTTAAGATAAGAAAACTAATTTCAAACAAATGGAACCACTCTCCATGATTGAATCAAGTTCAGCTAAAGAGATATATTTGGAGTGCAGGTTTTTCAATGACCAGTCCTTAAACTTGGTTCCCCTTCTGTCGCTCTCTCCACGTTGTGTCGGAGAAGCGACACTAGGGGTCTCTCTTGAGTGCCGATATCCACCTCTGATCTATGAAAAAAGGCCAATGAGAGTTGGCAGCCGGTATTTGCATGTCCCGCCCCCGGACATACGGGTATTTAAGCGGCGCAAATACGAGAGTTCATTCAGAAAATTTCTTCGGAGCCGATGGTCTGTCTGCAGTTTGCTGCGAGTTTACACACCACTATTAACGTTCCTGTTTCCTCTGACGATCTGCATGCTGTTGGATCTTGACGGCGCACAACAGCGGCTTTCTCCTTCACATTGCACGGCGAGCATTGTTGCCCCTGAGCGCTTCGACAGCGCAGACACACACACACATTGTGTATTTAAAAGAGCAAATTTCTATTAAAAGAGTAATTTCTCTAAAAGAGCAAAACACAGCGGCGTTGAACGTCCTTTTCAGGACGCTTCTTTTTCAAGATGCCCTTCCGCCCCTGTGTTGTTCCTGGATGCGGTAGAAGCCTCTCCGCTTCAGACGGCCACAGGCGCTGTCTCGTGTGTTTGGGCCGCGATCACACCGAGGCGGCGTTTGTGGATGGTTCATGTTCTCGCTGCGAGAACATGACCATGACCACGTTGCGGTCACGGCTTGCTTTCAACAGAAAGCAAGCCACCCCAGCTGCACCCCGCATTACTCCTTCTTCCCTCTGGATTGAGGACGATGTGGTTGGCGCTGGGGGCGATTTGGGGGCGGCAGCGGGTGCAGTTTCGCCGGGTAGCCCCCCGCGAACCTCCCGTTCCCCGACACACTCGCTGGTCCCCGTGCATGCTCGCGGCGATAGCGGCTCGCCTCACGGCCTGGCTGTCTATCCTCCCGAGCCCGAAGCAGATGAGCTCGCCGCTGCATCGGAGAGTGTGATGTCTGATGACGAGGACTCCCCTGGACTGCCGCCTTCAGGCCAGCAGGCCCAGGCTGAGGCCGACACTCAGATGTCTGACATGCTTTCCCGGGCCGCCGTGAGCGTGGGGTTGGATTGGAACCCTCCATCCTCCCCACAGACTTCATGGATGGATGACTGGTTCCTGGGGGCAGCGCGCTGTTCGCGGCCTCGCATCCCCCTGGTCCCGTTTTTCCCGGAGGTGCATGACGAGCTGACGTCTACGTGGAGAGCCCTGCTCTCCGCCCGTCTAGGTGCCACCCGCTCCACTATCACCACCCTCAACGGCGGAGAGCGCCACGGAAAAGGGGCGATTCCCCAGGTCGATAGGGCAGTTGCATACCATCTATGCCCCGGTAGCCCTACCTCCTGGCATAGCCGCCCCGTACTCCCATCCAAGCCCTGTAGGACAACATCCTCTCTCAACGCGAAGGCCTACAGTGCGGCTGGACGCGCTGCCTCCGCCCTGCATGCAATGGTCCTCCTGCAAGTCCACCAGGCCAAAGCACTCAGAAACATGCATGGGGGTGGACCTGATCCTGATGTGCTGCAGGAACTGCGCTCAGCGACCGACCTCGCCCTGAGAGCGACGAAGGCCACAGCGCAGGCACTCAGACAGGCGATGGCCACCCTAGTGGTCCAGGAACGCCATCGCTGGCTCAATCTGGTCGAGATGCGTGAGGCCGACAAGAACCGCTTCCTGGACGCACCTGTCTCTCAGATTGACCTTTTCGGCGACACCGTCGAGGACTTGTCCCAACAGTTCTCTGTGGTGAAAAAGCAGACGGAGGCCATCTCTCACATCATGCCCCGCCGCACACCTGCCGCTACGGGCCCTGCCCCGTCTGCTCGCCGAGGGAATCCCCTTGCGGTGAAGAAACCAGCTCCTGCTCCACCTCAACCTGGGCCCAGCTCTCAGCCCCAGCGTCGAGCACCCCGCAGGCGGCGCACGCCCCCTGTCTCACGAACCCCCTCTAGGACCCGGAAGGCGCCCAAGCGTTCCTGAGACAGCCGACCCAGAGCCGAAGACGTTAGCTCCGGAGGTGGTAAGACCGCTCCGTTCCCCGGTGGAGGGCCGGGAGGAGAATCCTTTGTTTTTCATTTGCCACACCCCTGACGGGGGCTGTGGTACCCACATTCTCAATAAAAGAGCTATTTCCTTTGCCTCTGGGTCACCTGGCCCGCAAATGCCATTCTCACGGCAATCTGCTTTCAGATTACGACAGTCCCGGTACACCGGACGCGGCGATCCCGCCTTCCGCCTGCCCACGACTGTCCCCCGGCCGACCGGTTCAGACGAGTCCAGAGGACGCCAGCATCAGACCTCCTCCTCAGTCATGAACCCGCCCCCTGCCGGGTGCACGGAGCAAGGTAAGTGCTTTGAGTCTATTCTCAGCACCTCAGCCTCAGGCCGCAACGAAGCCGCCCGACGCTGCACTACCTGTTCCGCCCCGCTGCGAGGCCCCGCCGGGTACGTCCAAAATACTCGTCCCTTTGGTACCCCTAGCGCAGAGCTGGGAAGCGTGGCTTTCACTTCCCAACGCATCATGCTGGCTGCACCGGACCACTCGACTCGGTTACGCAATTCAGTTTGCCCGGCTCCCGCCCCCCTTCAGGGGCGTCCGCTTTTCCGCAGTACACGGCGAGCATGCCAGTTCCCTGCGCACGGAAATCGCGACCCTCTTAGCCAGGGGCGCAGTGGAGCCCGTCCCTCCAACCGAAATGAGGAAGGGTTTCTACAGCCCTTACTTCATTGTACCCAAGAAAGGCGGCGGCTTACGACCAATCCTGGACCTGCGAGTTTTCAATCGGGCCTAGTTATAAGTCCCGTTCAAAATGCTCACGCAGAGAAATATTCTGGCTGGTGTTCAGCATCTAGATTGGTTCGCAGCGGTAGACCTGAAGGACGCGTACTTCCACGTCTCAATTCTGCCACGACACCGACCCTTCTTACGGTTCGCGTTCAACAGCCAGGCGTTTCAGTACAAGGTCCTCCCCTTCGGCCTGTCTCTGTCCCCTCGCGTCTTCACGAAGGTCGCAGAGGCGGCCCTTGCCCCGCTACGAGTAGCCGGCATCCGCATTCTCAACTACCTCGACGACTGGCTCATCCTAGCACACTCTCGAGAGTTACTATGCACACACAGAGACCAGGTGCTCCGGCACCTCAGCCGCTTGGGGCTTCAGGTCAACTGGGAAAAGAGCAAGCTCAGAGGTTCAGAGCATCTCTTTTCTCGGGTTGGAGTTAGACTCAGTCTCAATGACAGCACGTCTCACGAGCGAGCGTGCTCAGTCGGTGCTGGACTGCCTCGCTTCCTTCAAGCCAGGCACAGTGGCTCCTGGGGCATATGGCGTCCTCCGCGGCAGTCGCGCCGCTGGGGTTGATGCATATCAAATCAAATCAAATCAAATCACTTTATTGTCACACTACCATGTACACAAGTGCAACAGTAGGTGAAATTCTTGTGTGCAGTTCCAAGCAACATAGCAGTCATGACAGTGACGAGACATATACCAGTTACAATAAACAACATACTTACACAACACAATTTACATATCAAATGTACACATACTTACACAACACAATAATTATGTACAATACACACAATATAGAATACACAATATCCAATACAATAAGTAAGGAGTATATGTATATATATATATATATATATATATATATATGTATATGAAGTAGTATATTGAGGAGAATATGTTGACAGTCCAGTGTGAGATTATAGATTAATAAAGTGCAGTGCTAATTATTAATCCTGATAGATCAAGTGTTCAACAGTCTGATTGCTTGGGGGAAAAAGCTATCATGTAGTCGGCTGGTGCGGGTCCTGATGCTGCGATACCGCCTGCCTGATGGTAGCAGTGAGAACAGACCATGACTCGGGTGGCTGGAGTCTCTGATGATCCTCCGAACTTTTTTCACACACCGCCTAGTGTATATGTCCTGGAGGGAGGGAAAGGGGACCACTCCAGCACTGGCTCCAGACTCGAGTCCCGAGACAAGCATGGCACCACGACACGCATCGGGTAAGGATCACCCCCGCCTGCCTCAAAACACTCCGACCCTGGACAGACCTCTGCTTTTTACGGGCAGGAGTGCCCCTGCAGCAGGTGTCCTGACGCGTTCTGGTCACAACCGACGCCTCCCGGTCTGGGTGGGGTGCCGTGTGCAGCTGGCACGCAGCAGCGGGCCGTTGGAAAAGGGCCCCGCTGCTTTGGCACATCAATTGCCTGGAGTTGCTGACCGTCCTTCCTGCTCTCAGCAAGTTCCTCCCATTAGTTCGGGACAAACATGTCCTTGTGAGATCGGACAGCACCACGGTGGTGGCGTACATAAATCGACAAGGTGGCGTACGCTCCCGCCACATGTCACAACTCGCCCGCCGTCTCCTCCTATGGAGCCAGCAGCGACTCAAGTCACTGCGTGCCACCTACATCCCCGGCAAGCTCAACGTCGTAGCGGACGCGCTATCACGACAACGCCTGCCCGGCGGGGAGTGGAGGCTTCACCCCCAGTCGGTCCAGCTGATTTGGGAACGGTTTGGCAAGGCCCAGGTAGACCTGTTTGCCTCCCAGGAAACCTCCCACTGCCCGCTCTGGTATGCCCTAACAGAGGCTCCCCTCGGGACAGACACGCTGGCACACAGCTGGCCCTCGGGGCTGCGCAAGTACGCATTTCCCCCAGTGAGCCTTCTTGCACCGGTGCTGTGCAAGGTCAGGGAGGACGAGGAGCAAGTCACGTTAGTGGCCCCCTACTGGCCCACTCGGACTTGGTTCTCGGAACTCAGACTTCTCGCGACAGCTCCTCCCTGGCGAATTCCCCTGAGAAAGGACCTCCTCTCTCAGGGACAGGGCACGCTCTGGCACCCGCCCCCAGACCTCTGGAACCTCCACGTCTGGTCCCTGGACGGGATGTGGAAGAGCTAGCCGGCTTACCAGCGACCGCTGTGAATACAATCAACCAAGCCAGAGCCCCCTCTACCAGGCACCTTTACGCCCTAAAGTGGCGCTTGTTCGCAGATTGGTGTTCTTCCTGAACTGAAGACCTGCAGAGATGCACGATCAAGTCAGTGCTCCTGTTCCTACAGGAGAGGCTGGACAGGAGGCTGTCCCCGTCCACCCTCAAGGTGTATGTTGCCGCCATTGCCGCCCACCACGATCCTGTAGACGGCAAGTCTTTGGGTAAGCATGACCTGATCCTCAGGTTCCTGAGAGGCGCCCGGAGGTTGAATCCCTCCCGGCCAGGCCTAGTTCCCTCCTGGGATCTCTCGGTAGTCTTGGCAGGACTCCAGAGACCTCCCTTCGAGCCGCTTGAATCAATTGGACTCAGGGTCCTCTCTCTTAAGACGGCCCTGCTGATCGCGCTCGCCTCTATCAAGAGGGTCGGGGACCTGCAAACGTTCTCTGTCAGCGACACTTGCCTGGAGTTAGGTCCGGCGGATACGTCTGTGATCCTAAGACCGCGACCGGGCTATGTGCCCAAGGTTCCTACCACACCCTTCCGAGATCAGGTAGTGAACCTGCAAGTGCTGCCCTGGGAGGAGGCAGACCCAGCCCTTTCGTTGCTATGTCCAGTGCGCGCCCTGCGCATTTACCTGGACTGCACACAGAGCACCAGATGCTCTGAGCAGCTCTTTGTCTGCTTTGGGGGACGGCAGGAAGGGAATGCCGTCTCCAAACAGAGGCTCGCCCACTGGGTTGTCGACGCCATCACACTGGCTTATCACACCCAGGCCGTGCCCCTACCCTTGCGGGTCCGAGCTCACTCAACAAGGGGTGTTGCGTCCTCGTGGGCACTGGCCAAGGGCAACTCCCTAGCAGACATCTGTAGAGCCGTGGGTTGGGCAACACCCAACACTTTCGCGAGGTTTTACAACCTCCGCGTTGAGTCGGTTGCGTCTCGTGTTTTGTCAGGTCCGAGCCCGTAGAACTTGGTAACACGTAGACCGACCGGCCGGGTGGATCGCTTGCGCCCAGCGCCCTTTTCCTGACGTCAAGGTAAAGTAGTGCGTCTTCTTCACAGGGCGCCCCACTCCGAGTCATGACCCTGGTCGATTCCTCCCCAGCCCTCCGGGTCCGCGGTTCAGCGGAGGAACTCGCCGACCCAGGCCACTGCGGGTACCCTGATGGCTACCCTGTACTGGTATAGGTGCTCCACAGGTAAGGCCTCCTGCTCGGACTCCCCCTGTGTGTAAATTCCACGGTTCTGTCCCCTTACGAGTGAACCCCCGTGTCTCCCTTAGGCAGTTACAGCTGCCCCGGTCGCCGTGCTGTAGCAACTCCCCCCTTTCGAGGCTGGATCTACCACCGCACCATACTTTCCACACGAGCCCTAAGACGGCCTTGTGATGTGTCTACCACTTTTCCTCCCCAAGAAAAAGGGCAGGTGTGGTCTCCGCAGGGTCTGGGTAAGACCCCCTTCCCTATATGCGTGTAAGGGCCCCGGCCGTGATTGCTCTATGCGAGAAACATAGAGAGAAAAGAGGCCCAGCCAGGCTGGCCCGTTCCCATGTTGGCAAACATCGCCTTGTTCCCCTCCCAGGGTAACTAGAAGGATTCCGATGTTCTTATGGGACATTGGGGAATGGTACGTGCAGCCAGGTACAGACGATGCGTGGCACTGGATGAAATCCCTGCCCACCTCTGTATCGGCGGTTCACGTACACGGTTCAGCGCATGGCAAGATTGGAATGGGTCCCCTAGTGTCGCTTCTCTGACACAACGTGGAGAGAGCGACAGAAGGGGAACGTTTGGTTACGTATGTAACCTCCGTTC
The DNA here is from genome assembly GCF_025860055.1 of Xyrauchen texanus. Classification (NCBI taxonomy): domain Eukaryota; kingdom Metazoa; phylum Chordata; class Actinopteri; order Cypriniformes; family Catostomidae; genus Xyrauchen; species Xyrauchen texanus. Next base: position 22,351,663 of record NC_068316.1, on the reverse strand, counting down.
CCCGAGGGAGGGAACGACACGTTGTGTCTTTCCTCCGCCATGTCGCTGAACCGAGCCACTGTTGTGGCCGGACCATTTCCGGCTCCTCAGAAAAATCCTGAATGAACTCCCGTATTTGCGCCGCTTAAATACCCGTATATCCGGGGGCGGGACATGCAAATACCGGCTGCCAACTCTCATTGGCCTTTTTTCATAGATCAGAGGTGGATATCAGCGCTCAAGAGAGACCCCTAGTGTCGCTTCTCCGACACAACGTGTCGTTCCTTCCCTCGGGGAACGGAGGTTACATACGTAACCAAACATTTACTTGATACATTTGGTCCCCCTAGTCTTGAATATTTGTGTGCATGCTCGAAAAATATTTATTACTGGCCATAGAAGTGTAGTTTGCATTATTTTTTATTAAATATATTAAATATTTTTGTGCCTATGACAATGGCATTACTTGACCATTTTTTTCCTTGCTAGGGTTAGGAACCAAGAATCAGTTCTTATTCAGAACCCCTTACATTTGTAAAACAATACCGAAATCAAATTATGATAGAGCAGCCAATGTCTGATTCCTAAATGAATTACTTTTATGAGCCACTTCTTTTGAATCTACACCACAAAACAAACAGTACTTCCTATCGAACTAATGACTTTCGAATGAAGTCATTCATTTTGTCATGTCCGACTCAAAATGAACCCATGACTTGTGAGACCTACATTAGTAATTACTGGATGGTTATTGAAATGACAATGTGTAGTTAAAGAGACACATTTTAAACTTGATTGTATTTTGTGGTGTTTTATGAAAATGAATGCATGAATGAATAAAGTATCTTGATTAAAAAGTCTGTGTAAACAGCATTTGTAGTAATTGTTGCTCTCATAATTTGGTAACAGGCTGCTTAGAGCAGTAAATCAATAAGAATTCAATTTCTTATTTCCAAATATTTTTTTCTGATAAGTACTAAAATAATTGTTGATGGACCCATTAACTGGAAATTGGTGTGTAATGTACAACAGGCCACATAAAAATCATTTTGCAAAAATTTGACCAGGTTCAATCGTTGAATTCTGTAACCAGAATCGTTAAATCCTTTACGATTCTCATCCACATTCCTTGAATATTTGTGACAAACAGTGCAGTCCATTATGCCACTCACAGCGTCATATATGATATTCTGTCTCAAACTGCACCTGTAAACATTGTTAAAGAAACATCCTGATATAGCTTCTCATATTTTCATTTTGGTGGCTGAACGTGAGGAATATTCCACTTATGTGCCACCACATGGAATTTTGGATGAAAAAACACTTGGGCTAAAACTTTTATTGCTCATGTCACTTAAGTGTCATTACAATCCTTATACAATTTGATTGTTGCAGTTCCTAAAAAGACACCAGTCAATTGGCAAGCCCATTTCTATTCACATGTGGCACATTGTGAATGTTCATTTTGGACATTTCTCTCTTACTCTCTCCTGCTCTCTACACTCATAGTGGTTGAGACTGATGGTGGCACGTGTGTGTGTGTGCGTGTGTGCGTGTGTGCGTGTGTGTGTGTGTGTGTGTGCGTGTGGTATGAAAATCACTTTTAAGCTGCTCTGTACTCCTCCCTGTGCCAGGGGAGATAAACGCTGGCTGAGTGGGAAGACGGACCCCACTCTGGCTGCTGGCAAAGACCCTTTAATTGGCAAAATGTGGAGTTTTTTTGATCAGGCAGAGGATTAGACATCTTATCTGTCTGGAGTATCTTACGCAGAGATGAAAAGGCTGTGCTGAATTACACATGCCAATTTACTCCCCCTCGCATATTGTTACTCTCATTCTCACTCTCTTGCTTGCTCTCCATCTTTTTATATGTCTTGTCAGCTTTTCCCGCTACTTTCATTGCACATCAGTGACTGAAATGAGAAAAGAGAGCATGATTTATTAGTGTATGTTTGATAATGCTAAACACTGTTGGGGGTCCCAGAGCTTTGTGATATTGGTGTGTAAACAGGCTCTTTTCATGCATGGCTACATTTGAACGGTTCAGGCCTCAGACTAGAAAAACCTAGCCAGATAAGTTGACAATATACTGTAGATTAATTTAAGCGACCATAAAGCTGCAGCAAATTAGGGCTCTCGTGCATGTGTGAAATGCCATTATATGAAAAGAGTCTACTATAGGAACTTTAACTTATTACACTGGAATATACAGTGGGGTCAAAAAGTCTGAGACCACTAGTGAAAATTTTTCTAAATTGCATTTTTATAATTGTCTAATTTAAAGCTGAAATATGTCATTTCTGCGACAATAGCTCTACCGAACGGAATTGAAAAATAAACAGTGGTTTTAAAACAGCTTTCTGAATATGCCCCTCACCTGCAATTGTTCAAACAGTCAGATAGTCCCACCCCAACTTGAGTAACGTTGTTGGGGTGGGTCTAAGCAGGTTGCTCAAAACAAACAGAGCAATTTTCACAGTTTTCGCAAAAACAAATGTTTGCAGTTTTCGAGAAAATTAATCTATGAATGGCTTGCTTATAGTTGTCTCTGCATATTAATCTGGGATGGAAGTATATTAACACTGAAATATGTACATACTGCACCTTTATTTATTTTTTCATTACAAATTATTAATGAGATGTGAATTAAAAAATATTACATATTTCTTAGTTTTTAGTATGTCTCCATTTTGCTTTAATGACAGCATGCACTCGAGCTGTCATGGACTCTAAAAGTTTATGCAATTTTGTGATCCACATTATCCATTTGACCTTTTGTAAAATGTTGTTAACATGGTCAATGTCACACATTATTTGATTTGATTAGTTTCTTAGAAATCTTAAATATTTCTTATTTTTATATCAGCTTAGTTTACATCATAACATTTCTTTGTGTTGCATTTATCAAAATCCTGAAACATTCTGTTTATTTTCAGGTCTAAATGACAATTTTCAATTCCCATATTTTCAATGTGGACTCAGACTTTGGCACCCCACTGTATATCTGGAGTCATGCCCCATTGTGCATGTGTTTGTTTGTATTTGCATGCATCAATCAAATAAAAGTAAGCATCTTGTTCATTCCTCTGAGTCTGAAAGTCCCAGCGGTTGCTCTGTTCTGTGCTGTTGTCCTATACTGTGGCGGGCGGAAGATGAATAGATCTCTCCTCTGAGCAGCTTGTGTAGCATCAGCACCTGTTAGTCTATTTCCCCCAGCTGCAGCCCCGCTCGCTTACAACAACGCCATCATCCGCTCAATAACCATTGCCATTACATCAGGCCATTAGGGCATTAGTGTCACCCCCCCAACACTTCCCTCTCTGCCTCTTCCATCCTTTTATCAGTGTAGCCGGGTCATGCATCACGCACGACAGCATTAAGCTCATTTGTACAAGCGAGTGTACCAGCATTCAGGGATGTGTTGCAATCTCTCTCTGCCTCTCTTTCTCTGTGTTATCGAACAGCCAGCCCGGCAGACGGATCACATGCCACAGGGAATCCCTCTTGAAGCAGGGTATAATATGGGGGATGAATGAATAAAAAGAGTTTTTACAGTACACTGAATGATGACATATATTCATTAATCCAAGGGCCTGCACTCAGGTTAAGAGTTTTACCTATACGTAGACCTGTATGGAATTAGTGATTGCAGAAAGCTCCAAATGATTTGAACACTTTAATTCACAAGTTAGACACATTTTCTTGCATGTTGGTTTATTAGATATTTGGCTGATTCGACTACGCTTTCAGCTACCAGTGAGAATGCAGTACTCCGTTTAACACATTTTACCATGTGTAAAGTTTATTACGCAGAAGTCTGCCCAAAGCTGTGTAGACTTCCGCAGAATTGGAACACCCAAAATTCGACACATCTCCCGCCCCTCCTATGTTTGTGTTTTGTAAGTTATGTTGGCTGATTTGATTAAGCATGCAGCTAACAATAAGGGTACAAATCTCTCAGCTCTGTTTTACATGTTTGACCAAATTGAAATCCATTCCCTCGTGGAACTCTACAGATTTTTTCCCCCATATTCAGTGCACAAAATGGGAAAATATTTGTAGATTCTTTGTGGGCCTCCATATGTATACGTTTGTGGAATTCTTGTTACCCCATTTTAGGGAAACGTGTTCACACCAAACATGTTTTTGATTCTTCAAAAACAATTTCAATTGTTTTTCAAAGTAAACATGCATTAGACTGACTTCTTTGACCATAGCAGAGCATATATAAAGGTGTGTCAAGTTAAAAAGAATGTTAAAAATTGCCTTGAGACACCTGCGTTTTTCTCTATTTTTTGCACTGCGTCTAACTTATTTATCATAAGAACGAACTCGTACTGATTACATTCAATCTACATTCACTGAGCACTTTAGGAATTAGGAACACTATGGTCCTAATAAAGAGCCTGATGTGGTCTTCTGCTGTTTTAGCCAATTCGCCTCAAGGTTCGACATGTTGTGCATTCTGACATGCTATTCTGCTTACTACAATTGTACAGAGTGGTCATTTGAGTTATCGAAGCCTTTTTGTCAGCTCAAACAAGTCTGATCATTCTCTGTTGACCTCTCTCATCAAGGAGGCGTTTCCGTCCGCAGAACTGCTGCTCACTGGATGTATTTGGCACCATTCTGAGTAAATTCCAGAGACGTGCCTGAAAATCCCAGGAGATCAGCCGTTACAGAAATACTCAAACCAGCCCATCTAGCACCAACAATCATGCCATGGTCCAAATTACTGAGATTAAATGTTTTCCTTATTCTGATGGTTGAAAATTACCTGAAGCTCCTGACCCATATCTGCATGATTTTATAAATTGCACTGCTGCCACACAATTGGCTGATTAGATAATATGCATGAGATTTTCAATATTTACCTTCCCGGTCAAGAAGACGATAGAGGACTCTGTTGATTGATTTATAGTGTTTGAATGTATTATTGTGAAAATTTATCAAATTCAGCCCGTATGATTTTGTGTGATGTTGATGGACAGTTACTCTCAAGTAAGATCTGGCGGTCTCGTGGTGATCAGTTGCCATAATCTAAACCCAGTCTGGTGATTGAAGGTCTTCCCAGACTGTCTTTGTCTCAAAGGAAGCAAGGTTTGAATGACAGTCCTACTTGGACATCTAGTGAAGTAGAAGTGCAAATATAGAGGGTGTACATGCACACACACACTCACTGGCACACACAAATGTACATGTTCCTCACACAAACTCTGTGAAAGTTCAGCTGAAACTGCGGAGAGGTGACAGAGACAGCTGTGATGCAGGCCGTCTTTGTGTCATGAAGAGGAATAGAGGATGAGCTCCTCTCTCTGTCTCTACCACCACCTCTCAAAAAAATTTTAGAAGCCGTTTCACTCTCGCTTTTCTTTGCCTTCCTACTGTCACTCTGGTCAACTCACTGACTCGCTTTCTTTTTCTGCTTTGTATTTCTCTCTTTTCTCTCTTTTGCTCCCACTCGGAGATAAGGATGTGTAGTAGTCGACTAGTTGTCCAACAATCAATTAGTCATTTAATGAGGTTGAGATTTTTTTATTATTATATTAATTTTTATATTTAAGTTGGTAACTGCCGTGCTCACACTTGGTTTTGAGGATACAAAATTATACAGACCCTCAAAATTGCACAATATACCATCTACTCCACTGTCCTGCAATAATAAAAAACAAAGTATTCATTGTAATGAGCCAAGTGATATATCTCTTTAATCTATTCTATCAATTGGTCATATGTCTTCTCGTCATACAGATTCACAGGTTAGTATTATTTTTTCACATGAGATTGTGTTCCCAGTCACCCATGTTCAGATGCATATAAATGGAAGGAAAGTCCAGTGTGACCACACCTTTAGCTGTTGCACATTTTGCTCCTTCAACTGATGCTGCTACAATGAACATGCAGATGGTTGTCTTTGGCCATTGGGTCATTTCTTGCACATTTCTTGCACTTTCTTGCGGAAGGAATTTTGGGTTTTTAAAACGGCGTATCAAATTAAAAAAAGTTGGGTTAAAAAAGTAAAAGTAAAAACAGCTTCCTAAAGACCGATTTGTTGACTAGTCGTTCAGGCAACCCACCAACCTTTTCAGATATTTTTTAACTGATTTTAAAAGTGTATTTTGCACATCCCTGCTTGGAGATGCACCGTTGCTTTGGAATGCGTTCTGTATGTATGCATGATTCTGGACAGGAAAAGAACTCATAAATACTGCATACTGTTGTCTTTGTGTGGATGCCAGATGTTGACCTCATCCTCTCAGTGCTTTGCGTAAAAGTGTGTGTGTTTTCTTTTGAAACCTTCAACCCTTCGTGACTCCCTTGCTGTGCAAGTGTGTGCACAACAAAGACAG